>NC_049176.1:13564446-14258446 GCF_009769625.2 Cygnus olor | reverse complement strand
CTCCATCACTCACCTAGGGATTGAGGAGAGACTGGTTGTCCTGTACCTCACTTTTTGCTCTTCTTAGAAATTTCTTCCTTAACAGATGGAGATGTGTAGCTATTGTCTATCTTCAAATCATATGCATCAGCTAATCATCTTTTAGGATCTGCTAAATATTGGAGATTCAACAATCACACAATTTCTTGTTTTTCTTGGTTTTCTCATAAATCAAGTTGCTATTTTAAGAAACTACATGAGTAGTTTTAAAATAACTTAAAATAAGTCTCTTGTTTTTGTATACATTCAATATATTTGTCTCCTATTAATTTCTTTGCTTCTTTTTCCATTTCATGCAAATAGGGTAGTTTCAATATTGTGCTTACTTAACTGCTGCTGAAAATGAAATTCATAGGATGTTAGAAAGGGAATAAACCAACAGAGTTGAGAAGGTACAAAGCATCTTTGTTTCACTGTAGAACCTGTTAAATAAGGATAAATGAGACAAAAAGATAAATGAGAGAAGGATTTGGAAAATAATAGCAGGTAAGAGATTTCCTCTTCTTTTGTGCTCTAAAGAGGAATGTGCTCTAGGTATTACACAAACCAACCAGAGGAGAAGCGTTACTAGACCTGGCGCTCACCAATGCAGAAAAGCTCATTAAAAATCCCATTGGAGGAAGCCTAGGTTGAAGTGACCATGCCCTGGTTGAGTTTGTGATCTCGAGGAATACAGGTCTGGCTAAGAGCAAAGTCAGGGCCCTGAACTTCAGAAGAGCCAACTTCCAGCTGTTCAAAGAATTAGTGGATGAGATCCCATGGGACACAGTCCTTAGGGACAGGTGGTCTTATCAGACCTCATAACTCTTTAAGGATATTTTCCTTGGTGTGCAAGAGCTCTCTATTCCCATATGTAATAAATCAAGCAGGGAAGGTAGGAAACCAGCATGGTTGAACAAGGACCTGCTGATCAAACTCAGGCGAAAGAAGGAAATGTATAGACTGTAGAAACAGGGCCATGTGCCCTGGGAAGAGTACAGAAACGTTGTCCAGGTGTGCAGGGATGAGATCAGGAAAGCCAAGGCACTGATGGAGCTAAACTTGGCAACGGATGCGAAGAATTGTCAAATTGTCATTGTCATAAATTGTCAGCTTTGGAGATGACCTACCCACTTGAAACTATAATTATTTAGCAAGTACACCTCCAACCGTGACCATTACTATGGTCTGGTTCAGTATTTTAACCTCTTTTAACTGTCTAGATTAAATACAAAGACCTCTCAACCTTTTAAAAAGTTTACTTGGCTTTATCTTTAATGTCATGGAGAGGTGTGAGTCAGTGTTTTCTCTGCATCATGTATAGGTTTTCAGTTTGCTTTTCTTTCACTGCTGATTTTTTCACAGTAAGATGTATTTTTGGAGATGCCTAAGTACTTCAGATTGAGTTTGTTTTAAATGAGTTTGTTTAAAAGAGTGATATAATATATTTCCAGAAGCAGTTTACTGTTTTGTTTGTTTGACTGGTATTCCATATAGTTCCTCTGGCAGAGAGACTGTTGGATAACTAATCATTACTTTTAGGACTTTGAAGACAGTATGTTTTCACAGACTGTGTTAGCAGTGTTTTGGCTTGAAGGTTTTGTTTTCCAAACAGTGAACTTCATGCAAGTTCCTCATTTCCAATGCGTTTCCCTGGCTGAAACTTCCTTTACTGTGTTTTTAAAAGAAACATTTCTAGTTTATTTTTTTGTTGTTGTTATTCTGTTTTGTTTTGAGGTTTTGTTTCAGCTTTTGCTTTTCTCCTTAGTTTAATTTTTGACACTGAACTTTTTCAGTGATTCTTCCATGCCAGCACTGAAATATTAGTTTTTAAAACATTTTGGAAAACTTTGCCCAGTAGATGAAGGCTAGTTTTGCCTATCCTGTCTTGTGTTTTTGAGAAGAGTTACACCAAAGCATTACAGATATTTGCTGTTGTACAGATATTTGCTTCAGTAAACTGAAGCATAAGGCCTCAGTGTCTCTTCAACTTTTTAATTAAAAGAGTAGGCAAAAATTTTGCTTTTTCTCGTGACAAGTTCTGTGCTTGATGGAACACATAAGGACCCTTTCACTTTATTCTTAATTTCTTTCTACTGGTAACAAGGTCTGGTTAATAATCAAAGATTAAGCTGGTTAATGTTCAAGGATCACCGCCTCCAAGCTCAAGAGAGGTCCATTACAACAAACATGGAAAAAATACCAGGAGGCCCACATGGATGGACAAGAAGCTCCTGGCCAAATTCAAACACAAAAAGGAATCATACAGAAGGTGGAAGCAAGGACGGGTAGCCTGGGAGGAATACAGAGGCACTGTCCAAGGATCCAGGGATGAAGTTAGGAAAGCTAAAGCCCAAATAGAACTGTATCTGTCCAGGGATGTCCAAGACAACAAGAAGAGCTTCTATAAGTACAAAAGGAACAAAAGTACATGTGACAAAAGGAAGACTACAGAAAAATGTGGACCCACATCAAGATGGGACAAATGGATACACAGGGCATAGGAATGACTGAGGTACCAAATGTCTTATTTGCTTTGAATCATAGAATCATCGAATGGCTCAGGTTGGAAGGGACCTCATCTAGATCATCTAGTTCCAAGTCCTCTGCCGTAGGCAGTGACACCACCCACTAGATGAGGTTGCCCAGGGCCTCATCTAAACTGGTCTTGAACACCTCCAGGGATGGGACATCCTCAATATCTCTGGGCAACCTGTTCCAGTCCCCCACCACTCTCTGAGTGAAGAATTTCCTCCTATCCTCTAATCTAAATCTCCACTCTCTTACTTTAAAACCATCCCCCCTTGTCCTGTCATTATCTGATTGAGCAGTCTCCCTCCATCTTTTTTATAAGACCCCTTTAAGTACTGAAAAGCCACAATGAAGTCACCCCACAGCCTTCTCTTCTTTAGACTGAACATCCCCAGCTCTCTCAGCCTTTCTTCCTAGGAGAGGTGCTCCAGCCCCTTGATCATCTTTGTGGCCCTCCTCTGGACCTGCTCTAACAGCCCCACATCCTTCTTGTGCTGATATCCTTCTTGTGCTGACATCCTTCTTGTGCTGACATCCTTTGGTCCTCAGCAATCCCAAGAACCAGAGACCAGGGGAGAGACTGGAGCAAGATGTATCCTTGGTGGAAGAGGATCAGGTCATGGAAGATTTAAGCAAACTGGACATACTTGAGCCCTGACAGGATTGCATGCATGACTGCTGAGTGTGCTGGCAGATGTGAGGCCACTCTTGGCAATCTTTGATTGATCATGGTGACTGGGAGAAGTGCCGAAAAACACACACACACACAAAACAAAACAAAACAAACAAACAAATAAAAAAAAAAAACTGGAGGAAAGCAAATGTCACTCCTGCCTTCAGGAAGGGCAAGAAGGAGGACACAGGGAACTACAGACCTATCAGCCTCACCTCAATACTGGGGAAGGTGATGAAGCAGCTCATCCTGGAAACCATTTCCAGGTACTTGAAGGACAAGAAAATAATCAGATGTAGTCAGCATGGATTCACCCAGGGGAAGTCATACCTGACCAACTTAATACACTTCTATGATGAAATGACCAGTCAGGTAGATGAGTGGAGAGCAGTGAACATTGTCTACCTGGACTTCGGGAAGGCCTTTGACACTGTCTCGCATTAGATTCTCATAGAAAAACTGCTGATATATATTGGCAGGGTGGGCTGGAAGTGAGGTCAATAGAAAACTGGCTGAATGGCTAGGCTCAGAGTGTGGTGCAAAGTCTGGAGGTCAGGAAGTAGTGGTTGACCCTAGGAGTCAATACTGTGTCCAGTCCTGTTTAACATCTTCATTAATGATCTGGATGATGGGGAAGCACATTTGCCAACAACACAAAACTATGAGTAGTGTCTGATACACTAGAGGGCTGTGCTGCCTTCCAGAGGCTGGCAGCACAGGAGAAATGGGCTGACTAGCAGGCTGGAGATATGGGCTGACTGGAAGCTCATTAAGTTAAACATAGAGAGGTACAAAATTGTGCACTGCAAGAGGAACAACCTCATACACCAGGACATGCTGAGGGCCACCCAGCTGTGAAGCAGCCTGGCAGGAAAGGCCCTTGGGGTCCTTCTGGACAGCAAGTTGAACATGATTCATCAATGTGTCCTTGCTGCTAAGAAAGCTAATGGTATTCTTGTTTGGGTTAGGCAAAGTGTTGCAAGAAGGTCAAGAGAGGTGATACTACTCAGCACTGGCAAAACCCCACCTGGAGCACTGTGTCCAGTTCTGGTTTCTCTAGTACAAGACAGACACGAAGCTACTGGAGAAAATCCAACAAAAGTGATTAAGGGACTATAACACCTGTCTTATGGGGAAAGACCAAGAGAGCTGTGCCTATCTAGCCTGCAGAAGAGAAGGTTTAGGTGGGATCTTGAAAATGTACATAAATACTTGAAAGGAGTCCAGGAGGAACCTGATGTTCCATCTGAAAGTCAGGAAACAATCTTTTGCTGTGTGGCTGGCTGAGCAATGGAGCAGATTGCCCAGAGAGGTTATGGAACATTTCCATGGAAACATTCACACCCAAGTTATGCTTTGCAGCCTTATTGGAAATATAACATTCAGCATCATGGCAGAATGTCTGTACCCATACTGAAGAAGCCTCCCTAAATTGTCCAGGATAGAAATATGTGTAAGTACATACTTTAATATCAGATCATGAGGGAACAATATAGCAACAACAATTAAACTATTAAGAAATAAAGCAGTGAGGACACTGTGAAATTATATATCTAATATACAATCTGTAAAGTGTAACTGCTCAATATTAGATCAGTCAGTAGTGAAAAACACTTTTAAAATGCAACTATGTTAGCAAAATAAATCCCAATATGCTCCGATTAAAATATTCAGCTCTTTCACTGAAATATCCAGGTAACTGCCAAACTGTGAATATTTTACTTTGTAAGGACATTGTGGCGTGATCATACTTGGCTATACCTGGGTAAGATGACGTGAGAGCTGTAGAATTGAAATTTACATTGCTTTAAAATGTTGTCTCGGGGGAAGCATGTTCTTGCAGTTGAGGTTTTTCTTTCTGACACACATAATTCAGCTGAACATTACTCACAGATTTTTCAACACTACTGTGGAGTGTTTGAAGAAGTTATTTAAGAACCCCAGGAGTGGGGAAAAATGTTTATTTGAAACATAATAGATATGCTGAGAAGGAAATAAAAAGTAGATTAGATAATTCTTTTTTTTTTTTTTTTTTTTTTTTTCCTTTTTAATAGATTTGGAATGAATGTTTTAATCTTCCCTTCCCTCCCCTCCCCTCCCCTCCCCTCCTCTCTTTTTTTCTTTCTCTGTTCTTTTCCTTTTATTTTTCTTTCTTTCTGTTTTTGTGTATAATACAAGTGCCTTACTGTTTTACAAAAATGTAATTTTTAGTCAAAAGTCCAGCTGACATTTATGAGAGTCTGGTCATTGTCTTCTTAGGATCAAGGTTGATTTCTAAGCACATTTGTCATGAGAGCATGGAATTCAAAGCCCCAATAATTTTTCAGAATCACAGAATCACAGAATCATCTAGGTTGAAAGAGACCTCCAAGATCATCTAGTCCAACCTCTGACCTAACACTAACAAGTCCTCCACTAAACCATATCACTAAGGACTACATCTAAACATCTTTTAAAGACCTCCAGGGATGGTGACTCAACCACTTCCCTGGGCAGCCTATTCCAATGCCTAACAACCCTTTCAGTAAAGAGGTTCTTCCTAATATCCAACCTAAACCTCCCCTGGCGCAACTTGAGCCCATTCCCCCTCGTCCTGTCACCAGGCACGTGGGAGAATAGACCAACCCCCACCTCTCTACAGCATCCTTTAAGGTACCTATAGAGAGCGATGAGGTCTCCCCTGAGCCTCCTCTTCTCCAGGCTAAACAACCCCAGCGCCCTCAGCCGCTCCTCGTAAGACTTGTTCTCCAGACCCCACACCAGCCTTGTCACCCTTCTCTGGACTCTCTCGAGCACCTCCATGTCCTTCTTGTAGCGAGGGGCCCAAAACTGAACACAGTACTCGAGGTGCGGCCTCACCAGAGCCGAGTACAGGGGGACAATCACCTCCCTAGACCTGCTGGCCACGCTGCTTCTTATACAAGCCAGGATGCTGTTGGCCTTCTTGGCCACCTGAGCACACTACTGGCTCATATTCAGCTGCCTATCAACCAGTATTCCCAGGTCCTTCTCGGCCAGGCAGCTTTCCAATTACTCATCTCCCAGCCTGTAGCGCTGCTTGGGGTTGTTGCGCCCCAGGTGCAGGACCCGGCACTTGGCCTTGTTGAACTTCATACAGTTGGCCTCAGCCCATCGGTCCAGCCTATCCAGATCCTCCTGCAGAGCCTTCCTTCCCTCGAGCAGATCGACACACGCACCTAACTTGTGTCATCTGCAAACTTACTGAGGGTGCACTCGATCCCCTCATCTGGATCATCGATAAAGATATTAAAGAGGACCGGCCCCAGCACTGAGCCCTGGGCGACTTCAGTAGTAACCGGCCTCCAACTGGATTTGACTCCATTCACCACAACTCTTTGGGCCCGGCCATCCAGCCAGTTTTTAACCCAATGAAGCGTACGCCGGTCCAAGCCACGAGCAGCGAGTTTCTTGAGGAGAATGTTGTGGGAAACGGTGTCAAAAGCCTTACTGAAGTCAAGGTAGATCACATCCACAGCCTTCCCCTCATCCACCAGGCACGTCACTTGGTCATAGAAGGAGATCAGGTTCGTCAAGCAGGACCTACCTTTCATAAACCCATGCTGACTGGGCCTGATCGCCTGGTTGCCCTTCAAGTGCCTCGTGACGACATTCAAGATAATCTGCTCCATGAGCTTCCCTGGCACTGAGGTCAAACTAACAGGCCTATAGTTCCCCGGGTCTACCCTCCGGCCCTTCTTGTAGATGGGCGTCACATTTGCTAGCCACCAGTCGACTGGGACCTCTCCTGATAGCCAGGACTGCCAATAAATGAAGGAAAGCGGCTTGGCCAGCTCCTCCGCCGGTTCTCTCAGTACCCTCGGGTGGATCCCATCCGGCCCCATCGACTTGCGTACATCCAAGTGCTGTAGCAGGTTGCCAACCATTTCCTCGTGGATAGTGAGGGCCACATCCTGTTCCCCATCCCCTTCCACCAGCTCACGGTACCAGGTATCCAGAGAACAACTGGTCTTGCCGCTAAAGACTGAGGCAAAGAAGGCATTGAGCCTCAGCCTTTTCCTCATCTTTTGTAACTAAGTTTCCCTCCACATCCAGTAAAGGATGGAGATTCTCCTTAGTCCTTCTTTTTGTGTTGATGTATTTGTAAAAACTTTTTTTTGTTATCTTTAACGGCAGTAGCCAGATTGAGCTCCAGATGAGCTTTGGCCTTTCTAATTTTATCCCTGCACAGCCTCGCAACATCCTTATAGTCCTCTTGAGTAGCCCGCCCTCTTTTCCAAAGATTATAAACCCTCCTTTTTCTCCTAAGCTCGAGCCACAACTCTCTGCTCAGCCAGGCCGGTCTAGTTCCGCGCCGGCTCGTCTTTGGGCACGTGGGGACAGACCGCTCCTGAGCCATTAAGATTTCCTTCTTGAAGAGTGCCCAGCCTTCCTGGACTCCTCTGCCCTTCAGAACCTCCTCCCAAGGGACTCTGCCAGCCAGTGTCCTGAACAGCTCAAAGTCAGCCCTCCGGAAGTCCAAGACAGCAGTTTTACTGGTCCCCTTGCTGACTTCGCCAAGAATAGAGAACTGAACCATTTCGTGGTCACTCTGCCCAAGACAGCTCTCGACCACCACATCTCCCACCAGTCCGTCACTGTTTGTGAACAGAAGGTCTAGCGGGGCACCTCCCCTGGTAGGCTCACTAACCAGCAGCGTCAGGAAGCTATCTTCCACGCTCTCCAGAAACCTCCTAGACTGCTTTCTCTGGGCTGTGTTGTGCTTCCAGGATATGTCTGGGAAGTTGAAGTCCCCCACAAGAACAAGCGCTGACGATTTCGCGGCTTCTGCCAGCTGCCTGTAGAACTCCTCATCCGTCTCCTCATCCTGGTTCGGCGGTCTATAACAGACCCCCACCAGTATGCTTGCCTTGTTGGCCTTCCCTCTGATCCTAACCCAAAGAGACTCAACCTTATCATTCCCAGCCTCAAGTTCCTCAACATCAAAACACTCTCTAATATAGAGAGCCACTCCACCACCCCTTCTGTGCTGCCTGTCCCTTCTGAAGAGCCTATAGCCAGGCATTGCAGCACTCCAGTCATGAGAGTGGTCCCACCACGTTTCCGTGATGGCAACCAAGTCATAGCCTTCCTGCTGCACGATGGCTTCCAGCTCCTCTTGTTTGTCACCCATGCTGCGTGCATTAGTGTAGATGCACTTCAGTCGGGCCATTGCCTTCTCCCCTGGCCTTGCCATTGTTCCCCCTGGTACAGCTCCAACAAGACTTATTTCAGCCCTGTCCCCCTTCTTTCCTAGTTTAAAGCCCTCTCAACGAGCCCTGCCAGCTCCTGGGCTGCAAATTTTTGCAAAGCTCCTTATAGTAACTAGTTTAAATTGCTACTCAACTCTTTAAATAGGATATATTATTATTTTTAAATGTGAACATTTAACTGCATGACTAAATTCAAGGATATAAATTTCAACTAGAATTTCCAAATAGAAGGTATATATTTTCTGGTTCAAGAATATGTAACACTCACCTTTAATTTTGTTTCTGCATAAGTGAGATATCAAACCAGTTTTCCATTTTATGTTGAAAAACATTAATTTGGTCCATAGTCTCCACAGGTCTGAATATGGATAGTTAATATAGACACTTACTGTAATTAGTCATATTGATTGTATTTCCTATTCTCCACAATACTAATCAAGACATTTTAATCATATCTAGGTATCTGCTCATAACATTACAAAAAGTACAGGTGTTTTCAGCTCACTATCAACATAGGTCTCCAATGGTTTTACCAGGAATTGTGGCAAAATTTGAAAAAAATAAAATCATTTAAATATTATCAATATTACAAGTTAAATGCCAAATAAAATATTTATCTCATAAATCATAATGCAGAATATTCATTATATTCTTCTGCTATAAATTACTCTGAGCAGTGCGTCTCATCCCACTAAGCTTGTGCAGTACCCAAACCACAATGGTATATGATTAAACATAGGCAAATTAATGTGGGAATGTAGACATCCCTTTCTACAGGTCTCTTATATTTTCTTGCAGAAGGTATGTAGTTCACTGATGGACCACTGAACAAGCAAGAGACAGTTTTTTTCTGGCCGGTTTCTATACTAGGCTTATAGTGTCACTGGATTGCAGCACTCTCCTTTGACATAACATTATTACATGTCTTTGTTATATCACGGTCAAACTACTTCAAATGTACACTAAACTATGCTGTTAAAAAAGCTCAGCAATTACTTCCAACTTGTGTAGAATACAGTAGGGCAATTACTATAAAGTTTGGGTGAATGTTTTTTGATCCTTCTCACTGCTTTACTGTGCACTAACTGCTTGTTGGCGTTTTGATGGAGTTCAAGGTTTTAGTCTTAACTTTTAAAGCCCTTAATAGAGTGGGTCACACTCTCTTGTAGGAATTCTGATCTTTAGGAATCTTTCCTCTCATCTTTGGAGATCTGAGGGAAAAGGTTAATCGTTGAGAGTGGTGGAAAGAAAGCTTCAGTTTGGCTTACATCTTAGTGGCTGTGATCTCAGATCTGTGGAATGTCTTCCTTCAAGAGCAATAAGTTGTATGGACTTGGCCTCTTGAAAGAGGCATAAAGACTTCATTTATCTTACAGACATTGGGGAGGCACTTCTGAATCCTCGTCTTTTTTTTTTTTTTTTTGTCTTTTTTTTTTTCCTTGAGGTGAAAGATTGAAATAGAAAGAACTTAACACAGTTAGATCTACACATCTGTATGTTCAAGGTACATTCTTTGTGTGGAATTTACGGCAATTCATCTTCACACAACTGACACCATGGTTGCTATCAAAACCAGAAGATCTCTATCTTAGGAAGAAAATGTCTCATAAATCTTTAAGTGGCCCTACATCCATACCAACTATTTCTGCGACTTTCATACCTTCACAGTAGAAGAGGACTTCTATTATTAGCAGTTGTAGTAGTAGTAGTAGTAATAGTAGTAGTAATAGTATTTCCTCTAATAACTGAACTACTTAATTTCTCTTTGGTTCCTAGCGTATGTTTTGATATGCTTTAGGCTAAGAAACCAATAGAGTAACCAACCAGCAGCATAACTTGAAATTTCTTCATTAAGATTTCCTTAAGGGGTAGAGTTCTATTTTTTATGCCCTGTGTTTTTGTTTTGTTTGCTCTTAAAATCTGGAGAGAAGAATTCTGCGTGAACCCACATACTTGGTGAACAGAGAAATTCTCCAGACAACTAAAAGCATGCATAAACTTAAAATAGAAGGCAATTTGACAAGGTTTTATTTTATTGGGCCAGATACCTAGAATTTAGATAATGAATTAAACCTGACTGAATGAAGTTATTTCCATTCTCTTCTCCAAATTCTGTTGTAGGTTCAAGCACCTGTGACAAAATATCCCCACTGCTAAATATATAAATCAATATAGAAATCATGATGAACGTAGTATGTCAGCTTTAGGATTTGGTGTTGATTTTCAGATTAGAAATACAGTATCTAGCATTTAAAAGAATGAAAAGTCCTTTAAAAGTATTTTTTACAATACCAGTGCAAAGCACAACCCTCAGGATTTGCATACTGTATAGACAGACTTTTATGGAAGCAGTTGTTATAATCACAATGAAGGTCTTTTCATTATAAACAGAATATATAATAAATAAATTAAAAAAAAAAGTCAAGTTACATACACCTTGTCTCTTTATATAAAATACACTTAATTTTAATATGGTGCAAATAATATCAAATTGAGATAGAATTGAATGAGGAATTTTGAGATTGTGCAGTATTTGCAATCTGAACTGTCAGTAGCCACTGGCCATTGACATTATGTATACTATTTACATTAAAAGTTTGTTGAAATTCTTCTGTAAACTAGCTGTCACCACTAACAATTTATTTAAAGTTTTTGCATGTACTTTATTTTTTTAAATATGGTTAAAAAAAAAAATTCTCTCAATTTAATATATTTTTTTTTATTTCCAAACTATTATCCAATTTCCAAACTATTATCCAATTATAACTCAAACCTGTCTGCATGAAACTTTCAAGGCTACATAAAAATCCATTCTAGCCCAATATGGCATGAAAACAAATGCGCTGGATAATAAGCCAGGATATAAGAATTATTTTTATATATGCAAATGAGTATTTTATTGCAATGAACACAATCTGTTTATGTTCTGTGTGGATTTAAATCAAATTTATTTCTGTTGGTATCAGGACATAAATTAAATCTTATAAGAAATAAAAGATCAGTATTCTCCCTAATGGTAAGATTATGTGGGTTTTGAACAAATGAGTTGAAGACAGGATAATTTACAACTTCTCTGCACCAAGCAGTCTGTAAAGAGTGTGAAAGACACATTACTTCACTTAAAGGTCATCACAGAGCCTGATGTTAATAATATTTACATATGCACTCAAATGCCTAGTGACAGATGATTAAAGCAGTCATCTTAGAAATAATGTTAATCTATCTTGTTTAAATAATATTGCAGAAATAGTCTTAATCATTCTTAATATTATTACGTTATGGGAAACTTTCATTGGTGAAGGAGTATTCAGATAACTGCTAGTGAATATGCAATCTAATAAATGGATTAATATTTCTGTTACACAGATACCATTTTAAACACTATTTTTTCAATTTTATAAGAAAATTAAAAAAAAATAAAGCTGAAGAAATGGCTTCTTGAGAAGAGAGAACCATATACACTTAAACATTATTTATTAAAGATACTTTAAAGAACTATATATTGGTTAAAAATGTTTTGGAGAAAGAATTTCTGGTGAGAAAACATCTTGAAACCAAATGACTAGAAACAAAAATTACTCAAATTCACTAAGGAAATTTGATGAAAGCTTCTGCTTTCATCAATCAGCAATAACTTCTAAGGGCATTTGAACAACTGTCATAAGGTTATGGTAGTCTTATAGCTCCTTCATAGAATCACAGAATCACAGAATGGTTAGGGTTGGAAGGGACCTTAAAGATTGTCTAGTTCCAACCCCCTGCCATGGGCAGGGATGGCACTCACTAGATCAGATTGCTCAGGGCCTTGTCCAACCTGGTCTTGAACTGCTCCAGGAATGGGGCATCCACAGCTTCTTTGGGCAACCTGTTCCTATGCCTTGTCCTATCATTGTCTGCCTGAGGAAAAAGTTGCTATACATCTTTTTGATAAGCCCTCCTTAAGTACTGAAAAGCCACAACAAGGTCTTCCCAGAGCCTTCTCTTCTTCAGACTGAACACCGCTGGCTCTCTCAGCCTTTCTTTCTAGGAGAGGTGCTCCAGCCCTCTTCTGGACCTGCTCTAACAGACCCACATCCTTATTGTGCTGGGGGCTCCCATCCTGGACACAGGACTCCAAGTTGGGCCTCACAAAGGCAGAGCAGAGGGGGACAATCACCTCCTTCTCCTGCTGGCCACTCTTCTGTTGATGCAGCCCAGGATGCAGTTGGCCTTCAGAGCTGCAAGCACACACTGCTAGCTCATGTTAAACTTCTTGTCCATCAGAACCCTTAAGTCCTACTCCACAGAGCTGCTTTCCATGAGTTCTTCACCCAGTCTGTACTCATGTCCAGGATTGCCCCGACCCAGGTGCAGTGCCTTGCACTTGTACTTGTTGAACCTCCTTAGTTCACTCCTTAACCTCTTTAATGAAGTCACCTCTGCATTGGTGAGCACCAGGTCCAGTAATGATTATCTGCTTGGTTTGTCTAATATCTGGACCAGTAAGTCATCCTTGACGTACTCCAGGAGTCTCCTGGGTTGCACACAGCCTGCTGTGTAGTTTTCCCAGAAGACATCTGAGTGGTTGAAGTCCCCCATCAGGATGAGAGCATGTGAGCATGACACTCCTTGTATTTGAAGCAAGAATGCCTTACCCACAGGCTTCCCTTGATCAGGCGGCCTGTAGTAGACTCCAACAACTTGTCCTTTATTGGTGTGTTTTTTAACTCTCACCCACAAGCTCTCAACCTGTCCGTGGCTGTTTCTCAGAGATATCGATCAATTCCTTCCCTAATGTAGAGGACAACACCCCATCTTCATACATGAATATATAAGTGTGTGAATACATATTTATATTAATCATGATATATACCAATATCATGATTTGTTAACTAGTTGTTATTACTATTTTCTTACAACAATATAAATGATACATTATCAAAATTGCTTACAATGCACATAATCAATTCATTCAGTTCCATGAATAGATTTAGTAAGATAACTGATTTAGAAACCATTTTGAAACTTTACTCCTTTAAAAGTTATAAACTTTCAATTTCTGGTATAAGCTTTGTTCGGTTAGTTCCAATATTTTGTTCTGCTCATTTCTCATTATCATAACTGTTTTTCTTTGCTTTCTGTCTCAGTTTGAATATTCTTTCCTATTAAAAATTAATTGGGATAACTAGCAAGGGCCAAATGATTTATCTTCTCAAGTGGTAGAGATTTCTTTTTTACTTATTTCTGTCACTGAAGTAATGAAAAAGAAGTATGACACAACATTTTCTTTTTGTTAAAAATACCCCAAAATTATTCATAAACTGTTTTCAGACATTACTTACACATTACACTATTTGAGAAAAGGTATATGGTCATTCATTGAAAATTCTTGTTTTCCACATCTTTTATTATTATTATTATTTTTTTACAATGAAGAGTCTAATGATTGAATATAACAAATATTTTTTAAACCCTGAGTGACTTTATAAAAATGGAATAATAAATGTGTTAACAAAATGTACCAGCTAAACATAGCACTAAAATCAACACATTTGTAGGCATTTGTATACAATCACATAAAACTTCTGACATTGATTTAGTGTTACAGTGTATAAACATTCAAAGTTGAATCTTGACTGGGTCTTGTAGGCTGAGACTTAAATTCTCCAAAATTTCTTTTGGAATTTTGAAATAGTGTTTTACAGCAGACAGTATATAACCCAGATACACTGGACATTTTCAAGTAAAAAGACAGAGAACATCCTTTTAATAATTGATTTTGTAAGCAAGCATATTATTTGAAATCTATGTAACAAACATGTCCATTTGATGTGAATTCCATAGAAGTTTGTATGCGAATGGGTCAATGATGTAAAGCAGCATTGTAAGAAAAAAAAAAAAAAAAGAAAGAAAAAAAAAGGAGAGAGAGAGATAAAACTTACTAGAAAAAATAGCATATACTTTACTTGCAGGAGAGAAAATAAATACTGATAAGAACAATCTGTTTTCCAAAGAACCTGATTTGATATTTAAAGGCTCTGGCAAAGAGTGAGGAGACCTGTCCTTTTTTGATGACATTTTAAAAGAATCATAGACAAGTTAATATAGAGACTGGCAAACTGTTTTCTCAGTGGAAGTAACTTTTCTCAAAGAAAAATGTGCTCATGCAACTATAGAAGAATTTAGCTGGTATCAGTAAATTATTCATTATATACATTTAAATATATAATATTAACCCAGGATTCACGCTTTGATTTCATGATTTATTTAAAGTGAACCATATGTGGGTTATTCTCAATGGGAAAGGTTGTTCTCTTCATTTCAGCTCTGATCACATGAATTGTCCCCATCTATTGTGCCAGCAGTGTCACACATGCAGGAAGCTGTCTGAGAAAACAGGTCTATCTGATAGCTAATGAGTTAAAGTACAAGTCTCAGGCAGATGTCCACATTTACATCAATATTCAGTCACTGGTGCATTGCACCCCCATCTGCAATTGTTGCTAGGCAATGATTTATGTAATTGTCTATGCGCTTTTGTGTATACATAAAGAATACGCTTATACCTGGAAATCAAAAATGTCCAAAATTCTGCAATGTAATTTCAGTGGTTTTTTTTTTGTTGTTGTTTTTTTGTTTGTTTGTTTGTTTTTGTGGGGGTGGGGGTGGGGGTGTTCCCAGAATGCTAAACTTTCTAGCTGGTAAAGAAATTGCTTGAACTAACAGTACTTTTAGGAGAAGCTCAATAATTCAGTGTTAACTGAGGCAAATTTTCTACGATTAAGCTCTAGAGACTTTTTAGTTACCAGACATTCCTTTATGGTAGAAATACACTTTTTCAAAGAATGCAATAATTTCTGATTAGTTTTTACTTTTAGCAATTCACTTAGTGGTCACAAATATATTTAATTGCAAAAGTTAAGAAAAGAGTAAAACATGAAAAATAAAACCAACACCATTTAACAGGCAATACCACATTGTTATCAAAAGCTAACCAAATGAAATAAAAATTACAGCTGAGCATGATCAGTTACTGAATCTGGAATGACATATGGAGGCATATGGAGGAAGATGATTCTCTAATTCTGAGACATACAGAGCGCTGCTATATGAACACATAGATATAGCTGTGCATTGCATTGGCAAATAGCCTGTCAATGACCCCCACACTATGACTTCAGATGTCAAACTCCTATTAGTATAAATTTCTTTATAGGTTGTATTCAGACTAATGAGTGACTCCTTTCCAGTTAGGCAGCAAGACTTCTACATAATTTACAGTGAAACATATGTATGGGAAAAAACAAAATTGTAAAAAACAAAACAAAACAAAAAAACGTGATTATAACTTAAAGTCCATCTCTAGAATTCAATCTCTAAAACTTCTGGCTTAAATAAAAATTAAGGCTTCTCTACCTACAATTGTTAGCAGACTGTATTGAATTTTGTTGTTGGTGGTGGTTTTTACTATTATTATTGTTTTAAACTATTTTTAAACATGTAATTCATGACTTAAGGTTGCTTTTGAATGATATCTTTGGTAATAAGAAACTAGTATTCAATGGATTTCCATCCTTTAAAACCGTTGAGTTGCAGTTACCATATGAAAAATGTAATTGATTTCCATTTAGCTGTAATGGAATTTATATCTACATTGTATTGAATGGGGTGAACAATGTGAAGAGTGCTGAATCACAATTCTGATACTCACTCCATCTTGTGTGACACATGGAGGGATGCAAACCCCTTGGAAATAAAACTCCCGTATTTACCTTCTGTCAGTTTACTGCAAGTATTGTCTAGCAGAGTGAGTAAGACATGGTTTTTAAGCAGAAGTGAAATGTAGAGGATCAACCACAGAGCTCCTCTAATAAATTAATCTACACTAGTGATACTTTCTTATTGTTCCAGACAGTAGTGGCTGATATTCACTAGCCCATGGGCAATAATACTGAGCAACTGTCATGATCTCAGTTGATCTCAGTTATTGCTTTCCTATTTCCCACTACCTCAAAGGATTTGAGAGCCACAGATTGGGACTAGTCTCAAATCCATTTTAAGAGGTCAAGAGGTGTTATTGGAAGTCATCTGGGACAGATTTTCTTCTCCTATCAAAGACAAGACAGATAAAACATTGCTTTATTTTAAAGTGTTTCCTTCTTTGCTCATTCAAAAAACAAATGTTTTAAAAAGGACTGAAAGAAAATGTGAGCAACTTCTGTCATGTTACTGTCAGCTTTTGTTGTTGGGTTTTATTTGCATACCACCAGAACTTTGCATATGATGTGAATCTAAGCTTTGAATTATGTTAACTGATCTGTTTATGATTTTTGTTTAATCTATTGAGTTTAAGGTATTAATCTATTGAGTTTAATACTTCAATACTCCATCTAGAATTAGTTTGAAATTACTGAGTAGAAACCTTACTTTATATTAGTGTAGATCCACCTCGGATACAGGCAACTGCATAGTATTATTACTTTATGTTCTTTTTCTGACCCACACCAACCCCCATTTTTTTCAATTTACGCACTAATAGTACAGAAGGTTTTACCCTAGCAATACGTATTTTCCATAGAATCATTAGGGTTGTAAAAGATCTTCAAGATCATCTGGTCCAACTATCACCCTACTACCAATGTCACCCACTAAACGATGTCCCTAAGTACGATGTCCCTAAGTACGATGTCCAACCTTTCCTTAAACACACCCAGGGATGGTGACATGACCACCTCCCTGGACAACCCATTCCAATGTATGACTACTCTTTCTGAGAATAAATGTCTCCTAATTTCCAACCTAAACCTTCTCTGGAGAAACTTGAGGCCATTCCCTCTAGTCCTATCACTAGTTATCTGTGAGAAGAGGCTGATCCCCAGCTTCCTACAACTTCCTTTCAGGTAGTTGTAGAGAGCAATAAGGTCTCCCCTGAGCCTCCTCTTCTCCAGACTAAACAACCCCAGTTCCCTCAGCTGCTCCTCACAGTACCTGTGTTCCAGGCCCTTCACCAGCTTTGTAGCCCTTCTCTGGACACGCTCCAGGGCCTCGATGTCATTCTTGTAGTGAGGGGCCCAAAACTGAACCCAGTACTCAAGGTGCGGCCTCACCAGAGCAGAGTACAAGGGGATGATCACCTCCCTGGTCCTGCTGGCTACACTATTCCTGATACAGGCCAGGATGCTGTTGGCCTTCTTGGCCACCTGGGCACGCTGCTGGCTCATGTTCAGGCAAACATCAATCAGCACCCTTACATCCTTTTTCTTTGCACAGTTTTCAAGCCACTTTTTTTTTTTTTTTCTGTAGATTTTTTGCTTTTAATTTTCAATCCATGCCAATGCAGTTTCATTTAACTTTCATTTCATTAATGAATCAGTCATTTTTATATTTTTGCATCTCCATGTTCAGGAAAATTATCTGTCCATAGACATGAGTCTTCAATTTTACACATTAAAAACAAACAAACAAACAAACAAAAAACTATATTCTTTACCTATATTATATAAGTAACAGCTGCGTGAGGTAAGAAGTTTTTTTACAAACTAGAATTTCTCAGATGCCTGGATAAACTGACATACAAACATTTTAATTTTCCACAAGTTTCACATTTCCATAGGAAACATAAGCATTGTTTATAGGTCTCTCACACTAGATAATGACCTCACCTCCAAGCTACATACCTGTTTCATGCAAGTAAGGGTCTTCTAGAAGACGTATATATGCCTTCACTGGAAATCATAATGATATTCTGTTTGAGATCAACAGACTATGCAATTATTAGGGATTTGATGCTATTAAAAAAAAATAAATGCCAGAATACTTAGGATTTTTATTTAAAAATATATTAAAAAATGTATTCCATATGCTTAAAATAATATAAAATCATATATCATGATTTTATGTAATCTTATTTTTCTGGGACTTTCTACAAAATTATACTCTGTTTTGTATCAATAATCCTTTACTACTTGCTTTTCTGTGTCCATAGTTTTTAAATTTTATCCAAATTATTTCTGAGGAACACGTTGGATTTTCCCATTGTCAGGGTTATAATATACTTTTATAGAATCCCCAGTGCTCTTTTGTATCAACAATCTATTGCTTCGATGACATTTATGTTTGAGATTTTGACTTAGTTCTCATTTTTAAAAGTTCTTCTTGCATGAGTTGTCCCATTAGTTTCATTATATTAAAGCAAAAGAGAGAAAATTAACATGATGGAAAGTACAGTTGTTTCTGATTACCAGTTATTCATTTGTACTGTATAATGTATTTTATTTTGAAAGGTGTTGTAAGAGGGAACGAAGGGAAGGTTGCCAGTTCTTCTCTTGGCTACCGCACACTGTTGGGTGGACCTTCAAGAAAGAGTTGGGGGGAAGTTTCAGATGCTCACTTTCTTTGTGAAACAATGTGACTTTGAACAGGAAGATCTGACAGTGATTTCCTTGTACCCTTAGCTTTTCTCCTATGGAATAGTGATTTGTATCTGAGGCTGATCAATGTTTCTAGTTAGCCTTACAACCTGAATTGTTAGGTACTTTGGCAGCCAAAGACAGAGAGCTTTGCTTCCCCCTTACTCAATGTGATTGCCTTTTGGATGCAGTCGGTGAACAGAAATTGCAGCCTGGACCAGAGGAAAGAGAACTTGGTGTCATGTCCCACCTGCAGGAAGCTGAGGGGAGTGACTCAGATTCTCAAATCCCCTCGGTGTGGCCATAGCATTTTGTATGGTAATGCAGCGTTCTGTAGCTGTATGGTTCAGCACTCCACATACGCCTTGTTCTTTGACTAACAGCATGTGCATAGCCAAGTGGTTCCGTAAGGCCCTCTTTGACAGCTGTTGAACTTGCAAATTCAGTTCTCCAAAAGCACGTGCAGTCAAATTATTCAAAACATGTCCCACAACCCTTTGTTAACTCTTGGGTGTAAATGTCAGTCCTTAAGAGGGTTGTATTCTCCTAAGAGAGCATGGCATAGGCTGCACATGAAAATAATGTGTTGCATAATTCCTTGGTTAGAGAACGCCCTCTGCTTACTGCTTCTTTGAACAGATCCTTGCTTCCCAAGTTTTGCCTCATTTTACATGCAACCATTCCAATAAATGCTCTATTTTTTTTTTTTTTTTCCCTCACTCTCTACTGCCACCCCTGTCAAGCAGGTCAATAAATCCACCTGGTTAATGAAAAGGTGAGCTGGATGATTTCTAGTCTGGTGTGCAGCAACCCATCCTACTAGAAAGGAATTCTGTTTAATGACATTTAGGATTTCCTACCACTTTTCTTATTGCCACACCAGTACTCAATTGACCTCCCATTGGTTTTGTTCCCAAAATGGGAGCCATTCAGTAACTCTTTTGAACATGGCATATGAATCTGTATAAATAAACACTGGTTCTTTAGTCTCAGCTTCTCTAATTACCACTCTCCACACAGTTATCAATTCTCCCACCTGAGCATTTCCTTCTCCTTCTGTCATGATTCTGTCACCTGACAGAACAGCAGGGGCAGGTTTTATGTAAGAAGGGGGAGGTCTCTGGTTCAGGTGTTTGCTAGGTGGTTCTTGCATTTGGAGTATTTTGGGTGGTCCCTCCTCTCTCTGATGCATATAGCAGTAATGATCTAATTGCACATAATGCTTCCTTAATACCTCTCTTTGTGCAACCCCCACAGAGGCTGGGTTTCCTGACAATGCTGGTTTCAAGACCTTGAAAAGTCCGTGTAAAATGATTGCCATATGATCTTTTTTTTTTCTTTCTTTTTTTTTTTTTTTTTTCATCCTCTTGTAAAGGTAGGCTGACAACAAAAAGGCCCTTATCCCAAATTGAGCAGTGTTTTTCTGCATCTTTGAAACTGCACAAGTAAAACCCAGTAAGGTGAGCTGAACCCTCAGGTCCACATTACCACATATGTAAGAATAGTCCATGAATTGCAAAACCACCTTTGATGTGGAGTGGATTTGTTGGGTATATCCTAAGGCCTGATATACCCAGCCTCAAAATTTAACAACTTTAAGACTTCTTCATGAATGGGGATCTGGTCCCAGATGGTTCTTTTGTGTGTCAAATCATATAAGGGGCAAGCTATGATGGAGAAACCTGTAATATGTTTTCTCCAAAATGTCAGCAGGCTTAGGGCATGCTGTAGCTCCGTCTTATTTTCAGGTATTCTTACTTGTTCAAGAGTAGTAAGGGTTTGGGAGGAATATGTACTTCTCTTCCCCTCTACCAGATACCCAGGATCTTTACCTATGAGGACAGGAAGTTGTACCTTTTCTGCTGAAATTTGAAGCCTTAAATTTTCTATATGTGTTTGGGTTTTTCCCATCGTAGTGGCATCAGGGCCACCAACCAATATATCATCAATATACTGATACACTTTGACTCCCTCCCTGGGAGTAACTTGGGCAAACTCTTCTGCTAGACTGTAATGAGCAATGGTCGGTGAGCAGCAATATGCCTAAGGAAAATGCAAAAGAGAGAATTTCACAAAATCCCGTGCAAAGGCAAAGAGATCTGTGCCTGTTTCCTGTAAGGGAACCATAAAAAAAGTATCTTTCACGTCAATGGTTACTAAAATTTGATCAGCTTGTTCCTGTATGGTTGTAATCAGTTCAGCTATGTTAGTTATTGCAGCTGTCAAAGGGCCTGTGTTGGCATTGTCAGTCATAATTTTCCATCGGTTTTATGAACTGGCCACACAAGGGAGTTATAAAGTGATTGAGATGGGGGAATTATTCCTTGTTCTCACAGTTCAATTTTCACTGGAGCGATTCCCTCCCTCTGGCCCTAATGGTAGAGCATGGGGTTTCACCTTAACGATTTTAAGTGCAGGTGCAGCAAAAGCTTTATAGAAGCCATGGGGAGTCCAAATTTCCATTTCTTTCCTTTTGAATCTACCCATGCTCTCCCCTCCAATAAATCAAGTCCTAAAATGTTTGTAGGCAAAATACCCAATATCATCGTGACCTCAACAGGATATGTGTCTTTTGGCAACCACCATCTGACTCAAGATCTTGGCTGTGATTTAGAGTTTCCAAAAACATCTGTAACACTTTTTTTTTTTTTTTGGTCAGCAACTATGCCATTGCAATCATCTTCATCCGCTTGAAGTGCTGATATTTGAGTGCCCGTGTCTACTAAAATGTCACTGGAGTTTTAAAAGGACCAAGGGGTAAAGTAATTAAAAAGTCCCCTTTATTATTTTCCATGAAACTTAAATGTACCCACTGGCTGTCCCCCAGCCCACTTAGTGGGGATGGCACGTCAAGTTTCCTAAGATCAATCAAGTCCTTTTCCAGGGCAGAAGGTGCCCTTGAGGCAGTTAGCACCATGTTATCAGATGGGGGTTCTGCCCTCATATTTGCGCAAATGAGCTGTTCAGTTTGGAGGGTGTGGTAGTTTAACTCAGGTGAGCAGCTGAGTCCCATGATGGCCACTCTCTCACTCCCCCTCCTCAAAGATGAAGGGGGAGAAAATATGACACAAAGAGCTCAAGGTTTGAGATAAGGATGATTTAATTAAAGGGAAAAGGGAGAGGGAAAAGAAAGAAAGAAAGGAAAGAAAGGAAAGAAAGGAAAGAAAGGAAGAAAGGAAGAAAGGAAGAAAGGAAGAAAGGAAGAAAAAGAAAGAAGAGAAAGAGAAAGAGAAAGAGAGAAAGAAAGAGAGAAAGAAAGAAAGAAAGAAAGAAAGAGAAAGAAAGAAAGAAAGAAAGAAAGAAAGAAAGAAAGAAAGAAAGAAAGAAAGAAAGAAAGAAAGAAAGAAAGAAAAAAAGAAAAGCAAAGGCGGTGCGGAAGCACAGAGAGAGAAAAAAAGTTACTCTCTAATTCCCATCAACAAGCGATGTTCAGCAGGGCCTCAATATGCATAACGGTTGTTCCAGAGGATGGATGCTTCTGCCACAAGAGCTCCCCCCACACTCCTTCCCCTTTTCCACTTTTTATTGCTGAGTGTGACATCATATGGTATGGAATATCCCTTTGGTCGCTTTAAGTCAGCTGCCCTGGTGATGTCCCCTCCCCAACACTTGCCCACCCCCAGCCTGCTGGCTCCTGGGGGCTTGGAGGGAATCCTGATGCGGTGCCAGTACTGTGCAGCAATAGACACAACACTGGAATGATACCAGTGCTGTTCTAGCTATGAGTGCAGAGCACAGCACTGTATGGGCTGCTTCAGGGAAAGTTAACTCCATCCCAGACAGATCCAGCACAGAGGTACCCACCTTCCCTTTGTTTTTCCAAGTTTGAATGAGCTTTTCTAAGGCCAGAGTAGGCATTCCACCCATTAAATACCAGAGAATCCCCCTTTCAATTCCCATAGCTCACAGTATGTTTCTTTTTGCCCCTGAGGCTCGTGGGGGGGTGGGGACAATTTTCCCACTGTTCCACCCTTTGCACAGCAGTCTTTCATTTTGTAGTTC
This sequence comes from Cygnus olor, assembly GCF_009769625.2. Taxonomy (NCBI): domain Eukaryota; kingdom Metazoa; phylum Chordata; class Aves; order Anseriformes; family Anatidae; genus Cygnus; species Cygnus olor. The sequence continues at coordinate 14,235,602 of NC_049176.1, read as the reverse complement.
CCCCCATAATTTCCATCCTTCTACCATAACTAACTCTTGGGCTATCTCTCCCCAAGTCATGGGTCCTCCTCCTTGGGCTCGTCACCACCCTCGTGGGTCCAATACATGCTGCAAATGGTCCTGTAGTTGTACTGCATATAGTTTCAAGGATTTGGGAATTCAAGGCCACCTAGGAGCACAGTGCAGTCACTTGGGACTCATCCCTTACACTTGACTTTAACTTTTGCTCTCCCATACACTATACTAATACTTACCCAAGCACTTACCTGAGGTACAGTGAACAACACAGGTCATTCCTGGTGAAATTAATCCAACAGAACAAGAATGTCTTCGGGTGTGTATGTCAAACAACTGCACTCTTCCAAAATCTGCTAAAACAGATCATATTCTCTGTTCCATATTCATCTAATGAAATCATAGAAATCATCATAGAAAGCATTTGGGTTGCAAGGGCCTTCTGGGGCCATACATCCTCATACACACTGCTCATACATACCTCCTCATACATACTGCTCAAAAGAAAATCATATTAGATCAGGTTGCTCATGTACTTGTCCAGCTGTATCTTGAATACTTCCAAGGATGAAGACTCCACTCTGGGCATCTTTCAGCATTTGACCACTCTCACTGGTAATTTTTTTTTCCATATATATGAACAGACGTTCCAATGTTCCAGTTTACGTCCATTGCTTCTCATCCTATTGCTGTACATCTTGGGGAAAATTCTTACTCCATTTCTCTGTATCCTTTGGTTGGGCAGTTGTAGACAAGAAGTCTCCCCTAAATCTTCTCTTCTACTGAGTGAACTGAACTATCTCTTTCAGCCTATCTATGCATGGCCTGCACTCCAAGGCCTACTCTGGACTCACTCTAGTATGTCAATATCTCTCTTGCAATGGCAAGCCCCAAACTGGACACAGTATTCCAGATGTGGTTTCACAAAGACCAGATCATTTTATTTGACATTCTGACTACACTTTTACTACCACAGCCATGGGTATGGTTGGCCTTCTTTGCTGCATGAGCACCCGGCTATCTCAGGTTTATTCTGTTGTCAAGAAGACCATCAGATACTTTTCTATAGAGCTGCTTCCAATATAGCCCCATCTTGCATTTACTTTTGTTGAACTTGATGATGTTCATGACAGACTTTTCACCATCTTCCAGCATATTTAGTTATATTTAGCCTGAACAGCAGGCCTCTAGTACATTGGCCTCCTCCAAAGTTGGTGTTGTCCAATGGTGCCATTCTGGTACCTTCCAGAATGTACAGTTCTGGTAAATCCCAGACTGGGCTATGATCCAAGCCACAGAGACCAAGACATGATCAAGAAGTGTCTATTCATACACATCTATTATGCCTGTTGTCCCGTAACAATATAATAATGATGCAACATTAGTTAATCTTGAACCACAGCTGAGTTTGAGGAAGGGTCTACTCCAACACAATGTCTAAACATCTAAGTGGAAATTGGTGTTCCTGCGGGTCTATGTTGGGACTGGAAATATTTATCATCTTTACTGGCAATATGGACAGTGGGATTGAGTATACCCTTGGCAAGTTTTCTGATGACAAGCTGCATGGTGAAATTGACATCTTGGAGGTAAGGAATGATATCCAGAAGGACCTGGACAGGCTTGACAGGTGGGCCATGTAAACAGCATACAGTTCAACAAGGCCAAGTGCAAGGTCCTGAATCTGGGATGGGGTAATCTCAAACATGAATACAGGAAAGATGAAGAGAAACTCTTTACCAGAGAGTATACTGACAGGACAAGGGTTAATGATTTTAAACTGAAAAAGGGTAGATTTAGATTATATATAAGGAAGAAATTCTTCACTCAGAGGGTGGTGAGGCACTGGAACAAGCTGCCCAGTGAACTTAAGGATGTTCCCTCCTTGGAATTGTTCAAGGACAGACTTGATGAGGCTTTGGGCACCTTGTTGTAATGGAAAGTGTCCCTCCCCACGGCGGGGGGAGGGGGGGAGGGGGGTTAGAATTAAATGATCTTTAAGGTCCCTTTCAACCCAAATCATTTTATGATTCTATGATTTGCTGCTGCTTACTTCTAAGAGTACAAGTATTAAAATACTTTTCATGTATGAAATATATAATATCAAAGATAAAATCTTTTTACCATTCTCGACACTTACTCTTTTAATTGACCTTGCACTTTTAATTGATGAGGTTTTATAAAATCCTAATGGAATTTGATGCATGCCTTGTTGATACTAGGGTAAATTTGGGATAAATTGTGTACTTTCAATGGAACAGATTCCAGTGTAGAGGTCTGCAGTGGGGAGGAGTAATAGCATTTCAATCACTGTCAGAAGTTAAGAGTGGTTAGTCCAATCACTGCCTCATAGTAATTACATTGAGAATTGGGTTAATTTTTGATTGGTCTCTCATTTACTCTAAGACATACTGTTTTAATGTACACACTGACACATTGAGATAGACCGTTTATGAGGGGTGATGGACTCTACTGCCATTAAATTTTAATACATCATTAATTTTCTAGGCAGATGTAAAACAAGGACTGATATTCTGTTCTTCATTCCCAAGTTTGACTTAAAGTCGGTGACCTCTCATGATTGAGTGGTCATTAAAATAGTCTATACTGCAGTCATTTTAATTTTCAGAGCATATAAATATTAAGTTTATTTTAAAAAAAAGAAAAAAAAAAACAACTTGCGAATTCTGTGTGAGACTCCAGCCTATTAATTTCTACATTGAAACAATGCATAGAATTCTCTTCAAATGTACCTGAGAGAATCTTTGGATTTCTTTGTCCCCTTTGCACAAGGTGAAATTCTATAAAAATGACTGTGTGATTGGAAGATTGTTTCAGGCACTCAATCTGCAAAGATTTAAGCATATTCATTTTTCAGGTATTTAAATTATGCCCCTCAGCTGGAAATTTTTGTGGAAGCAAGAAAAAACATGTGCTTGACCATAATAGGATTATATGTGGGGTAAAATGATAATGTACTCACATATATAAGAACCTAGAAAGTATAATACTGTGGTGCAAAGCTGAGGATTGTTTCCTGTCACTTTTCTTTACTCTGAGTACAGCTTCTATTATGGTGTTTCCTGGACAGACACTCACAGATGGAGGGTTGACTAGAAAAACCCACACAACTAATTTATTAGCATCATCTGTACAAGATTAACTTTCACAAAGGGAATCTAATCTTGAACAGAATAGCCAGGTGCTCTCAAGATGGTGACGGAATCTCCACCACCAACATCCTTGCAGTGATATTTTCATCTGAGTCATCTGAGACTCACTAGGTTGTTGTCCTAGCCCAATCCAGGGATTAAGGACTATGTGTGTTAGGTGTGCATTTAAGTACAACCCTCACACTCTACTACATCACAATTGTAACTACACTGCAAATTAAAAACTCCACAGGTTTTGCTACAGTGTATGTTTAAATGACCCAGATTTTGCCACATCTCTTAAACAAAAGAATCTCTATCCAAGGCAATAAACTGCAATGCATGCAATAGGTGCTTAAATGATCAGTTTAATTTCAGATCTTTAGGAAAAAAAAAGAAAAAAAAGTTTAATTGTACACATTAATTTACAATAAATAATTTTTTTCATTAGCTAGCTAGAAAATAATTATTTACATCTATGTACTATAGCAACCTACCATAAATACTTGTGAATATTTTTTTTCTAGCACAACCATCTGTTCTTAGAAACCGTGGTTGGATTTGGATAATGCAGAATAAATTGTTGGAATATATTTAGAATAAATAATAGAGAAGAGGAAAAGGTAGATCAGCTTTTACCATTGGAGAAAGAATCCAAGATTCTTTCAGTGAGAAGAAATAAAGGGAGGTGTAGAGTGCTTTGTTTTAATTCTCCCCTCCCCATCCCCCCATCACCCCCATTCGCCCTGTTCTCCTCCTCCCCCCCCCCCCCAATATTTCAGGGCAATAATATTGTTATTTTACAAAGACAAATTTAATAGAAATGTAAGGAGCAAAAACAGAAGGTCTTGTGACTGTTTACAAAAAACTAATAAAATATAGCTTTCTTATTCTGGACACGTGTTTACCAATTTAGTTTCTACTTTTTTTCCTCTTCCTGAAATGCATTAGAATGCATTTCAAAGTACTATTGGCTGCTGTCCTCTGAAATTTGAAATTTACTTGTTTGTTTTTTGTTGTTAGTACTCCCTTTTTATTCTTTTGTGATAAAAAAATCAAGTAGATCTTGTTTGAAATGCATAGGGCTAGGGAATCGATGCTTCCCTGAAGGCTATGTTGTATTTTAATAGTATTTTAATAGAGGATGAACATCACTTCTACAAGTGTCAGGTAATTGCCTATAGGCTTGTGTTAGGGATTCTTTCCCATGGTTATGTTTATAGAGCAATTTCTAAATTTACTTATTGGTATGTAACTGTGGCTGTTGTGAAATTACTCATTTGTATCTATGTTTTGTGTGTTCTTGGGAAAATTTTAGCAATGGAGGGGTTAGAGGGAACCTTTGAAAAAGATATGGGGGCCTGGACACAGCAGGTTCCACTCAGCTCTGCAATGGCCTCACTGTAAGCACAGCTGAGGCCATCAGTGAAGCCACTGAAGACTTCGGGAAAATACATTTAAGAAAGGGAAAAACAATGAATGTCATTAAAGAGTGAGGGAGGAAAAAAAAAAAAAGAAAAAAAAAAAGTGAGAAACAGCTCTGCAACTCCAAGGAGGGGAAGGATGTGCTCCAGGCACCAGAGCACAGATTTCCCTGCATCCTATGGAATAGAACCAAGGTGAAGCAGGTTGTCCCCGTACAGCCCAAGGAGGGTCTCATGCTGGAGCAGGTGGATAAGCCCTGAAGGACTGGAACCATGGGCAAGACCCACAGTGGAGCAGGGGAAAGGTGTTAAGAGGAAGAAGTGAAAGAAAGGCGCTGTTATGGGCTGACCATAGCCCCCATTCTCTATGCCCCTGCCCTTCTCAGGGAGAGGGTCAGGCAGACAAGCTGGGAATGAAGGAGAGTGTAAGGGTATGTAGGAGGAGAGCGTCTGCTCTAATGGTACCTTGTCAAGGACTTTTTCCAATGCAAGAAGGAATAATGATAAAGGGTGGTAGTGATGGAAAACAGATCTGGTCAGTCACGCTAACTTATGAGAGCATGTGAGACTGTTTATTCCAGCAGGGTTACTTGATGGAGATCTTCTCATGTGGATGACAACCACAAGAAACAAACATTTCTGTCATACTAACTGGTGGGCTAACAAGCTGCAGGTGCCACTTCCAGGAAGGATGAATCTTGCAGCAGATAAGATTGTGAATCAAGGGGCCTTGGAGGATGAAGAAATTGCAGAGCTCTGCAAAACCATGAAGGGTGTGTAGGGGAAGCAGGAGGAATAAAGAAGGAGATAAGTAGAAAAGGGAATGAAAGGTCTGGTTGTGTGTAAAACAGGACAGGTCTATATGTGTGTCTGTCTGAACCCTGTGCTCGATCACTGCAGTCTGTCCTATCGCTTATATCGCTTTTCTTATTAAATATTTTCTCAGCTGTCTGTCTGCATATTTGCACTCTCTCCAATGAGTGTGCATGCTGCAAGGCAGGCCTGGGATCTGGGCAGGGGTGCTGGGCAGACAAAGGGGTTGTGCTGGTACTCAAAGGATCCATGAACATGTGAGTGTTTGTGAACCTGGAGCGTGCTGTGTGTCTGCCTTCACCAGTGAACTTCTATCTCTCCTAGAGAGAGAGGAGGAAGAGGTCTCAGTTGTCCGTGTTTATGTTTATGTGAGTCCTGTGTGTAAGTGCTGTTGAAGGCAGCCCCTGGCTGGGACAGCCTGTGTCACTGCTCATGTCAGTGTCCTGCCTCTGACCATGTGTCTCTGGGATACCTGCTCAACTTTGCTACCAGTTGAACCTGCAGAGGGAAAGCAGCAGCTGCAGCCCCCAGCATGGGCAGAGGCCACGGGCACTGGGTAGCAACCCAGCAACTGGGCAGGGGCAGTCCTGAGCCAGAGTGGTTGGAGGAGGTGCCTGTGCGCCCTGTGTTTTTTACCTCTGTTAACAGAGTGAGATTGAACCTGGGAAAAGGAGAAAAGGAAAATGTTGTTTTAACTTATTTTTGTTTCTCACTATCCAAACCTTATCAATCAACTAAATTAACTTTCTTCAAGTCATATCTCTTTTGCCTGCGACAGTAGTTGATATCTCTGTCTTTCCTTTGACCCATGAGGTTTGTCATCCCAGTCCAAGAGGTAAAGTGAGAGAGCAGCGTAGGAGTCTGGCAGCCAGCCAAAGTCAGCCCACCAGGGTATCATATCTTTATGCTGATATATCAATATTGATGTAGGAAAAAGTACCACTTTGAAATAAGCTTTCAAAAAGCATCAAGTCTTACAGCGTTGTCAGTGCAGAAGAAGATGGTGGGAGTATTGCAGTAGAGGAATTAGAGGAGGGTGATACAAAGGGAATTTGTTCTTATTCCATTCTTTCATGAGCATAAAATGGCACTGAATCATATTAGAATCATAGAATGGCTTGGGTTGGAAGGGACTTTAAAGATCATCTAGTTCCGCCCCCCCCCCCCCCCCCCCCCCCCCCCTTTAGTTTTGAGATTACACAAAAGTTTCTGGTAATTGAGGCAGGTGGGTTTTTGAACAGCCTTATAAAATTGTAGGCAAAAACTTGGTTAGTTTTAGAGCATTATATGATTTCATTAACTGCAATTGCATTAGACTCGATCAGTGATCCACAACAGGAGCAACATGAGCTCCCATGGACTGTTAGGATGTTATCTCCATACATGTTATCACATCAGATTACTGATACATAAAGTAGAACAGATATTGATATTTGGAACAGTACTAGCATAAGGACTCCAACTGTTATCAGACCATTTTCTGCATTAAGTAAATGGGGAGCTAGAGACTATTAATTCCTTGGACTAGGTTTAGTTATAATATTATTTTTTCAATAATTATTGCATTACATAAAGAAAATGTTATTTGGATGCATAACATTCATTCTAAATTAAACAAAACAATATATCATTAAAATTTGCAACAGCTATTAAATTTAAAATTCAAGTCTCAAAAATTATTAAGGTGTCCATAAACCAACCCACTTGTTTAACCAATAGACTTGGTATGTAGATTTGCTAACACAGCAGTTTTGTGCAAGTGGGACCCATCTTAGTAATTATTAAAATGTATTTGGCTTGATCAATGAGCCTTTTTTATTGTGTGCTCACATAATAGAAGGACATACAAAGCTTCTGTTCACAGGCTGTATAGATGGTGGTGGATAGAATTTACAATGTATATGGAGTAATTGCCTAAAGTAACTAGGAAAATTAAACTAATATTCATATTTTAAAGAAAATATATAGTACTGAAGAAGCTTCCAGGGTGGAATGTATCTTCACTACCTAAGTATTCCCTAGGCATCCAACCTTAGATGTTAATCACATTGGGGGAACCTGGTGTGCTGACTCTAAGGAACAGCATGGAGCATAGAGCGGAGTGGAGACACCACGGCTAGGCTCTCTGACAAGATGGGGACTCGATTGTTCTTGTGCACACCGAGACCGGTAGGTTGCACATTTGCTACCCTGAGCTAACAACCTGTCATGTTTTTGACAAAATGCTGTACTATAGTGAACTTTGCTCATTATAATATCATTATAATACCAAAACACACCTCCATCCCAAAAGCCACCCGCCTCCAGGTGCGACTACCCCTCACTGAGCACATGCTATGAACTTCTAAGAGCCTGTACCTTTGAACAAAAGCGAGACAACTTTTCACCAGTCATAACCATGATATGCATGATTAGAGTCACTCAAGCTCCACCTAAAGGGTAGAAAATAATATAAATTGGCTTAAGAGAGAGGGGATGTTAGGGAAGATACCATCACGAAGGATACCTTCTGACCTCTGGGATCAGTCAATGGGCTGAGCCTCTATTCTCCCCCCATTGGGATGCCTTTGGGTGAGATTTGAACACCTGGTTATACTGAGCATCTCTGTGGAAACTTAGAAAACTCTGTAGAGTCTTTGTGCCTTTTAATGCGTTGATAGCCAGGCTGTGTACCTGTGTATTTTCTGCATGTTAGCTTGCTTTTGCAGACGGTAATTATCGCTGGCAATCCAAAGAACCTGTGTACCTGTTGCTGTAATAAATTGCACTTAATTACATTGTTTCTAGCTGTGATAGTTCTCACTGAACACAACTAGAGTGAGGGCATGCTACGTTGTTGGTGAATCCGTGACCGTGATAGCTCTGTACCCTGAATCCGACCGGACCCATAACAGTTAACTGGCTACACCCCTTAACGTGACAATGTACTAACCAAATTTCATTATGAGGGAGAAATCTTAATCAATAATATTCCTGAAAAGGAATTGAATTGTGTTAGCTTTGACTGGTTTGCTTTTCAAGGATGTAACCTTAAATATAATATCAAAAAGGAAAAACACGGGGTTATAATAATAATAATTAAAAAATCATTATTTTTAGATCCAGCCAAGCAGAGATGAGAACTTTGCCTTGCACTTTGACAGCATAAAAAAAATTGCTGTTTTTCATATTCACAGTTTGCTTTTAAAGGAAATTCTAAAGAAGTAGCAGTTAGAAAAACATAAGAAAAAAGGTATTTCAGTTTATTCAAAATACTAAAATTTGGAATTTAATTTTTAAATATGAAATTTGACTGAAATTAAATGGTCCATTGTGAAAATATTGAAATGGAATTAGTGAACTTACCAAGATGTTCATGTACTTTTCTGAAGTACAGTTTTGCTGAAGTGACATGAAATTATGACAAATGTTTTATTAAGGAATATTTGCTGTGTCTGTTTGGCACTATTCACTTGGGATACTAACTTGATTCTTAACCTCACTGCCTCTATGTTCCTAATCTGTATTTATAACATCTACTTCAGGCAATCACAAACTTATTTGTCATAGTTGAAAAAATGTGTTCAAACTACCAAAGGTATTAATGACATGAGCAATTTCAATAATTGATTACCTAAATCAAAGAAATATTAATTAAAGATTAGTTAAACTCAACGTTTTTTTCTTGGTAAAATGAAAACACAGCAACTGATCTGACAAAATATAAAACATTAAATTTTCAAGAAGTGTTCTCTTTAGAAAGTAGTCTGGCTTCAATTTTTCTTCTTTTATTCTACTTTTCTCCTTTTTTTTTTTTTTTTTATTTGTTTTGCTTTCAGGAAAATTTATTCAATAATAAATTCTTAGTCTAGTGGATGCTCCAAAGAGGAACTGAAGAATAGGGTAAGACAGGGTACTCTTTACAGTTATGGTCAATTAAATAATAAATAAAAAAGGATATATATAAGTTAATTAAGATGTAGCAGTAAATAACAGTAACTATTCTGACTGATAATATTCTTGATACAGAGAATAAAGAAGACATAAAGGGAAATAAGGAAGGGAATAAGAAGACATAAAGGGAAAACATACATTTATAGGTCATCAAATCTTTGTACACTATGGCTACTGTTTGTATTCAGTTCTGAGGCTCAGATAATGATAATTTGGTAATGGTTTACTCCCTTAAAAATTAAAAAAAAAAAAAATAGAGAGAGAGAGAGAGGTTTTTAATATCATTTTTCTTTTTCCCAGATTTCCTTCAGATATCAGAAGGCTGCTATAAGGTCTCCATAGAGCCTTCTCTTCTCCAGGCTGAACAACACAACTATCTCAGCCTGTTTTTATAGGAGAAGTGTTCCAGCCCCCTCATCATTTTTGTGGCCCTCCTCTGGACTCATGCTAACAGGTCCATGTCATTCTTGTGTTGGGGGCACCAGAGCTGAATGCAGGGCTCCAGGTGGGGTCTCATGAGAGAGGAGCAAAGGAGGACAATCACCTCCCTCTCCCTGCTGGCCACGTTGCTTTTGGTTCAGCCCAGGATATGGCTTTCCAGCTCATGCTGAGTTTTTCATAAACTAGCACTCACAGGTCCTCTTCAGGGCTATTTTCAATCTATTCTCTGCCCAGCCTGTATCTGTGCTTGGGATTGCCCAAATCTAGTTTCTAGAGGCTGGAAAGATTCTGGGTAGGTAGATCCTACACTAGTGCCCTTGGCATCACTAGATGAAGAGTTTATAGACTTAATTACCATACTCTGAAGCTATTGACTGTGATTTCCTGAAGAATATTGTGTACATACTGAAGAGAATCCCTGTAATAGAAAGGCTTCTCAGGAAAATTTTAAAATTATGTGAATGGGGAAAAATTGCATTTTTGCCTACAGTAACGTCGGATACAATAGCCGTCTTGTGATTCCAGAGAACTGTAGTCCAAGTGATGTAGTACATATACTGCTGTGTCTATTACATGTCCTGTGTTGCTAATGTACGTGACACAGATGGACACGCTTTGCTGATATTTCCAAATCACTGCATTTGGGTTTGTTAACTTGTATTTGTGTTTGTTGTTGTTGTTGTTTCTTGTTTTGAAAGAAAACTGTAAAAATGTTAAACTTATAGAAATCAAAGAATATAATCATAATGTGAATAGGTGTGGTTGTCCGAATTAACTCATGCATATACAAATTGTTGTCAAAATTACAGCACACAAATACCACTGGAGAGGGAAGGAATATGACCTGGTCATGCTCTACCTGAGTACTAACAATGACTGCATGCTACTAAAACCCTTTTTTCTTTGTGCAGTGTGGCATAGTTTTGTCAGTGGAGTAAGCTCCAGAAATATTCAACGATTTTTTATATTTAAGTCACGACAATTTGTGGTATTCTTATAACTGCAGGTGTATACTTTCCTGTTTTCCTGAACTTCATATGTACCTCTGATAGGGAGAGACAGAAATATGAGAAGTTACACCTCTCTCAACCAAGAAGAATGCAACAATGCTCCACAGATATGTTTATTTGCCTAAAATAATACATATTTTTAAAATATATTTATGAAGCATGATACAAGTAAGTTATTTTATATTTTCTTGGGTGTATAGTTTGTGGAAAATGCTATTAATTTGTGCCTATAACAGCCCAAAACAGTAGTAAGTATGCTGAACTTTAAACATGGCGGGCACCAATAACCTATGTAGATATTGTCTCTTGTACAAGATATCATTTGCCAGGACAGGTTATAACTCCTTATAGTCTACTTGGTCAAATATGTGTTTGGTAATACACATGGCTTGAATGAGATAGGAAAGTAATTTTTAAGCAAATATGGTTTAATATAGAATTCTTTAGGAAAAGCATCTTCTGTATGTATTTTCCAGTCATAGTGAAACGTACTGGAAAACTAGATATTTACAGGCATTTGCAAGTTCTAATTGGACAGAAAGCAGAGAAGGATGTGGTTTTGAATGTATGAGTGAACCTTCATTTGCATCAAAAAAAAAAAAAAACGGAATACATTGCTTATACTTACACATAACTATATAATTTTGAACTTATCCAAGTAGTTGTAAGTAATTAATAAATATTGAAAGCAGTACTTAACCAATTTGGTAAGGGATCCTTGTGAAGTTGAGGATAAATCTACTGAGGGTTTAGTTGAGATATTTCCATAGTTAGAGAGATTCCAGCTGATCGATTTTACTATTGAATACTTGAGTATGAAGAGCATAACGTAAAACCGAATACTTCAGTTTTAAGAGCAGGTTAGGAAAATGTTTGTTAAAAATAACCTGACTACAACTGATATTGCCTTGCAATGTAAAAATTGAAATAGATTACTAGTTCCAGTCTCTTCTAGCTTTGTTTTGTGTGATTGCACTTCTCTGTGATGGTCTTAGAAAACAAAACAATGCTACCCAGCTCTGGAGATCTTGGCTTGGATGAGTGCCAACTGGCACATAAATTAATACCCCATAGTCTCATTTATATTTGTATTTACACATCAAAGAAAAATATGCCTGATGATGACAACCTCTGCAATAATTCACCTACGGAAAGTCTGAAAAAAGCTTCAAACTCTGGCCATCCTCCTCCCCTTCTCTCTCTCCCCCCAACCCCCCCCCCCCCCCTCCCAACTCCCAAGGGGTTATGCAATTTCCTTACTTGGAGGCACTCCAAATCTGAGTGGGCAAAAGTTGCCCTGAGTAACTTGATCTCTTCTGACCCTGCACAGAGCAGGGAGGTGATTTCCAGAGATTCATTCCAACCTTTATCATTCTGTGATGCTATGATTTGAAAGTGCATAGTAAAGTAATCCTCACCTTGTTTCATCTGCTGATGTCTTGGTATGGAAGTTGTATTAAGTCAGACACTCTTATGCTTCAAAGAATGGAGATGATACACACAACTGTATATTTCCTTTCTAAATTTAAAGTATTGAGTTTAAATTTAAATTTAAAGTATTAAAGTATATACAGAATCCTTGACTAAAGTAGCATGACTTTGTGTCAGTGTATGCGTATTGACATTAAAATATTTTAGACAGAATTTCATGGTCATGTTATTAGTTATTGTTAGTAAACTGATTTTTGTTTTTTCAAAAAAGCAATTTATTGACAAATTACTGTATTGTACTTTAGACTGGCTAAAATAAGCAATTTGTAATGTAGCTGAAAAATTGCTTATTTCAGGTAAGTTTTCATCACAGGCATCAGCAGTTCTCATTTGTATGTGGTTTAATGAATTTTTTTTTTTTTTTTTTTTTTTTTTAGTGGGTGAATAAAACCCTTCTGTGAACCACAGCTAGTGATAGCAGCTAAACCAGCACTGCAGTTCTAATCTGGGGAAGAGACAACTAGAGAGTTATAAACAGAACTTGGACAGAAAGTTCAAGTCCGAACTATGCATGTGAGGCAATCAGGACAAAGAAAATAATTCAGGTGGCCTGGCTCTTGGCTCATTTCTTTAGGGTGTTTTTCTCCTCTGATGGTATATGCTCTGTAAAAATGTTTTGTTCTAGGACCAAAGTTCATTACAATTTAAGATATTTTTTATATTGTTTTACACAGGATTAAGGTATAACACAATATGCTGTGTTGTCAGTCATATGTAGATATACATAATATACATAATCTCTCATACTGATGACTTAAAATGTGCTCCTATGACTGTGAGCATTGATGCAGGCTAACTTACAAAATGGGAAATGATAACATGGAAGGAGGTATGGGGGCCTTTGTAAGAACATAAGTGTGAGCCTACAAGTCAGATTTTTGAATGACTTGTTAGGAGAACTAATTTAATCCCTCTGTCCATACAGGGGGATGAATAGGAGAGTACAGTATTTGATGGGTCATTTTCATCTGAAAGTACAGTTTCAGCTAACTTCCTGTTGAAATACCCTATACAAGTACATTTTCTACAATGCAAAGAAAAAAATGTGGAAAATATGAAGAATATGTAGAACCACAGAAAACATTAAAAAACAAACAAACAAAAAAAAAAACCATTAACATAAGACTTTAAAAATGTGATCACTTCAGCTTATCTGAAAGACAACTGAAATGTGACTTGATCAAAAAGCCAAATCCCTTTCAATAATATTTATAGGGACTCTAACTTAGTAGAGAAATTCACAATGAAAAGGGTGCTGAATGCTCAGGTCAGACAGTCAAATTGGAATTGTATTGGGGTTGGGAAAGGAAATAAGAGCAAAAAATACTTAAAAAGGAAAAGATCTATTAAGAAAAATAGTAGAGTCACAGCTATTTTTCATTTCAAAATTTCTTCAGAACAAGTTTTCCAGGAACATATGGTTCAGTTGAACACAATATTAGACTCAAAGAAATATTCAGTCAAAGTTAATGGCCTGTGGTTTAGGTAGAAAATGATTTCCCCTCTCCTCTAATCATTATATAGAACAACAAGGACTGTATCCACCCCATGCAAGAAGTTTGTGTGGCTTCTGTCTTTAATATATTTTCAAAATGATATTACTCCTGTTCCAGCAAATCTACCATGGCGGGTGGGTGGGAGAGACAAGACAAAACAGACCCTGAAACTCTGAAAAACTGTAGAAATATCAGGGAAAATAAATGTCAATTTCTACCAGAATACACATGAAGAAATAATTTTGCTAGGCAAAGTTTGAAAACATTTCACACTTGCTTTTTACTTTCTTTCTCTCTTTAAAACACATAACTGTCTAGAAGATAATGATTATCTGCTTGGTTTGTCTAATACCTGGACCAGGAAGTTATCCTCCATGTACTCCAGGAGTCTCCTGGGTTGCTCACAGCCTGCTGTGTAGTTTTCCCAGAAGACATCTGGGTGGTTGAAGTCCCCCATCAGGATGAGAGTGTGCAAGCATGACGCTTCTTGTAGTTGAAACCAGAGTGCCTCATCCACAGGCTCCCCTTAATCAGGTGACCTGTAGTAGACCCCAACCACAAGCTGGCCTTTATTGGTGTGTTTTTTAACTCTCACCCACAAGCTCTCAACCTGTCCATGGCTGTTTCTCACAGGCAACTCTTCACAGTCAATCACTTCCCTAATGTAGAGGGCAACATCCCCTCCCTTCCTTCCCTGTCTATCCTTTCTGAAGGGTTTGTAGCCCTCTGTTCCAATATTCCACTTACGTGATCCATCCCACCACATTTTGGTGATAGCAATCAGGTCATATCTGTCTAATTGCAACATGGTTTCCAATTCTTCTTGCTTGTTTCCCATGCTGGGAAACATTGTTGTAGAGGCATTTCATTGTTGTAGAGGCATTTCAGCTGCCCAATCAATTGTATCGCCATTCTAGAATCCTTGATTGCACTGGGACAATTCAGAAGTATTTCCCTGCCATTACTTAGAGTGATAGTGTTCTCAGGTATGCTTTCTTCACTCAGACGTACATCCTCTTCCCCCACCACACCTAGTTTAAAGCCCTCCACACAAGCTCAGACAGGTTACTGCTCAGAACAGTATTGCCCCACCTGGACATCTGCGCCCCATCTGGCGTCAACATGCCTGGTCCCTCAAAAGTGCATCCAAGGTCGTAGAACACACTTTTCTGGTGAAAATGTGGATAATAGGGAAATGGCCATCTTTGCACAGTATCATTGCAGCGGACATCCAAATGTTGCCTCTACTTTTCACATTGTATTATACGAGAATACAAAAATTGCTTTTTGGCACGAAGAGAAAAAGGTATGTTTCTAACAACAATCCTAGATAATGATCTGTCAACAACATTATGAATTCTATCATTCCTGAAATTGGTTTTGCCTTTAAAAAGGCAAAGTAAAAAGTAGAAGTAAAAAAGTAAAAGGCCTGAGGCTTTGTAAAGACTGCACAATTCAGTGTCTTGGGACTTTCTCAGTTCTGTCTCAGTCTGAGCAGATTTTAGCTTTGATAACAGTTGTTTAGCAAGCAGATAATTTTGCCTTTCATATATTTATTTTTCAGTTTTATTTTAGAGGATAAAAAAAAAAAAAAAGTTATTCTGTATATATTGAGTTGTCTCTTTCTTCCAGAATAAAATGTTGTGCCGAAGATTTTAGGTATGGAGTGATCCCAAGGATCTCACAAAAGAAATGTAAATCACAATGGACAATCATTGGTTACAGGGAGGAAGCCTCATATTGCTCAGGTAAAACCAGTTGTAGAGATAACAATGAGAGCAGAACAGCTGAAGAATAGATAGCAAATAAATAGAAGGAGCGTGTTGGCAGACTCTGCTAGGAAAATGTATAAAAAATAAACAAAATGGATCTCAAGAATGAGGAAGAAAATGAAAACATCATCTTCCTCCTGGCAAAGAGGAAGATACCACGAATATCTCAATCCTCCCAGTCAAGGCTTCAGGGTGTTGAAATCTCCCGACACTATCTGAACAGAAACCATGAACCTAAAACCCAGAGGGCCTTTGGGTGATCATAGTATTCAAGAATGTAGGTCAGTCTTAGGAGGTTGATGTTTTGTATAATACCTTAAATGGTGTTATTAAGTCATTCTTAATTAATTTGGGCAGTAAATCTTTATTTAAATGGACTAGAACAGGCATTTTTTGTAATTTGAATTATGATTTTAATTAACGATATTCTTGGCTTTCCATACTGTATTTAGCCCATAAGTGTGAAAACCTTTGCAAAATTCAAATGTCTATGTCAGGAACTTTCCACTTATATACTATTAATAAGGTTCAAAGAAGCATTTAACTACTTATAATTCTATAGTGAAACAATGGTAGGACTGTGGATTAATACTGGTATGTCTCATCAGATTCCGCTTTTAATGATTTGCACTTGTTTACATTATTTTATGATGCATCCATTTCATACAGTTGTTTGTTTTGTTGTTTGTTTTGTTGTTTTATTATTTATTTAATAAAATTATATTATGCTTTGCAAATATGTTTCACTGGTGAGCTGCTATATGGTAGCTGAAGCTGAATGACTAAACCAAATGTCATTAGAAATAATCCATTTGTAATTCTTCAATCCCCTACAATAAGGAAAGTATTTAATTTCCTCTCTCCCTCTAACCTCATTGCCAAAGGAAATCCACATTAAAGGGAGAACAAGAAGAATATTGACCTTTTCTCTTCAAGTAATACCTACTAATTATGACACATTCTGACCACTTAATCAGTGTATTGTAAGATAATTGGTCCCTGCAAGAATCAGGATGTATTTTGCTGCAGGCGACATTATTCGGTAACCATGGACTACTTAAACTGTGACATTTTATGTTCTTGATGTGCATTCAAGGACTGAAAAACGACTAACCTACATAGGAGTGTTAAGTCTGTGACCAAGTAGCAGTACAGTATTTGTGTCAAAGATAAAATCATCAGGAAGCAGCAAAAGTGGGACTGCCCCTCAAAGGAAGGGGACACAAGTTAAGGGAGATTGCAACACTGTTAGGGCAGTGTTTTCCCTGGTCAAGGCACAGTCCTGCTGTGCCCAAGCAGGGCAAGAAGAACAGGTTTGGTGACAGGTCCAACATTCATCTGACAAATGAAGGATAATGAGTTAGGTCTGAGCAGAGCCCAACCAATAAGCGAAGACAAGAAGGTGCCAGGGCTTGACATAGGCTTTCCAACAAGCATAGCTCAGGTGAGGGTGGGGATTAGGGGGCTGAGCTGCAATGGAGATCTTGGGCCACAGGCAGAGAGTTGAGGTGAGGGGTCCCATGAGAGGCTGGTCATGTCAATTACAGACTATTGATGCAATCAGGGCCATGATGTACATTTAAGTTGTCAAAAAATATGCCAAGTAATCGTAGAATCACAGGATGGTTGAGGTTGGAAGGGACCTCTGGAGATCATCTGGAAGGATCCCCTGGAGTAGAGGATGAGGATTACCTCCGTTTACATGCTGGCTATGCTCTTCCTGATGCGCCCCAGGATACCATTGCCCGTCTTGGTCACAGGGGCACATTGCTGGGTCATGGTCAACTTGCTGTCCACCAGGACCCCCAGATTCTTCTCTGAAGAGATACTTTTCCTGCAGGTCAGCCCCCAACCTTAACTGGTGCATAGCATTATTTTTCCCTAGGTGAAGGATCCGCTTTAAGACGAGGAAATGGACTTAAGTTGTGCCAGGGGAAGTTTAGGTTAGATATTAGGAAAAAATTCTTCACTGAAATTGTTGTGGAGTACTGGAACAAGCTGCCCAGGGAAGTGGTTGAGTCACCCTCCTTGAAGGTCTTTAACAAACATGTAGATGTAGAACTTAGTGACATGGTTTAATGGTGGGCTTGGCAGTGAAAGATTAAAGGTTGGGCTAGATGACCTTAGAATTCTTTTCCAACATAAATGATTTTATGATTCTATGATCCTGCACTTGCCTTCATTGAATTTCAAGAAGTTCCTCTTTACCCATCTCTCCAGCCTGTCAAGATAGTTTTGAATGGCAGCACAGCCCTCTAGGGTATCAGCCACTCCCAGTTTTGTATCATCAGCAAACTTGCTGAGGGTGCACTCTCCTCCATCATCAAGGTCATTTATGAATAATTTGACCCCCAGGAGACACTGCTAGCTACAGGCCTCCAACTAGACTCTGTGCCACTGAGCATAATCCTCTGAGACCTGCCATTCAGTCAGTTCTCAGGCAAAATCTAATTCTTAAACTGTTTTGACATTTTTATGATTGGAACTGCATTTCTTTTACTAGCGTGGTAATCTAGGTTCCATTTAAAATAATCATTTATATTTTCTCATTGTTCTTTTTTTTCTGAATTTAATTAGAGTGTTGCCAGAATTGAAAAAAAAGTTGGGTTTGGGGGGGAACTTGTAAGACAAGTTGTAGCATAGTGGAGAGATTATAACCTTGGGCTTTTTTAAATTAAATGAAAGTGAAGAGTAAAAATTAAAAGTATGGTGTGCAAGTAATAATCTCACTTCAAGCACAGAAATCCATAAACTGAAATAGTATGCAAGTCTTGTTAAAAGTTATAACAGAGTTGTGTAGAGTTATTATTTCTACTTCAGTGTATTGTCCTTCAGCTATTCCAGTAATATGATTGAACATTTTGTGTCTGCAGAGTGTTTTGAATTAGAAAGCTACTAACCAAGCAAAATATGTAATGGTAAAACTTCTTTCTGTGTTAAAAGTACTGCTAGGAATGCTTTCAAATTTGCTCTCGACTTTCTGAGCTGTTACCCTCTATACTGGAGGGAAAAATTGCATTAAATATATATCTTTTTTTTTTTTTTTTTTTTTTCCCTGATAATCTCCACTTTTATCTTTGCAGTAGCTTTTTATGGGGTTTTGTTTTTTATTTGTAATTACTGCATGGAGTCCAAATGCACCACAGAAATGGAAAATTATTTGTATAAGCATGTTTATCATTCCCCTGAGGTGTCTGAGTTGAGTTTGGTCTTGAAATTCAAAGCAGACTGTCCTAAATTCACTTTCCAAAATTTTATTCTCACCAGTATACATCCATGGTAAATTCCCCCATTTTTCCAGCACTGCTGAAATAAAAATTATGTAGACCCTTTTCAATTGGAATGCTATTATGGTGAGGTCAACCTGATGCTCAAAGAGAAAAAAAAAAAAAAATCAAACAAGCAAACAAAACACTTGGCATGTCACACAGCCAACCAGAAGATTTTGGCCTGCAGAAGGAATCATCTTATAGTTACTAAGAAGATGTGACAATTTAAAGAGAGGACTGAAGATCATGCAAAAAGGACATTATGGTGATTATGCATTGTTCATTGTTTGTTAAAGATGGGGAGAAATATTGAAATCTGTCATAAGCTATAAGGCAGTGAATATCAAGTGGGGGCCTACTTCTTGGACAGCTGTACAGTAATTGATAAGTTGCAGCTTTTAAATTCAACCAGTGACTTTTCCAGATCAGTGTTGGATAGTCACTGGAATCCTCTGGCAGGTGCCACCTCTGGATATTTGACACAACAAACTGTGGGTTACCTGAAAAGACAGGGCTTTAATATCATATATATATGGGAGCATGAATGGGCTGTAATGGCAAAATCAGACAGGGAGCTTCCAAAGCTCTTAGCCACGACCGAAATGTGTGCAATGCTTATCCCCATAGACACTCCTTTCTGTGACAGGAAAATGCCTGTGATTTTAGTAGTTACTATTCCTTCATCAATAACTAACTAACTAAATAAATAAATAAAGCCCACCTTCTTGGACTTCCCAAATTTATATTTGAGAATTTCAACAGTGGCAGTCTATTTTGAGATTGTCAAAGTCAAAGCAGACTCTTTTTACCCAAGCTTCCTGCTATGGTGAAAGGCAAGCTCATTTTTCCTTCATGCTGATCTTGTGCTGCAATATTCCAGGCTGTCTAAACCAACAGTAATGAAGAAGGAGCCCTTGTGGCACCTGGTGTTTCCTGTGACTGGGCTCATTTGTGAAAAAGGAGTACTGTGTCTGTGATACTTCTGGGTTGTGACATTTTGAAGAGAGGGACAACAGCCTTTCCTCAGATTCTATAAAAATATACTACCACCAGAAATGGAAGTTTCAGGCTACCCAGAACAGATGCTGATGAAACAATGTCAGAGATTACAGGCAGAAATAAGATTCTTTTTATGCCCATAGCTTTTTAAGAAGACAAACAAGCAAAAAAAAAAAAACAAAATATAACACACAAAACACAGAATGCAAAATAGCCAGCTAGCTTTTAAATTGTCAGTGAAATAAACTAGTCAGTGGTCCAGTTTTCCAATATCACCACTGTAAAATCCATCGTCACAATTTCAGATAGAATGAATAATTAATACTTGCACCTACTCATAAACTTGCAGAAATCTCTTTGTTCTATCACCACTAACACCATCAACTCTATTAGCATCCCCCTTTCTGTGCAGAGGCACTAATACACTTCCAAACACCATCATATTTTTTTTTTCTAGTAGGTCTATCACAGTGAGAACAAAACTGAACAGACTATATTGTCAAAACACTGATTTATGTTTAAAAAGGTTTGTAAGATGAATCACTCTAAACCATTATATACATAAATTAGCACAAGAGCGTAGTAGTCCAATGCTTAGATGATCCTTAGTCAGTCATGTACACCTCTGTTTTTTTTCCTCATTGTATGTGAGACCTCTTCAGAAGCTGGCAGATATGAAAATGGACCAATGGGAAACTTACAGAGTCCAATGGGAATTCCTTACAGAGTGACAATTACAGGCAAGTTATTACCTTGTCCACAGCAGTCTGTATACATTGAAATAGTTGAATTATGTGTGTTTGGTGAAACTCATCATTTTCTTCTTTGGAAATACAACTGTAAAAATTAGGAAAATTGTCAGTTATTAATAGCATTAGTAAGAAAGTGAATTAATGGAAAATATTTTAAAGGTTTCTTGGAAGACTAAATTTGTTGAGCTCTGTGCCACTTTTAAACAAAAAATGGAGAAATTAAACAGAAAATGGAGAATTAGCATAAGACAATGTCCTTATAAGGACAGTAAAAATTAAGATCTAGCTATTTGTCTAGGAAATGGACAGCTCCCCTCTCACTGAGGAGGGAGAGGTTCAGGAGCATCTGAGCGGGATTAACACACACAAATCCATGGGCCCTGACAGGATGCATCCACGTGTGCTGAGGGAGCTGGCGGAGGTGATCGCAGAAACACTCTCTATCGTCTTCGAAAGGTCTTGGAGAACAGGAGAGGTGCCTGAAGACTGGAGGATAGCCAATGTCACTCCAGTTTTCAAGAAGGGCAAGAAGGAGGATCTGGGAAACTACAGGCCAGTCAGTCTCACCTCTGCCCCTGGAAAGGTGTTGGAACAGCTTGTTCTGGATGCCATCTCCAAGCAATTGGAAGAGAAGAAAGTTATAAGGAGTAGTCAGCACGGATTCACCAAGGGGAAATCATGCTCGACCAACCTCATTGCCTTCTATGATGACCTCACCAGCTGGGTAGATGGGGGTAAAGCAGTGGATGTCATCTACCTTGACTTTAGCAAGGCTTTTGATACTGTCTCCCACGACATCCTGCTAGCAAAGCTGTGAAAGTGTGGGATAGATGAGTGGACAGTAAGGTGGGTTGAGAACTGGCTGACTGGCCGAGCTCAGAGGGTGGTGATCGGTGGCACAGAGTCTGGCTGGAGACCTGTGACTAGTGGTGTTCCCCAGGGGTCGGTGCTGGGTCCAGTCTTGTTCAACATCTTCATCGACGACCTTGACAAGGGAATAGTGTCTGCCCTCAGCAAGTACGCCGATCATACAAAGCTGGGAGGAGTAGCCGACATGCCAGAAGGCTGTGCCGCCATTCAGCGAGACCTGGACCAGCTGGAGAGCTGGGCAGGAAGAAACCAAATGAGGTCTAACAGGAGCAAGTGTAGAGTCCTGTACCTGGGAAGGAACAACCGCACATATCAGTACAGGCTGGGGGATGACCTGCTGGAGAGTAGCTCTGCAGAGGAGGACCTGGAGGTCCTGGTGGACGACAGGTTGACCATGAGCCAGCAGTGCGCCCTGGTGGCCAAGAGGGCCAATGGTGTGCACTAAAAGGAGTGTGTCCAGCAGGTCAAGGGAGGTGATCCTCCCCCTGTACTCTGCCCTGGTCAGGCCTCACCTGGAGTACTGTGTCCAGTTCTGGGCTCCCCAGTACAAAACAAACAAACAAACAAACAAATAAACAAAAAACAAACAAACAAACAAACAAAGAACAACAGAGGGATCTCCTGGAAAGAGTCCAGCGGAGGGCCACAAGGATGATAAGGGGCCTGGAGCATCTTCACTATGAGGAAGGCTGAGAGACCTGGGTCTGTTCAGACTGGAGAAAAGAAGACCGAAAGGGGATCTTATTAATGTTAACAAATACCTTAAGTGTGGGAGACAGAGGGATTTGGCTAACCTCTCTTCAGTGGTTTGTGGGGACGGGAAAAGGGGCAATGGCCACAAGATAGAGCACAGGAAGTTCCGCACCAACATGCGAAAGAACTTCTTCGCAGTGAGAGGGATGGAGCACTGCAACAGGCTGCCCAGGGTGGTTGTGGAGTCTCCTTCTCTGGAGATATTCAAGGCCCGTCTGGATACCTACCTGGGCAGCCTGCTCTAGGGAACCTGCTTTGGCAGGGGGGGTTGGACCCAATGATCTTTTGAGGTCCCTTCTAAGCCCTTCGATTCTGTGATTCTGTGATTCTGTGATTTTTATTTATTTATTTATTTTTTTCAGTTGCTGAAAGTCCTTTCTTTATTACTTTAATATTTTAATGTGCAATGGGAAAGCTTCAGGTTTTTAGTCCAGCATGTGTTACTCACATCTCCAACTATTCACCAAAGCATAAACCATCTGAAGTTAGAGCTGACTGCATTCTTTCTGTTGTAATAAAATTTAAATGTGACAATGACAAGTTCCTGGAATCAAATTGTCTTCCAGAACCATGTTTTCGTAAGTTGTTTCTGATATGGTGTCAGAGACACGAATTATGTTACTATCCTGAAAGGTTTCTTGTGAGTCTACAGCATGAAAAGAGCTCTGCTATATAGCTTCCACTTGGATACCAAAGTATGGTCATCTGTGCTCAACTTCATACCAGTTTTCAGAGACAGAAACTTAGAATCATAGAATCGCAGAATGGTTTGTGTTGGAAGGAACCTTAAAGATCATCTGATTCCAATCCCCCTGCAAAGGACAGGGACACCTCCTATTATTTCAGATTGCTCAAAGCTGCATCCAACCTGGCCTTAAAAACTTCCACGGATGGGGTGAGCATAGTGGAATGGCATTTTAATATTCCCAACTAGAAAGGCACTTGTACACACTGCAGTAGAAAAACAATATATTAGTGACAGATTTCTAGGTTTTTCTTTATTCTTTCCGTTTCTGACATTCTGACATTTCTGTTTCTGTATTCTGACAATATACCTTGTCAGAGCCTTGTTGGAAAATAGAAATGCCATCTATTGTCATGTCCAGACTAGAAATGCTTGAAGACTTCTATCATATTGTATTCTAAAAATTATTCTGAAGCATTAGCTAGCTTAGTGTGAGCTATTTTTATCAATCTAAAAGCTACAAAATGAACAGCAAAGAATTTATAAAACATACAAAAAATCTGACCCCATTCATTTAAATTGGTGTATTTTAACCAAGTCATTCAGGAGTTCAGTTTATATATGCTAGAATCAAGGGAGAACAGAAAATTATATATGAGAAACTTTAAAAGGGGATATACATATATCCAATACAAATTCAGTCTTAGGTTCAGTGGAAAATCGTATAATCTCAAGATGTGCAGGGAGATGAAAACTAAAGGAAACTATTAGTTCCTTGGCACTACAGGCGTTTCCTAAGTATTGCAGACTCATCTACTACTTAAATGAAAAGTACATAGAAACAATTTGAGATTTGATTGTCTTCTGGTGCATTTTAGATCCCCTGAGTTTTTAAACCATAATCTGGTTTATTTTGTTTGTTTGTTTGTTTTCCTTTTACTTTTCTTACTATCTCTCTCTTGCCACTTAAAATGATTATTGAAATTACTATACATTACTAAATATTTTTTTCTGCTGTTTATAAGCTTGCGGCAAAGGGGAAAATATAATTAATAATTCCAACTGATGTATAGAAAGAAAGTACACTTCTTGAAGCCCAGATTAAGATGGGCATGAGTTTTCATAGGTGCTATGAATTCCCATTTTTTATCATATGCAACATGTTCCATTGAAGGAACACCCTCCTAAGAACCTACCCTTCAAAAAGTCTCTATTGATTATTTCCTTTATTATTATTATTATTATTATTATTATTATTATTATTATTGTTATTATTGTTATTATTGTTATTATTGTCATTACTGTCATTATTGTTATTATTGTTATTGTTATTATTGTTATTATCACTATTATTTTTTAAGGATTCACAGTTTACCCTCTGCTTGCTAGAGAGCTTTTCTTCTTCAAAGAGAAAAGCTCTAATTAACAATTAGAAATATCAATTGTCATGGTTTTGTCTGGGATAGAGTTAGTATTCTTTGTAGAGGCTCACATGCTGCTGTGCTTTGTTTTGCTTTTTGTTTGTTTGTTTTCATGAAAATGGTGGTGCTACATCAATGTTTTTAGTAGTTGCAGAAAACTGCTTACACAGGAGCCTGGGGATGCATGAGAAACTGGGAGGGGACACATCCAGGACTGTGGACCTAAATGGACCTAAGGGATAGGCCATGCTGTATGAGGTCATGCTCAGCGATGAAAGCTGGGGTAAAGAAGTAGAAAGAGGGGGGTGGGGGTGAGGGATGGACAGACGTTTGGAGTGATGGTGTTTGTCTTCTGAAGAAACTGTTAGGTATGATGAGCCCCATGTTCCTGGAAGTTGCCAAACACATGCCTGCCGATGGGTAGAAGCAAATTAATTCCTTGTTTTGTTTTGCTTGTGTGAGCTAATTTCTTTTAAATAGTAAATTGTTTTTCATAGAATCACAGAATGGCTCAGACTGGAAGGGACCTTAAAGATCATAGAATCATAGAATCATAGAATATCCCAAGTTGGAAGGGACCCACAAGGATCATTGAGTCCTTTTTCCATTGTGGTGAAGCTCAGCTGCTCACCTGAGTAAAACCACCACAGTTATGTAGAGCAAGACAGTAATCATGGGTAGATAACTTCAGAAATAATAGGAAAACAATTCTGAAAAGATACCCCTACTCTCAATACTGTTACACAGTTTTTTTTTTAATTGTCGTTTTGCTTTAATATTCAGCCTAGATTACTTTTTGTTTCTTACTTCTATGAACATAATAAAAGCAAATATTGTCATTAAAAGACTTTATTTTAGAAATAAATAATCATTTTACACCTATGTGGTTTCTCATTGCTCTATATGAAGCAGAATTTTTATTCCAAGACTCTCTCAGTAAAATTCTTCAGTTCAAAAATTTGGAAATGTCAATGACCATTGGAATTCCAGATGCCAAATTTATGGATGCAAAGGTCTCAGACAAAAGGGAATATGACATGCCTGAGAACCTGACATACGATAGAGGAAGGCTCTCCACTTCAAGACCAAAAGACCAATCACAGTAAATTAGGCTTGAAGCAAGGTTCCTTGATGCCTGACTCTTCTGAGGGGAATGCAATGTTGCAGCACTGCTGACTGAAATGCCAGAATAATGTCAACTTTGCATCAGGAGATTTGGGACTGCACCAGTGACAATATACTATATATATATGTATTTGTAAACAGGTAACATTCTCTTTTTTTTTTTTTTTTCAGCATCCATGTACTGTATACAAACAGTTATATTGGAGCTGATCAGTCTAGCCCAATATCCATGTCTTTTTTTTTTTTTTTGGTTAGTTGGTTTTGTTTGTTTGTGGTTTGGGATGTGTGTTGAGATGAGGATTTTTCTTTCTGTGTGTCATTTTACATTTGTCTAAATTGAGTTTCCTCTGTATCTGCCTTGGCAACATATTCAGTAACACAAGTGCTTCCTGCAATTCTTCACAACTGGCCCTTGTGTTTACAACACTCAATATTTCAGTATCTTGAGGTCAATACTTCACTATTTTTTTCTATTTTGTTTATTTTCCCCGAGCTTATGTAGAAAGCTGAAAATATATAATTATATAAATAATTTTGCTGAGATATTTATGCCACATTTTCCATTATACGGGTCTCAGTCATCAGTAAACATGTATGGCAAGTACCTTATGGGAGATATATTTTTATGTGAGTTAGATACACCAGAAATAAACTCTGTCTTGAAACTGGAGGTATCACACTAGAATCTTATGTTTTTCATATTTTAGGAATGGCATTTGGCATTCTCTCCCTATTCACCAAGGCTTTTTTTTTTTTTTTTTTTTTTTTTTTTTTTTTTTTTTTTTTTTTCAAACAGAGCTAGAGCTTCCTTTGAGCTGGGCTTTGTCACAGGTTTCCGTGTAACATTACTTATGAAGGCAACTTCCAGTGACATAGTGAAGGATTCAGACTTGCCACTCCCCTGGAAAACTGTTGTGGATTTGGTCTAATAACTGACTTGGACCTTCAAAGGCCTACACTGTCACTAATACTTGGGAAAGAACGGGTTTATGATTTATGCAAACACAGAAAAATTGATAGCAGCAACCCTGCTGTTTTCTCCAAAGTCATAGTGAAATAAATCCTCTTACATTCAAAAACTTGTTACAGGAAAAAGGGATACACCATATACATATCCTGGAGCGAAAAATTTATATTTAGTCTGATTAATGTTTTAGCTGTTTAACAAAGTTTTAATAATCTAAATTTTTTAATAGTGCAGAAGACCTAATCAGTACAGAAAAGCAAAATTAGTAACACAGTGAAAATCATTAGATAAAAAGCCTTCCTATATACAAAACTTTTTGTGTGTGTGGTGTGTGTGTGTGGGTGGGTGGGTGGGTATGTGGGTGTGGGTGTGGGTCCATGTGGGTGTGTGTGTGCACGTGCACGTTATTATCACAGCTTATACTTCAGCTTTCCTTAGGAAGAAAGTGTTGGGATAGGTTGTGATCAGTCTTCGTCATCATCCCAATGTCTCTGACAGAATGAATGCAATGTTAATATTAGGTGTATGAAGGGAGTTCCTTCTCATGTAAACTGGAAATTGTTTTTATAACTTCTTTCAATACAGTCTACCTCCTTTTCACTGTTTTCTCCCTGAAAATGTAATGACAAACACTAGCTTCTCAAGCCTTCATTGGCATCAAGGGCTTACATTTTGCAGTGATTAGTCAGATCTGTTCTTTACAAGCCATTCCCTGAGTTTAAGACAGAAGCATTTAGACAAATGGCACTTGACCGCTAGAAAGTTCATAGAATCATAGAATCATAGAATATCCTAAGTTGGAAGGGACCCATAAGGATCATCGAGTTCAACTCCTGGCACCACACAGGTCTACCCAAAATTTTAGACCATGTGACTAAGTGCACAGTCCAAACGCTTCTTAAACTCTGACAGGCTTGGTGCAGTGACTACTTCCCTGGGGAGCCTGTTCCAGTGTGCGACCACCCTCTCAGTGAACTCTTCCTGATGTCTAGCCTAAACCGCCCATGCCTCACCTTGACACCATTCCCGTGGGTCCTATCACTGGTGATTAAGGAGAATAGATCGGCACCCGTCCCTCCACTCCCCCTTGTAAGGAAGCTGTAGACTGCGATGAGGTCTCCCCTCAGCCTTCTCTTCTCCAGGCTGAACAGGACAAGTGACCTCAGCCACTCCTCATACGTTTTCCCCCCTAGTCCCTTCACCATCTTCGTTGCCCTCCTCTGGACATTCTCCAACAGTTTTACATCCTTTTTGTACTGTGGTGCCCAGAACTGCACACAGCACTCGAGGTGAGGCCGCACCAGCGCAGAGTAGAGCGGGACAATCACTTCCCTCGACCTACTAGCAATGCCATGCTTGATGCACCCCAGGATACGGTTGGCCTTCCTGGCTGCCAGGGCACACTGCTGGCTCAAAACAGTTCAGGTAAAGGCCAGCACACAAACTACTAAGACTTTGTACTTGTCATATCAATACAAAACCCTTTCATAGTAACATCAAAAATCTTGTTTAGTGTGCTACAGTAGCGGATTGGGTTTACATGGCAAAGTTTTTGTATCTGGAGTGGGAGAAGCTGCAGGAGTGGCATCCGTGAAGAGAGCCCCATGTCATACCAGAGCCAGCTCCAGCCAGCTCCAAAGGGACCCACCGCTGAACAGGGCCGAGCTAGTAAGCGATGCTGGTTGTGCCTCTGGGAGAGCAGACTTAAGAAAGGGAAAAAAATAAAATAAAAATGCTGCACAACAGCAGCTGGGAGAGAGGAGTGAGAACCAGCCCTGCAGCCACCAAGGTTGAGTGCAGAAGGAGGGCAGGAGGTGCTCCAGGCATGCAGTAGAAGTTCCCCTGAGGCCTGTGGAGAGGACCCTGGTGGAGCAAGCTGTCCCCCTGCAGCCCACAGGTCCCACGGCGGAGCAGATCTCCATGCTGCAGCCCATGAAGGAACCCCCGGTGGAGCAGGTGGATGTGGCCTAGAGGAGGCTGTGGCCCATGGAGAGCCCCCGCAGGAGCAGGCCCCAGGCCAGAGCTGCAGCCTGTGGAGAGGAGCCCACACAGGAGCAGGTGAACTAGGGGTTGCTGGCACTCGTGGAGGACCTGTGCTGGAGTAGTTTGCTCCTGACGGATGGACCCCGGGGTACAGACCCATGTTTGGAGCAGTTCCTGAAGAGCTGCTGCCTGTGGGCAGCCCACACAGGATCAGTTTGGGAAGGACGGCATCCCGTGGGAGGGACCCCACGTGGAGCAGGGGCAGAGAGTGACCATGAAGGAGGTGCAGCAGAGACGAAAAGTTAGGGACTGACAGTAAACCCCATTTCCTGTTCCCCTGTGCTTCTCAGGGGGAGGAGGTAGAAGAGGGTTGATGTAGGGGGGGAAGGTGGTTTTAGTATGCTTTTAACTGCTCTAGTTTTTTAGCACTGTTCTAGTTTTTTATCAGTAGGCAATAAATTATGTTACACTCCTTTATGCTGAGTCTGTTTTACCTGTGATGATAATTAGTGAGTGATCTCTCTGTCATTATCTCAACCCATGAGCTTTTCTTTAATTGTATTTTTTCTCCCTCTCCTTCAGTGGAGGGGAAGTAAGAGAGCAGCATGGTGGTGCTAAGCTGCCCATCGGTTGCTAAACCACCACAGACAGGTGCCTGGCAGTGGTAGTAGTGATTTTTATTTATTTTATCTATTTTTTTTTTCTTGAGCGCAAGCTAAGCGTTGCAGATGCTGCTGGATCTGCTTCTGGAAAAGGCAGTGGTGTTTGAAAAGCAGTGAAGGAACCTTTCACTAGGAAAGAGCAGTTGTTTAAGAACATTGTCCTGGTCCAATCTCATTGCTTCTCCTTGAGTTTTAATCCAAGACTTACTGCTGGTAGCACAGAGACAGTGTGACAACAAGGACGGTGTGTGATAGGGTACAGGTATCTCTGAGGCATTTTGAAGAACTGACTCTCAAAGGCAGGGATCTTGAAATGCTTTAAGATCATATATTCATGGTGAAAATGTCTTTTATTTATTTATTTATTTATTTATTTATTTATTTAAGTTCTGTTTCATTAGCTCTATGGTCACCTGTATATATTTCTTTCTGAAGTCACACACAGAAAAAAAATAGACAAGGGTTCTGTAAATTGGACTTTCAAACTACTTTCACCAAGATAAATAAAGTAGAAAATATCAATTTTTGTGCATAGGAGGTCTTTTCTAAGCTATGAAGGTGGAGGAGTGTCATTTTATGTATAAGCATATTTCCATCAAAAATATTCCAGAAAACAAAAACAAACACAAAAACATCATTTTGATTTTCCATACGAAAATTTGATATTTTTTTTTCTTATGAAAAGCTTAGATTTTGTAAAAAATGTGCTTTAGCCCCTGTAGCTACTACATGTTTTTCTTGCTGAATTTGTTCCTTGGACAGTAGAACTTAGATTAGAGCACAGAAAACAGCTGAGCGGAAAACATAAATTCCTTATCACCTTGTCTACCCATACAAATTTCAAAAATATAGTGTCTTTGTCATTATTTGTAAATAGTAGTATTTTCTGCAGCAGTATCTTGCTGAATATTTGCCGAGCTTTTTCTAATTTTATAGTAATTAAAATAAAATTTAAGGAGTTCATAGGTATGAGTTATATCAATAGATAATAAAAAGCTATTCATCTTCTGCCCCTTGAAATAATTGAATGCTTTTCCTTTTACTTCCCCAAATTCCTACAGCAGAATTGAGCACACAAAGGAGACTCATTGAATTAAATTGTGGTTGAGTGAAGAAAAGGGCTTATGTTGTTTAAGCTGAAGTAGGTATTTGGGGAGAAATGGGACACTTAGAAAATCCCATTATTGTTGTATTTATTAAAAGCAACAGGTGACAGCCCTCACAGCTAATCACATTTATCTCATGCATATGCTGATACACAATATACTTGCATATTTTGTTAATAGGTTTGCAATTAGGATAGTTACAGACATTTATAATACCCAGAGATAACATTTAAAAATCCAACAGGTTTAACAGCCATTAGGTTTTTCTAAATATGTGATTCAGCAGTAAGTAGTTTAGAGAGTTGTAATTTATAACAATAGCTATATGATTGGTCTAGATGTGACAATTTTAGACTGTCTTGCATTATTCATTTTCATGTTATCTGTTACAAAGCATAGCGCATTTCAGTTTTCTTATGCAGCATATTTACTTCTTGTGTACAGTACTCTAGTTTTTAATATTGTCATTTTGGCTCCAGTAGAACTGAAAATAAAATAAATGCAAGAATTTTAAACTTACAGGTACTTACAGGATAAGTTAAGAACTGAAGTTGTGTAATTTAGATTAGATAAATAACTGACTTTGCAGGTTATTTGTAGGATTTCACATTCTTTCTTTTTCTGCTGTTCTGCAGTGGAAGTGACTGTCTGCAGTATTTCAAGGTGTGACCTTATTTTTGTCACCTTTGAGAAAATTAGCTTTTTATTGAACACACTTCTTTCCAGTGAATTAACGCTATTGATTTTTTCACTTCTTTTATCCTGTCAGTATCACAGAGTCACAGAATCACAGAATGGTTGAGGTTTGAAGGGATCTCTGGAGGTCATCTTGCCCAACCTCCTTGCTCAAGCAGAGCCATTAGGGCAGGTTCCTAAGCACTACATCTAGATGACTTCTGAAGATCTTCACGGAGAGAGACTCCACAACTTCTTCAGGCACTCTGTGCCAGTTCTTGGTCACCACCCCAGTAAAAATTTTCCTGAGGTTCTGATGGAACCTCCCATTACTTCTTTTCGTATCACTGGGCACCACTGAAAAGAGCCCGGCACCATTCTCCTTGCACCTTCCCTTCAGGCACTTATATACATTCATAGGATCATAGAATCATAATCATAGAATGGCTTGGGTTGGAAGGGACCTCAAGGATCATCTAGTTCCAAGCCCCCAGCCATAGGTAGGAATGCCACCCACTAGATCAGGTTGCCCAGAGCCTCATCTAACCTGATCTTGAACATCTCCAGAGATGGGGTCCACAACCTCTCTGGGCAACCTGTTCCAGTGCCTCACCACCCTCTGAGTGAAAAATTTCCTTCTAATCTCTAATCTAAATCTCTCCTCTTTTAGTTTAAAACCATCCTCCCTTGTCCTGTCATTATCTATCTATCTATTATCTATCTATCTATTTGAAGAGTCCTTCTCCATGTGAGGCTATGATGAGGTCACCCTGGACCCTTCTCTTCTGTAGGCTGAACATCCCCAGTGCCCTCAGCCTTTCTTTCTAGGGGAGGTGCTCCAGCCCCTTGATCATCTTTGTGGCCCTCCTCTGGACCTGCTCTAACAGCCCCACATCCTTCTTGTGCTGGGGGCTACAGACCTGGATGCAGTAGTCCAGGTAGGGCCTCACAAGGGCAGAGCACAGGGGGACAACCACTGCCCTCAACCTGCTGGCCACTCTTTTAATGCAACCCAGGATGCAGTTGGCCTTCTGGGCTGCAAGATTCCCTAATGATCCTTCAGTCCCAGCTCTCTCAGCCCTGAATCATAGAATCATAGAATCACAGAATATCCCAAGCTGAAAGGGGCTTACAAGCATCACTGAGTCCAACTCCTGGCCCCACACAGGACTACCTAAAAATTAAACTGTATGTCTATGTTGTCTTCTTGAACTATGGCAGGATTTCATAAGAGAGAGGCTCCAGTCCCTTCATCATCTTAGTTGT
This sequence comes from Cygnus olor, assembly GCF_009769625.2. Classification (NCBI taxonomy): domain Eukaryota; kingdom Metazoa; phylum Chordata; class Aves; order Anseriformes; family Anatidae; genus Cygnus; species Cygnus olor. The sequence continues at coordinate 14,203,522 of NC_049176.1, read as the reverse complement.
GATTTGCTTGATTCTCTCCAGCATGTCCACTTGTCTCTTGTACTGGGGAGCCCAAAACTAGACACGTAACCCAATGCAGCCTCATTAGTGCTGAGTGGAGGGGAAGGTTCACCTCCTTCAACATGCCTGCAAGACTTTGCCTAAGGCAGCCCAGGATACCATGAACTTTTTTGAAGGTTCACCTCCTTCAACATGCCTGCAAGACTTTGCCTAAGGCAGCCCAGGATACCATGAACTTTTTTTTTGCAGCAAGGACACATTGCTGTCTCATGTATGTGCCTTCTTTTGGGGGGGAAATGTTCCAGAAGCTGCCATCGAAAAGTTGCTTGAATTGATTACTACATAGGGAATTCATCCTGCTTGACTAGTTTGGAAATGTATTTATTTTGGTAGCTTGATCAGATATAACTAGAGAGTAGGAGACATCTACATATTTGTAGAGGAGTGGCCTTGTTTCAGCAAGAGTCTTATCTACAGATCACATATGAGATCATTTATCAGTTGTACATTGTACAGGTTAATACTAAGTGTATAATCAGGTTATTTTAACTCTGAAAATCTTTTAACTGTGAAAATCTTACTTACCCAGTTTTTGGTTTTCATTGTTTTCTAGAAATACCTGCAAAAAAATCAGAATTGGTCAAGACTCAGCCTAAAAAACAGTAACTGCTCCTTCCCAATCTTAATCTATTTTTAGAATTGGCATTATAGATTAATGACTTTCAATAATTATAAGAAAAAAATGCTGTAAGATAAGCTTTTTTTGTTTGTTTGTTTTTTAACCAGAACAGTGATATGTATAAAAATAAATAAAATAATAAATATATTAGCACAATACCTAACTCATAATTCCCATCTGAGACTTTATCAAGAGATTAAAAGTAGATTAATTTTGAAACTCATAAAATAGAATCTCATCTCTGATCAGAAATAGACCTAGCAAGTCAAACTGAATTTCAGCATTTGTAGGCCAAAACTCGTCTCTTCTGTCTATAGCTACTATTAAAGATAAAAAAATTTTACTTCTTGCAGTTTTCTGGGGAGAGAAACTGGAGTGATTGCTTTTAAAGGTGAAGCTCTGATTAGCTTCTGACACAGCTACTTCCAGATACAGGAGGCAAAAATACTTGCACATGTCTATAAACACATGCATAAGTAAGGCAGTTGAGAAATAAATGAAGTATATTTGAGTCTAATGTGCCTCAGTGAGTTACTGATTGGGCTATGCAGGTGACATATTGTTGCAGAGCACAGTTAAAAATAAAGCCTTTTCCCTAGTTACAAGATGGAATACAAAAGGTGAATGTAAGTCTTGCTTCCAGGCGTGTCTTAGAGTTTAGAAATAGCAGATTGTGCTGGAAGAGCTCCAGCCAGGAAATTTAACCCTTGTCTCATTCAACTATCTGACCTTACTGAACACATTGTTGCAAGACATGTCCTTGGTTCAGTTTTAGAAAGCATGCTGAAAGAGCTTCAGTCAGGCCATAAAACTTCACTAGAAAATATCCTTCAAGTGATGTTCAGGGCAGACAGAATAATGTACAGCAGGTCATTTGAAATTCTGCCTTGAAATAAGTCTCCCATGGATACACAACTTACATTGCAGGGCAGTATTTATATTTGAAACTCTACAGTCATTGGCTTCCTGACTGCTCCAGACACAGACAGAAGAAGAAAGTAAAAACCTAAAATAATGCTATCTGAAATTAGTTTTTGCAAGAGCAACTACATTAGGTTAAATGATAGGGATAACATTTTAAACTAATCTATAACATATTCATCTATGAATATGATAAAAGTTTGCATTTTGCATCAACAAATTCATTTCTAAGAGACATGCTTTTACTCTTCTAGTGTGGATGTTTTTACTAGTTAGCTGGAAATACAGAACAAGAGCTTGATCTTGTAAGATCCTTAAGAAGGTTAGTTTCAAAGTCCACTAATGAGAAGGCTCACTGAAGACTTTCTTTCAGCAAGGTTTGAAATGTGATCACAAGTCTGGCCCATTCAGCTTACTCCATCAAAGTTGGTCATATTTCAGTACTCTGTGTTATTTTGCACTAATTTGTAAGTGAGTCTTAGATGGACAAGAAATTCCCAAACTGCTCAAAAGTGTTAGCATTATTATCTGATCATTCTAGTAGGCTCTTTAACTGTGTGGAAATTTGGTGTTGTGGGTTAAACCTGGCATAGCTGTAAGAGCAAGATTTTATTTGTTACAGTTGTAAATCATGGAAATAATGGTCTTCCATGACAGCTGTGAGCTATTGCTATATTCAGTTCTCTGTATTGCTCAAAGACTTATTTTTGGCTGGTTATCAGTCTTATCCGCCTTAACTCTGTAATGAATGTAATAAAACACTCGTATTTCTTGTGGCAGTGGCAAATTAGGTTTGAAATATAAAACAATTAAAAAAACAAAGACACAAACTTATTTTTAGTTGTCTTTTTATTTTAATATGAAAGTTTTAATATTTTTAAATCATCTAATTAGAGATACCAAGTTTGCAGGATAGAAAGATCATATGCAATAATTACAGAAAAAGGATAATTTCTTGCAAAAATATTTTTACTTTCTAATCAGACTTTTTTTTTTTTTTTTTTTTTTTTTTTTTTTTCCCCATGCTTTTCTTGAGTCTTTACAAAGACTGTGCAGATACCACTGTAAAGTAAAAAGTCTTTAGGAAGCAGAGTGCAGGGAACAATGGTCTCCATGCAAACTATTCCATTACCAGGACATTTTCCAGAGGTCAAATTAATGGATAAAAAGCAGGGAACTTCAATGCCAGCTGGTCTGTAGATCATAAGAAAAATCAGACAAACAGCTTAGGTTACTAACTGGTGGTAATACAGAGAAACACTGTATGTTGCAAAAATCAGACTTTTTAATTGGATGAAATAATGTGTTGAATTTGTTTATAAATTGCAAATTTTTTTACATATTAAAAACCTGTATATATAAGTAATATATGGTTATTAATATCTGGAAAGGGATATTTCCTAATTATTATGGTTTTATTTTAATTGTTACATCTCACAATGATATCATGGTGCATTTCATGTTGGGGAAGAGGAAGAAGAACAAGAAAAAGAACAATAAGAACAAGAATAAAAATAAGATGAATGCTATTTGTTTTTATCTTTTTTTTTAACCCTCAGCACAAAGAAAAAATTGTGTTGGTCTTTTTGTCAAATACTTCATCAAGTATACTTCAGGTTTAGAGAAAAAAATGTAATTTTTTCTTCCCAGCATTTCAGTGGGTTTTGCTTCAATATAGTTTGCTTTTATTTTATATGGCGTGTATGTGTTATATTTGAACAATAAGTAGTATTTATATTTTTTCCCAATAGCTTCATAGGATGCTGTGCTTCTTTTAAAGTAAATGGTACACAAGTGGAGAGTATCCACCCTGAAAATTATAGACTGCAACAGGAGGATAAATCAACAGAGGAGGTAAGATATAATAATAATATGTACTTTTATATTTTAAAAATACTAAACAACAAATAATAATTTTCTAATGCTTATGAAAGATATTCCACCAGAATTAGTAAAGGTGGACACTCACTCTTCATTCATAGAAGGGCACCTATTGGAAAACCTGTACAAATTTCTTTATGTCTTATAGAGAAGTACCTCAGGAGATATTTCAAGGGTTAAGAAAATAGAATCATATTATAGAATCATAGAATGGTCTTCGTTGAAAAGGACCTTACAGATCATCTAGTTTCAACCCCCCTGCTCTGGGCAGGGTTGCCAACCACTAGAGCAGGCTGCCCAGAGCCGCATCCAGCCTGGCCTTGAATGCCTCCAGGGATGGGGCATCCACAACCTCTCTTGGCAACCTGTTCCACTGCCTCACCACCCTCTGAGTGAAAATCTTTCTCCTAATTTCTAACCTAAATCTCCCCTGTCTCAGTTTAAAACCATTCCCCCTTGTCCTATCACTATCAACACATGTAAACAGGTGTTCCCCCTCCTGTTTATACGCTCCCTTCAAGTACTGGAAGGCCGCAATGAGGTCTCCCTGGAGCCTTCTCTTCTCCAAACTAAACAAGCCTATTTCCCTCAACCTTTCTTCAGAGGAGAGGTGCTCCAGCCTTTGATCATCTTAGTGGCCCTCCTCTGGACCCGTTCCAAGAGCTCCACATCCTTCTTGTGCTGGGAACCCCAGGCCTGCACACAGTATTCCAGGTGGGGTCTCACAAGAGCAGAGCAGAGGGGGACAATCACCTCCCTCTCCCTCCTGGCCACCCCTTTTTTAATGCAGCCAAGGACATAGTTGGCCTTCCGGGCTGCAAGAGCGCACTGCCAGCTCATGTCCAGTTTCTCGTCCATCAGGACTCCGAAGTCCTTCTCCACAGGGCTGCTCTCAAGTTCTTCACCCAGTCTGTATAAATACCTGGGATTGCCCCAGCCCAAGTGCAACACCTTGCACTTGAACTTGTTGAACCTCATTAGGTTCTCATGGGCCCTTCTTCTCCGGCCTGTCCAGGTCCCTCTGGATGGCATCCCTTCCCTCTACTGTATCAACTGCACCGCTCAGCTTGGTGTTATCTGCAGACTTGCTGAGGGTACACCCAATTCCGTCTATGTCATTGATAAAGATGTTGAAGAGCACCGGTCCCAAGACCGACCCCTGAGGGACACCACTTGTGACCAGCCTCCACCCAGACATAGAACCGTTGACCACAACCATTTGGCTGTGACCAGCCAACCAATTCTTTATCCACCTAACAGTCCATCCTTAAAATCCATACCTCTCCAATTTAGAGAGAAGAATGTGGTGAGGGACCACATCAAAGGCTTTGCTCAAGTCCAGGTAGATGATATCCATCGCCTTCCTTTGTCTACCGATGCCGTCACTCCATCATAGAAGGCCACCAGATTGGTTTGGCAAGATCTGCCTTTGGTGAAGCCATACTGGCTGTCTCAGATCATGTCTTTATCTCGTGCATGCCTTAACGTGTCTTCCAGAAGGATCTGCTCCATGATCTTCCCAGGCACAGATGTGAGGCTCACCGGCCTGTAGTTTTCTGGGTCTTCCTTTCTCCCTTTCTTAAAAAAGAGAGTAATGTTTCCCTTTTTCCAGTCACCGGGGACTTCACCCGACAGCCATGATTTTTCAAATATGATGGGGAGCGTCTTGGCAACCATGTCAGCCATCTCTCTCAGCACCCTGGGATGTATACCATCTGGCGCCATGGACTTATACACATCCAATTTCCTTAGGCGGTCCCAGACTCGTTCCACTGTCACAGAGGGATGGAATCCGCTCCTCTCACCCTCTTCTCCAGGTTCAGGGTCCTGACAGACATAGGAAACTTGACCACCAGTGAAGACTGAGGCAAAGCACTTACTGAGTACCTCAGCTTTTTCCATGTCTGAGGAAGCCATTTCTCCCATCTCATTTATCAGAGGGGGAACACACTCCTTGGCCTGTCTCCTCCTGCCTATGTATCTGTAGAACCCCTTCTTGTTATTCCTCACATCCCTTGCCAAGTTCAGCTCCATCTGTGCCTTGGCTTTCCTGATCCCATCTCTACACACCCAGACGACACCCCTCTATTCCTCCCTGGCTACACAACCCTGCTTCCACTTCCTGTACATTTCCCTCTTTTCCCTCAGTTTAAGCTGCAGTTCCTTGCTCAGCCATGCCGGTCACCCGCCTCCTCTGCTCGATTTCTTCTGCTGGGGGATAGAGAGCTCATGCACTCTCAGAAGGGTGTCCTTAAAGAGCTGCCATCTCTGTTCTGTTCCTATGCTCTTAGGGACAGTTTCCCAGGGGATCCCAGCCAGTAATTCCTTGAGCAGCCGGAAGTTTGCTCTCCTGAAGTCCAGTGTCCTGACTCCGCTTTTTGCCAGACCCATATTCTTCAAGATCACAAACTCCACCAGGGCATGGTCGCTACAGCCCAGGCAGCCTCCTGTCTTAATCTTAACCTGTCTAATTGGTGAGCACCACGTCTAGTAACGCTTCACCTCACGTCAGTCCGTCTATTACTTGGACCAGGAAGTTATCCTCAACAGACTCCAGGAATCTCCTGGATTGCCTGGAACCCACCGCACCACTACCCCAGCAGATACCTGGGTGGTTGAAATCCCCCATCAGGACAAGAGCTTGTGAGCATGACAGTTCTTGCAGCTGAAGCAAGAAGGCCTTGTCAACAGACTCCCCCTGATCAGCTGGTCAGCAGCAGACCCCAACCACTAGACGTCCTTTACCAGACCAAGACCAATCCCTGATTTTCACCCACAAGCTCTCAACCTGGTCATGGCTGTTTCTCAGGCACAGCTCTTCACAATCTATCCACTTCCTAACATAGAGGGCAACTCCTCCTCCCCTCCTTTCTCACCTATCCCTTCTGAACAGTTTGTAGCCATCGATGGCCACACTCCAGTTGTGGGAATCATCCCAGCAGGTTTCCGTGGTGGCAACTACATCATAGTTCCCTACTAGCATGGTGGCCTCCAGCTCCTCCTGTTTGTTACCCATACTGCATGCATTAGTGTAAATGCACCTCAGCTGGGCCACCTTTTGGGAAGGAGAAGCCCTAATACCCTCTTTATCACACTCAGGTGATTCCATAGTTACCAACCTCTCACCAATCCTTGTGTCCTTCCTGCAAAATGTTATGTCATCCTCATCCTTCACCAAGACACAAGACTGCGAGGTCTTGCTAGCACATTGCTCACCCACAAGAACTGGCATGTTACATTCAGGCTCCTTTATAGTGTCGCCGGTTCCACCCCCACCCCCCTTCATACCTAGTTTAAAGCTCTATCAATGAACCCTGCAAGTTCCCATTCTAAAAGCCTTTTCTGCTGGAGGAATAAGCTGTTCCTGTCTGTTGTCAGTAGGCCTGGTCTCATGTAAATCTACCCAAGGTCAAAAAAAACCAAAACCCTGCTGGTGACACCAGGCTTGGAGCCAATTATTAACCCGCTGGCTCATGTCCAGTCCCTCATTATTTTCTATAACTGGAGGGATAGAGAACATGACTTGTGCTCCTGAATCCTTGACCAGTTTCCTCAAGGCTCTGAAGTCTTTCTTCATAGTCCTTAGAGGAGTTCTTCCTATTTCATCACTGCCTACTTGAAACAACAAAAGAGGGTAATAGTCCAAGGGCCGTACTAGTGAAGGAAGTTTCTTCCTTACATCTTTAACCCAGGCCCCTGGGAGGCAGCAGACCTCACTGTGTAGCAGGTCTGGTCTGTGTATCGGGCCCTCCACTCCCTTCAGCAGTGAGTCACCAATGACAATGACCCATCTTATATTCTTTACTGAGGAGGTTTTAATGCAGTGGGTAGTCTGATTAGACTTTGGTGACACCTCCAAGTAGGAAGAACCATCACCATCACCATCGTCTAGTTGTCCTCACAGAGCAGTGTACCTGTTCTGCAGGGGCAGCTGGGGAGGTAGGGGAATCACCGGGTAGGTGCACCTGCTGTGCTTGATCCCCCCATCCGCTACACAACCCGCCTGCCCTGAGTGGATCGCCTCAGCGAGTGGCTGCAAAATGGCGGCGACACCTGATTTAAACTGCTCGCTGCTGCTGCTGCTGGCTCCGTCCACGTCTCGGCAGCCTCCCTCGCGAGGGCTGCCAGGGCCTGGCGGCTCCCTCGGCTGCCTCGAGTGCCCTCGATGCCGGAAAAAAAGCCCTGCCTGCCTCGATCTCCCGCTCCGCTGCAGAGCGCGTCTGCCTTCGGAGCCGGTCACCTTGGCAAGTCGATAAGTGTCAATAAGTCGAGAAAATAGACTAAATAGAGTCATAAGTTGTTGACCTGGTTCAAAGTTTTTGTGTACCTTTAATGAGAGGTAGTTATAACATTGTATTAGATAATTGCATCTGGTAGATATCACTGTTCATTGTAATCCTTAGGACCAGAATATATTTGGCACCTGAAAGTGGTGAAAGATTTCTTTCTTTTAAAAATATATTAATGAAAATGAAGCAATGAGTTTTTGAAGATGAGGGGACCAAAAAGCTTAAATCTCCGTAGAAGATTTTGGAAGCAGAATATTGATGTGAGTGTCAAATGTAATTATGTTTTACTATATGATAAAATTATCAATAAAGATATGTCTGCTCTGTCTTATAGTGTAATTGTTTAGCTCTACATACAGACCTGTTGTTATGTTATCTTTATGAATTCATACGCATTTGGTATGACATTTTCCAATTAAAATAGAGCTGAGTCTTTTCTTTATTCTTCACAGATGGAGGGGGCAAATAACCTAAACTATAGATTTAATTAGAATGTATTTATTCTTTCCATCACAATCACTAAACAGCAGAAGAGACGAGCGCTATAAATCTGACAAAATCAGTTCGCAGGTGTGTTTTTGAAAGCTTAATACAGTATATTTGTGCAATGTTTTAAAAACCATCACAGTAAAATAAATAATGAAATTCCAGTTACAGGATTTAATGTATTACACAACTTTTCTTCAGACTTTCCTGCCCATCTTCATATTGAAATTTTATTTCTATTCTAAAAGTAAAAATTAATGAGAAAAAGAAGAATTGTTGCTGGTCATGATAAAACTTTTTAACAATATCATATTGGAGTATCTTTTGATAACCATATTACAAATCCACAACACCAGTATACACATTGACTTTAAAATGGCGCAGTATTTTGAAATATATTTCCAAAAATCTCAGCCTGAAGTATTATAAAGCATTTTGATTATGAAGCTGCTCTTAAAAAAGCTGGTTTAGTGTAGGGGCGAGAGAAACAAATCATATGAAAATATGTCTTTATTAGTATTTGGTTACTGATGTGTACAGGGGTTGCTTGTATAACAGAATTTCATGTGAACCCACATCTAACAAGCTGAATTGCAGCCTTACTGGATATCTCATTAGCTTCAATCCCATTCCTGTTATATGTGCTCTGAGTTCCATACATCATGATTTTCCTCTTTATGTTTAGTTTGAGAGGTTAACTTTTTTTTTTTCTCATTGTACTAGAAATGTTGTTAACTAATGCATGAAGTTACCATTACTCCTTTCTACACCTTTTGAGTGTGTAGGAACACCCCCTAATAGCTTTACTAGTCCTATATTTTTTTTATTTTTTTCATTGAGGTAGTTTGGTAAATATCTGATTAAAACAGTTCATTCATTACTCAATGATATCTCCTCCTTTAGACTAAGAAAATATTTGTACTGGATTTGGAGATGGCTAACCCCTGCTTCTTTGGGTTGTTTGTGAACTGATGTTTCTTTCCTGAGTACATCATCAGGCTTTTGCATATCATCATATGAAAACCTGTTGCTGCATATGTATTAGACTTATTCAGCACTTCCAAAAGAATCTTGTGTTGTATTGTATATGTCTTAAAACATACACAAAATCACACTCATGAATACTGCTGTAAATGGTAGCTTAGTAGGAGAATGTAGATTCAGAAAAGATCTTGCTACTTATTAGGCTGGTTAGTTCTTGAGTTCTTGCAACAATTTGCAAAAACATATGAGGTTGTATGCTCTGTTAATAGAACAGCCTGTTCTGGGGAAACTGGAATGTAGATGTAGAAGAAGTAACACATTTCAGACATGGAACTAATGCCTGAAAGTAACATATGCAGTTGCCCATTTTGATCAAATTGAGGGGCTTGACCCTTGTGCCCTCCTTCATATGGGATACAATCTTGTAAATTGGACCAAATGTTCTCTTTTAAAACTGTTATAACTTATCTTTTTTTTTTTTTTTAGAAGATTTGTTAATTTTTATCTCCAGAAATTCCTACAGTTCCTAGTTCTTAAAAACTAGACAAAGTACCTCTGTGTTTTAGCAGGAGAAATAAGAAACAGTTTTTCAATCCATAAGAAATATTGTTTGGAAGATGCACCCATAGGAGCTGAGAAAAAAAACACATCAGTAATAGGGCCATCCAAGGAATATCAGATTTGATCACCTTTTCAGTGAGATCACTGTCCTCACAGAGTGATATCTAATTAGACTGACTTTCTAACACAGGAGGATGCTCATTGTCACCAATTTCAGTCTTCAGAAATGTTCAGTTAAAAAATACAGTCATGAGTCCAAATAATGTTCTAAAATATTGGAATAAAAATATTGGGAGTTGGAATTAGATGATCTTTATACTCCCTTCCAACCCAAGCCATTCTATGATTCTATGAATCTGTAATGTACAATTACAATACGTAAGTTTCTGTAGGACATTGCAGGTTTTCAAATATTTTAGAGATTTTACAGGAGAGTGGTTTATCCATTTTATATTGTAATTTTTTCTCTAAGTATTGCTGTTTTTACTGTACACAATTCAAATAATCTATATGAATATTATAATTTATAATTTTACTAATTTTCTTGTTTCATTCACATCTCAAAACCTTAATGAAATCTACAAATGAATTCATATTATATCATTTCAGAAATAATTATGTTAATCATATTTCTCATTAAAATATGATTGTGTAATTTTATAGAAAAAGTAAATTTTACCTCATTTCCACTAACTTTTATATTTATATATATATATATATATATGGCTATATATATATTTTGCTAGTGGACAGAGGTTTTCATAAATTTTGACAACAAGGTGTTTGTCATAAAAGAACATGACCACGGTCTTTTACATAAGACTGAAAATGCTGAAAACATGTAGCTCAATACTTATAGTCTTTCTTTGATACATTTTTATTAGTTTCCCAGTGTCTTTTTTTCAATTATCTGTGCAAGGAATGATTCTGTTGATGTTAAGGACTGGTTCTGCTGTTGTCACATTATTCATAAACCTATATTGTATCCCCGTAGGATGTGGACATCACCAGTGCTCCTTCCAGAAATTTTGAAATGAAAGTTTGTTCACTTTACTCAGTGTTCTTTTTATATGCATGTTGGAATAATTCATTAAAGTACATGTGAGGAATTGGAGATGTCTTATTCTAATATGGTAATTTTTCAGTCATATTTCTTTAGAATTTATTTTAGAATTTCAGTTTTAAATAGATGGTCCCCAAGGTGTCTTATTTCTGAGCTCTGGCACTGCCTGCTGCTCTACAGATTTGTCATCACATTTTTTTTTTCCCCATTCTGTAAATAGTCCTGCAAATGCAGAATAGCAGATAATGGTGAATGGACAGTGTAGTCAGGAAACTTGTTCTGCTGCCTTAGGAAGCCTTAGGAAGTAATTTATCTTTCACGTAGATGTCACTATAATTTGTCACTTTTTAATGTTTCATCTACATCTACCTGAAGTCTTATTTTCCCAGATCACTCCCAGTGCTTATTTACCCATAAAGAAGACCTCACTATAAAAGAAAGAAAAAGATAAATTCAGTAATAAATAAACCCAGACATATACTTTACTTCAGACTCAACTTTTATTGGTCTGTACAGTATCCAAGACAGCAAAGGATGAAAGGGCAACTGGCTGCTGCTTTGAGAGGAGAGTTCTGTTCATATGAAGAAAGGGGAACAGCAATATTAGTGGAAAAACATAGGCAGAAAGTGCAGAAAACATGCTGACGTCACATGGCTATCTTCCTGTAGTCCCTTTGCTATAGCATTGGGAATATTTAAAGCTATGGGGTAGCTGAATTATTTACAGGTCTCATTACAAATGAAACATACTCATTAGCATTAAAAACCATGAAAACTATCTTTCTGATCTGCATATTCCAAACTGGTCTACTGCTAGTGTTTTTGCAATGGCCAGAGTGACTGAGAAAGCGGTGTGTAGTACTGCTCCAAAGGAAAGCAAATGGAAGGAATTCAATTTCAATTAAGCTAGATATAGAGTACAAATCTGCTGTGACATTTAAACTGAGAATTTTCTGGGTTACTGATGTGAGGTAACCCTCACATCAAGGAAACACCTGTGCTACACAGATATTACGAGGAAAAGATCTTGCTCACTACAATCATCATTAAATTAGGTTTGTCAGAAACGACATTTAGTTGTATCTGGAGAGCAAGTAGAGAAAGAATTAAGACTTTATATCAGATTTCAGCATCTGTGTGGAATGAAAAATAGGGAACTGTTTCTCAGCTTACCAAAATTTTTAATTTGCTAGAGAATAGCAAAATGAAGTTGGGGACTGGCCTATCCTGCAAACCAACTGAGCTGAGGTGATATTTTGAATGTCTGTGCATATATGTTAAGAGAAAAACAATGATTTCCTCCAATGATTTTAAAATGTTTTTAAAATGATTTCTCAAGGTACTTGTTTAGATAAATTATTGTAAGACTGATTTTATTTTTATTGTAAGACTTGTTTAGTTAAATTATTGTAAGACTGATTAGTTCTCTGAAGAAAGTCTCATATAATGGATGACAAACTATGTGTATGTTTTCTTTTACACATTTTGCAGTAGCAGAACCATGTGTTATTTACCATAGTCCTTTACTTCATTTATAGTTTTCATCTGGGTGAGTCGGAAGCACCCTGCATTTTGAGGGAAAGATATCTTATTTCCTTCCTTACTGTGTGTTCATGTTCCATTCATGATTCTGATTGTCAGATTCCTCTTGAGGTTGCTAAGCTGTTTCTACAGAGAGAACTGGTAAGCTGCCAAATTTAAGCATTCAAACACTTCGTTCAAAAGTTATCAGTAAATATCAGTAATTTTTGTTTATCTTTTTAACTGAGAAAGCTTTGTAAGACTAGATTGATTTAAAAGTCTTTTGTCCTCATTTTGCTCTTCTATACTTGAATAATTTTCAGTCCATGTTTTTTGTTTACTGATGCAAAATTTCTCTAGAAATTTTCCATTAAGCTACCATTAAGACATGTTTCCTGACCACAACTGTTTCTTTGGGAGAGGTTTCAGTTATTGATTTAATTAATTTTCACTATGAAGTATGAATTTAGGGATTAAGTGCAATCGACATCTCGAACCATTCTTTTTTATGAGAAAGGTAGTTTGTGGATGTTGAAAACCCAGCACTGAAGAATTACAAGTGCCTAAGGACTAATTATTAAATCAGTAACTCATTTTATGCCTGAGGTTCAGCAGCTTGTCCTTATGGTATCTGAGTTACTTGAATTATTTATAATTAAAAACCAAAACCAACAAAAACAACACTAAGATATATAAAGGGACTACTGAAAACATCCGTTCTCCATTTAACAATTCTTCAGTGATTTTAAATGAAATGTAAATGTTATGTAATTGTTGTTGTTGTTATTATTATTATTCTCTAGCAAATTAAAAATTTTGGTAAGCTGAGAAACAGTTCCCTATTTTTCATTCCTGTATGATTCATCATACAGGGCAGACCCTGTACCGAGAGACCCATGGGGCCATGTCCCCATCCAGGGCTCTGTCCAGGGAGGTTGTTCTTCTCCAGTGCTGGAACCATGCTTTGTAACACCACGCTACCTGTTTTCAGCAGCTTCAAATAGCCCCTTAATTCAGGTAAGAACATCATATCTTCATGATATCTCTACCAGGGTACAGAGTGAACACTTTTCATCCAGAGATAGAATAGTTCAATTGGAAGGGACCTTCAAAGATCATCCAGTCCAACAGATATTAGAGAGATTTGTTTACATGCATATTCCTAACTTCCCAGGGGACTAAGGAAAGGGTAAGCAAACTTTAGTTACTTGGATCTCCTTTTCTCTTCTTAGAAATGAGTGTTTCCTTTTGATGTTTATTCACATGTATTTTGTTAAGAAATTCTGATAAATTGCTCTTTAGCTTGTGTAAGTCAAGAATTTGTTTCAAGAAAAAAAAAAGTCATAGACAAGGTGGAAAATAGTATTTCAGAGAAAAGCAATGTATTTCTTCACAATTTTCAGTAATGTTCTGGTAAGGCAAAAACAAACAAACGAACAAAAATAGTCCTATGTGAAATATAAGTCTTTTTAGCATGTTTACAGAAATATTTTATACTGCTGTTGACACAAATGTCTCAGTGTCTGTCAGGGTGTACCTTTAAGAATTTCTAATTTCATTTGAAAATTGACCCTTTTACTTCTATTAATATATGCTTGGGATATTTTTGTTTGCTTTCATTCCTTTCTACTAATACATACCTGAAAATGCTCTTAAATTCTGTCCTGTGTTTTAAATAGTCTGCTAAGGAAAAAGACTGATGGCTGGACTGTCTGGAGATTATTTTTAGAATTAATATTAGGTGGGGAAAAATAACACTTTGTTTTTTAATATGACAGTAATACATAAAAGTCTCTTTTTATTTTCAAAGGAATAAGTCATGCTCTGACTTACAAAATGTAGCTGAGTTTCTGTTGACGGTGAATATGAGAAGCTGTTACAGTTATCTTCAGTGTCGGATGAAATAACATGTAATAAATTTTCAGGACATCCAAAATGCTTTCAGTATCATATTTCTTGCAATGTGAAGCTATCAGAATACTTACCAGATATAATGTTTTTGTTTAAAGTGCTTTCAATCAACTGAATGGCTTAACCGAAGAAATGCTATCTCTAAGGTTTTCAGCAATATCAAGCGTGTGGATCATTTTGCTGTAACTTCCAAAAAATAATAATAATAATAAAAATGCATATTTAAGAATGCATAATAGCCTGTCTGTCAACCCATGCAGTGCAGCATCTGGCAGAAGAATTTCTGGGATTGTCTGAAATTCCCACCAGGAAAGGTCCTAGAGTATTTAATCAAATGCTTTGTTGTGAAGGTGGCAGGACTTCAGTCAACCACTTTTCTCAAGTTGGTTTATTGTTTCAAAGCTGTTCACCGTCTCAAATCAGCCTGTTGTCTCATTTATGCAGAGACTCATTGTGGAGTCCCAGGATCACCCATGGAACTGGTGACTAAGGATGTTATATATGTACACAGACCGCAGTTATAACTATAACAAAATATTGAAATTCATCCTTATTACATAGTTTTAACTTAAATGCATGGATCCTGAAATCCATGAAAAGCTAACAAGAAGTCTATTGCCTACTTGATATCCATAGCCTGAGGTTAGAACTCTGCCCGTGTTTACAAAGACTAGAAGAAGCTTGTTCATGTTTACCACAAGTGAAGGCAGTTCAGATAGTAAAGCTATCTCACTCACTTGTTGTAGCTTTCCTGAAAACTTGGTTCATATCTTCCCTTGCCTGAGGAGATCAACCTGCATTCCTCAGGAGGAATGACCAAAGCACAGGCTATAAATTTGTCTCAGATAGGAGCATATATATATTTTTTCATTCTTGACAGTTCATATAAAAAACTTTGAACTGTTTTTTATGTAGAAATCAATGTCAGAGAGTTACTGGGTCAGAGTGGGAAGGCAGCAAATGGGAATGATGAAATTTAGAAAAGAAGAAATCTGTCTTCTTTCAGTTTCAGGCAGCCTGATGAAATTTACATGAAACATTTATGGCGTAAGTATGCACGCATTCCTGGGAGGCAGCACCACAGTTACCTGTGCTGTGTGTATAAGGCACGTGTCAAGCTACTGAGCACTGGGCAACATACTAAATGGAAACAGAGAAATACATTTAATGAAGGACAACTTTAAAATGCGGTTCACTAGCAACAAACTAATTTCATTAGGTAACTGAATAAGTAAGAGCCATGGAGATTTTCAGAATTTTTTTTTTGTTATTTTGTTTTTTTTTGGTTGGTTGGTTTTGTTTTAATTTGGAAGAGCACTTATGTGCTCTTATGTGTCTTTGACTTTAACTGAATAGGAAAAAGAGTGCTCAGTAGGAGATTGTTTCACTGATTTTCTTTCAATGTTCTTTAACAGTAAATGAGCTAGGTAACTCATTAGGCCATGTGGAATTGGCTGGGGGACAGTCATCCAGATTGTGAAAGAAGGCCAATCGAGATTGAAACAAATATTCCACCAAATTGTTTTAATATAAATTTAACTTCTATTTATTTATTTATTTGTTATTTTATTTATTTAATCTAGTGCTTTCCCTCTGACCTTTCTGTTTGTACCAGCTCCACATAGCTTCAATGGAAAGATCAAAAATCTCCTAAAATCTCTCAAGTTATTATGAATGAATATCTAGAAGAGATCTTTTTTTTTTTGTGCCTATGCATTTTTTATAAGTACATAGATTTCACTGTTGCTTCTTTTCAAAGTCCTAATTGTTTGGCTCTTTTGCATTTGCGGTGCTTTAAGAGAACTAGTATGTCTTTCATACAATCTATTTTATATTTGGCCCCTTCAGCACATCTTTTTTGGTTGTATGAGGTCAAACTCATTTCGATTGTATGAGGATATCAATGCATCGATATTTTTGGACTATCAGTCAGAGTACTTATCACCTGGGGAACTGCTGATCCGACAATTTTTTTTTCCCCTTTTTAATCTTCTATTTTATGACACAGTAAAACCATGGTCAAGGGCAGCTTGATTTTCATTGAGCTTAAACACACACTTTGCTGTATACATATATGTATATATAATAGCATTAAAAAACAAACAAACAACAACAACAAAAAAACCCCACAGTCACTCTCTATTTTAAATATTTGTGAACAGCAATAACAGAAATGTCTTTGTTTGCTTTGGAAAGCTCATACATACATGTTCACATTTCTTGCTGAAAATTGTCTTTTCAACCTGAATAAGTGACACTTCTAAGAGTATGATGCCCAGAAGACAGTTCATAGAGCAGGTCATAGGCATTTGCTTTTTTTAAAAATAGCCAAGAGTGAATGATGATAAATTTAATAGAAAAACTAACTCATAAAATAATAAGAAATAATTAAAACAAATTTTGTAATGTGAACCTGACTCCAAGGATGCAAAAACTTATGATTTGATGAGGATTAATATGCTCCAAGTTTGGAATAGGTTACTTTCAGAAACAATTTCTTTATCATTCACTGCCAGAAGGCTTCTCATCTTGGGATTTCAAAAGAATTACTGAAAATTTTTGTTCATATGGAAATTAATTGTATACAAAATCAAGACAGTTTTGCAACATGTTCTCATTTTCTTCTTCTTCAACATGATAAACAAACTGAGAATTACAGGCTTCAACTATTGCTGTTTTGTTCCCTAGTTACCTCATCCAGCTATCCTAAAAAGTGGTAGCAGCACAAGGCCACAGGCACTAATTTTATTAGTAAATAGAACAATATTGATAACCTATGGTATAAAAATTTTTGGAAGAATGTCTTACAAGCATGCCATTTAATGTGGTGTATTTATGTATGTAATGTAATACATAAATAAATAACAATCTTCAACAGATAGTAAGTGGTACAAGGTTTCAGTATGTGAGAATGTAAGGTATCACATTCTTCTCTTACTGATTTAGGTCTCAAATTACAAGGGTGGTTGCCTAAAAAAACCCAACCAACCAACCAAACAAACAAAAAACAGAAAAAAATATCTTGAACAGAACTTGTCTTAGTACTTTATTTATCCACTTGAAATTGATTCAAAACTGGACAAAATCTGGCATATGCATTTAAATTCCAAGCTGTACTACACCACTAGACAGGACTTGCAAAAATGCCTCAAGATATTTATATTACCTTTATTGGAAATAAATATGGAACTTCAGTTTGTGGCATTATTTGCTGAAGACTACTAGAAAAATTATAATGAAAATAGAGTAAGCAATTTTCTCTGAAACTTATTGCCATGGAATAATGTTAGTATAATAAATTTTTAACTTTCAAGAAAAAGCAATTCATGACATGACTTTTATTCTATTTCTGGGAAAGAATTTAATAGTCTAAGTTATGTGGCAGCAGTTGTTAATACTTGTTTTCATTATGCATCAACTTCGATTTAGTCATATACTTCATGGTAACAATATGTATATATGTAGTGTAGGCAGTGATACAGTTCACGTTTGATAGTGAATAAGAAAATTAGCACATTCTGTAGCAAACAGAAACTTGTTATTTAAATGACCAACAAAATGCAATGTAAAAAAAAAATTTATTCTAATCTTATGACAATTCTTGCCAAATATTTCAAATATAACTTTATCTAGAACCAGATATTATTAAAATTTTTGATAATTTTTTTCCTATGCAGTGAAGCGTGTTTTAAAAATATCATGACTTTTTTCTCGTATAGATACCACTATCACTGGTTCTGTGATTCTGTAATGGTGAAGTAGAATAAGGTCTCCCCTGAGTTCCTTTTCTCCAGGTTAAACAAGATCCCTCAGACACTCCTCATAAAACTTGTTCTCCAGACACTTCACCGGCCTCGTTGTCCTTCTTTGGACACACTCCAGCGCACCTCGATGTCCTTCTCGTAGTGAGGGACCCAAAAACTGAGCACACTATTCAAGGTGTAGTCTTGTGTCAAGGTGTGTCATTGGAGCCAATGACAGGGGGACAATCACTTCCCTAGTCCTCCTGGCAGCACCATTTCTGATCCAAGCCAGGATGCTATTGGCCTGCTTGGCCACCTGAGCACACTGCTGGCTCATATTCAGCCTGCTATCGACCAATACCCCCACATCCCTTTCCAATGGGCAGCTTTCCAACCACTCTTCCCCTGCCAGTAGCATTGCATTAGGTTTTTGTGCCTTAAGTGCAGGACCCAGCACTTGGCCTTGTTGAAGCTCATACAGTTGGCCTCAACCCATCAGTCCAGCCTACCCAGATCCCTCTGTAGAGCCCTCCTACCCTGGAGCAGATCAACACTTGCGCCTAACCATTATTGCTGATATAACTGCTGGTTTTCCTTTAAGATAGACAGAAAAATAAATAAATAAATAAATATGTAAATAAAATTTGTCTGTTGCTATCACATAACAATTGTAGGCTTCTCTAAAATTTTAAATGAAGGAAGTTTGTTTAGGGGAAAATGTATTTTAAAAAGTCACGGAACCATGAAAAATACAGCTAAACTTGAATGAAAAAGAAAACCATTGTGCCACCATATAAAAAAATGAGACTTGGAATATTTGTTCCAGTACCCAGTGCAGGATAAGGAAACTTTATCCCATTTTTGTTGCCCCTTGAATTCAAGAGAAACAGATATTCCACAGTGGAGAGAAAGCTGAAAAAATATTTCCTTCAAGTGGCAATTGCCTTAGAAGTCATAAACTAGATTTTAAGTTGACTGTTAACAAGATTTGGAGATGTCCAAAGGAGACACTTCCTCGAAAATTCTTTCTTCCGCTAATAACAGGCTTGAGGTATTGCACCAACGTGAAACCTACATTATACTTAAATAAAAGGATAGCTTCACTGGGGAAAATTTTACAGGGAAGCGATATCAGCTAAATTTGCTGAAGACCCCAGATCACTGTGCAAGAAAAAATGGGCCATGAGAATGATGTTCACATGTTTTAATATGCATCTGTATGTTTTCAGTATCTAAATGAGCTTATTCCAGAAGACCTGTATTGTGTTTCCAGCCTTGATGACTTTTTGTTGCTCTTGAACAGTTGACATTTTACTACTGGTTATTTTGCTGTTTTTCACAAAGATTAATCTTCTGGGAAATCTTTACTCAAATTTTGGTTTCTTTTCCTCTCTCTCTCCCTCTCTCCCTCTTTTTTTCTTTTGCATAGGGATCTACCAGATCTGTCCACCTTCATTATTTTTA
Source organism: Cygnus olor (assembly GCF_009769625.2). NCBI lineage: Eukaryota > Metazoa > Chordata > Aves > Anseriformes > Anatidae > Cygnus > Cygnus olor. The sequence continues at coordinate 14,184,019 of NC_049176.1, read as the reverse complement.
TGATGAGAAATAAGTAATTATAAATAAAAATAAATAGTCATGTTGTTGTTATTGATATTATAAATGTTTATTTATTTATATTGTTTATATTATAAATTAATTATAAATGTATTTTAAATAAATATTTATTTACTTGGTTATAAATAAATAAATAATAATTAAAAGGAATTACGCATGTTCATAGTCACTAAAAATCCGTGTCTTCCCTTTTGAGAACACGACCCGTGTGCTGTGAAAATTAATATGTGTTAGGCAAATGCCTGACAAATTTAGTGGCTTTTTACAATGGGGTTATAGCACTGGTAGATAAAGGAAGAGTAACTGACATCATTGACTGGGACTTGAGCAAATCATTTGACACTGTCCTGCACAACATTCTTGTCTCCCAGTGGAAGAGACATGGATTTGATAGATGGACTACTTGGCGTATATGGAATTGGCTGTATGGTCACAGTCAGACTTGTGGTCAACAAATCAATGTCCAGGTAGAGATCAGTAATGAATGGTGTTCCTTAGGGGTCACTGTTGGGACTAGCACTGTTTAACATTTTTGTCAGTGACATGGACAGTGAGATTGAGTGCACCCTCAACATGTTTGCTGATAACACCAAGCCATGTGGTACAGCTGACACGCTGGAGGGAAGGGATGCCATCCAGAGGGACTTGGACAGGCTTGAAAGGTGGGCCTCTATGAACTTCATGAGGTTCAACAGGACCAAGTGCAAGGTCCCACATCTGGGCAGGCAATCCCAAGCAGAAATACAGGCTGGGTGGAGAATGGATTGAAAGCAGCACTGAGGAGAGGGACCTGGGGGTGTAGGTTGATGAGAAGCTCAACATGAGCCAGCAATGTGCGCTTGCAGCCCAGAAAGCCAACTGTATGCTGGGCTGCACCAAAAGAAGAATGGACAGCAGGGCAAGGGAGGTGATTCTCCCCCTCTACTCTGCTCTTGTGAGACCCCACCTGGAGCACCGTATTCAGTTCTGGGGCACAAAGCACAAGAAGGACACAGAAGTATTAAAACAAGTCCAGAGACCACAAAGCCAGTCAAGGGACTTGAGGTCCTCTCCTATGAAGACAGGCTGAGGAGGTTGGGTTTCTTCAGCCTGGAGAAAAAAAGGCTCTGGGGAGACGTTATAGCGGCCTTCCAGTACATAAAGGGGACTACAGGAAAGCTGGAATTGAACTTTTTGTCAGGGATTGTCATGACAGAACAAGGAGATATGGCTTTAACCTAAAAAAGGGGAGAGGGAGAGTTAGATGAGGTATAAGGAAACAATTCTTTGCTCAGAGGGTGGTGAGGTACTGGAACAGGTTGCCCAGAGAAATTGTGGATGACCCATCCCAGTTAATGTTCAAGACCAGGCTGAATCAGGCTTGGAGCAACCTGATGTAGTGGGAGGTGTCCCTGTCCATGGCCAGGGGTTGGAACAGGATGATCTTTAAGGTCCCTTCCAGCCCAAACCATTCTATGATTCTATCATTCCATGATTTTACTTATCTGAAGTGGTGATAACTACAATCCTGTTCAACCTTTCCAGCTTATATTGGAGACTATTTCAATTTTCAGTACTTCATTGAGAGTATGGTCTCATGTTTTTTGACGTTGTGGATTCTCATCTGAGGGTCTTCCAGCTCTCACAGTAGAAAACATAGCCTATTTTTGCCCTGAAGAGAGTAACAGCCTCAGTAGTTTAAGATATTATTATGTTGATGAGCTTTCCAAATGGACTTGTTTAGCTTCCTCAAGACACTTATCTGAAGTGTGTCTTTTTAAAGATGATTAATAACCTGCAGGTGACAGTAATTCCAATAAAAATCCCTGAAGATCTTCTATTCTTTTCACATAAAAATACGTAAGAGATTATTTTAGCAATTAGGTCTGTCAGATCAGAAATATATCAAATTCCTAGTTAATTAACATCTTCCTCCTTAAACAATTTTTTGACAATTCTCCAGAAATAAATTAGTAAAATACTAATTTATAATAATTTGGTTTAATAAAAATCACACTTCTCTGATTACTACACTTTAACCTGTAAAAATGTCAAAATCATAAAATTACTATCTAGTTACTTTTGCTTATCCTGCACAGAGTTGACCTTCATAGAAAGCAAAAGATTTTTATAACACTTTATGTCTAAAGCACTGGGTATAATAATGGTGACCATATTAGTTTCTCTTTAGAAAATCTTCCTTCTGCTACTATTCTTTAGCTACTGTTAGCTAGAAAGATAAGTATACAAATTAAATTTCTGCTCATAATTGCAGCTCTCTAGCTACAATATATAATATCTCAAATGTTTACTTCTACTACTTTAATGACATCTATGTCTCTTCCTTGCTTGGTGGCCAAGCACATTTGATATGTTGGGATAATAATTTTTAAGATGTGTTTGAGCCCTCCAGTGGCCACTATTGTTTTCTGTATTTTGGAAACTGCCAATTAGAGCAGTGTTTATTTACGTAGACCCTGAGTTTTTGTGTTTGCTTAGCAATATGTTCTTGTGAACCCAATATGTCAAAATATTTTCTTACTGAGCCTGAACAAGCAAAGAAGTCATTTGCCTTAATGGCAGAACCACACTTCCAATCCTCCCAGAGCATCACTGCCTATACCACCACTGTGTATCTAAGTTTCTTCCTCTTAACACTCTCAGTATTTTTCTATGGGTTCTTTGTGTTTCTAGGTTTTCTTTGACTATGTTAAGGAAAAGTATATGTTACCATCAGCAGCTCAATTACAAAGTCAGGAGCTACAGCTATTAGGGCACTGTGGAATATGTAGGTGACTATGGTGACAGGTTGAAAGGTACTGCAAAAATCATAGCCTTGAAGAAATAAGAGAGGAGAGACTGTATCTCAGCATAGGCGCAACATCAGTCCTATACTTGCTTGAAGGGTTTTCTGTGTATCTTCATTTTTCCCTGGTAACTTACAGTGCTGTGGTTGTCAAAAACCTTCCACAGTCCAGTAACAAGCACCTCTGGTTCCTCTGTCCTCCATCCAGGCCCCTGGACCTGAGGAGGATGCAGGATGCTGCAGGCTGGCTGCTCTCCCTGTGTAAGGATTGCTGACAGTCAGCAAGGGTTAATTATTTATGAACAACACTAGTGTAATTTCCATTCCCAGCAGAGGTCTTTTGCTTTCTAATCACAGAGAACTTCAAAGCCTCATCCAGTCAGTAGATCTCTTCTTGTTTTTATGGAAGCTGTGTAGGTAGCAGTGCTGTTCTTGCAGCTTTGTAGTGCTGATGTTCTTTATGTCTTTCCTGTTCCCTGAGAAAGCACTTTTCTAAATCCCTAATAACAAACTGCTTGGCCGCAGAAGTAATTGTCAAAGTGTAACATACTGACTGCATGTGCATCCTCCAGAGGCCTGGTCAGCTGCAATTTGCTGCTGTTTTATTGCTACTTTATCAACGTGCTGAGCACCTTCTAAGCTTTTGGTGGAGAAGCACATTTTCTACAAAAGTGGCAGGATACCACAATGCTGTCAGTATTGAAAAACCTGTCCCCTCCACCCCTGACCCCCATCCCCTCACAATGACTAGTGGCTCCTCTATTTATTTCATTCTAATACTTTAAAATTGAACATTTTTCTTGTTTTCCTTTTTTTTTTTTTCTTTTTTCCCCTTCTTGTTGTTCATCTGTTCAAGAGGCAAAAATGTATTTCAAAGGCTACAATAAATTTTATATACAATTAGTGATCTTTCACTTGTTGACTTATTTTCCTATTTTGTTTGTGCTTAAGTACAGAAGCTTGCATTTCTTAGTGTTATACCTTTGGGCCACAGTAGTCTTTATTTTTCATATTTGCACTTTCTGCTTTGTGATATCCAGTTAACCTTTTCTCTTTCTTCTTTAATGGGATAAATGAAAAAATGCTAACTTAACAAGTTTTAGAATATTAAATATTTGAACTCTGATTTGTTGTTGTTGTTGCAAATTCAATTTGAAATTAATACAGAAACTTTTATGGAAGGAAATTTTTAAGTATTGTTCAAATAACATTTTTTTAGAGGAAGATCTATGGTCATTTTTATAAAGAATACATTCCTTGTTCTTATGGCATATATTTTTTAGTTAAGGTAAATGTTGGCATTTATAGACTTGCCTTGGATTTGATTGTGATAAGTTCTTTGTTGCTTGGAAACCTCCACTCTATTTATCCAAAGTCACTTCTGGAATATATGCCCACTAGTATATTATGGGAATCAAATTTTACAGCAGGCAAGTTTCACATTATATGTAGGATGCTTAAAATCAAGGAAAAAAATACAAACACGTGGAGATTTTGCTCATAGTATTTATGGACAAATTAGAATTTTCAAAGGAAAACTAGGATCGCAGTGTGTACAAGAACAAAATGACAAAACTTGGCTTCAAAGAATCTCAAATTTATTTACTGAACAGTGGGGATATAGCACACGGTCAGTGATTTCTAGCTGAAGATTTCTATTCTGTGGTATCTGCACACTTCACACTCAAGCCAGCCAGACTGTGCTAGACTAGTCATGGACTCAGGAGAAGAGGACACCGTTTAAGACTGGCAAGGAACTTGATCCTTTTTTGTTTGTTTGTTTGTTTGTTTGCCTCAAACAACTCTGAGCAGGAGAATGACGAACCAAGCCCCATGGAGGCAGGACTTCAGGCTGCCTTTCTCTGCTCCCCCTTTCCAGCTGGGGAACATCAGTTTGGGCAAATTGCTGGGAGCAGGATGTGGAATCATCGAGAACTGTCCCGAAGCTTCCAGAATACCAAACCACTCATGCATGAGACAGTTTCTGCCCCAGGGGTGGTGCTGGACCAACAAGACTATATAGGGGTGAGCACATATGTGTGCCAGTGTCAACCCTACACCTACGGATCAAGACCATGACTCGAGCCAACAGTGCTGGATCTAAGGGTGGTGAAACCTCACTTGAGGTGAGGCTGCAACAGAGCAGAGTAGAGTGGGACAATCGCTTCCCTTGGCCGTCTAGCAGTGCTATGCTTGATGCACCTCAGGATATGGTTGGCGCTCCTGACCACCAAGTCACACTACTGGCTCATGTTCATCTTGCTGTAGATCAAAACCACTGGATTCCTTTCTGCAGGGCTGCTCTCCAGCATCTTGTCATCCAGTCTGTACATATAGCCAGGGTTGCCCCTTGCCAGGTGCAGAATCTGGCACTTGTTCTTGTTAAACTTCATGTTATTGGTGATTGTCCAGATCTCTGATTTGTCCAGATCTCTCTGCAAGGCCTTACCACCCTTGACAGAGTTAACAGCTCCACCCAATTTGGTGGGTGCGAACTTGCTCAAAAAACCTTCAAGTCCTACATCCAAATCATTTATGAAAACATGAAAGAGGACTGGTCCTAAAATGGAGCCCTGGGGAACTGCACTAGTGACAGCTCACCAGCCTGATGTAACCCCATTTACAGGAACACTCTGGGCCTGACCCATCAGTCAATTGTTCACCTATCTTATTATTCCTTTATCTAACTGTAGTCTAGTCATTTTGTCCAGAAGGATACTGTGAGAGACAGTATCAAAAGCTTTATTGTCTTTGGGCACAGCCGAGTTTTGCCATAAAGCAATTGGTGAGGGATTAACACCTGTGCCAAACACCTTTATCTGCACTTTTATTGATTGCTGTCAGAAAGAACCAACAAATTGTCATGTTCCTCTGAGTCATTGTCATTACTCCGCTGCCTCCGCGGCCCTGCCAAGCAGGGCTAGCCCTTTTGTTGGGGGATTATAAAGATCCACCTCCCTTGCCACCCACTGAGTGGGACAAGACGGACACTGATAGTTGCATGTTTGGGGTCATGGGCTTGTGGCCCAGCATCCATGTGTAGCTGTTCTACCAGAATCTCAGCCATTCCACTACCCAACACGGTGTTATATGTCCATGGATGTGTTTCCCCCAGAGAATGTTTTCACTGTTTATTACTTTATTAGTCTGTCAGCATATGCCACAAATGGCCTTGCTAGTCACATAACTAGGTCAATCTCCTTGATGTCCTCAATATCCAAGGCTAATTAGCAGTTTTCTGTCACCTTCTGGTCTGCAAATGTGCTACAAAAAATCATGAATATGGAAATTGTTAAATGAGTAGGTTAATCTGTTACTTCTCTGAAAGCAATTAATGGGTTAATCTAGACAATTAGAGTTAGTAGTCAAGAATTCACTTATCTGCAAGGTGTTCTTAAGTAGGTTTTACTTCAAGATCCACATGGATCCATGTCTTTACTGATCTATATGGTGTTGTTTCTGCTGCTCTAAAAACTTTTTAAAAGTTTTATTTATCCTTTTTATCTAATTAAAATTGGAGTGGGAATAAAATATGTCCAAAAGCGACACCTTGTATTTACATAAGGTCTTCAGTAAGGTCATATCTGAAGAACTGAGGTATTGTATGACGTATCTTATGCATTGCTTGTTATTTTGAACAGATCCAGAAGACATATAACTCTCAAAAGTTTTAGCTGAAAAAATGTCCAAGGCAAAGCACAGTTAACAAAGGAAGTGCCTCTGTGATGATAGATACTTTTCACCCTTGCATGTACTTTTTGTTGTAATTCAAAGACCAAGTGACTGGGTCCAACCCATGACAGATGGGCACTCAACATACTTCCAACCCCAGATCCAAGAACTAAAGGAACAAAAGTATGATTTAGGGAAGTTTGGTGATCTCTTTATTTCCCTTGAGGTTCCCTTCAGAACTATAAACATTGGATATTTCTATTTTTATTTTTATTTGTAAAAGAGATGAATCTTCCATATAATCATCAAACTTAGTATTTGGTGTCTTAAGAAAAAAAAGATCAGATTTGAAAACTGGTAATAAAAATAATGAGACTTGGCAGTGATTCAGTCAATAAAGGTAGCAGAACTGGAACATTATATTATCCTAATTTTAAAATTATGCAATGACTAATATTATGCTCTATTATTCAAAATGAGTTTCCCATTGAAATCAGTATTATAAGTAAATCTATCTACTACTGCGGTCCAGAGTATATCTGCATAATTTCAGTTTTCACATCCCTTGCTGTAGCTGATGGGTATCAGCCAAGCATAACACAGGAATCTGAACATGCACCAGGTGATATTTCTTTAAGAATATTTTATGAATATTCATTATTCTTTTTAGAATCAGGTGGAATTGCTCTGCTTTGATGGGCTTCAATGCCAAGAATTTTAAACACTATCCCAGATGTAGCCAAAACAGAGGCCACGTATAAATTAGAAATGCATCAATCAGGATATAATTAATACTACTTTGCCTGAAGCCGAATATTAACATACTAAAAGAGTATAGCAAACAAATTGTTTTTAAATGATGTTATGGCATGGCTCCACAATGTATACACATTTCAAAAATTTATGTGAGTAATGTAACAACCAAAGGAGTTTATGTGTGTTGCCGCAGAGTGTCTGGAAAGCTGTGCAGAGGAAAAGGATCCAAAAAGGATCTGATTGATGCTCACCTGAACATGAGCCAGCAGTGTGCCCAGGTGGCCAAGAAGGCCAACAGCATCCTGGCTTGGATCAGGAATAGTGTAGCCAGCAGGACCAGGGAGGTGATCATCCCTCTGTACTCTGCTCTGGTGAGGCCACACCTTGAGTACTGGGTTCAGTTTTGGGCCCCTCACTACAAGAAGGACATCGAGGCCCTGGAGCATGTCCAGAGAAGGGCTACGAAGCTGGTGAAGGGCCTGGAACACAAGTCCTGTGAGGAGCAGCTGAGGGAACTAGGGTTGTTTAGTCTGGAGAAGAGGAGGCTCAGGGGAGACCTCATTGCTCTCTACAGCTCCCTGAAAGGAACTTGTGGCCAACTGGGCTGGGGGTGTCAGCCTCTTCTCACAGATAACTAGTGATAGGACTAGAGGGAATGGCCTCAAGTTGTACCAGCGGAGGATTAGGTTGGAAATTCAGAGAAATTTCTTCTCAGAAAGAGCAATCAGGCATTGGAATGGGTTGTCCAGGGAAGTGGTGGCATCACCGTCCCTGGGGGTATTCAAGGAAAGGCTGGATGTGGTGCTTAGGGACATCGTTTAATGGGTGACATTGGTAGTAGGGTGATGGTTGGACCAGGTGATCTTGAAGCTCTTTTCCAACCTCAATGATTCTATGATTTCATATCTATAGTGCAAATCTGTATATACACATATATGTATACAGCCATATACACACGTATACAACTGCAGCATAGTCACATAGTGACATTACCCATGTGAATATCCACCCACCCAGACTGTAATATCACAATTTGATTAGAAGAATATTATAGGATACTGGACCAAACCTTAGTAAAATCAAAGTAAATGACATCCACTGATCTCCCTTCATCCCCAGACACAAGCATTTTAACCTAAATACAATTAAATTGATCAAGCATAATTTAGCCTTGATAAATCCATGCTGTCTACTTCCAGTCACCTTTTTCTCTCTCTGGTGTCCATAAACATGGCCATGAGGATTTGTTCCATGATTTCAGGGACAAAAATAGAAAGGCCAAAGCTCATCTGGAGCTCAATCTGGATACTGCCGTTAAAGATAACAAAAAAAAGTTTTTACAAATACATCAACACAAAAAGGAGGACTAAGGAGAATCTCCATCCTTTACTGGATGTGGGGGGAAACTTAGTTACAAAAGATGAGGAAAAGGCTGAGGCTCAATGCCTTCTTTGCCTCAGTCTTTAGCGGCAAGACCAGTTATTCTCTGGATACCCAGTACCCTGAGCTGGTGGAAGGGGATGGGGAACAGGATGTGGCCCTCACTATCCACGAGGAAATGGTTGGCAACCTGCTACAGCAATTGGATGTACACAAGTCGATGGGGCCGGATGGGATCCACCCGAGGGTACTGAGAGAACCGGCGGAGGAGCTGGCCAAGCCGCTTTCCATCATTTATCGGCAGTCCTGGCTATCAGGAGAGGTCCCAGTCAACTGGCGGCTAGCAAATGTGACGCCCATCTACAAGAAGGGCCGGAGGGTAGACCCGGGGAACTATAGGCCTGTTAGTTTGACATCAGTGCCAGGGAAGCTGGACTGGTGTATGCATCGTTGGGTTAAAAACTGACTGGATGGCCGGGCCCAAAGAGTTGTGGTGAATGGAGCCAAATCCAGTTGGAGGCCGGTCACTAGTGGCGTCCCCCAGGGCTCAGTACTGGGGCCAGTCCTCTTTAATATCTTTATCGATGACCTGGATGAGGGGATCGAGTGCACCCTCAGTAAGTTTGCAGATGACACCAAGTTAGGTGCATGTTTCGATCTGCTCGAGGGAAGGAAGGCTCTGCAGGAGGATCTGGATAGGCTGGACCGATGGGCTGAGGTCAACTGTATGAAGTTCAACAAGGCCAAGTGCCGGGTCCTGCACCTGGGGCACAACAACCCCAAGCAGCGCTACAGGCTGGGAGATGAGTGGTTGGAAAGCTGTCTGGCCGAAAAGGACCTGGGAATACTGGTTGATAGGCAGCTGAATATGAGCCAGTAGTGTGCTCAGGTGGCCAAGAAGGCCAACAGCATCCTGGCTTGTATAAGAAGCAGCGTGGCCAGCAGGTCTAGGGAAGTGATTGTCCCCCTGTACTCGGCTCTGGTGAGGCCGCACCTTGAGTACTGTGTTCAGTTTTGGGCCCCTCGCTACAAGAAGGACATGGAGGTGCTTGAGAGAGTCCAGAGAAGGGCGACAAAGCTGGTGTGGGGTCTGGAGAACAAGTCTTACGAGGAGCGGCTGAGGGAACTGGGATTGTTTAGCCTGGAGAAGAGGAGGCTCAGGGGAGACCTCATCGCTCTCTATAGGTACCTTAAAGGATGCTGTAGAGAGGTGGGGGTTGGTCTATTCTCCCACGTGCCTGGGGACAGGACGAGGGGGAATGGGCTCAAGTTGCGCCAGGGGAGGTTTAGGTTGGATATTAGGAAGAACTTCTTTACTGAAAGGGTTGTTAGGCATTGGAATGGGCTGCCCAGGGAAGTGGTTGAGTCGCCATCCCTGGAGGTCTTTAAGAGACATTTAGATGTAGCCCTTAGTGATATGGTTTAGTGGAGGTCTTGTTAGTGTTAGGACAGAGGTTGGACTAGGTGATCTTGGAGGTCTCTTCCAACCTAGATGATTCTGTGATTCTGTGATTCTGTGATTTTCCCAGAGAACAAAGTGAGGTTGACTGGCTTATCCAGTCTGAATTATCCTTTTGACCCTTTTTGAAGGCAAGTATAACATTTGTTTCTCTTCAGGCATTGGGAGACCTCCCCTGATCTCCAAAACCTAACAAAGATCATAGTGAGTGGTCTTGCAAGGACATCCCTCAGTAGCCTGCAAGCCAACCCTCTCAGTAACTTCAGATGAACCTGTGTTGATTCCATGGCCTTGTTTGAGTCAAGTTATCTCAAGTAACTCCTGACACATCCCTCATTCACTGTTGGTAGGTCTTATCATCCTTGAAAACCTTTACTAAGCTCTAGCATCTGGGAGACCTTATTAGTGATTGGAAAATAAAGAAATCACTGAGTACTACTTCCTTATGTGTGCCCCCTCTCACTAAATACGTTACATCTTTCATTTCTTAGATATGGTAATGCCACACTCTGGAATACCAGCTGAATTTTGAAAGTGGAAAAAAAGACGAACAGCCTGATCTGAACTTAAAAAGGAATATTACAAAATATATGCAAATATCAAAGTACTGGTTTTGTTGTCACTTAAGTCTCCCAGAAAATCTGCAGAGGTAACATCCTACTTAGAGATTCAGGAACTGCAGATTCATGAGCTCTTGTATAATCAGAGTCTGGAGCCTCTTTCACTGACTTACATAACAGACTTTACAATGAAAATGCACTTGAATTGATATACCAAATTCCCACTGCGGAATGGATAGTCCTTTTACCTTTTCTTAGACTCTTAGCTGCAATTTCTCTCCATGTCCTTTGCTTGGAGTGATTCAGTTTGATACACCAATCACTTAATTTTATGAGATCAGATATTTTTATTTATTTTTTAACCAGTCCAGAAAGTTATACTGATTTTGCAGAGCATCTGATGATTACTGACATTGTGGAAAGAGTAAAAGAAGGAAAGAAACTGCCCTCTTTTAGTAGTACCAAGCTGTTAGATCAACAGAACTGTAATGGACAACTTTGACTTTAATATCCTAATTACATCTACAGGTTGTCTGCCCTCAAAGAGAAGAATTCTAGTATGTAACAATAGAATTTTAAGTAACTAGTGTTATCCACAAATATTTATAAATATTATTATTTCAAGCAAGTTAGCTAGCTCTTCCTGAATTGTTAGTTAACTGCTTGGAAATATTGTAACTAGATGAGATGAAGAAGGCTTCTAACTGGCACATTTTGCAGCACGTTGATAAATACTGCAGTTATGTTCTAAAAATGCTCATTGCGTTGTAAACAGTGCTGCATCATTTATTAAAACATGAATTAATGAAGTCATAGACTTTCTGCTGCATTAGGTAATACTTGACTGTACCAGAGAAAACTACTGAGCATTCTGCAGAAATCATTTAAGACTTTTTCACTAGCAGCTTTAGCTCTACCTTCTCTTCCTTGCTGAGGGAATTGGTATTCCTCAGTGTCATCACTCTCACCTGAATTCCAGTCCATTTTCTCTACTTTTGCTTCTACTTGAACTCTTTCTGTAGAAGGATCTTATGAATGCACATATTAATTCTGGGCCTTGTATTTTAAGTCATCTGCATAAAAGTTTGGTTTAATATGTTATAGTCTTCTCCAAAATTCATAATTTCATTTAGCTTTTTCAATGTCAAAATAGCCAAGGTATTATGTTTCGATCCAGGTGAAGACTGAACACCCACTCATCCAACTGAATGTCTTCAGCTGGCAGTGGGGAAATTCAGGTTTACATTTCTGATCCTCTGATTTTTTCTTGTGTGACTCCGGCATGTCACTTAAGGCAAAAAGCCTTTTCATTTTCCATCTGTAAAATCTGGACTAGCAGTATTTACCCACAGACAGGGATGTGACAGGCATAGAGATAGATAGTAAAACTCTCAGAAACACATAGGTCCCCACCTTCTACCATTAACAGTTAGTGCATGTAGAGCTGGGTAAAGGTCTGCCTAGCTTCTACACATATGTGAAGATTGGTCTGCTTTTACTTTCACATTGCTACAAAAATGTGAAGCCATAAGAAAATCCATATTTTTCTCATGGATTTAAAAATTGGTTAAATTCCCTTATTCCCCACTTCAAAATTTTATGGGTGCTGTGATATGCTAGGTCAAACACTACCAAACAACATTTGAACGTGCATTGTAGAAAGATTTTACAAAGGCTACTGAACCCCTGCCGGCACATTTGAAAATTGGAGACAGAATTACTAGTGCAGAACTGCTGTACGCTTGCTTTAAAGTAATTTATATAAGATTATAAATATATATATATATTTATATATATATATATATATATTTTTTTTTTTTTTCCCATGGAAGGGATAGTTGGGAAAAGCTACTAAACAATAAAAATTAAAAACTTGAGACTGGACTGAGCAGCAAATTTTTGTGGTCTACTGCACAATTGAAGATTGGAATAACTAGACTCACTGAATTCAGTAATGGATGCACAGGTTTGCTCCCAAAGGTGGTTAACAAATCGCATTTAACTAATTAGAAAATTCTGCCATCTAGTGACTGGACTTGCTCTTTGAAGATTTTGCACATCCCTGCAGCTGAGGTTTGAGGACATCCTCATAGTCTATAAGCAACTCAACTCGAGCTAGAAGTTTTTGTCTCAGTAAACATCACTTTTCCTAGCTGGAAATCATCTCGTTTCTGACCAGTATTTATCTGTTATGATTCCTGACAGAAATCCCAATTCAGAATATTTATTTATTTATTTCCCCAGTAATATACCTCTGGAAAATAACCAACAGCTCTTTGCTGTACCTTTATTTTTAACATGTCTTGCTATGTTTTATGCTTTAAAATACTAGTTTGCTAGGATAGCTCCTGATAGACAGGTTCCTATATAATACTACTAATATAACTCTATGGCTGTAACATATTATTCTTTCCCTCATGATATGTTCAAATAAAAGATTAGATGACAGGCAGTTTTGGATGATCACCCACTCTCCATTTACAGCCTTTTCTCCCATTTACAGCTTTTTTCACAGCAAGCTATGCTGTTTGAAAGTTGGACATTTCTAAAAATAATTTTCCATCTCTGATTTAAATTTTTTTTTCCTTCCTGGTTTTGGGCTTAAAAGTCAATGATAGCAGTACCAAATTTGTTTCTCTGAGGACAACTTGGGACATGAAGCAATTCTTTCCTAGGAGATATTTCTTGTTTTGCTGTTGTTGCCCCTAAGAAAAGGGGACTTTGATCCATGTTTTCTGCTAAATGAAAACACCTTTCTTTTTTATAAAGCGTAGAATAAAACTAGTAGGAAAAAGTACTTCTGTACTATTTTTACATAACACCCGTATTTAAAGTTATTATTAGAAAAGAATAATTTAACAAAAATCTTGTTAACTTCATCTTGATTTTCTAAATGTATTGATTGCTAAAATGAACTCATGGAAATTATGTCTCACAATATTCCAAAAAAATGTTACTTATCTTTTATGACATATAAACTGTTCTAAACAATTAGTATGTATAGAGAAATAACATCTTTTTTTAACCAACCTAATCTGATTTTTCTGAGGTTATTAGACTTTTTGTTCCTAAAGAAATGAGTGGGGATGCACAGCAAAACTTTGATGTGGTGCTCCCAGATCTGGACAGTGAGCAGCTTTGCATACTGCTCACATTTCAGTAGGATTGCAGTTTCATTGGCAACACATTTTCCTTCTCCAACTTGTTTGCTGTATATCCTACCCTAATACTGGATTCAGACAGGTGACTGTCATTAAGATGCCTGATTCATTTTCTCAAAATGAGGAAGAATGTACAAGATAAAACTACAAGGTAGATTTCCCATGCACATAAAAGTAACTGTTTAAAAAGGTATTAACCAACAACATTCCTCTACACTTTTATGTTTTATACTTCAAAGAAATTAGTTCTTATCTCTTAATTCAATCCTAATTCAAGATACTGAAAAGGTACGATAAGATTTTTCACTGAAATTTAATAAGCAATTAGTTGAATGTGATTGAATAACTATCATTTTCAGGTAGTACATCCTCGTTTGTACTATAAAACTTTATTCCTAACCTCTCAAAAAGTAGCAGTGCATCAGCCAATATTAAAAAGCTGTGAGGAATGTGAGGAAAGGTACCTTTGTGAAATGTTCAGGTTGGACTGTAAAAACTGTAGAAGCTGTAGAAACTAAAGAAAACAAACAAACAAACAAAAAAAAAAAAACAACTTGTACAAACTTCATATTGAACAATGATAATGGAAATATGTGAGTTTGTAAACTTTATGTCAGAGGAAGCTCAAGTCAGAGAACCAGGTCCCTAGTGTACACTTCCACTGTAAAACAGGCACAGACCTGATCATGTTTGGGGAGGAAGACAAATCATGATCCCTGTATTATATTAACAATGTTATGCTAATTGCTTTTGTGAGATGGATTTCCAAGAATAAAAATTACAGCTAGACATCTGATTGTCTGTGTTATATGTATTTTGATTTCCCCTTGACACAGAAGTGTCAATTAGTGGGTTGCAGTCTATTGTACCTGAGTTTAAGCAGTTTGCTCTGTTGAACCACTAGGGTATTGTTCCTGTTCTGACATGCTGGTTGAGAACTGTCAAAATAATAAAGTACCCTTGAAAGGAGTAAGAATCATATTTGCTTTTAGCCTGTTAAACTAAACAACAGTACTGAAATGAGGCACGAATTTTCACCTCAGACTTTTGCTGAAAATAAAGTCAAAAGAACGCATTCAGAATTAGAAATATGCTAATTTCTGGAGAACTGTGCACGTGTTATTATTATTTGATTTTCCAAAAGGCGACCTTGCTCTTTGAAATCTTTCGTTTTGACTACTTAAAATGTTAAACTGTTTGCAAACAACAGTGGTTCTGCGCCAGATAGTTTAATGGCCCTGTTAAGATTGTTATTTCAGGACATGAATACTTAGGAGGAATAAAAAAAAAATAAAAATCTCTCGTTTGGGTCCTAGAGGCGATGAAGTTGAAACTTAAATGGACAAAATAAGAAAAGGTAATGATACTGTAGAGCACCTGTAGAGCCTTTGAATTAGACCTTCTGGTCCACTCAGGAGTTGCTTATCAATTGTAGTGCAAATGCATCAATATTTTAAAATGCAGCGCCAGAGGAAAACAAGTCAAAACAAAAAACTCTAATGAATGCTAGAGGTTTATAGCTAATATTTATTACTCAGAACTGAAATAGCATCAGTAGCATGATTTGTGTCAAACTCTCTAGCACTGAACAATATATTGTCTACATAAAACTTCCAATATACTGTCAGGCTACTCACATTTTACTTGCTTAAAAGATATCTTTCTGCATACTTGCATCACTATGGGTAAGAATTCACATTGCTAATAAAATATATATATATATATACATATGCATATACCCTTTCTGTGATATTCTGGGTGTTTTTCCTCCAGTATTATTCTCCATTTGTTTGAAAGAATGCACTTACTAAATCCTGAAAGTGTTCACAATGTATGTGTATGTACGCGATTTGTTCCAAATCCTTTCTCAAAACCAAAACCCTCTCCCTCCTCTCATGTTTTAGACTGCAAACATGTAAAAGATTAGTCAATCAAAATTATTTGAACTTGTTCATATATAGAGCTATTTGCTCAGTCTGTTCATGTTGTTTCAGTACTGTTTGTTTGTTTGTTTATTTATTATTTATTTTTCTTAGCCCTTATAAAGAGCAATTGCTGAAAATAAAATGTTGAAAATAGTTCTGTATAATCTTGGCTTAATGATCATGACTCCTTTTCAAATCAACAGAGAAATGTTTAGCAAGTGCTGGTCACCTTTTCACTGAAATGGATTTAAAAAAAAAAAAAAAAAGTAATTCTGACTATTAAGCTGTCATCTCTTTTCAAGTACAGATCAAGCAATATTCCTTAGCTAGAGTGGGAAAAAAAAAAAAAAAAGCAAACAAACACAGAACAACAAAACAACAACAATAATGTCCTTTTTAGTACTGCAAATGTTTAATAGCATAATCTTCCATACTTCTAACAAGAGAATATTGCAAATATGAAATCAGAGGTGTTGCAAACACCAGTTTAGTCTTGCAGCACTAATCAGAGAAGATAGTATTACAAATTAATGAAAAAGAGAATTATCTGCCAGCTTAGAGGAAGAATATAAATAGAAACCTGGAAGTCAAATAAGTGCACATGTACATGCATTCAATTAGCTGGTTTTTTTTGTTTGTTTTGTTTTGTTTTCCAGTTCCATTATATTGTAAATATCTATTGCTTTAGACAGATCTTTTCCTGTAAACTCAATTGTGTAATCACTGACTGGGATTCTGTATCGGTCATTTCCACCTAGAAACCATATAATCAGATCTTTATGTATCTACTCCTACGTTCGTCATATTCCCAATGTCCGAGGATTATGACTCCTTAACTGTCCCACCCCTTCTTCTGTCTTCTTTTCCCAGACATGTTTGTACCTTTTAGACTAGTCAACAATATTGTCATTGGTAGCAAGAAGCCACAGGTTTTTACTGATTTCCCAAGAACTCCAGACTGATGATTTTTGGGCTTACCTTGCCTGAACTTGTCTTAATTTTCTTGGAGCTTTGTTTCAACTTGCTGAGCTGACAGCAATATTTCTGATGAGTATATACCTCTAACTTTCTTGTTTTGCTTATGTTTCTTTGGTATAGCCATAATTTTAGTATAGGTCATAGTGACAAGTAGTTATTCTACACAATATTTATGAATAAAATAATATTGTGGTGCAGAGGGATATAGACACAATATAACAGAGAATATTTTCAAAATAGGAACATAGGATGGTATGTAGAAGGGCAAAGGGATGGGGTAATTAAAAACGGGACATAGACTAGCCTGGAGTCCTCAGGGCTTTAAGCATCTCCCCAAGTAGTCAGGTGAAGAAATGCTGTCATATAAGCTGAGCAAAAACAGTTTAAGGGGAAAATAAAATGAAATAAAATAAAATAATAAAATAAAATAAAATAAAATAAAATAAAATAAAATAAAATAAAATGTATTCAACCTACTTAAGGCACACTGTATATCATGATTTTTGTTGTAATATAGGACTGCAGATTACTGAAAAAAAGAACAATACTAAAGGCCCATGCTGAATACTCTGTAATACAGAGGGAATAATATATAAGTATAAACTGTGGTATATAACTGGTGGAGTATAAGCTTCAGGGACAAGACTTCAGCTAAGAAATCAATCCATGAAGAGTGTGTGGACATCTTGAATTTTGTGTTTAATTTTGGTCCCTTCACTACAAGAAGGATATTAAGTTGCTGAAACAAAGTGATTCAGCAACTGCTTTACTTTTTCAGAGTGCTTTAATGGAAAACCTGGTTTGGGCTGTAGAAATTTCAAATAAAAATGTCTTCTTCCTCAGATCTCATATTAGATTGTATTCCATCTACTGTGCAAAATACCCTACATAACATGTGATGTGGAGTCTGACTATAAATGAAGTTCCAATCTGGTAGCAGAAAGCCAGTCTAGTTGTTAAAATACTTTCTTTATTCCAATTTTCTTCTGTATTACTTAAAAGAAAAAAACAAACAAACAAAAAAACTTTTTCACACTAATCTGATAAACATTCTCTAGCATAAACTTTGAGGACAAATGCTATCATTAGAAAAGAGAAATTAAGAGTAACATACCCCTTTTGTTCCAAATTCAGACTATAAAACCATCTGTAAAGTAGATTAAATGAAAGTAGATTAAATGAAAGGACTGGACATGTTCACAAGCCTATTTTTACCATGTCAACAATTTATATCCTCCTAAATCTACTACTTATTTCTTACCTGGTAAAAAGATGCATGTTACAGAGTTCCACACTGTGTTTGCTGTTGTGGGAACCAAGGCAGCAGTATGTTTCAGGAGAGGCCTAGGACTGATGACTCATAAACCAACTTTTTCTCTGTACTACTTTTATGGCAAGTCTGAGATGAGGAACACTAGGCGAGAAGTGAAGACTAGAGCAGATTTCATTTCTGTGTCACATTTTCAAGTGTTCTGGTTTTAGCTGGGATAGAGTTAATTTTCTGCCTAGTAGCTAATATATATATGTACTGTGTTTTGGGTTTAGGATGAGAATAATTCTGATAAAAGGATGATGTTTTAGTTGTTTCAAAGCAGTGCTTACACTAAGCCAAGAACTTTTCAGCTTCTCACACTGCCCTGCCATTGGGAAGGTTGGGGGTGCACAAGGCGCTGGGAGTGGAAAGAAGGAGGACAGCTGGCCAAAGGGGTATTCCATACCATCTGACATCATGCTGAACAATTAGATGGGGTTGCTGGCTGGAGGGGGGGAATCGCTGCTGTTGGATGGGCTGTGCATTGGTCAGTGGGTGGTGAGCAATAGCATTGTGCATCACTTGCTTTGTATATTGTTCTATTATTATTGTTAGTTTTATTATTTCCCCTTCCTTTTAAAAACACTATTAAATGTTTATCTTGACCCATGAACTTTTACTATTTTGTTTCAATTCTCTCCCCCAGCCCACTTGGGTGGGGCAGGGGGGTGAGAGAGTGGCTGTTTGGTGCTTAGCTGTGTCCCTGGTTAAACCACAACATAAAGTTATTCAGAGTTCAGACTTAGAAGTTAAAAGTGCTCAGTGATAATGTATATTGGCATAGTTATGCTCACTTATGTAATAATGATTTCTACCTGAATTTTGTCGCTGTAATGTTCAAAGAAAAAGGTTATTTCTGCAGGAGCTATCAAAAAATGTCTTTTAAGCAAAATTATCCTGGCATTATTTTGCAATAAAATAGTTCCTAAAGGGTGTGAAAATGTTCGGGTGGGGACAGAACTTAATATCTGTTAAGAACAAAATCTTTGTTGGTGCAAGTAAAAATATACATGCTTTTCCAGAACGTTACTTTTGTATTACTTCTGCCAAATTTGTCTATGACTACGGGACAATAAGGAAACCTTATCTGAAATGAGGTACAAGTTTTCATGCAAAATACATTGAGACAGTATGACAAATAGTGAGGGAAAAATATTTACTACCAATGTGTATTGGGTTAATGTGACAAGGTTTTGATAGCAGGGGGCTGCAGGGGTTGCTTCTGTGAGAAGAATCCAGAACCTTCCCCATGTTAGATAAGGGTCTCACTGCTGCCTAGAGCTGAGCCAATAAGCAATGTTGTTTGTGCCTCTGTGAGAGCATATTTGAGAATGGAAAAAAAAAAAAAAATCTTTGTTTCTCACTTAGTTATTTGTTTCTCACTTGTTAGTTATATATAATACATTTCTTTAAAATCCTCTTAAAGACTCTAGCTGAGTCTGTTTTGCCTGTCATGATAATTGTTGAGTGATCTCCCCATCCTTATCTCAACCCTTGGGCCCTTTTCATCGTATTTTCTTCCCCTTCTCCTTCAAGGAGGGGGAGTGAGAGAGAGGTTGTGGAGCTCAGCTGCCCACCTGAGTAAAACCACCACACTATGTTTCAACGACAAAGAAAAATGTTCCTCCTAAGTGTTTGTTTACAATTATTCATCATTATAAGATAGCGGTTTTTCTATAAGTCTTGAAATATGAAAACAGATTCAGTTAATGTGTATGTTCTGAAAACCTTGCTTTTAGTTGTATAGTATTCCTTTAAAAATTCTATGTATTTCCAGGAAGAAGTATATAATATTTAGAGTGAGAAATAGGAAAATCATCTTGCCTATCACTAAGAAATAAATTCTTACTGCCTTTGGTGTCACACCTCAACAAGTTTTGCCTCCAATTTAAAGACCCTGGCCATCACGCAGCTGTGCACCAAAAAAATGACACTAGACTGTCTTTCTCCTTTTTCATCAGTGTGAGAATCACTTGTGCTAAATCAGACCAGCTGCTGAAAGGATAGGTCAGGTAAACTTTATTAAGGAATAGTGGAAATTAGTTTATAATTCACACCAGCCACAGTTACACTGCTAGCATAGAAAATAAACTGGTAACAGCAATCAGCTTTTTCATGTAATGATATGATTTGATTTGTTAAATCTGACAGGAGGAGTAATTTCCTGTTTGTCAACATTCATTAGTGTAAAAGCTGATGATAAAATCTAATTGTGTTTCCTTAGGTACTGTAAGGATGTGTCTGAATAGAAATAAAAAATTGCACTATGAGCCTGGTGTTTCAGAGTCCTCTGAGGGAACCACATATTTGGAATGCTGAGATTTTGGCATTTGTGGCTGAAGGCCACACAGAAGTGTGTGGTTATGTGTACATCTAGTGTTTCAATGTAGACACAAACCAGTGTAGACACTGAAATATATTGGGACCACTCCCATGACTGGAGTGCTGTGATGGATGGCTACAAGCACTTCAGAAGAGACAGGCAACTCAGGAGGGGCCGTGGCATGGCTCTCTGTATTAGAGAGTGTTTCAATGCTGTTGAGCTTGGGGTTGGGAATTATAAAGTAGAGTCCTTGTGGATAAGGATCAGGGAGTTAGCCAACAAGGTGGTGGGAGTCTGTTATAGACCGCCAAACTAGGATGAAGAGATGGATGAGGTGTTCTATAAGCAGCTAGCGGAAATCGCTCAATTGCCAGTGCTTGTCCTCATGGGGGACTTCAACATCCCAGACATATGCTGGAAATACAGTACAGCCCTGAGGAAGCAGTCTAGAAGTTTCCTGGATTGTGTAGAAGACAGCTTCTTGACTCAGCTATTTAGTGAGCCTACCAGAAGCGGTTCCCACTAGACCTGCTGTTCATGAACAGAGAAGGACTGGTGGGAGATGTGGTGGTAGGGAGTTGTCTTGGGCAGAGTGACCAGGAAATGGTAGTCCTCTGTTCTTGGTGAAGTCAGGAGGGGGGTCAGTAAAACTTCTATCTTGGACTTCCGGAGGGCAGACTTTGAATTGTTCAGGATGCTGGTAGTGAGGGTCCCTTGGGAGTCAGTTCTGAAGGGTAGAGGGGTCCAGGAAGGGTGGATGCTCCTCAAGAAGGAAGTCTTAAAGGGTCAGGAGCAGGCTGTTCCTGTGTGTCATGAGATGAGCTGGCGGGGAAGAAGACTGGTATAGCTGAACAGTGAACTTTTGCTGAGTCTCTGATAGAAAAAGAGAGTTTATGTCTGGTGGAAAAAGGGACAGGCAACTCAGGGAGAGTACAAGGAAGTTGCCAGGATATGCAGAGGAAAAATCAGGAGGGCCAAAGCCCAGTACAAGTTCAACCTGGCCACTATGGTTAAGGATTATAAAAAATGTTTTTATAACTACATTAATGGCAAGAGGAGAGCCAAGGAGAATCTTAATCCTTCACTGGATGCAAGGGGAACATGACTACTGAGGATAAGGAAAAGGCTGAGGTTCTATCAATGCCTTCTTTACATCTGTATTTACTATTTGCCGATCTATAAAAGGGGTCAGAAAGAGGATGTAGGGAACTACAGGCCTTTCAGTTTGACCTCAGTGCCAGGGAAGGTGATGGAACAGGTCATCCTGAATGCAGTCACACAGCATATGCGGGACAGCCAGGGGATCAGGCCCAGTCAGCATGGATTCATGAAAGGCAAGTCCTGCCTGACTAACCTCATCTCCTTCTATGATTGGGTGACCAGTCTGGTGGATGAGAGAAAGGCGGTTGATGTAGTGCACCTGTATTTCAGTAAAGTCTTTGCAATGGTCTCCCACAGTATTTTCCTGGAGAAGCTGGCAGCCCTTGGCTTGGACAGGTATACGTTTTGATGGGTTAAAAACAGGCTGGTTGGCCGGGCCCAGAGAGTGGTGGTGAATGGAGTGAAATCCAGCTGGTGACCGGTCACCAGGGGTGTTCCCTAGGGGTCGGTGCTGGGGCCCATCCTCTTTAATATCTTTATTGATGACTTGGATGAGGGAATTGAATGCACCCTTAGTAAGTTTGCAGACGACACCAAGCTGGGGGGAAATTTCGATCTGCCGGAGGGTACGGAGGCCCTGCAGAGGGACCTGGGCAGGATGAGTCAATGGGCAGAGGCCAATGGGATGAGGTTCAACATGGCTAAGTTCCAGGTCCTGCACTTTGTCCACAACAACCCCATGCAATGCTACAGGCTTGGGGCAGAGTGTCTGGAAAGCTGTGTAGAGGAAAAGGATCCAAAAAGGATCTGATTGATGCTCGCCTGAACATGAGCCAGCAGTGTGCCCAGGTGGCCAAGAAGGCCAACAGCATCCTGGCTTGGATCAGGAATAGCGTAGCCAGCAGGACCAGGGAGGTGATCGTCCCCCTGTACTCTGCTCTGGTCAGGCCGCACCTTGAGTACTGGGTTCAGTTTGGAGCCCTTCACTACAAGAAGGACATCGAGGCCCTGGAGCATGTCCAGAGAAGGGCTACGAAGCTGGTGAAGGGCCTGGAACACAAGTCCTGTGAGGAGCAGCTGAGGGAACTGGGGTTGTTTAGTCTGGAGAAGAGGAGGCTCAGGGAAGACCTTATTGCTCTACAACTACCTGAAAGGAAGGTGTGGGGAGATGGGGATCAGCCTCTTCTCACAGATAACTAGTGATAGGACTAGAGGGAGTGGCCTGAAGTTGTGCCAGGGGAGGTTTAGGTTGGAAATTAGGAGAAATTTGTTCTCAGAAAGAGTGCTCAGGCATTGGAACCAGTTGCTCAGGGAAGTGGTGGAGTCACCATCTCTGGGCGTATTCAAGGAAAGGTTGGACGTGGTGGTTAAGGACATGGTTTAGTGGGTGATACTGGTAGTAGGGTGGTGGTTGGACCAGATGATCTTGAAGGTCTTTTCCAACCTTAAACATTCTATGATTTATAATTTTGTGATTCTTAGTGAAATGGGGCTTCTCAAAGTCATCTGTTCAAAACACATGTTGAAAAGACTACCATCTCTGAGATTATATCAGGATGCTCAGGGTCATATTCAGCTGAGTTTTGAATATTACCTAAAAAATACTTTCCTTACATGCTGGTGGGAATTGGTGATACTAAAATGAAGAGATCCCAACCTAATCCAAATCATATTGAAGTCAATTGTGTCCTTCCTGGTTAACAGAAGATTTATTTTCTTCTTGCCCTGAACTCCACTACAGTTTGCTTGTCGTTTTCATAAGAAATGGAAAACAATAGAAATGAAGATAAAATGAAGGGAATTATACCAGCAAATCTTTCAACAGCACTTATATCCCTTCCTTAATTGGCCCAGGGTGTTAGTTGGTTTTCTTGTAATTAGTAAGCAAGCATTACAACTAGCAATTAAATAGATTTCCTGTGACGATTTAGTTGCACTGTCACTTCCTGAGAATAACTAACCTCATAGTATATTCCTTTGTCTTATATACATTTTTTTTCCCATTTTAATCACTTAAGCTCTAACAAGTATAAAATGAAGCATATCCGATATGATTTTCTGATTCCTTGGTATTATATTTCTATATGGTATGCAGTCTTCTATGAAGGTAGTTGCTTTGTTATAAAATGTAGAAAAAAAAGAAAAAAAAAAAAAAAAAGGAAATGAATTACCTAAGAAAAAGAACACACAAGCGTGAATCTTATTATGGAAGGACACAGATTGCTTGAAAATTAAAAGTAGCTTTTTTTTTTTTTTTTTTCCCCCCCCCGATGGGTATGCACACACAAAATGCCACAGGTTCTTGAGACAAAAAGGTTTTCCACTGGACTGATAAAACTACTTCTAATGAATTGAGACATTTGTCTACCTCCCTTGTGAAACTTTTGGAGAAAGAAGTGGTTTTGATTTTAAATTATCTGGGCATAGTAACATTTTTTAATTTGTTATGGCTTACTTGAGTTTTAACATCATAATTATTCACTTTTAGGAGTTAGACATTTTAATGGAAATTAGGCCAAAAAAAATGTAAGTGAGTAAATAGATTGTATATATTGTCATACCATTCGGAGGCCACAACAAGAAAGGGGGATAAGAATTGTCTTCCAGAACTGTCAGTACAAATGACTGAGTGACAACAACAAGTGGAAGGATGGAATGTGAAACGATCCCTGCTTTTTAGGAAGTGAATGACAAGAAAGGATCTGATAACTGTTTACAGTAATGCAGAAAGTTCATGGTCATTCTGAAATATACAGATGCTAAGACGTCATAAAATCTGATATATGGGAAAGGGGCTGCAGGATCTTCTGAGGGAAGGAATACAAATATACTCACTCACAGTGTTTTAAACGTTTTTTTTATTCTGTGACCACTCTTTCAGTTGCTAGTGTCAATTGTTCATACCTGCTTGGACAGATTCAGTGACCAGAGTCCAATCCAGCAACTTTCTGTAAATCCATCACTATTCAGCATGTTGCACACTGTTCACAAAACATTGTTCCTTCCTGACTGGGAAACTGGCAGGTGTGCTGGGAGTCTTGAAACAGGAATGGAAAGGGAGAGAAGGAAAATAGTGGAGGGAACAGACATTTAGGTGCAAAAGAAGAAGAGAAACAATAAATTGGAAGAAAAGGGAAATATTACAGAAGTAAAGAGATGGACCGAAAGAAGTAGTATCAGGAAAAATAAATAAAGGAAAGATTTTTACTGAGCAAAACTTCTGGTATATCAAAGCTTCATGTAAAGGTTATCACTGAAATATTTTTCTGAACAGGTCTATAAGATGCATTTTACTGGAGATGTCACACAAGACCTTTCAAGCGAAGAGAATGGGACATGAATACATGACAAAAGACAAATGGTGAAAGAATTAACTGCACCATTATTAGGATAGGTGTTTGTGAGAAGGGAAGTCTTCCTGATTTGGGGACTTTGTAAATTTGTGTAGGGATAGCAGCAACATGAAAGGAAAATGTTTTTTGCAACATGATAATCAGATTGTACAGCTTGTTTTAAAATGGAGAATGCAGAAGAAAACTACATTGGGAACATGATGAGAAACAACAAGAAAAGAAGGTTATTCTTTTACAGAGTAGATGGAAGCCAGTGATCTTCAGGCAGAGCAAAATAATTATTTCTTGCAAATCATCAAATCAGACAGAACATTTCCAGTGTCACAAATGGAAGTAATGGTGCAACTAAAATAATTGCTGGGATTTGCAATTCAACTCTGCTGATAAATTTTATATAAAAAATGAATACAGGTGGCTGTGTGTTGGTTTTATGTCACAAGGCTTTGGTAGCTGTGGGGGGCTGCAAGGGTAACCTCTGTGAGAAAGACCAGGATCTGACCCAAAGATAAGAGCCAATTCCAGCCATCTCAAAAAAGGACCCGCTGCTGGCCAAGGCTGAGCTGAGCCATCAGCAATGCTAACGGCACTTCTGTGATAACATATTTAAGAAAGGGTCAAAATACCATGCATCAGCTGTGAGAGAGATGCAAAATGTGAGAGAAAAAACTCTACAGACACTGTAGTCCCAAAGCTGGGGAGTTGAAACTGGGAAGAAAGAGGAGCTGGGCAGAAAGGTGTTTTTAGTTTATCTTTTTATCTTTTTTTAAAAATCTTTTTCTTCCTTAAAATTCTATGCTATTTTTAATTGGTAATTAATTAAATTAATCTTTCCCAAGTTGAGTCTGTTTTGCCAGTGACAGTAACCAAAAAGTGATCTCCCTGTCCTTTTCTCCATGAGAATTTTCATCTTTTTTTCTACCCACTCTTTTGCTGGGGAGCGGGAGTGAGACAGCAGCCTGGTGGGCACCTGGCAGCCACACAATGTCACCACAATCCTTTTGCAAATCAGATGAACATTAATGGAGTTAGTCTCCATTTATGATAATGAAATTGACAGGAAAAATCTACATCAGCCTTTTTCCCACTTAAATTTTGTATTTTTTCACTCTATAGTGCAACAGTAATATTTCCACATAGAGCAATATAAGAGAGCTAGGTAACAGATCTATTATTTCTTTTTTATATGCCACAGAATCACAGAGTAGTTAAGGTCTAACCTTAATCTCTGGGGGGGTCCTCTCAGGGACCTCTGGAGGTCATCTGGTCCAACCCCGATGCTCCAGGAGGCTCTCCTAGTGCAGATAGCCTTGGACCATGTCCACGTGGCTTTTTAATATCTCCAAGGAGAGAGACTCTGCTACCTCTCTGAGCAACCAATCCAATGCTTCATTACCCACACAGCACAGAAGTGCTTCCTAATACACTAATTCAGACAGAACACAAGAGTGCTCCAGTTTGGGCCCTTTGTCTCTTGTCCAGGCAAGAACAGCACTGAACACCACTGAAAAGAGCCTGGCTCTGTCTTTTCACCCTCTCCTCAAGTATTTACTCACTGTTGTAAGATTCCCCCCTGAGCCTTTTTTTTTATGGAAAAATACTGACTAAAGCCAATCAACTTGTGGTCCTATAAATACTTTTCCTGAGCAAAGAGCCTCTTTGAGCTCTCCTGGACCACAGTGTACTGTGACCTGGGATCTCCCCCTGAGGTGTGATGCCTCTCAGAGCAAGACTCCTCAAGGTTCAAAGATTGTCTGCTGAATACACCAATGTAGAGAAGAGTGAGTAATTCATTGAAGGCCTGACTTCTCAAGGTTCAGTGATCATCCGCAGAATATGCCAACACAGAGAAGGGTAAGTAACGCACCAAAAGAGAAGTTCTTGAGCATACCACTGATTTTAGAAATCCCCAATACCTTGCTGTGTAGAAATCCCCTATACCTTGCTGTAAGTCTTGTGTGTGAACCTTGCACTTATGACTCTAAATAAGTTGCTGTTTTGATAGTAGCAAACTACTGAATTACTGTTAAATAGGCTAATGATTAACTGATGATTAAGTGCTGCTAAGGAAAAAAAAATCATACAGTCTAATTTGTGATTTATCATAAAGGTATTAATAAATCTTAATTTGCTGCTAAATCAACCCTGTGTAAAACTTTAATCCACAACACCACATCTCTCTTGTACTGGGGAGCCCAGAACTGGACATAGTACTCCAGGTGTAGCCTTACCAATGCCGAGTTGAGCAGAAGGATCACCTCTCTTGACCTGCTGGAGATATTTTGCCTGATGTAGCCCAGAATATCATTAGCCTTCTTTGTGGCAAGGACACATTACTGGCTCACGTTAACTTGATGTCCAACAGGACTCCTAGGTCTATTTCTGCAAATCTGCTTTCCAGGTGGGTGGCCCCCAGCATGTCCTGATGCCTGGAGTTGTCCCTCTCCATGTGCAGGACACTGCACTTCTCTTTATTGAAGTTCATGAGATTCTTGTCAGCCCACCTCTTCTGCCTGTCAAAGCCCCTCTTGATGGCTGTGTGGCCTTATGGTGAGTCAGACTTCTCCCCAGTTTCATGACATCCATAAATTTACTGAAGGTACACTCTACTCCTTCATCCAGATTGTTAATGAAGATGTCAAACAATACTGTAACCAGTATTGACTCCTGGGGCATGCCACTCATTACTGTTTGCTCGAGTATTCCCTGACCTGATCCTCTTCTATAAAGGTATATGCCATTCAGTCTGGCCTCTGGAACCTGGTATTTCTGAAGCCAGTCTCACTGATAAAGACTGAGGCATCCAGTACCTTGGCCTTTTCATGGTCCCAGGTAGCCAGGTCTCCTGTTTCCTTTAGGAGAGGGCCCATATTTTCTCATCTTCCTTTTGTCACTAAGGTACTTGCTGTAGAAGTCCTTCTTGTTGCCTTTGATGCCCTTAGCCAGATTCAATTCTATCCGGGAGTTAGTTTTCCTAATTTGATCCCCTGGCTGCTCAATGTGTCTGTATTCCTCCCAGGTTATCTGTCTTTGCTTCCACAAAGACCATGTAGTAAGAAAAAGGACTTTATCTGAATATTCCTTTTCTTCTAATAAGTTGTTAGCTGTATAAGTAAAATTATTCTGATGTTCATAACATATAAAAGTTTTCTGGTCAATGAATTCTTATTAAAAACTTAACACAGCCAGTGTAACTTGTATTAACCCCCATGAATAGTAAGAGATTCTCAGCTTCAAAGATATTATTACTTCTTTTTTTTCTTTTTCTTTTGCCAGCCATTCACTTCTATTTCTTTTGTACTCAGTCTAATATTCTTCATACCAGTACGATAGCTACATTCAAGTTTTGAACAAATTAGAGCATAAGAATTTGCCCTATAATATATTAATGTGATAGAAATTGTATTGAAACAATTGATTGCTACTGACATTTTTTTTTTTTTCATTAAAAATACTTGTGCATCTCTTTAATAACAATGCTGGACAAATGTTCTTTCTTCCCTCCGTTTGGCTCTTGCTCTGTAGAAAGTGCTTGGTTATGTCTCTGTAAAGATATAGATTCCAGGTAAAGACAGAAAGAAACAATGCCAAACAGAACAGTTTGGTTCTTAGAAGGGAAAGGTGATCAGGGAACTCGGCATTACCTGAGTGAAGTCCTCCTTTAAAATTCAGTTGTCCTTGGATCAAGCCCATATGTCATGTAAAGATAAGTGTATAGATAATTCACTGTTCCTTAAAGCTTATAAATACAGATTCTCTAAAAGACTTACTAGGATCCTATATATATACCTTACAGGAATTAAATTTGTAAGCTTTAAGGAACATGGAATTATATGCACTTCTCTTTGAACACATATATATATATATATATGTGAAGATAAATATACATTCTTTTTGAAACAAGGAGTTTGTAATACATGGACAAAGACATCAGAGAAAAAGACAGTAAACTTGAAGTACATTCCCTGAAGGAAGATTCTTTGTGAAAATGCAATTTCCTTTATTGTTTTTAAGGTGCTGAAATTTAAGATGTAATAAAACATGAATATCAATTTGGAAACATTAGTTGCTCCTGGCAACCTTGAGAATGCATTATGCTTTATTTTTCCTCTCCATCATCTCCGCAAAAACTGAGCAAGAGAACAAGTAACAGTGCATGCTCACTGAACCAGTTGACAGATTTGACCTCCTTTTCCCCTTCTCAGTAGTAATAAATTATCATTAAAAATATGGCTGTAGGTATGATAGTATGCAGTGCATCTCAGATCAGTAAAAAATTCACCCTCATGCCACCTTTTGACATTATAAAGCAGTCTATTTTAGCCTTGGGCCAGCTGATTGTATTTCCCAGGGGACAGTTCTGTTTGCATTTTGAAAGCCTTGAATAAAGATTACCAAATTAATAAAATATTTTTAACATAAATAAGTATCAGTTTAAAGAAAACCCAGATCCCCTTGAGCTAAAGGGAATATAGCAAATGTCAAATAATGGAAAGATAAGTTAAGAAAAGATTATTTTCTGGCGGAGATGTGGAAAAATATTAAACTAACATTTTTAATTGTACTTGAAAATTTTGCCTTTTCTTTTTTTTTTTATGCAGATATTTTTTTCTTCTGTTTTTTTTTCCTTTTTCTCTAGAATGCAGAGCTGCTGCAGCTAGTCATAATATTCCTATAGATGTATACATTTGAAGAAATATTTAATAAACCCTACTGCAACATTCAGTCATCAATTCATGTTGTATTATTCATCAGACATTCAGAGAGAACAACTGAAGGAAAAGAAGTGGAAACCTGCATTAGGTCTACTTTTGCTTCTAAAAATTCACACCTGGAAATCTGTCTCTACAGGAAAAAAAAAGAAAAAAAGGAAATAAAGCAATATTACCGTTGACACAGTGACTGACTGTTTTAGGGTTGGTGTTTCACTCCAGATATTTACGGAGAATTTTGGAACATGGACCAGAATATCTTACTTCCAATGTGTTTAGCAGCCTACTGATGTCTGTGAGCTTTGACTTGCACAGGGCTGTCTTAGGTCAGCGAAAGAAAATGTCTTGCACACATTTAGAACAAGCTGGAGTTTTTAATTCTATGGATTTACTTAGCAGCCAGGACATTTGGACTTTAGGTACTAAAACCTCTTGAGTGAAGAGATTTTTGTTGCCAGAACTTACAACTGCATTTAAAACTTACCATATTTTAGGCTACTTGGTGGTTAAGAAATTGTAGATACTTTTTTTTTTTTTTTCTGTTATGTTTACTGGAGAATAAACGAGCAATGGAAGAGTCTATCTCTATTTAAAAACAAAACAAAACTTGCAGAAATTCTGCCTGATATATGCAATGCTTTACCTTGTCATATTTACATTATGCAATACTACTAGGGATATTTATGAAATAAAAGTGTATATTTATACAATTTCTGGGTAACACAACCATATTATAATTATTTTTAAATAATTTTATATGAGCAGCAAAGCTGAAAGTACATCTGCAAGACAGATTGCCAAGATTCAACCATACCTTTTACTTCTAAGTTTTACAAACACTATCTAAACACTATTTGCAGATATGCGCTAAACATGTTAAACATGCTAAATTATTAAATTTCCCTCTGTACAAATTTCTGAAGAAATAAAGAAATATAAAATTGCCCTTTTTACTGTATATCGGCATGTAGAGTCATAAATATTGATAACTATTATGTCAGGGAATGAGCCACAGAATACACAGAGATCTTTGAAGCAGAAATTAGAGACAGGGACCAATAAATTGAGACAATAATATTTGGGAGCTTTGTCAAAGACACAAGATGACACAAGGAAGACTAGATGATCCTGATTTGGGGTAGGAAAGGAAACAATACCCTCTAGAAATCAACATGTTACGCTTGTGATTAATTGTATATAAGAAAGCAGCAAGAGGAGGCTTCACAAAGGAAGGACATTCAGGCACTGAGTGTGACAGCAAGATGTTTTGTTTTTAAGGATATCTATTTAATGGCTTTCAGCATAAAAGACAAATGCAAAAGACTATGAAAGTAATTAATTAAATGCAGAGATATACAAAACCTGGCAAGCTGTAGATAAGGAACACAATGAAGACTGGAATCCTCAGGTCACTGATGGATGGGCCAGGGAAGGAGCTGCTCATGCACAGCCTTGCAGAACTTCAGCCAGAACAAAATAACTGACTAAAAGAAGGGAAACAAGCTAATTATAAGTGTCATAGGAAAAAGCAAGCTGAAGGGATATTTTGAGGGGATGGTAGGAATTTGCAGAGTCTTTTGAAGAAGAGCCAAAGGTGTGGAAAATGGGAAAATAGCACTAGGGTGTAATCAAAATGTAAAGAAAAGAAAAAAAAATAAGAAGATGGTTAAAAGTTTCTTGTTATATATAAGCAAACTGATAACCAGGTGCATGTCTGGTCTGTGGGCATGATACTGGAAGGATCACAGAATCAGCTGATGGAGAGATCACAGATCTACACCAGTTACCAGAGAGATCTATTGTGTGGGATAGTATGGAGGTGTAGGATCTGCTTATGGGCTTTAAACCTGATGTGCCAAGTAGGAGCAAGATAAGATGTTGTTATGTTTACATGAGCATCACTTTTGTCTGCAAAGGTACTGCTCTTTGTGTTGATCTATTGGTATGTTGGGGCTATGTGTTCATTCTCACTACTGATTGGACCTAGAACCAGGAAAGCACTGCTGCTTGGCTTTAGCAGTCTGGGAAAGAAGCAAGCTCTGTGTCTGAGGGCCCATGGGCTTTGGGTTAGCAAGATGAGAAGGAGAACTTCCCTTGATCCTGAAGTGCCGTGATTTCACATTCCTTGAACAAATGGGAGGAAGTGTTGCCATTTGCATGTTTAACAATACTTTCTTTATGCTAAGGTACTGTTAATCTAAACAGATTTGCACTTTAAACATGGTTTTAAACACACACCTACACATACAAAGTGCATACAAGCCATGTGCTGCTTTTACAAAAAGGCCTAAAACTGTTCATTTACAAGGCAGGACATACACTTTCCACCAAGGGCATAATAAACATTTACATTGCTTTATCAAGTAAATGTTATGGAAAACAAAATAACTTTCTAGTAACATATTAAACCTCAACTAAAATCAGTGAAAAACTTTTATGTACTCTTCATCATTCTGCATCAAGACAGACATAGACATGCCAATATGCTACAAAGGTTTTCTTCAAGCTAACTAGCTAATGAAACAGAACCGGTTAGCATAACTCCTGGGGGAGACATCGTCCTTACAACACTTCTAGTTCAATTTTGCAGATTTGAAGAGCTTGGAATCTTAAAACTGTGACTTGTGAGATGTTATTTAAGCTTGGTTTCTGAAGGTATTAAAGGTTTGTGGAAAAAAAATAATGCAAAGAAGGAGAAATACTTCAATATTAAAAGGAATACTATTTGTTATTATTCCTTTGACTGTGGCACTGATTTCTCCATCCTTTTACTCTTCTCTCTGTACTCCCTTGGGAAAGAAGTGGGGGGAAGGAATAAACAGAGGTGCTGACCTGTTAAAATGAATGCTTTCTATTCATTTAATTTATAGCAGGTTCCGTAAAAACTAAGCATTTAAAATATAGAATATGATACTAATACAACTGATAATCTGAAGTTTATTCATGCTATCAGTTATTGTAGATACTAAAAACTGAGCTACTCTTATGCTTATCATTTTGAGTTTTCTCAGTGGATTTTGCTGTGTGTGATGACAATGAATGGCAGAGCTGCTATACAGGTGACTTGTTAAACCAGCAGTCCTTGTGACACTGATAAAGACAAGGAAAGCTAAGTCTGACAGCTTGTGCTCTATTGAAGCTGTCATTAAATAGTGGAAATCAGACAAGGTTTCTAGTTCTAACAGAAGGTGAAAGTGAAAATGAAATTGCCTTTTGTAAGTTTCAAGTAATTATCAAGGTTATACTAAGGATGCTAAGGATTTAATGGTTTGGTAGGTGACAACAAAATTCCAAACTGTGCCTAGAACAATAAAAAATGTGGACTTCATTATTTCCACATATATTTATATGTGGAATATTAGTATATCTTTGATTTCTTAGAATCACTAAAGGAAGAAGATGGGGAGGGACCTGTATAGATCATCTGGTAACTGCCAGCTCAAAGCAGGAAAAGCTAGAGGAGGCTGCTGCTGATGACCTTATACAGTTTGGTTTTGAGTATTTCCATGTATTGACAACCTTTCTGAGCAACCTCTATCAATGCTTGATCATCCTCACCTTAAGAAACTTTTCTTATGTTTAAATGATTTTTTTTTTTTATTTCTGTTTCTGTCCATTACTGCTTTTCCATTCACTGGGTATCACTGACAAGAGTGTAGCTTAGCCTTCTTCTCTCCCCCTTTTAGAAGTTTATATGAATTGATATCACCCCATACCAAGCCTTTTCTTGAGGCTAATCAATACCAGGTCTCTCAACCTGTCCTCATATGAGAGATGTTTCAGTCCCTTAAACATCTTTGTGGCCCTTTGCTGGACTCACTCCAGTATGTCCATATTTTTCATGAACTGTAGAGCCCAGCACTGCATATGGCACTCCAGATATAGCTTCACTAATGTTTATTCAAGGAAAAGGATCACCTTCCCTGCTGCAAACACCTAATGCAGCCTGGGATGCTGTTGGCTTTCTTTGTTATAAGGGCAAAGGACATTGCTGGCTCATGTTCAACATGGTGTCCACCGGGATTCACAGGTTGTTCTCTGTAAAGCTGCTTTTCAGCTGTGTTGCCCCAAACCTGTACTCATACATGTAGTTATTCCTTCCCAGCAGAAGGTTCTTTGTATCCTTTTGTTGAACTACATAAGATTGTGTCCATGTAGACTGTCTAGGTCCCTCTGAATAAATACAACTAACAAGTTGTGGTGCAATTGCCTAAAGTAACTAGGAAAATAAAACTAACATTCATATTTTAAAGAAAATGTACAGCATTGAAGAGGCTTTCAGGGTAGGGTGTAGCTGCATTACCTGAGCATTCCCTAGGCTTCCAACCTTAGATGCTATCACACTGGGGGAACCTGGTGTGCTCGCTGTAAGGAACAGTACGGAGCGTAGAGTGGAGTGGAGACACCACGGCTAGGCTCTGTGACCAGGTGGGGACTCAATTGTTCTTGTGCACACCGAGACCAATAAGCCGCACTTTTTGCTACCCTGAGCCAATAACCTGTCATGTTTTGACAAATGCTGTACTCTAGTGTACTTTTGCTCATTATAATTTCATTATAATACCAAAACACACCTCCATCCCAAAAGCTACCCACCTCCAAGGTGCAACCACCCCTCACTGAGCAAGCGCTCTGAATTTCTCAGAGCCTATTCCTTTAAACGGAGATGGGAAAACTTTTCACCAATCATAACTAAGATATGTTTGACTAGAGTCACTCAAGCTCCACCTAAAAGATAGAAAATAGTATAAATTGGCCTAAGAGAGAGGGGATGTCAGGGAAGATATCACCGTCAGGGGAGATACCATCCCGAGGACCTCCTGACTCCTGGGATCAGTTGACGGGCTGAGCCTCTCTTCCCTCCTATTGGGACGCCTTTGGGTGAGATTTGAACACTTGGTTATACTGTGTCTCTCCGCGGAAACTTAGAAATCTCTATAGAGTCTGTGTGCCTTTTAAC
This sequence comes from Cygnus olor, assembly GCF_009769625.2. NCBI lineage: Eukaryota > Metazoa > Chordata > Aves > Anseriformes > Anatidae > Cygnus > Cygnus olor. The sequence goes on along the minus strand of NC_049176.1, from coordinate 14,149,567 downwards.
ACATTAATTTCCAGGCTGCGCACCTGTGTATTTCATGTATGCTAGCTTGCTTTTGCAGACAGTAACTATTGCCGGCAATCCAAAGAACCTGTGTACCTATTGCTGTAATAAATTGTGCATTGTTCCTAGCCGTGATAGTTTGCATTGAACGCGACTAGAGTAAGGGCGGTTATACGTTATTGGTGAATCTGTGACTGTGGTAGTTCAGTGCTCTGAATCCGACCAGACCCATAATGGTTAATGCGTTATTGGTGAATCTGTGACTGTGATAGTTCTGTACCCTGAATCTAACCGGACCCATAACGGTTAATCGGCTACACCCCTTAACATGACACAAGTATATCAGCCACTCCTTTCAGTTTTGTACTAGCTTGCTGTGGGTGCATTCTGTCCAATCACCTCAGTCATAAAAGAAGATATTAAATAGCAATGGACGTAGAATCAAACCTTGGGCACACCACTACTGACTCACCTCCAAATAGTCTTCATGCTGCTGATCACAACTCTCTGAACCTGGCAGTTCAGCCAGCTTTTAGTAAGACTCCATGTCCCTTTAAATAGCCTGTAGTTCATCAGTTTATTTATGTGCATGTTATGTGAGAGTGTTGAAGTCCTTGCTGAAGTCAAGCTAAAACACATCACTAACCCTTCATCCACTGAGATACTCATTTCATTGTGGAAGGCTATCAGGTCTGTCAGCTGTGATTTTGCCTTCTGAAATCCATGCTGACTACTTCCAGTCTACTTCTTGTCCTTCATCCATCTGTTTTCTGACATTGGTTGTTCCACCATCTCCCCAGAGAGGCTGACCAGCCTACAGATTCCCTGACCCTTCTTCTTGACCTTCCTGAGGACAGAAGTCACATTTTCTTTCTTTCAGTCCTCAGGAACTTGTCCTGATGACCAAGACCTTCGGAAGATAATCCAGGGTGACCTTGCAAAGGCATTGGCCAGCTTCATTAGCACTTATGGGTGATTCCTTCAAGACCCTTGGATATGTATGTCCAGTGTGTTTAAACATTCCCAGAGCTGGTCCTCTTCCTCTCAGGGGTACGTGCTTCCTGAATGCTGGTATGCTGATCTTACCAGTAAAGAGCAAGGAGAAGAAGGCATTGAATATAGTGGCTTTTTCCATATTCCCCATCACTGAGTCCCTTGCCTCATTGAACAGTGAGGCCACGTTTTTCCTAACCTTCTTTTTGCAGCCAATACCCCAAAGGGTGTGAGGGATATAAATGTCAAAACTAATTGCTGAAGCTTGAAAACCTTACAAACTTTCAACTGTAGTACTCCAGAGAAAAACAAAAACAACAACCTATGTCTGGATATCTGGACCTCTGTCAAGTGGCCTAATCAATGAAAGTCTTCCCAATATTTCACTAGATTTATAATAAAACTTTTTTTTTTCAGACTATGTGTCTTGAAATATATTCATCTATATCTTAACATCAGTAAGGATAGTCTATTCTTTTATTCTCTCTTTTTTTTTTTTAATAATCTATTTTACTGCTTTTTGAGTTTTTGTGTAATTTTCAGAAGTATGTAGTCACATGTGCTAGAAGTCAGAACATTGATAATTCCTCTTATTTTCTATAACAATCCTGACATGCTTAATTGAGTACCCCTGATTAATGGAATGTTCCTATAAATTTTAAGGCAGATCTTTATTTTTAGTAAAATGTCTCAGATATTTCATAGCAAGAATTTGAAATGAGAGTTGTACTGTACATAAAACATGAGGCAGGCAAAGTTAACATCTCCAGGGAAACTGTTTTAAACATGCGTATGTATGGTAAGGAAATCCTTTGTCCTTGGTCAGGAAGGACCATTTAAATAACTGCTAGCATAAAGTACCTTTATGTGTGTTTGTGCTTAAAGAGGATATGTTATTGAGGAGAAACAAAACTGAAAAAAAAATATGGAAATTTGGAAATTTGCAGACAGTAACGTTGAGTGTTATGATGGCATAGAGTGGATTGCTTTATATGAGAAACAACACCAGAAAAAAAGTGAGATTTTCAGTACAGCATGTGACCACAGGAACAAAAACAGCATGTAGAAAAGGAAGTTAAAGAAGCATTTGTCAAATAAATGGTATCCTATAAACTGGTGGCAAATCACACCCAACATAACAGCAAACAGTTCATAAAGGGGTGGAATTTTTTTTTTTTATAGGAGGCTTTTCAGATGCAACTAATGACAAAGTTTACATCTCTGACTAGTTAATATGAAATGCACAGGCCCAGCATTTGTGCTTTTGGTATATAGTATATTTACTGAGGAATGGATGAGCTGGAAGGATTCCCCATTTTGGATTGAATTTGACAAGCAGTATTGTTTTAAATATTTTTTCATGACACTTTCAAAATTAACTTTTCAGTTTAATTTGTAATGACATATTGCAGTTTAGGCAATTAAAATAATGAAAAATGGACCTTAAATAATGTCAGATCATTTTCAGCTTGATGTGAATCAACTTCTTTTACTTTTACCAGAAAGCATCAAAACACTCATTTGATCAAAGCTTATCCTCATTTTTCCACCCATCACACACTTTTCCCACTATATTATTTACTCATATCTGCTCTCAATTTAATACTTCTCCTCTCCTCTCCTCTCCTCTCCTCTCCTCTCCTCTCCTCTCCTCTCCTCTCCTCTCCTCTCCTCTCCTCTCCTCTCCTCTCTCTTTTTTTTTTTTCCCCTCTTTTTAGCTGATTAGCTGTTGCCAGATCCTGTGCATTTTCACTTGTTCTATCTCTATCAGTCACTATAACTGGATCAAAAAAGTAACACTCTGCATGATCTTGCTGTTCAGCCAGGCTATAATAGAAGGGAGAGTTTACTTTTTTTCCTTTTTTTTTTTTTTTTACTTATTTCAAATAATATTATTGGCATTGTAACTGTTCACATGATTTACAGGTGTTGTTTTCAGAGAGGAGCTACTGGCAATATAACAGGTTATTACAAGGTAATACGGGGTGTGATATAATCTGAACTACTGTTTTTAAAAATCTTCAGAATTTGTTTTTCCACTTTATCTCTGCTGCCTGTATCCAAAATGTTTTAGATAAGTGAAACTAGTCATACTGTTTCACTGTACATTTCTAGCACATCTGTTTTTACCCAGCCTCATGATGTTTCATTGAAATTATTGATGGCTAATGAGCAACACAGTTCTGAAAGATAATATTCAATCACCTGAACTGCAAAATCATGGATGTGATACTGTATACCCAGTCATGCATTGGAAACGTGCTGGGAATTAAAAGAGAATAATTGCTCATATGAAGTTAAATTAAAAGAATACTGTAAGCATTGCATTGGATTTAGACATCTTGCAAAACAGTTGTATGCAGGACTCCTTTTTTAAAATGATGGTTAAATTAATTGCCTATCCCTGTTCATGGATTTCCACCTCTATGTTATATTTAAATTAATTAAGTTTTTCTCCAATGCTAGAATCAATTCAAAATGGACAATTTACAAGTCTGAGTTTGACAGCATGTCAGAGATTTTATGTGTGGAAGCACTGTTGGACAACATGCTGTTTAGCATAATCTAAACAGATGCTTTCAAAGAACTACATGTCCCTAATGGAGGATTATAATGTTATCTTACTAGACACTATCATACTATCCTGTTGTATAGAATATTTTGTACAAGAAATGCACATTAAAATAAATAAGTAAATAAAACAGCACATCTAATTGGTTAGATTAGTTTTGCATTTAGAGATAAACAAGCTATAATATGCTAAAGTTTCATTGATTCCTGAAATACACAGGGAAATTAAAAGAAATATAAGGTTAAAAAATCTGGGTGTATTAATTTCAGTGTTAAGATTTTCTCATGGAAATGAACTTTATTTTCTTATTTTTTTCTCATTTAAAATATAATAACATTTCATAGAAAGTTATCATCTTTTATACAATCCCCCCCTCAAAAAAAAAAAAATTCTAATTACACTTAACATTTATTTGTTAGGTTTTGTAACAAACTCAGTCACAGTTCTAAAAAGATTCTCTAAAAAAATCTTTGTTAGAAGATTAATAAAAATGTATTTTCCAAAATTAAAGTTCTGACTTTACACATATCTGGTACAGATAATATATACAGATAATAAAGGATAGTTTAAAGGGTATGTACACTATAAAGAGTACGTTATATAAGAATGTAATGAAAGGACTTTTATCTTTATTTATTTTATTTATTTAGTTAGTTATCTTTATTCTTATTTACTTATTTATTTATATTTAAATAATATATATATATATTATAAATATATAATGTATAAATATATATATTATATTTATATACATATATGCATTATTTATTTTTATTTTTATTTTTATTTTTGTGTTCTGCGGGGAGCTGCTGCCTGTGGGGGACCTGTGTTGGAGCAGTTTGTTCCTGATGGCTGGACCCAGTGGTATGGACCCACATTGGAGAAGGGGCAGAGAGTGACCGAGAAGGAGCTGCGGAGACAAAGTACTATGGACTGACCGCAGCCCCCATTCTCCCATTCCCCTGCACCACTTGGGGGGAGGAGGTGGAAGAGGGTAGATGGGGGGAAGGTGTTTTTATTTTCTTTCTTTTGTTTCTCACTTGTCTAGCTTGTTAGAAACAGGCAATAAATCTTACTATCTCCTTACTCTGATTCTGTTTTGCCCATCACAATAATAGTTGAATGATCTCCCCATCCTTATCTCAACCCTTGGGCCCTTTGCATCATATTTTCTCCCCCTTTTCCCTTGAGGAGGGGAAGTGAGAGAGCAGCTGAGGTGGAGCTCAGCTGCCCACCCAAGTAAAACTACCACAGTCAGTAACATTGCAACAGGTTTATATGTAATGCATAAGTCATCAACACTAGACATGAACAATCTTAAAATAATCTCTTTCTAAATAAAGTACTTGGTCCACCTGCCCGGAGGCAGATATATTTCTGGGTTCTAGAAGATGGAGTAGAATTCTTACATGATGTAGCAAACAATTATTCCATCAATTGTGCTATGTGCTATGGCAACAAGTTAAACAAACAAACAAACAAACAAAAACAAAACAAAACACGAACATGTTATCCAATATGTTTCTTGGAGGAAAAGAAAAAAAAAATTATCAGTGAATTGACATTTTAAGTTATATTTTAAAGAATTAGCCCAACTATTGACTTTTATATATACCTACCATTATAGGTCTACTGTAGCTAATATGTGGGCTCAGACTTCCTTAGACAGTTGTTTCAGAGACAAGTTTTCCTGGTTGCTGATATGACTGTCAAAAGATGTGCTGAACAACTTAATGCAGTCAGGTGTAGGTGAAAATCAGTTTACAAACAAAAGCTGTTTTTGCTGCACATCAACTTGGTTTTGCTACTCAACAAAAGATTTTCTTTGGTGAGAGTGTGTGTGTGGAGGGGAGAGTCCTACCCTGAAGACCTATTTCAAAGGCTTTCTTTTCTCTATTTTGTGTGGGGAATGTATTTTTGCCAGTCCCACCTCCCACTTGCCTGAGAGCAAGGTGAAGGCTGAACTACTATTTTGTGGTAATATCCTGGTGCTGGTGCTGCTTGGCAGTATGATGTAATTTTTTTTTTTTTTCCACTCAGCTCCAAATACTAAATATTGCTGAGGGATAGTTTACATCCAATAAATAAATTTCTGAAGTCAGTCATAACATTTTACTAAAAGCTGTTTCTTTGTTCCCCTTCCTTTCACAGTGTACATCTCTATAATTTTGTCATCTCTCTCCCCATCAAGGTTTGCATTTTAAAACCCTTCAAAAACATCACCTGGACAGATGTGTAACTGTAGTCTATTTATGTGGTACATGGGTATCTGATCTCACTGTTTCAACTACTATGAAAATTTAATCTGTGAATGTCTCTCTTAACCTTTCTCAAATATTCTTTTTGTTCTAGAAACCCTCACTTAACCCTCTGCTTCTAAGCATATGCACAGTTTCTTTAACTAAAAAGCAACCTCCCTCTACATAAACAAGTCTGAAGTCATGTACGAGATGTGGTTATAGCTCTTCATGAACCCACAACTGCAGAAAGAGGTGATGTGCTCAAAGTCTTGGTTTGGAGTACCCTTTTAAAACACCTTTTTAAACACCAGAATATTTCAGGATCTGTTTTGCTTTTCTGAATCATAGCCCAGGTACGTTTGGGAAAATTGTCATCATTCAGATGTGCTTAATGCCCTCAGGGCATCTGGAAAACAGCTACACACCCACTACTGGACTGGGAGAGCGTGGAAATGCAAACCCATGAGACACATGCAGGTGAAGAGTAGCAGGGAGGAATGAAAGAGGGCTGGCAGAAAGGGGCATAAAGAGACCAGTCGGGTGTCAAATGCTTCATCAGTGCACATCTGGCAGAGTCCTGCACCTGATCTCTGTAGTCTGTCCTGTCTTCTTAAATCTTTTCTCAACTGTCTCTGTGTAATCTCACTCTCTATCCCATGCATGTGCACAGCAAGTGACAGCTACTGGGGGACCAGTGTGAGTGAGGGGAATGTGGGGCTCAGCACTGTACCTGGTGCTGGTTGCTGGTGGTAGTGGGGTGAGCGTCTGCATCTCCCATAGGCTCTGTGCTTTGGGTGTGCATGTGTACTCACCAACAAACTCCAAGTTGGACCACTAGGTGAGTAGTGGGGCCTTGAATCCGGGGTAGGGTATCAGGCAGGCAGAGGGTCTGTGCTAGTACCCAGGGTGACTGGTGAGTGTGCTTGTGCTTGTGTACCCTGGGAGTGTTATGGGTGTGCATGCACCAGCCCATGTCCCTGCCAGCCCCAGAGGAGGAGGGGACGTGGCTGTCAGCGTGGATGTGTGATGTTCATCTTGTTCTTGGCTGGTGGTGACAGCAGCACCTTTGCTGTAGCAGTCTGTGTAACTGGCCACATCCGTGTCCTGTGCATGTGTCTCTGGGATATGTGATCAGCTTTGCTACCAGCTGAACCTTCAGAGGGGAAAGTGGCAGCTGCATCCCCCAGCCTGGGCAGAGACCCTGGGCACCCCAGCAGCTGGATAGTGCAGGCCCGAGCCAGAGCAGCTGGAGGAGGCAGCCATGCTCTGGGCAACCCTTAATAAAAACTAATATCAGGAAATAATTATATTTCTGACATTGATTTTTATATGGTGTTTAAGTCAAATCTGCATTATTTTGTTTTAGGGGAGATAGAAAATAAAGGAAACAAACCAAAACTCACAAATTTTCTAGTGAGTATTATATTTGGGTAATAAATGTTTTTATTTTGCTACTGCACCCTGTTCTTAGATATTTCCCTGAACTTTTAGTACTTATGTGTATACAATTAGGGCATATCCAATTGGGGTGGTGTAGAACTTCCAGTATCAGTCTTCCAGTACCTAAAGGGGGCCTACAAGAAAGCTGGAAAGGAACTCCTTGTCAGGGAATGTAGTGACAGGAAAAGGAGTAATGGCTTTAAAAGAGGGTAGATTTAGATTAGATATGAGGAAGAACTTCTTCACTATGACAGTGGTAAGGCACTGGCACAGGCTGTGCAGAGAATCTGTGGATGTGCCATCCCTGGAAGTGTTCAAGGCCAGGCTGGGTGGGGCTTTGAGTGACCTGGTCTACTGGGAGGTGTCCCTGTTCATGGCAGGGGGGTTGGAATTAGATGATCTTTAAGTTCACTTCCAACCCAAACCACACTATGATCTATATAATTAACATGAATCATTCTATGATTCTTCACCTTATATTAAAGAATTTCTTCTGAATATCTAATCTAAATCTACCCTCTTTTAGTTTAAAGCCATTACTCCTTGTCCTATCACTACACTCCCTGACAAAGAATCCCTCCCCAGTTCTCTTGTAGGCCCTCTTTCTTGCCCTTTTCTTATATTTTCCCCTAGGTATCTGCTTCGCCCACTACTGAAGAGCAGATGGAATCCTCAGTTACCACTGATATGATGCACTACAGCTATTTTTATGTTTGTTGGGGAGGTTCAGTGTGAAACTGTTTCTTAAATTTACTCTGTAAAACAGCTTTTCAAAAAGTTTCTTGCAGTAACTCTCTGTAGGCATTCTGCTGAGAGTCATTATTCCTGTTTTAAAGAAGAAAGCTTAGCAACCCATCTTGGCCAACAGAAACCCACAGTCTTGAAGCGTTTCTCAAAGCTCAAAGCCCTTACCCACAGTGTAATCCATGTTAATGCTGCAATTAAATACATACGTGTTGGTGTGTGTGGATTACACATTGGTTAGGGAATGTGAAATCACTGTGATGAGAATGTTTAGAAAACTGATAATTAAGCCAATTTTAGAATTTTAAACTAAACTTTACTGCATTTCTTCATTAATAATATACTTCCTATTAATTGTTTATTCTTACATATTATCTATCATCAGCTCTACAAATACAAGACTTTTAGTCTATATTCTGTTGGAAAACCTCATTTGTGCCTACAGAGCTCTAAGGCAGATTTTTACATTGAGGACTGAGTTTCAGTCAGTTATGTCTTTACCTTCAAAAGCTGCCAACATAACTTTATCCATTTTTGGTCTTCCATCAATCCTTTGAAGCAGTTTTGCAAGTGGATGCAGGGTAAAATTCAGGTGGTTTGGGGGACACTGTATTAATTGATCTTACTAATGTGGACAAAATTTAACAGACACAAAGCTTGAGTTTTTTCTTCTTTTATAATGGTCTTGACCATCAATCAAATGAAAGCCTAATACTTACTTATTAGACAGAAAAAAAATTTAAATTGAACTCATGAGTTGCAGTGTTTATAAGTCCCAGAAGTTCTGTCATTTTCAATATTTATTAGTTCTAAAAATTATTTTGCTACTAACACAAAAGCTGGTGAAGAAAACCCTCTAGTATTATTTAACCAGATCTTCAAGACACTGATTATTTTCCAAAGTCAAAAATGACACTGCCAGGTATAAATAACCTAAATTTATTCCTCTAACTGCTCTCCCAGGCCACAGAACTTCATTATGGCTGTATCCTTATGTCTCTTCCCTTCTAAAATACTAATTCTTTAGGTATATCATTCCATAAGAAGTGGGTGAGGGTAAAGAATCTACAACCAAAGACTGTAATTTGATATAGAGTTAGACTCAGGACATTGGTACAGACTGGGAGACAAGTCCAGCTCAGCAGAAAGGAATTGGGGGGTGCTGGTTGACAGTATGGTCAACATGAGCCAGCAGTGTGCCCTGGCAGCCATTGCTCTCTACAACTTCCTGAGGAGGTGAAATGGAGAGGGAGATGCTGATCTCTTTTCCCTGGTGACCAATGATAGAATGTACGGGAATGGTAAAAAGCTGTGCCAGTAGAGGTTCATACTGCATATTAGGAAATGTATCTTTACCACGGGGGTGGTCAGACACTGGAACAGTCTTCCTAGTGAGTTGGTTGATGCCCCATGCCTATCAGTGCTCAGGCATGATAATATCCTTAATAATATGCTTTAACATTTGGTTAACCAAAAATTTGATGATTTTGTAGGTGCTTTCCAACTGAATTATCCTATTTCTATTTCTATTATTTCTATTTCTATTTGTTTCTATTTTATTTCTATTTATTTCTATTTGTATTTGTATTTGTATTTGTATTTGTATTTCTATTTCTATTTCTATTTCTATTTCTATTTCTATTTCTATTTCTATATTTTTATTTCCATTTCCATTTCCATTTCCATTTCTATTTCTATTTCTATTTCTATTTCTATTCCTATTCCTATTCCTATTCCTATTCCTATTCCTATTCCTATTCCTATTTCTATTTCTATTTCTAATTAATTCTAATTCTAATTCTAAAATTCTAATTCTAATTTTAATGTATTGGCTGTTGATGGCAAGGATTTGGTAGCAGAGGAGATTTAGGGTTGGCCTTCTGTGAAAATATACTTAAGAAAGGGAAAGATGCTGCAAAGACAGCAAGGAGTGAGGGAAAAAAAAATTGGGAGAAACAACTCTTCGAAAAATTTCCCTGCAAAGATCTCCCTGTAGCCAGTGGAAGAAACCACGGTGGAGCAGGTATCTACACCGCAGCTTGTGGAGATGACTAACAAGAACTCTGGTCTGTAAAGGACCCGTGCTGGTACAGGTTTATCCTGAAGAGCAAGAGCCCATGGAGAGGACCCATACTGGAGTAGTCTTGAAGGACTGCAGCTGTTTGGAATGACCCATGCTGGAGCAAGGAAAAAAGATATAACTTATAAAACAATGTCAGAATCTTACAGATCATAGAATTTAAGCATGTAGGATTTATTCTTCTTTAACTTTCCAGGCATGCAAGTAAATGTAAACTCTACTTCTAAATTTTAAACATGATTGGTAAAAATTTTCTGCATTCTTTTGAATTTAAAAACTGAGAGGGGAAAAAAATATTTCAAAAGAAGGGGAAAGAATCATAGTGCAATTCAGTTTTCTTTTTTAGGGGAAATTGATTGACAAGAATAGGAGTACTTGAAACAACCTCAGGGGAAGCTCTACAAGAGTTAAATAAATAAATAGCACATAAGAAAACTTGCATGTTTAATGCCACAGCTTTAGGAATGACTATTATCTTCCTTTCTTCTTCTTCTTCTTCTTCTTCTTCTTCTTCTTCTTCTTCTTCTTCTTTTTTCCTTCTTCTTCTTCTTCTTCTTCTTCTTCTTCTTCTTCTTCTTCTTCTTTTTCATTGCTTTCCTGTAATTTTTTACTCAGTATTATTTAAACAAGCGCTATTAAAATAACAGGTCCAGCTATTTCCTTGGTTGTATTTACTGTTCATTTTAATTTATTACTAGCTAAGAGGCAACATATCAATGTTTAATTGTCTGGCTAGTAGAAAAGACAGTTCTATAACTAGCTGAACTTAAGAGAGAGCAACTGTTGATTTAACCATTGCTTTATTATTTTAATACAGATATTTTAGCTATTTTAATAGTAATGGGATAGATGTTTAAATATGAATGATTCATTCTGCCTTACAGTTAATTTGGTACAGGGTCCCTGATGAATTCACTATTATTGCACTAAGTAAAACAAAAATATCCAAGGAAAAAATAAAATACACATTCTAAATGAAAAGAGGTATCACAGAAAACTTCATCCACTTGTTTCTCCAGAGAAGGTAAGGCAAATCTCAAACTAGCAAATATCAACCTATCTCCCTCTACTAATTTTTATTACCTTGAATTATATTGGCTAAGATTTTTCTCCAGTGTATTATGTAGACATTTCTCAAAAATACCAAAGGTATTCTGGGTTAAGAAAAATGCAATTATATTTCATTCTTTGAACAGAAATTATAAGAAGGTGTGTTGAACAAAATATCCAGTGATGTACATGTATAGTTAACTCTGTGGGATCTTCTGTTTAGAATCCAAGTACAAGGTACTTGGTAATATCATTAATTTCTTACAGGCCTACAGGAAAAAGGGAGTAAAATGAGGAGAGGAATGATAGAAGACTGAAAACCATGAAGAAAAGTTACAGAAGTTAGAAAGGTTCTAAAAAAAATAAATAAAATAAAATGTTTTCAAGAAGATATCAAATCCCTTTGATTGCAGAGGAGTCCACCTGGATCTCAAAAACCAAGCAAAAAGATCCACAACTTTTTGCAACCTGTTCCAATGCTCAATTATCCCCAATAATATATATATTTTTTTCCTTTTCCTTATATGCAGTTGAAATATACCCTCCATCAATTTATGTCCGTTTTCTCTTGTTCTCACCATTGTGAAAAGTCAGGCTCTGTTTTCTCAGTAATTTCCTTGTAAGCACTGGAAGATTGATGATAGGTCCCACCATCACCACCCCTAAATTGACTTCTGTCCAGGCTAAATAAGCTACACTCCCTTGGCTTCTCCTTAGAGGGCAAGTGCTCCAGCTCCTGATGTTTTGGGGCATATTCTGCTGAACTCACCTGTTTATCAGCGTTTTTGTCTACTGTGTCTGTGCCTGTGTCTGCGTGTTTGTGTGAAAACTGGACATAATGTTCAACATACAGACTAACAGGTGTTGAGGAAAGACCTCTAAGTAATCGATTCCCTCAAATCCAGTCTAGTTTGTTGTTAGCCTTCTTACTAGACTAATGTAACATCTTACTCACTAGGCATATCACTACATCTCCACATGTGACCCTACTATTTGCATTCTCATTCTCTTACAAGATTTTTCTGAAATCACACAAAAAATCTCTGGACTGTCATGATGAAGATATATACATACCTTTGAACAATGTCTAATCCCAAGCATTATATTTAGCATTGGTTTTCCAGGTCATCCGTGGTAATTTAGAGTTCCATCATGGCACAATTCTTAGTAAGATTTGCTTTTGATGGCGTTGCATACTTATCCGTACATCCCCAACCACAAAGATTGCTAGCAGATAACCAGTATTAGCCCAAAAGAACTTCAGCCTGTCTCCATGGTGATTTTGTCTCAGATACTGTTTCTGAACTGACTGAATATTCATACCTGTTCTTTTCTTACAATCTTTGTTTTTATCATTGTATTATGCTACCAAAGTTTGATTTTCCTGTCTTGTCACAGAAATCTTTAAAGATAGATATTTCAACCCTATTATTTCATGTTTTATGAGATTTCTTGAACATGTGATTGCTTTTTCTTTCTTTCTTTTCTCTCTTTCTTTCTTTCTTTCTTCTTTTTTGGTTCGTTGGTTAATTGTTTTTTGTTTGTTTCTTTCATTTTGCATTTTGCACCAGTAATTACTACTCATTCATTCAATTGGTTTGATTTCTGTTATACAAACATCATTTTTATTTCCCACTCACCAGACCTCATAGTGGAGTTGAAAAAGGCCAGTCACTGACTACGTTTGACTTAGTGATGCTAGAACTGTCACCTTCCTCATTTTGCTTCCATTTGTCTGATGATATTCCTTTTCTGTAGTCCTATTCATTTTTCTATATTTTATTCATTTCATAGTTCTTCATAGGTTCTGTTTACCTTATTTTAGAAAGATCTTTTTTTGGTATATGGAGATGAAAGCTCATAACCAGAAAAAGAATCTTCCTTTCACAAAAAAAAATAAAAAATAATAATAAATAATAAAAAAAAATCTATACTGTGTTTACATGGCAAAGGTTTGGTAGCAGGGGGCGGTTGCAGGGTTGTCCTCTGTGAGCAGAGCCCATAAGCTCCCCCAGGTCAGATCAGAGCCAGCTCCAGATGGCTCCAAAAGGGACCTGCTGCTGGCCAGACCTGAGCCAGTGAGCGATGCTGGTTGGGCCTTTGGAAGAGCAGACCAAAGAACTGGGGGGGGTGGGGGTGGGGGGGTACAGGGGTAATAACCTGCTGCACAACAAGAAGTGGGAGAGAGAGGAGTGAAAACCAGCCCTGCAGACCCCAAGGTCAGTGCAGGAGGAGGAGGGCAGGAGGTGCTCCAGGCACACAGCAGAAGTTCCTCTGCGGCCTGTGGAGAGGCCCCTGGTGGAGCAGGCTGTCCCCCTGCAGCCCATGGGTCCCATGGCAGAGCAGATCTCCATGCTGCAGCCCATGGAGGAGCCCCCGGTGCAGCAGATGGATGTGGCCTGGAGGAGGCTGCGGCCCATGGGGAGCCCCCGCAGGAGCAGGCCCTGGGCTGGAGCTGCAGCCCGTGGAGAGGAGTCCACTCAGGAGCAGGGGGTCTGTGGGGAGCTGCTGCCCGTGGGGGACCCATGTTAGAGCAGGTCTTGAAAAGCTGATGCCTGTGGAAAGCCCATGCATGATCATTTTGGGAAAGACTGCATCCCATGGGAGGGACCTCATGCTGGAGCAGGAGGAGAGAGTGACTGTGAAGGAGCAGCAGAGACGAAATGTCGTGGACTGACCACAGTCCCCATTCCCCATTCCCCTGCACCACTCAGGGGAAGAATGTAAAAGAGTGTGGATGGGTGGAGAAGTGTTTTTAGTTTGCTTTTAATTTCTCACTGTTGATGGGCATGGGCAATAAATTACGTTACTCTCCCTATGTTGACTCTGTTTTGCCCATGATGATAATTGTTGAGTGATCTCCCTATCCTTATCACCTTTTCATCATATTTTCTCTTTTCAACCCTTTACATCATATTTTCTCTTCCTTTGAGGAGGGGAAGTGAGAGAATTGTTGTGGTGGAGTTCATCTGCCCAGCAGGGTAAAAACACCTCAACAACCTAGTGATCAAACATTATATATTTCCCATGTAACAGAAATCAGGATGTTGTCTTATGACAGAGCTTTTGACTTTAGGGTAACACATGCCACCTTTCTGATGAGATATATTTGCAACACTGGAAATGTTATTTAAGAAGGTGTGTCTTTTCTGGAAAAAAATTCATAACATTTATGAAAAACAAATATAACATTTTCCCATAGCTTTTAGTGACATTTTGAAAGGAATTCACTTATATTTTGCTTGACTGGGTTGATAAGTGAGCAGGTTTCATGAGCAGGATCTGCAGTATTTTCTAATTTCAGTTATGATAGAACCTGAAAAAATGAAATACCTCCTGAGTGTGTTGATGCTTGCACTGAAACTGTAAATGTGACATTTTGGTAAATAAATCATTTAGCCTAATTTTTAGTCTTCCGTAGACATGTTCTTCACTTGAATGTCATAAGTATTTTCTTTGCCACTCCTCAGTGGGAATAAAATTATATGAATTTTGGAAAAGAACATATAACAAGTAAAAACCTCTTTGGAAAGGGGATTTTGTTTATTCAGGTGAATTCTACAGATTTGAAGCATGAGTTCAGAACCACAAGATGGATGAAGTCGAAGAGACCTCTGGAGATCATCTAGTCCAATCCCCTGCTCAGGTAGGGTTGGCTACAGCAAGTTGCCCAAGACCATACTCAGATGAATTTTGAATATCTCAGATATCCCTGAGCAATTCGTTATGGTGTTTGGCAGTAATAAGTAAAAATAGTAAAATAAATAAATAAGTGAAAAAAAAAAAAAAAAGTAAAATTAAAAATTATCATGTTCTAACATAATTTGCTGTGTTTCAGTTTGTGTTCATTGCCTCTTCTTCTGTCACTGGGCACTGCTGAGCTGTCTCCATCTATCTTGTCTACTCTCCCAACAAGATTTCATAGACCAATGTCTATGCAATGTCTATCCCACTCAACTCTCCCAGGCTGACTAGTCCCATCCCTCTCAGCCTCACATATCCCTGATTCTCCAGTCCTTTCACCATCTTGCTCCAGAAGGTCCATGCTGCTTTGGCACTGGGGAACCGGGGACTGGGTATGATACTCCAGATATGGTCCTCAACAACGTCACCAGTGCTCAGTAGAGTGGCCTTGGGGCCAAAGGAAGATGGTGTGTGTGCAGCTCCTTGTGATTTTCTCAAGGCTATTAAGATCTGACAGAACCCCATTTATTATAAATGTCCTAACTGTCCTAACTTTATCTGGGTCTTCTCAATAATTATTAAAATCTAGACCACAGTAAAGTGCCTAAAAAGCAATTGTGCTTTTTGTAACTTCTCCCTAACTGTGGGTTTCTTGTTATTTGTTTCTTAGAAACCAGCCTTGCAGCTTCTGTATACAATGAGGAAAATTTCTTCATGGTGGTTGCAGGATTAAGGTCTAAATATTTGCATTTGTCTTGTCAGGATTGCCATGTAATATAAATAAATGAACACACTCCTGAAAATTAAATGTTATGTTGCAACTAATTCATTTGGAATCATTTAACAGTTACTGGATTTTACACTAATTGCCTTATGAGATTAATGAATTTGCATAGCTATTTGAGTCTCAAATTTCTTGACAAAGCATATTGTAAGAAGCTAAATAAAACTGATGTACAGGCTTCGTTTGAAGTGAAACAACTTTAAAATGTCTGCCTAGAAACAGGGAATTGCACAGAATGAAATTCTTCAATAAGTAGGCTATTTCAAACATAAAAGAAAAAACCCTCAGAACTGTTTACTAGGATAAATTTTCATTATTATTATTTGGAGAATGAATCTTAAACACAGTGAGCATATAGATCTTTACAGGATGTGCTGTCTTTGTCACATTATCAATGTAGACGGCTGAGTATGACTTTTTGGGAAATATGTTTTAGCAGATCTGTTCACGCACACACACACACAGTTTTAAAAGTTAGAGGTTAAAGTAGAAATCATCTAGTAGAAAATGTAGAACAATCTGGTTAGAACATGCAAAAAAAAAAAAGTCTAAGGTTGTAATGTTATGCCTCCTGTTTTCATAAAAAGATCATTCATATTTAAAAAAGTAACATATACACCAGTGTATATGTCTGAAATGTATGCCAAATTGAGATAATTGCTTTTATTTCCATTGGAGTTTTTCTTTTTAAGCCATCAGGAATTCATGCTAAGAAAAACAGCTTTGAGTGTACTGTATTGTGTGTGTGTGTGTGCATGGTGTACCTACCAGAATTTTAGTAATCAGAACAGCAGCATGTTTGCAAAATCTTTGTATGCTCTGTAGTCAGAATTTTCAAAAGGATATGAATAGGTAGTTAGGGAAATGATGTAATAAGAGAAAATTCTTGGTTCCATGGAGTTGTTTATTACTCGGCTATTTGGATGTAAATCTTGCATGACAAGCTACCTTCCACTTCCAAAAATGATTGTGCTAGTTTGTTGCATAAATTTCACTGACTTCTGTTTTAATACTTTAACATCCTTGCTCCGAAGTCATAAAAGCACTTTTCTACAAGATTAAATTAACCATTTCATTTTTTTTTTCCATGCAGTTTTTTAGTTTTAACATGAGTCACATTTGCTTAAACAATTATAAAGAAACTGGCAGATGATGCCCATCAGGCACAATATATTCATTACATAAATTTCCATTGTTGTCATTATAATTGACCTTTCTCTCTACTGTAGGTTGCTAGGTTTTTTGTTTGCCTTTTTTTTTTTTTTTTCCTTTTTTTTTTTTTTTTCCCCACTGCATGTAAGCTTTTAAGTAAAGCTTTACCTGCATGAGATGATAGTGTGGGGGAGATTTATATCAACACATCACTTCTAGTCTCTGGGTCCTGTAGACAAGGGATGCACTAAACAATGGTCTAATTAGAAGTTAGGAGCTAAGGCCTTAAAAGGTAGAAGATTAGAGCAAATTATTCTGCATGCAATTAAGATGACTGTTTCTGCATTGAAATATCCTACTGAAAGCTATTTTATACTGAGTTTTTGTTGTTTTTTTGTTTGTTTGGGTAGGTTTGGTTTTAATGAAAATCAGTAGCTTTCTGTGTTATCTGCTTTCTAGTGGACGTGGCTGACAGCTAAATACTGGTTAATACTTCCTGCTGATCATCTTGCTAACATCCTCAATTACTGCTTAGAGAGGTATTTTCATTATTATTGACTTCCAATTTAATATTATTTTACAAAAGAAAGAGGTGATCAAAATCATATTAAGCAAGACTACTCATATCTCAGTGCAATGCCCTGATGCTATGGCAACTAAGGTTACACAATTGCAAAAGTGTAGAATATTGCTGGGTGTTATATATTGTTCAGTATGTATACACACACAAACACACACTCATACATGCACATGCATACACACAGAAAATGTTTACATGTAAGAGTTGTCCCTGATGTAAAGCTAAGACACTACTAGTCCTTTCATCTTACATGGACCACTGTCTGTTGCTAAACAAGCAGGTAATTGGCATATTTTACGTATGATCAAGTAATTCTCATTGTAGAGGCCTGATTCTGTGGAAAGACTGCATAGCTCTCACTCACTTCAGGCAGGACCAGAATTTACTCTAGATAGTCTTGGGGCATATACTTTCCCCCATTTACAGCTGTTCTATGCTGCACATGTTTAATAGTATGTAGAACGTAGCCTAAAAAAAAATAAAACACACACACACAAAAAAAAAAACCTCCAAAGTCCCCCCACTCCCCACCGCCATACTCTTCCTTTCCAGCACTGGTAGTAGCATTATGTAAAGAAGGTTCTCTTTTAACTGGAATATATGAGATGCACCAAACTGTAAGCAGATCGTTAAAATCCATTCATTTCCTTACCAAGTTTCATATTCAATGTTTCATTCATTTTGTTTTGTTAAAATAAAAGGAATTCAATCTTTACATCTTGAAACAGTTAATGCAACAGACATTGGTGTTGGACAGGCCTTCAGTTTGTCTGACCTCAAGATCAAGAAGAAAGATTTGCTTCCATTAGCTCAGAAGTGAGCTTCCATATGCATGTGACTATAACTTGCTTCTTTCTCTCTTGCTGCTCTCCCATAAGACACTCTTGGTAGCATGAGATCCTTGCTGTGGTTTTCCCTGCATGATCTGTCAAAGCAGGTGGTTTCCAGTGACCTGTATATACTGGTCATTGTTCAACTTTAACTGTTAAACAAACAAACAAACAAAAAACAAAAGACATGTAGGGACTGTATATGTAAATACATGGGAAACAGACAAAAAAAAAAAAAAAAAAGACCTATACAATTTCCCTCCCCAAAAAAAGTGTACCACCACCACCACCTAAAGATGATACTGTGATAGAGGGATAGATTAAGCCTATGATATGATATTAGCCTTAGAAGATAAGGATTTTACTCAAGGTTTTTTGATATGTTGTACAATTTTGGTATTTTTTTTCACCTCATTCCATCTGTATCCTTTCCTATCCTTCATCTTCTTTTATATTTATGGTAGTAAGTTAGGAGTGGGGACAGTAACCGTATCTTATTTGTCAAAGCACATAGTTCCTTAAGACCGTGGTTAGAATACCCTTTCCGTAGCAGTGCTGATAACAAGTAACCATAAAATTATGCTAGAACAAGATACATCAGGGACATCAGTTTATTCTGTTTAAGCTGTATATTGACATTTTTTCCCCATTTTTGTCTGTTAATACTTCCCTGAGGACACTCTATGAACTCAAGCTTGTATACATTCATTATTTTCCATAGATGTTGTTATTATGTTGAATTTTGGTAAAGTTTTAAAATTTTAATGATTATCTTGTTATCAATTATCAGCATCAGTTAATGTCAGTAGTGTAGCATCATTTAGAGCAATATGAATGAGGTCACTGTCAAATTGTCTTATCTGTTTTTTTTTTCCCCAAAATAATATTAAATTCTCTGAGAATTCCATGTAGAAATACCAGTAAGATATACCAGTAGAGGAAAGCCATCACATTTATTTGAAGTCTTAATTGACTTTTTCCTTTTATTTCCAACCTTCTGAAATTTTGTGTTGGTATTTTTTTCTTTGTTTGTTTATTTTTGCAGCAATATGTGAAAACAAAAGAACAAACAAACAAACAAAAAACACTAAAGACAGTGAGGTAATGAAATTTAATTATAATTTTGTAATTTGGGCAGAATAAGGCATAGATATTATTAAGGGCTGCTTCTCAAATCAAAGAGAGTAAAATATTGTCTATTTCTTCTTCCAAAACACCAAAATATTTCTGTGGAATTAGGCTCTTGAACTGGTTATAATCAGGTACTGCTCTTAGAGGACCCCTCTCACTGAGTATTTGTGAGATTTAAGAAATGCTGAAAGTAGCTCTTAACTGGAAATGCTTTCTCATTATGTACAATATTTCAGGTCCCTGCCTCCCACCCTGACCCCTTCATAGTGGTGCCAAGAGCAATGTTAAAAATTTTTGTTCTAGCTGGTGAATGATCCCAGTCATTATATATGGTCTTCCAGGTTTCTTGAACAGTTGTAGTGAATGATAGTCACAGGGGCTGAATATGGTTAAGCAATGTACTGATGAAGAAGGATGGTAAAGAACAAGGATATCATATAACAATCTCTGAAGAATCTAGACAAGTCTATGGCTTTTAACAGCAGTCAAAAAGCTGCTGAAACTTAAATGCTTCTTGAATCTCTCCAGTGCCAAGGAAACTCAATAAATTAATTCAAAGCCACATTTGCACCTGCATCACCTGGACACATATTCTGCACCACTGAGAACTGTGCCAAATAAAGTTGTATGCAGATGGCTTTACAAATAGATATGCCTACCTGCATTTGAAGTTATTTAACTTCAAATATAAAAATGAGTAAAAACACATCAGATATAACAAAGCAGTTTTAAACAACAAGGAAGTGTGAAAATCTAGAAATTAATAGATTAAAAAAAAAAGATCTTGAATTGTACTAAGATGATTATATCTTACTATTTTTTGTAACCATATATATATAACTTCCCTTTATTACTGATAGATACACAGTATAGACAAGTGTATTGTCAGATCATCCATGGCATGTGAAGTTTTAAGTGGATGTATACTACATCTGATTTATATTTCAGTTAAGTTTATCTAATGCCTTCAAGGGCTGAAAATGAAGATGTTTGTGAACTTACAGCAAATACAGATGTGCGTTTTAAACAGTTTTTAAAAATATTTTAAATAAAATTATTTAGAGCTTTACTTCAATCTGAATTGCATATATAAAAAACCTTTCTTTCAGAAGTGGGTTAGTCTGGAAATACGTGATACAAATTTCATGTTTATAGATTAGAAAACTGTGGTAGTTCTGTTCTCACAATCATAAATGAAAAACATGAGATAAAAGAAATTTAAATTATCCCCAAATTTTTAACCATAATCTTGTATATAACATTGATTTTATTTCTGTGAAATTTCATATGTTGTACCATCCGTTTGACTTCATTGGAGCTGCTAGTGATTCAGTCTGGTGATAGCAATCAGACTGCATAGTTTATATATACATATATATAAAACTTTCCCATTCTTGCACTTAAAATATATTCAGTCTCATAAAATACCTTTTATTTCCTAAAAAAAAAAAAAAAAGTAAAAGTAAAAAAAATAAAAATCAGGATATGGGATCATGGCTTTCAAGTGTCACTGCATGGAATGTAATTTTTGAGTCTGCTGATTTTAAGACAAATGGGTAAATGATAGCTGATAGACATCATTTTTCAGTGATTGACATGCTATATTCTTTACAGAATAACAAGTTAAGGACAAAATAATCATTGATTAGCTGTCAGCCTTCTTGGTCATTGTTATGAAATGGATTAGTGGTAGGTAGAGTCCAAGGGAAGTAAGATGCTTCCAAAATACTCCACGAACTAGAAAGAAAAAAAAAAAAAAGTGCTAGGGGCATTCCTTTCGTTTTAAATGGACAGTCTAAACCAGTGGTGATTTAGGAATGTCTGACTCACTGCAGTCAGTGCTGTACTTTTCACAATTTAATCAACAAAGCAAATAATTACTGAAAAAAAAATATGTATTTGTAGGTTTCTTATATATTGATTAAAATAGGCAAGGGAATATGTGGGAAAACAAGTCCATGGATGTGCAAATCAAATGATTATGTTTCCATATGTCTTGGTAACCAATTATATTTGTATTTTAAAAATCTAGATAAACAGAAAGAATGGAAATTCCCCACATCTTCCTGGCAATAGAACTTGCAGACTGGTCATTATTATTTGATTTGTTTGATCAATTTTTGATAAACCATTAGACATAACCCAAAATAAGAATTCTTAATCCTTTCAAGTTCTGGCATACACATACTGATTCTTTAGTCCAAGTTCACTTTTACAGGTTGTGTTTTATGCTACATCCAAAAACAGACAAAACCTTTTATGTGATACCACTAAAGTTGCTAAGTGGAAGAATACAGATGTGTTTTCTAAAGACAGAACCTGCTACTCTTCTTCAAAGCATCTTTTCCAATTATTGCAGCTTTGTCTGTCAGCTGTCCTGGAGATGACCAGGAGACTGGTGGGTTTTACTCCCACCACTTTCATTAGGATGCATATAAATGACACAAAGCTGCACCAGGTAAGGTTCAGACTGCATATTAGGAAAAAAATTCTTTACTGTGAGTGGTCAAACACAGGAACAGGCTTTCTACTGAGGTGGCTGATGCCCTATGCCTGTCATGTGTTCGAGAGGCATTTGGATAATGCCCTCAATAATGTTTCAACTTTGTTTAGCTCTGAAGTGGTTATGCAGTTGGATTTGGTGATATTTGTAGGTCCCTTCCAACTAAGCCCTCCTCTCCTCTCCTCTCCTCTCCTCTCCTCTCCTCTCCTCTCCTCTCCTCTCCTCTCCTCTCCTCTCCTCTCTCTCCTCTCCTCTCCTCTCCTTCCATCATGTCTTTAGAAGGAAATGTTTTGTCTGCTCTCTAAACAGTATTTGTACAGAGGCACCAGTGATGATGCCAATGCCCTGAAAATTGGAACCTGAAAGCTGCTTACCACTATGTAAGCATGCTGAAAATTTGGGTTCCCATCTGGTGTAGACTACCACACTACTTTCCCTTGGTGACAGTGGGGAACCAGACATACAGTAAAACCCCACAGTTTGACTGGGAGAATGTGAATTGTTTAATTCCAAGCTGAAATCTCCTTAAAGCAAGAACTACCTTATTAATGAGGAAAAAAAAGAAGGGAAGGGGAGGGAAGGAAGAGAGAAGGAAGGAGGGAAGGAAGAAGGGAAGGCAGGCAGGAAGGCAGGCAGAAAGGCAGGAGGGAAGGCAGGAAGGCAGAAAGAAAGGCAGAAAGAAGGAAAGGAAGAAGGAAGGAAAGAAGGAAAGAAGAAGGAAGGAGAAAAAAGGAAGGAAGGAGAAGGAAGAAGGAAGGAAAAGGAAGGAAGAGGAAGGAAGAAAAAGAAGAGAAAGAAAGAAAAAAAGAAAGAAAGAAGAAGAAAGAAAGAAGAAAGAAAGAAAGAAGAAAGAGGAAAAGAAAGAGAAAGAAAGAGAGAAAGAGAGAGAAGAGAAGAAAAAAGAAAGAAGAAAGAAGAAAGAAAGAAAGAAGAAAAAAGAGGAAAAGAAGAGAGAAAGAGAAAGAGAAAGAGAAAGAGAAAGAGAAAGAGAAAGAGAAAGAGAAAGAGAAAGAAAAGAGAAAAGAAGAGAAAGAGAAAGAGAAGAGAAAGAGAAAAGAAGAGAGAGAAAGAAAGAAAAGAGAGAAAGAAAGAAAAGAAAGAAAAAGAAAGAAAGAAAGAAAGAAAGAAAGAAGAGAAAAGAAGAAAAAAAAAAAGAAAGAAAGAAAGAAAAAAAAAAAAAAAAAAAGAAAAAAGAAAGAAGAAAAAAGAAAGAAAGAAAGAAAGAAAGAAAGAAAAAAGAAAGAAAGAAAGCTTGTCAGTTTTATTTCATAATCCTGAAGTCCTATATGAATTATTCTCAGTATTTTGGCCAGAAGGACCAGATAGCCTGTTAAAGAAATTCACCCAGTCCTTTCTCCATCCCATGGTGGGAAGCATGCACAGAGCATGAAAGAAAACATAAGCAGGTCCATCACAAAACATATGTGCAATGGTGCTATGATATACTGAGGTATGAGTATGGCCTGCAAGATTATGGATCTTTTTGCATTTTGCAACAAAAAGAAATCTGATGTAACTTTTGGTTTGTTGTGGGACTGCTGGGATAGTAGGTAGTAGAGTGTTAACTCTTGGTTTGTATGGTCTTAATGATTTGTTCTTGGTACTATGCACGTAAGGTGTAGTTATTTACTTTTGAACATCCCTAAATCACAAATGCACTCAATTTGGTATAAATCACTCCTCTATTTCACAGAGGTTTAGCTCTGTGGGCTTCTGAGTTCTCTTCAGACAAACACACCTTATAGCCAGGAATGTGGTTTTAGTCTAATTAAAGTCTTCACAGTCTTAACAAAGATTTGTTATTAGTCCAGTTATAATGATACTAAAGACTTAATGGTTAAAACTATATTCAGCTAAAACCAATACATACAGACTTCTGGGTCTGCTTGGCATCATTTTCATATGCTTTCTGACACGTACTGTACCTTTTTCCTCTTTCATTGGTCTCCAGCTCCACCACCATCTAAATGTACTCTATACTGTGTGTTTTTTACATACATTGGATAGTTTCTCATTCTTCTGTTACTGTTAAAGATACTTTGAAAGGTACACTAGTATATTTTTATACACTCAAAAAGATAGACTGGTTGTACAAGCTAGGCAAAAGATCAAACAAAGTTGGTAATAGTCAATTAACAATTAAATAATTGCAGTTAGAACAAAGTTGGATGCAGGTCAAACACATCCAGATGGAGCCTTACAAGTCCTGAGACCCATTTACTGGCCTTACTGAAAGCTTATGGCCTATTACACTGTCAACACCATAATTACTGCACTACTAGGCAACGTACAACAAATTCTTACATAATTACAGATTTAAAAGTTTATACACCTGTTCTGGAAAGTATTATTTTCTATGTGTCTTTAAATGACATTGAAAAAATTCCAATTTTAAGTATCTATATGTTTTATGTGAAATATAATTACAATGTTTTTCAAACAAAATTAACAGAGCTTATTTAAATAGGTGGTGAGAAAAAAAACAACAACTCATAGATTAGTGGAATGTTTAAGGTTTTTCTCTTAAATTACATTTAATATTGCATTTTCTTTGTTACAGTTCTACTTATCTTTTATAATTTCCTTTAACAGCCTTGTGAGAATAATGCTTTTGAAAGCTCAAAGAAAATAAGCCAGATCATGAAAAATGTTTCAGACATAAACTTTGAATAATAAAGCTCATGATTCCATGGTGTCTTTGCTCCTGATCTTTTCTTTTTGTGGATTTGAATGGCAGCGTCCTATTTAGCTATTGCAACAATATTAAATGCCTTCAGCAAGGGATTTGATACCATCTGAGGCTTCCAGCTTACAAATGACAATATATGTGAAGAATTAATAAATAAAATCCAACATGTGGATATTCAAGTAATAAATACACAAGATCTGAGAGGGCACAATGCAATTGTGAATGTAGGAATTAACACGCTTAAAATTTTTCTAATGATCACTCTGAAATCAGCTGCTATGTCATTTTTTAAATCACATGGTTTTGGATTTGCATAAACTCCTCCTAAATAGGACTCTAGGTTTCTCAACTGTCTTTTATGGATCTGTGCCCTAGATATTTTTAAAGTATTACAATATATTTTTAGAAGGAAATGACAATTTGGATTATATATAGTATTACTAAATTATATTTTCAAATGTATTTTCATATAGAAATTGATCTATTAATTGAATTTAAAGATTTACAGGGGGAAATGTTCCTGGTTCCAGGTCTTCCTGTTTTTGCATAAAACATGAGGAACAAAGAAAGATTTTTCCAAACATGAAACCCTTTGTCTTAACATTTTAAATGAATAGGATTTCAGAATATGTAGTTATTGTAATCTATGATTCATCCCTACTTATTGCAAAAGGAGTTTGGGAACAACTGCCCCGTTGTTTCCCTCTGTATCTCTGTATATAGGCTGTATGCTAGTTTCTTTGTTTGTATGTCTGTTTGTTTTAAAAAAACTTTCTTGTGTTAGGTTCTCTCAATGCAGGAACAGAATAAACTACATGTGTGAAGAAATGTGTCTCAATTTCTACATTCTATGAAACAATGCAGAAAGGGAAGCAAGAGCTTCAGAAACAGGTGTTAAAGATACTCTCATTTACTGAACAGCTTATTTATGACCATGATGAAACTGTGGGCTTTGTCTGGTATTTATTTGTCCCACATTCTACCTATCTCAAAATCAGCAAGTTTTACATATAGCTTGTCCCTGAATAAGATTTTTTTTTTTTTTTGGTATATTACAGATATAAATGTAGGGGCATAAATGTGTCTTCGGTGTAATCTTTTACAAAATTCACTGCTGTATGGAATTTATCTTAGCCTTCCTTGGCAGAAAGGCTGCTCATTTAAAGGAGTTTTTAGCCTGCCTATCCACCCCAAAAGATAAGGCAGAAAATAGAGGCATAATCTGTTTCTTGGTTCATGATTGAACCAAGTAATAGATTGAGCCAGTAGAAGATGCAAGAAAGCCAAGTGTCTGCATTTATCTTAAAATATTTGATAACATCTCTTCTTGCACTACAGGCTAAAAATCTGCATAAAGAATTTAGGTATAGGTATAGGTATGAGGTGTAGATATAGGTATAGGTATGTTCTAGTTTAACTCCAGTAGGCAGCTCAGCACCGCACAGACACTTGCTCAATTTCCCCAAGTGATGGGATGGGGAAGAGAGTCAGAAAGGTAACAGTGTGAGATCTCTTGGTAAGATAAACCCAAGAGGTAAAGCAGAAGCTGTGCGTACCAGCAAAGCAAAACAGGGAATTCATTCATTACTTCCTGCGTAGGACTGGACATCTAGGGCTCATAGTTGGCAAAAATCCACACAGTAGCCAGTAGGTACAACAGTTTATTATCACTCCAGAAGATGTCAGTCTCAAAAAGTGCAGGGGAAGCCCCAGGAGCCATGCCAGGACAAGGGAAACCACCAGGAACTAAGGAGCATCAGCCCATGGTCAAAGCTTGCTCATACTTAAAGAGCAGTGTTTTTCTAATAATAGTTCATGAATATTCACGTCTCGTGCCTGTGGTCATGGCAGGTGGCCCGCTGAGGATGTTTTTATAGTGACCACCCCACATGATCAGGTTCTGTGTCTGGGAAAGTAAATATAGAAATATATAGAGGTGAGACCATATAAAGAACAGAGAATCAAGAGCATTGTGTGAACTTGATCCCCAACCAAGCAAGATGTATTTGGCTACAAGAAATGTGCAAGATATAGCAATAAGCAAGAACAGTCATTTCCTGAACAACCAACTCCTCACAGTGTCTTACACAATGGCCTATACACTTCCCATTGGCAGGCAGATATTCAGCCGCTTCCAGGAAAGCAGGTCTCATCATGTGTAATGGTTTATTGGGAAGACAAATGCCATCACACAGAATGTCCCACCTTCCTCCTTCTTTTTCCCCATCTTATATTGCTGAGTGTTCCATATGGTATGCAATATCCCTTTGGTCACTTTGGGTGAGCTGTCTTGGTTGTGTCCCCTACCAGCTTCTTAGAATCATAGAATGGTTTGGATTGAAAGGGAGCAAATAGATTATCTAACTTCAACCCCCCTGCCGTTGGCAGGGACACCTCCCACTACATGAGGTTGCTCCAAGATGCATCCAACCTGGCCTTAAACACCTACAGGGATGGGACATTCAGAACTTCTCTGGGCAACCTGTCCAGTGACTCACCACCCTCTGAGTAAAGAATTGCTTCCATGTAGCTAATCTAAACCTACCCTCTTTTAGTTTAAATCTCTTATCCCTTGTTCTGTCACTACACTCCCTGATAAAGTGTCCCTCTCCTGCTTTCTTATATGACTCTTTTAGGTACTAGAATGTCGCTATAAGGTCTTAACGGAGCCTTCTGTTCTCCAGGCTAACTCCAGAGGGGGTTAACCCCAACTCCCTCAGCCAGTGTTCAGCCCCATGGCCCCCAGCAACCTCACGGCCCTCCCCTGGAATTAATCCAAAAGGTCCATGTCCTTCTTACGTTGGGAGCCCCAGAGCTGAACTCAGAACTCCAGGTGGGGTCTTACAAGAGTGGAATAGAGAGGGAGAATCACCTTCTGGTCGCACTTCTTTTTATGCATCTGAGCATAGAGTTGGCTTCCTGGGCTGCAAGTGCACATTGCATGCTCATGATGAGTTTTTCATCAACCAACACCCCAAAGTCCTCCTCTCAGTCCATCCTCTGCCCAGCAAGTATTCATCTTTGGGATTCCCCTGACCCAGGTGCAAGACCTTCCATTTAGCCTTGGTGAACTGCATGTTGTTTGTATGGACCCACCTCTCAAGTCTGCCCAGGTCCCTCTGTGTGACATCCTTTCCCTCCAGCGTGTTGACTGTACCACAGAGCACCCCCCACCCCCACTTGTCTTGTGCACCCCCGGCCTTTTTGTTGGCAGGGTGGTATGAGAAGCAGAAAAGTCCTTGATTCTGTGTAAGCGCTGCTCAGCAGACAACCAAAACAATGGTTTGTTATCATCACTACTTTCATCAAAAATCCAATCACAACATCACACAAGCCTCTGTGAAGAAAATTAACTTTATCCCAGCCAAAACCATGAAAATAAGCTAAAGGCAGAAATCAGTTAGAAACAACTTCAGATAATACAGCTGAATCAAGAGTCAAAGAGTGAAAATCTGATTGATATTTAAGTGTTTTGTTATATAATTATTCAAAGTATCCTTATGCAAAAATAAATAAATAAATAAAATGTTGTTTGTTCTTCTTGCATGCTTCCAAAAGACATTTATCCATGTTGTGATCTACACACGGGAAAGCCATAGAAAACAGATCCATGATTATAACCAAGGGCTTACTGTTACCTGTAGAACTCCTGGAATTAAATGGGTGACCTGGTTGATCCTTATTGACAAAGGTAATGCTATCTCTTCTGTTAACAGCTTTGAGAGTAACATAGCGGAGGCTGGGATTTGTTTTTAAATTCGAAAAAAATAGTATAGAAATCTTAGAGGACTTCCTTAAAGACAGCTTTGTACAGTACAGCTTGTTGCGTAATGTTCTTTACATTTGCAGTCAGTGATGTACAGTGAGATTTTCATAACGACTGCTCACTTAAGATCTTGTATAAAAACACAAGAACACATCCTTTGCATTTACTCTACTTAGAAAAGATAGAGAATGAAGCAATTTTCCTTTCCTTTCCTTTCCTTTCCGCTCCTTTCCTTTCCTTTCCTTTCCGCTCCTTTCCGCTCCTTTCCTTTCCTTTACTTTCCTTTCCTTTCCTTTTTTTCCTTTCCTTCCCTTCCCTTCCCTTCCCTTCCCTTCCCTCCCTTCCCTTCCCTTCCCTTCCCTTCCCTTCCTTCCCTTCCCTTCCCTTCCCTATTCCCTATTCATTAGGATTTGTGGAAAACAGCTGTGATTTTACTGAATACATTCAGATTTAATTGCTTATTGAACTATTTTCATTACTTTAAATTCTGAAAATAAGCTTTAGCTGTTAATGGATTGGGACAGAAAGATAAAAAGAATCTCACTTTCTTCACTATTTCCTACTAATTACTAATTCTGTTTCCATAAAGAGGTTTAATGTTTCTGCCTAAGATTAACCATGCATGCCTTTTAGAATGTGTATTTAAAAGAACTCCTGCTGCTTTGGTAGAATTTTATTTGTACAATTCTTGTAAACATGCAAAAATTAACTTGTATATCTGTTTTGCATAGTAGAATTTCTGGTATATGCACATATGAGTGCATGGTCATACACAAACACACAGGTATACGCATGTGTAATGTCTCATCCATCTGCACAAAGCATGAGTATAACCATGCAAATCTAACATATATTACATTAATTTCAAAGCATTCTGGATCACTTTCTGTTTGACAACAACGTTTTGCTTCTTCCCTTCTTAGCATGGATATGAACAAGCTCTCTATAGTATAGCAGAATAACCTGAATGTCATCTAGGAAATTATGTACTGACTTATTTTCAAGGAACAGAAGAAATTGCTACATTTGTCACTTTTCATTACATACCAAACTGATTCATCTTAGCTATAGATGAATATAGAATAAGCTATGTATCTCATTTGCATAATGGAAGTGCCTCAGTATATAATACATGTATGAAGTACAAATTTACTCACCCAGTGCAGTATTTGATGTCTAGCAGCTTTGAATCCATGGTTTATTTCTCTCATTTGCCTTTGGCGATTGGGTCTCACTAATCTGTATTGGCATTTAAGAAATCTTGAAATGCAGTTTATTGAAAGAAAACGATCCAAAATGCTTTGAAATGTATGTAGTAGCTTATGCTCAGTTTGCTTGTGTTGAACTTATGCTATATACTAGTGAACCGCAAATTACACATATATGTGCATATGTTTCGTTTGCACATGAACTCACATATATTCTGGAACCTGAGGGTGCAACAACTCCACCAGAGGTCACTTTGGTTGTTTAAGTGCTGGCTTTCTGTTTCTATCTCATGTAGTGACCCCATATAGTCAGTATTATTCCACTTCCTTCTTGGTAATAGATTTGTTTCTCGTATTTCTTTAATGCATACTATGAACTATTGTGTATTATTCAATAAAGCTATGCTATTTTATTATCCTTTACTTAAAATGACAATTGTGATCAAATCAGGGAAGGCAAAAAATTCTTCCTATACAAGAAATGTAGCTTACCATAGGCAGAATCCTACCAGGAAAAATCTCTCAATAAAGCACGCTTGTGTAATGATCTAGATGCTCATTTCTCACTATCTATACAGACTTAATGTTTTCCAACAACCACATATGGTCAATTCTCTTCAATGTTCTCTCTCTCTCAATTGTGCCTAGGCATCATTTTAATGTAGATAATTGAACTTCAGTTAATTCTGCATATGTTTTCTAGATTAGTTGTTTACTGTTGCTGATGCAGGCCTGGAATAATTCACATATGATTGCAGCATTTTACTCACTGTCACATACTCAGTTCTGTGTGATCATTTTTAAATCTTGTATGAACATTGTTTTATTACTTACTAGGCAGCTATAGAAGAATGTGATATGAATTTCTAATAAACCTTATTCCCTTTAGAAAACAAAACAAACCACTGTGCTCTTTTATTAGCTTGTTCTATTCCATGGGCAGTAATAAGAGAGTTTCAAAGAAAATTAAAATTTCATTTCTAAGAAATGGAGTGGTGGTGGTGGGTTATTATATTTAATGTGTTAGTTAGTTTGGGGGGTTGTTTTTTTTTTGGGGGGGCAAGGGGTGAGTAATTCTAAAGTAATGAGAGATGGATGCCTAAATGAAATGGAGCATCTTAACCCAAGGATTTCTTCTGCCAGCTTTGCCTGTTATATGCCTCCAAAGGATTGTCAGGCATAATGCTAAGAAATTCTAAGCCAGGATCTAAAACCAAAATTTGTTCAGTGCTAACTTAGTATTTTAGTTCAGATATAAGAGATGTAAATTTTGTGAAGATACTCACATCTGTTGTAAAATATCCTGGTAGAGACTCTGGGGAAGAAAATTAGAAATGAATTTTAGAATACATTTCACACTAAATTATATCTGGATCATATTGCACCTCCAATGATAACTGAGATTTCAACTCCTTTTTTCCACCATCATGCAGAAAGAAAACGTATTAATTAAATGTTTTCCTCAGTTTATCAGATAGACTTAATCTACACCGAAGTGTTGGTGAAGAAAAGTCAACTTCTATTTAGTAGCCTAGATCTTGAAAATACCTTCTTCCTAATGTTGGTTTAACTTGAATCAAGAGCAGAGTTGGAATTTTTAGAAAATATTTACAGTCAGAATTAAAAATCCAAAGCTAGGCCTTTAAAGAAGGACACTGCTTACAAGGAAATTAAAACTTGAAAGAGAACACTGTGTTTTCTTTTGATATAATATTCCTCTTCAAAATACTTATATGTACTTTATTAAAAACAGAATACAATAAGTCATTGTTAGGATTACAATGGCAGCCACTTAAGCATGTAATTCATTTCCATCGTAAAGATAGAAAGGAAACATTTCCAAATGGCATAGGTTTATGTTTTAGCTACACTTTATCTGGAGGTGTGACTGGAGAACAAAGACACACCAAGGAAATTTTAGTTTAAGTATTAGACTGGTGAAGTTTCAG
Organism: Cygnus olor; assembly: GCF_009769625.2. NCBI lineage: Eukaryota > Metazoa > Chordata > Aves > Anseriformes > Anatidae > Cygnus > Cygnus olor. The sequence continues at coordinate 14,118,172 of NC_049176.1, read as the reverse complement.
CTGTGTGTATGTCAGAAAACAAAACAAAAACAAACAAAAAAAAAACAAAGAAAAAGGTGGACCATAGTTGGAAGGTAGTAATCTCAGTTTACAGCCTTATAGAAAGTTTTACAATCTGATAAAAGAATCAGAAAAAAAGAGGCTGTTGCCAATAGTGTCCTGAAAATAAATAAATAAATAGTTATATCTTAGATGAGTTTATGTCTACTTCCTGGCTTACACCAAAACTGAGACACAAAATTTGTTTGATCATAATCAATCATAAAACAACAGCAATTATATTAAAAAAAATAATAATCTATTTCATCACCATAGAATCCTCATAGAACGGCTTGGGTTGGAAGGGACATGACAGACCATCTAATTCCAAACCCCTGCCATAGGCAGGGAAGCCACCCACTAGATCAGGTTGCTCAAGGCCTCGTCTAACCTGGTCTTGAACACCTCCAGGGATGGGGTATCTGCAACTTCTCTGGGCAACCTGTTCCAGTGCCTCACTACCCTCTGAGTGAAGAATTTCTCCTTACCTCTAATTGATATCTCTCCTCTTTTGGTTTAAAGCCATTACCCCTCGTCCTGTCATTATCCAATTAAGCAAAGACTTGCTCTCCATCTTTTGTACAAGTCCCCTTGAAGTACTGAAAGGCTGCAATGAGATCACCCCGGAGCCTTCTCAGCTCTCTCAGCCTTTCTTCGTAGGAGAGGTGCTCCAGCCCTTTGATCATCTTTGTGGCCCTCCTCTGGACCTGCTCTAACAGCCCCACATCCTTCTTGTGCTGGGGGCTCCAGACCTGGACGCAGTACTTCAGGTGGGGCCTCACAAGGGTAGAATAGAGGGGGACAATCACCTCCCTTGACCTGCTGGCCACTCTTTTGTTGATGCAGCCAAGAATGCAGTCGCCCTTCCTGGATGCAGGCACGCACTGCTGGCTCATGTCGAGCTTTTTGTCCACCAGAACCCCCAAGTCCTTTTGCTGCTCTCAGTGATTTCTTCTCCAAGCCCGTACTCATGTCCAGGATTTCCCCAACCCAGATGCAGCACCTTGCACTTGGACTTGTTGAACCGCATTAGGTTCATGTGAGCCTAATTCTCAAGCTTTTCCAGGTCCCTTTGGATGGCATCCCTTCCTTCTGTTGTATTGACTGCACCACTCAGCTTGGTGTCATTTGCAAACTTGCTGAGGGTGCACTCGATCCCACAGTCTATGTCATTGATAAAAATATTAAATAGTAAAATGTGGTTTCTCTGAATCACAAGCTATTATATTTCACTAAGTTATTCACAAGGATTCAGTAGCTCCAATGCTGGATATAAAATATAATTGATTATTGGGTCTTTGGTTCTAAAAATGGTTTTGTTTTGTTTGCATTTTTGGTTTTTGTTTTGTTTTTTTTTTTTTATTTATTTTATTTTTTTTTTTTTTTTTTTTTTTTTTTCCTGAGCGCTTCCATAACAAGCAACCATTAAACTTCTACACAGTGATTTTAATAATGAAATAAGCTATATTCCCTAGCTATGTAAGTGAACATAATTAAGAATTATAAACTGTGGTGAATCCTGAATAGATCTTTTAGAAAAAAATCCAGTCTTAGTTTAAAAGCTCTAACAACATTGAAATTTCACTGGGTGCTGTATTTCAATTGGAGAAAAACAAACAAACAAACAAACAAAACTTTATTCTCCCTCTCTCTTTTTTTTTTTTTTACTATTGTATATTATTACTATCTTAATCATGTATTAAAATATAGCTATTCTAGAGATACTGAACAGAATGGAGAGCAACTTGTGAAGCTCCTTCTAAGATGAAAAAGGAATCTAGTTTGATGAATGTTGATTATATCTCACTAACAGCCCTAAAGGCATTTCATAATTTTGTGATAAGAAAATATTTCCTAGTCAAAAAACATTACATCTGTTTTTTTTGAAAAGTTTACTCATTACATGCTTTGTCTGACAACTCAATGTAGTACAGCTTGATGGATAACTGAGTGAAAGGCTTGAAAGATCTCCAAATGAATTCAGTATTACAGATTTAATGAAAAATGTTGAAGCGCAAAATATTATAAATATGAACCTTCTAATTGAAAAAAAAAAATAATCAGCAAAACAAAACAAAACAAAACAAGTATCCTTCTCGTTTTGAGTAACTTTAGTGATATTAAAGGAATGAGTAGGCAGCGTCAGGCTTCAGCCTTCTGTCGGCCTCTCTTTGTTAAAGTTATCATTTCCTCCTCATAGTTTGTTAATATTTCAGCCATTTACTATAGTGAACTTTATAAAAATATATTGCCAAATTAATGAGATTCAACAATACTCAGTAGAATAGAAAAGATCCACTGTGGGCTACAATTTATCTTGTGGGGTCTCAATCTTTACTTAATCTCTAAAATTAATTATTTTTACTCAGTAGGAAGAAGGCTGAAGAGTGTATTTCTCTACTGAAAAATATTTTGCAATTTTAGACAGTTTTTTTTTTTTTTTTTTTTTTTTTTAACTAAATATACTTAAAAATCTGTAGATGCCTTTGTTTCCCTGCAGCTTTGCTGTATGCCAATAATCGACCAACCAAGTAGATGTATCAGGATGCGGGGTTGGCTGACCAGGAGTCTTTCAACTGGGCTTCACTGCAAAAAGGAGATGTACAAGAAGAAGCGAGGACAGGTGACATAGGAAAAACACAGAAATACCGTTATGGAGATGAAAGGATAATGCTAGGAAAAGAAAAAAATAAAACAGCTAAGCTGCTGTCAGCTACAGTTGAAATATGTAAGAGACTCAAGGGAAAGAAGAGCTATTACTGCTATAAGGATGTAGAAGGATGAACAAAGTATGGGCTTGCTGCCAGATGGAGAGCATGATTTAGTGACAACAGAGCAGAAGACAGAGGTGTCAATACCTTCTTTGCTTTGGCCCTCACTGACAAGGTTTCCCACACTTATGTTTCTAGAGATAGGATTCAGGAGCAGGGGAGATACCAGCAGTGGAGAAGAATCTATGCAGGCTGAAATCTCTTCAGAAGCCCATACAAGACCCTGGCGCCAGATGGGCTTCATCTAAGAGCTGTGAGAAAGATTACTATTGTCATCACTCTCTATAGTGTCTCTCTGGTAGTACAGAGAGAGAAGCTCCAAGATGACTGACGAAAGGAAAATGATACAACCATCTTAAAAAAAGAACAAATGGTCTGTTGAACTAGAGGCCAGTCAGCCTTGCTTCAGTCTATTGGACAATCTATGAACACAGCTCACTTCAGGGCACAACGAAGCAGGTAATTAAGCATAACCAGCATGAATATACCAGGAATAAATCAGGAAATGAAACCCATTTGCCTTCTGTGGTGAAATGGCTGTTTATCTGTGAGAAAAAAAAAAAAAAAAGCAGTGGGCTTAAAGGATGATGTTAAGGGTCATACTGTATCTAGGGTTCACTTACAAATTCAGGCACCTTTTATGTGTCTTTAATTAGAGGAGGCAACAGAATGCAATCAAGATTGCAAATAACAATAACCCTGCATGATGTTTTCAGCAAGCTCCAGGACAGAACCATCATTCTGAAGGACCTGAGTAGTGCATAGGAATGAGCCAAGAGGAATCTCATGAAATCTGACAAAGACAAATGCATTGGGACAAGCTTGTGACTGACTGGAAAAGACCTGAGGGCTCCTGGCAGATACTGGCTAAACATGAAGCAGTGGTGTGCTTTAGCAGCAAAGGAAAACAACTGTACCTGAGGGTGTATAAACAATGACACTGCCAGAAGATTGAGGCAAGTGACTATTCTTTTTCACTCAGCAGCTCAGCTGTCATTAGCCTGCCCCTGGAAGAGTGCGTTCAGTTTTGCTCATGCCCCCCACTCCCACCCCACCCCCACAATGCAATAAACATGTTAATATTTATTCCCTGGACAAGAAACACCAGGTAATAGTTTCTCTGCTGGACTGTCTGCCACATGAGAAGAGGCTGAGGGAGTGGAGCAGAACAAGAGACAACAGCATAAATGGAAACAAAAGATGTTCCAGTTTGGTATAACAGTGGAGAAAAAAAAAAAAAAACTGTCAGGAGAACTAAGCATTAGAACAGGTTGTTGGAAATATTGTGGAATCTTTGTTCTTGGAGGTTTTTAAGACAACAATGGTGTATTGGATGTCAATGGTATTGGATGTCAGTGGCAACAGTTGTGTCTCTTTGCTCTTAAGTGACTAAGTCATGTCACTGTCTTTATCTTCACCCACAAGCTATTTAATTTTATTTTCTCCCCCTGACCTGTTGAGGAAAGGGAATGAGAGACCAGGTGGGTAGTAATCTGGTGGCTGGCCAAATTCAACCCAACACAATTGGGCAGAGCCCTGAGCAGCCTGGTCTGAACTCATTGTCATTTCTCTGAGCAAGAATGAACTTGGGACACCTTTTATTCTCTTCCTGGTTGAATAATAGTGTACTGCTTTTCCTGTTCTACTTCCTGTCTAATTTAGTGTTTGTTTTACATATTTTCCTCCCTTATCTTCAGCTCTGCTTTTTCCCTTGAATGTGTTTTTTCTTTACTCAAACCCTTCTTAAAACCTTTCTGTCTTGCTCTGCTCACTTATTCAAAAAATTATCTATGTGCATTCTGTTTCTTTAAATACTTCATCAAAAGCCCTTTCAATTTAACAGTAGTGTTTTCACAGATAGAAGAGCAGAAAATAATCACAGAATTAGAGTTGTCTATGTAAAGCACAGAAATACTTCTTATATTGTTTTACCTTTGGCAGAATTGAATCAAATTTTAGGGTGATGTAAATTCTAATAAAATTGTTGTCTTCTCAATTTATATAACATCATGCAGACTTGCTGTTGCAGAGTTAGGTTACAAGAGACATGAAATGCTGGTTATCCCTCATGTAGCATAGTATAACATGGCCGTGTTTTACAAAATCTTCCATGTGTATACAGTCATGGCTTTCTGCCCATTATTTAATTTAAAGGTGTTTCATTTAAATGATCTTTTTTTCATTTCTTGTTTGTACACCAATATCTGCTGAATATTTTCCTGAATGTGTCTTTGAAGCACAATTGTTTTTACATTCAGTGGTTTGTAAGCTAAAAGGATCTCTTATCAATGGTGCAGGGGATTAGTCGGATTTTAATGTGCAACTCCTTCATATATTAATGGGACAATAGTGTTATGAGAAGACTTAAATGACAAATTGTTGCAATTGTAAAGAAAAAGTTAATGCTTTTTGTTCACAGAAAAGATAGTTCTACTGTATATAGGTTATATTTCCTCTATCCTTAGGAGCTTTTATGATCTATCCTGTCAAATTACACTTTTCATTCTCTGCTCCTGTACAGACTTTTATGTTTCTATCAACTGAAAAGCAAGTGTAAAAATAAATAAATAAATAAATAAATAAATAAAGGAAATTTAAATGACTTAAAATAAACACGTGAAAAATATTTGAGAAAGTTTGGGAGGAAATATTTTAAACATGGCTAGTCTCTGGCTTTACAGATAAATATGCATATAAGTAAGATCCAGTAAAACTTGCTAAAGCAACGTACTTTTTTTATAACTGGAGTAAAAAACATACATATGAATTAAATCATATTATTATTTCTGATCGAGATTCTGTTCTGCCAGTATGTTCTGTACATCACGTTTTATATGTAGAGATACACTGCATATAAAAAATTGATTTGAGTTTGATTTAGCTTATTAATGGCAAAGCTAAATAATATCTATTGGCTGTAATATATTTCTTTATTCCTTGGTGTAAATCATTCCTCAAACAGTGAGCATTCTCATGAGACTGCATACTGTAAAAATGGGTGTATGCTTCTTATTACAGGAAAGCAGCATTAGTCCTAGAAGAAAACTGATACCACAACAGTCTGCATGTTTTCCTTTTGAATGTAGGAGTATAGTATAATGCTATGTAAACTAGCACTGACCAGTCTCCAACTGAAAAACAGAAAACCATATAGCTACTTCAGTACTGTGATGTGTATGAATTCATATGTTCTACTGAAATGTACAGCATATTAAGTCAGGCAAAACATGAATGGTTGTCTTTGTACTGCACTGTTTAAACTTATTAATTTATAAACTTTAGTAAACTGTCAATTTGGAACTTCTGAAAAGATTTCTGAACCATGCTGCATTACAGCATATTTGGCAATTAGTTAGAAAGAATAATCTGAAGAAGACCAGGACATACATAAAATAATTGAATGAGTGTGTCACATTCAGACGTCCACAGAAATGACATTTTTTAAAAGAACTTTTGGTATATACCAGACACAGACGATGAAATTCACCAGAGGATCTCAAAGTACAGGAACTTCAAAGAATGGCTATAAATGTACATGAAAAAATGTCTAATATATTAATAGTTATATATACTGAAAAAAACATCTTACAAAGCCATTGGCTATACTACAAGTTGAGAAACAAGAACATTTTTTCCACAGGGAAGACTTAAGTAATAACTGCCTACTATAATTTTTGTTGACCTCCTGCTAAAGAGGAATGTTTGTGAATCAGGAAAAATAAATCATCAAATCATCATGATTTAATACATAAATTAATTAAAAGTGTATCTCTTCTAGGAGATTATTTTTACTGAAAAGATTGCAAATAGTTTTCTTTTAGCATCTGAGAAGATGCTAATGATGTTATTAATATTGACAGCTATAACTGTTCGGGCATTTTTCTTATATACCAGAAGTACCAGAAGTACTATAACCTCAGTCCCAAATTTTTGCCTTTTTGTTTGTTTGTTTGTTCTGTTTTGTTTTCTGTGAAAGCTGGTTATCTATGTAAAACTGATCATAGCCTATGAAATCACATACAAAACTGAGTAATTCAGGAATGTGAATGGTTAAGTGTAATGGAATATAATTTTTTGAATGTAAGATAGAAAAAGGATTCTTCAAAAGGAGCAAGTAGAAGCTGATATTATGAATATTTTGACTTTTTCCTGGCTTTCAGAATCTCCCTCAACTTTTTCTTTTTAATATGTTTTAGCAAATTTATTATGAAATGTAAGAGTTGTAAAAAAATATGCTTTCTTTCATGCCATAAATATCATGTTTCTGAAGCTCAGTATGGTCAGCTCCATAGGCTTAGTATGGGGTTCTTGCAGTTTCATGAGTTGGTTATTTCAACTCTAAAGCTATCAAACTAATGCATTTTGTTTATAAACCAGCATACACGAAGTATATTTGAAGCAATCAGCACTGAAAAGAGTCTTTGTTTAACTTCTATTTATTTTCTTCAGTTCCTTGTCACCCCAGAGTAAATGTAATGAATATGTTTTTTAGGATTTCATACACAGACAGAAGACTGTACCCTGACAGAAGACTGTTTTCTTGATGGGAGCAATCTCTGACAATGAAATGATATACTTCCTGAATATATAGGAATTAATAGGACATGTTTCGAGTATCTTGTCAACAGTGAGAACTGATATTCTGACAGCCAAAACATGGTTGATAAATAGATTTTTCAACAGAGGAGCTTTTAATTAAAAATGGAATTTTAATAAAACAAAAACTTCTGCGGGAGACGAATTTCCTCTTAACACATATGTCAAGGGAAAAATCTAAAAATGTACTTTTATTTTTTTTTGGTTTGCTTTTACTCTTCTTTTGTCTTGGTTTCCTTTTAGATTGCACATCAATATAAGAACTTAAATTTTAGCAGATTATCTTTGCAAATCCTATATGGATAGGTTACTGTCCTCTTCCTTTCCTTTCCTTTCCTTTCCTTTCCTTTCCCTTTCCCTTTTCCCTTCCCCTTCCCTCCCCTTCCCCTTTCCTTCCCCTTTCCTTCCCCTTTCCTTCCCCTTCCCCTCTCCCCTTTCCCCTTCCCCTTTTTCCCCTTCCCTTCACCCTTCCTTTCCCCTTTCCCCCTTTCCTGCCTTGCCTTGCCTTGCCTTGGCCTTGCCTTGCCTTGCCTGGCCTTTCACTGTTACCTTCCCGTCCCTTTCCATTTCCCTTTCCCCCTTTCCCTTTCCCTTTCCCTTTCCCTTTCCCTTTCCCGTTGTCACACTTTTCCCTTTTCCCTTTTTTTTTCCCTTGTTCCCTTTCCCTTTTCCCTTTCCCTTTTCCCTTCCCTTTTCCCCTTTCCATTTCCCTTTCCCTTTCCCTTTCTAGATACTGTACATCCATTTGGACCCAGATTTCCAGCTCTTGCACTGCTTTGAAATCTGGTTTTAGTCCAAGGTAGCTTTTAGTTTGTGTAAATAAATAAATAAATAAGTACTCTTTTCTTTCTGCATCTGTAATATATGAAATCAGATTACAGTTACCCTTTCTCGAGGCTCTAATTGTGCTTCCTATGATGTAAAAAACTTCATGTTAATTCACTTTAAAACAAGAACTGTCACATTAGCCAGAATCAGATGGTGTTAAGCTGTTTATTTTCACTCAGGTGAAACTGTCACTTAACAATAACTGTAGGGCGAATTTCAAAGCTTGCAGATACTCGATCTGCTTGGATATTAGATTTCTGACAATTACACTTAGAAAAAAAAAATAGTCGGTCATGGGAAGGGGGTGAAAAGAAATGAATGTCTTTATGGCTTGATGTGCCAGAAACAGAGGGCAAATGATTCACAAAATGATTACCTTTTTAATTGTAATGTATTTTATTGATTATCTACAGTGGGAGGAATCAAAAAATTGTAAGAGTTCAGCTGTCATGACAAACAAACCATATTTTTTCTTGTCACAATGTTAAATGATTTAAATAGGGAGGAAAAATCTGTATAATTCCAGATTCATAGGGATCAGAGTGGAAGAAATGTTGCCTGTGTTCTAAACACACTGTGAAATTGAGATATAGACTAATGCGTCTCTCTGTAATTGCAACTATTTTGGAAATCAAACCAATTATATTCTATTTATATATACACATGTACAAATTGTAAAATGTCCATTAACCTTGTAAAGAAATCAGTACACCAACCACAGAAAAAGATAATTAAAAATATTTTTTCATTAGAAGTTTCAATGTAAAGAAGAAGAATTTCCTGAACCTATTGCAATGAAATATGACAGTTAATTAATAAACTGAAACAGTTGAATAAACTCATAATACTGCTCTTTTTTTTTTTCTTTTTTCCTTATTTGTTTATTTTTAACTATCCCACACAGCCACTTGAAGTATGCTCCCATGGAAAAAGATTTAAGTCAAGCTGTGTTCAATATTTTTGAGAATAAAACCTCATCAGATTATTTTTATGAGGTTTGATTACTTTTTAGAAAAATGCACCTAATCTTGAGCCCATAACATTTTTTTTTTTTTTTTTGTCATGAAATTGTGTCCAGTGTCAGGACAAGTGGCATTGGACACACACTGAAACACAGGAACTTTCATCTGAAAATCAAGAAACACTTTACTGCAAAGGTGACTGAACGTTGGCACAGGTTGCCTGGAAAGGTAATGGAATCTTTGGCTCTGTTGACTAGGAGGCTTGTACCAGATGACATCAAGATGTCCCTTCAAACCTGAACCATTCTGTGATTCTGTGAAAACCCTTGTGATTCTTGATTATAATGTCTGTTTAGTACAGCCTCTAGTGTTAACAGTAGGCTGCTCCTTTTAGGATTCCTTTCAGGTTTCCTTTTTTTCATATTTACTTTCTGGGTTTCTGGAATAATAGGATTTTTATATATATATATATATATATATTTTTTTTTTTTACAAGAGTCTTTCTCGTTGCATAATTGTCTCAAAAAAGAATGGCTTTACTTTAAAGTGAATTACTTTGTTCTATATACTAGAGTACCATACTTAGATGCATTGAGTTTTAAATTTTACCCTTAGAAAGCAAATAGATTGGCCAAAATGAATAGAGGCCCATATGTTCTTATGATTCTTGCGTAGTTACAAGTTATGTCTAGTTCAATTATTTTCTAGAAATCTGTAGAAGTCATTTAAATTCTAACTCTTATTATACAAACAGATTAAACTAGATAGAGTTTAAATGCCATGAATTTTTATTTATTTATTTATTTATTTATTTATTTATTTCCCCCAAGAGGGACAAACAGCAAACTACCATTGTTTTCAGCCTGCCAAATCAGAATTAAAAACAGATTGTAGGCTTGAAATTAAGCTTGAATTTAATCCATCTGGGTCATGGAAAGCTAAAACAGAAGTTGAGTTACATCATTGTAAATATGAAGGAAAACGACCAAATAAATGCTGCCATCTAATTTAGATGAACTTCAAAATTATTTACAGATTCTTAAAATATGCTTCCCTGCAGGGGGTGAAAAATCACTATGCAGGAAACTGAAACTTTTGCTAACATCAGACTTTATTTGTCTTAATTGAAGGCTTCATCATTCGGAGTCCGTTTTTCACCTTCTTAAAATTGTAATGATCGTAATTCTTAATTTCTGAAGTTAGTTTTCTAATTAACTCCAGACTGTGACTAAAAATTCATGTTCTAAGTCTTTCTTTTCCATCTTTACATGGTGTTGGGACTTATTTTAATTTAAGTAAAAGTGTTTGATAAGATTATCAGCCTCATCATCCTTTCTTTATAATGAAATATAAAAATAGAGTTCTACTATGCAGTTTCCTGTGCATGCATTTTAAAGTTATTTCTTCTATCTGAAAATGTAGATCCATGTTTTCCTTCTTCTTTCAATAATTCACCACATTTATACTGTCTCTGAAAAATTTCAATGTTTTCACAAGTTTTTTTAGATAAATTTGCCCTTATGAGCCTTACTGAAAGGCTTCAATTTTGCATTTTAACTACTTCATTTCTTTTTATCTCTGTCATTAGAGCAGCGTCTTTTGGAAATTTAAACAAACTTTTATTCTGTGAGGTTTTGTCTACCACAAAATGTCAGATTTTGGAGAGTCAGATTTTACAAATGGCTTCTACTACAGCCTTTTGCTTAGTTGACAGCAATATAAATTAGAGAATATATATTTCAGTCCTTCTTTCTAATACGAAAATATTCTTCTCTTCATATTCTCTCAGCGGAGAGAGATTTAACCTAAGGATTTAAGATCTCTCACCAAGGTGATCAGCTCCAGGGCAGATGTGTCCTGCAGCAGAGCAAGGGATCATGGCATGCAGGGATTTCCTTTCATTGAGGCCCCTTTGAGGCAGTCAAGGAAACTACCAGGACTTAGCAGCCCTCACAAGAGCATCTGATAAGGCTTAGGTAGAGCCAGAAGTGCCCCCCGCCCTCCCCTGCATTGTACAAAGGCAGCCCCAAGCTGAGGCAGGCTCCTCAGCCAGCCACAGCCACTGAGCAAGAAAAGAAGGTTCCCCTACCCCCTTGCTGCCAGGCAGAGGGAGGGAATCTAGGAGACAGGGGAGTGGAAACTGGTTCCTATTCAGCATAGCAGACAACCCCCCCTGCTGCCTACCTCACCTTCCCAGCTGTCTCTACACAACAGATATGAAGACCTGGTACTTGATGGGCAAGCAAATGATGATGTGGACAAAGGTCCATCCACACTGGGGGAGTTGCTCAGGGCAAGTCAACCTATGATGCCCTGCATCAAAACAACCTCCACCAAGAGAAAAAAAAAAAAAAAAAAAAGAAGAAAAAAAAAAAAAAGGGTTATAGAAAAGGGGGTTATAGTCATAGGGGACTCCCTTCTGAAGGGAATGGAGGGCCCGATTTGTCATCCACACCCGACCCACAGGGAAGTCTGCTGTCTTCCTGGTGCTCGGGTAAGAGACTTGGAAAGTCACTCGTCAGGTACATCCCCCTGATTATTGGTTTGCAGTGATGAGATGGCAAAGAGAAGTCCAAGAGCGATCAAAAAGGACTTGTAGTTTTGGGGCAATTAGTTGAGGGATCAGGTGCACAGGTACTGTTTTCCTCCTTCCTTCCAGCAGCAGGTATCAATACTGAAAGGAATGGGCAGACACAGATGATCAATACATGGTTTCGAGGCTGGTCCCACCAATGCAGTTTTGGTTTTCTTGATCATGACACCTGGCCTACTGGCTCTTGATGGAGAGCACCTTTCTATGAAGGGGAAAAGGATTTTTGCCTATGAGTTAGCAGGGCCGACTGACAGGGCTTTAAACTAGATTTGAAGGGGGAAAGGGACAAAAACAGGCCCACCAGTGATGGGACTGCATACCAGTATTTGAGGCACTGCATGTTAATGAGACCCTTCAATTTGCCCCATGAAGGGCTGAGTTCAATTAAAGACATCTGAAATGTTTCTATACAAACGCATGCAGCATGATAAACAAACATTTCAGCTTCCTGAAATACTTGCATACTAATACACATAGTATGGGAAACAAACAGGAAGAACTGGAGATCTGCATGCAGTCATAAGGCAATGATCTCATTGCAAGCACAGCAGCATGGTGGGATAGCTTACATGACTGGAATGTTGTTGTGGAAGGCTACGTGCTTTTTAGAAAAGACCGGCCAGGAAGGCGAGGTGGTAGAGTTGCTCACCGGTTACAGGCTTGGGGGTGACCTTCTGGAGAGCAGCTCTGCAGAGAGGGACCTGGGAGTCCTGGTGAACAGCAGGCTGACCATGAGTCAGCAATGTGCCCTTGTGGCCAAGAAGGCCAATGGTACCCTGGGGTGCGTTCAGAAGAGTGTTGCCAGCAGGTCAGGTCAAGGGAGGTGACCCTCCCCCTCTACTCAGCCCTGGTGAGGCTACACCTGGAGTATTGTGTCCAGTTCTGGGCTCCCCAGTACCAGAGGGACATAGAACTACTGGAGCAAGTCTAGAGGAGAATTACTAAGATGATGAGAGGACTGGAGCACCTGTCTGTGAGGACAGGCTGAGAGAACTGGGCCTATTTATCCTGGAAAAGAGAAGACTGAGGGGAGACATCATTAATGTATATAAATATCTGAGGGAAGGGTGTCAAGAGGATGGAGCCGGTCACTTTTCAGTTGTGCCTAGTGACAAGACGAGAGGCAACAGGCACAAACTGAAGCACAGGAAGTTCTGGCTCAATATGAGGGGTGCATTTCTTTACTGTGAGGGTGACAGAGCACTGGAACAGGTTGCCAAGAGAGTTTGTAGAATCTCCTTCTCTGGAGATATCCAAAACCCACCTGGATGTCATCCTGCGGAATGTGCTCTAGGTGATCCTGCTTGTCAGGGGTGTTGGACTAGATAATCTTCGGAGCTCCTTTCCAACCTTGGCCATTCTGTGATTGTGTGATTCTGTGATTTGTAGAAGTGGAGTTTCCATGCTCATAGCAAGAGGCTCTAAATTCATAAAAGTATCTCACTGTATAACATTTTCAATGAATAAAAGTTTCATGGTCAGATCCAAAGATCATTAAAATGTTTCAGGCATTAATTCCTGGCTTTCCTGTAGACTTAAGATTAGTATCTGAACACTTTCCTTTCTACAAATGTAAGTCTTTTGCATTGGACGTAGAGTTTGACAGGACAGAAAAGGAAGGAAAAATAATATCAATAGCAGCAGCAACAAGAATAATAACAATAATAAAATATACAACATGAGTAATGCATAATGCAATTGCTCACCACCTGCTGATTGATGCTCTTCCAGTCCCCATTCAGCAGCTGCTCCTCCAGCCATCTCCCCCCAGTTTTTTTTTGTTCATCCCTTTGGCCAGTCTGTGTCAGTTGTCCTGGCTGTGTCCCCTCCCAGTTCCTTGTGCACCCCCAGCTTCCTTGCTGGCAGTGTGGTGAGAGAAGCTTAAAAGTCCTTGACTCTGTGTCAGCACTGCTCAGCTACAACTAAAACATCATTGTATTATCAGCATTATTTTTCTCTTAAATCCAAAAAACAGCACAATACTAGCCACTATGAAGAAAATTAACCCTATCTCAGCCAAAACGAGGACACCTACTTGATTCAGGTTAAAATGGCCACACAGAATTTCTATTGAATACAGAAAAGAAATAACCATATTTGCAACTATTCCCCATGGCTAAATTAAGATTTACTGTTTGGATCTTGTAGCAGGCAGAGCAAAGAGAGTTAGCTACCAGAGACATAGCAGCTATTGCAGCAGCTCTCCAGACTTTCCAGTTTCAGAAAACAACTTCTCAGGAATCATCTTCTGGTGACTAGATGCTGTTGGGGAAGATTTCTGGTGATTTTTTTCATTTGTACCTAGCAGGAAGCTTTTTCCAGATTAGAAAATTGCTCAGGAAGATTCCTGTAGACTAGAGAGTAATGACTAGGCTACCAAATGGACTTGGTAGTCTAAGCAGGAAAACTTTCACAGAATCACAGAATCATCTAGGTTGGAAGAGACCTCCAAGATCATCTAGTCCAACCTCTGACCTAACACTAACAAGTCCTCCACTAAACTTTATCACTAAGCTCTACATCTAAACGTCTTTTAAAGACCTCCAGGGATGATTACTCAACCACTTCCCTGGGCAGCCCATTCCAATGCCTAACAACCCTTTCAGTAAAGAAGTTTCTCCTAATATCCAACCTAAACCACCCCTGGCGCAACTTTAGCCCATTCCCCCTTGTCCTGTCACCAGGCACGTGGGAGAATAGACCAATCCCCACCTCTCTACAGCCTCCTTTAAGGTACCTATAGAGAGCAATAAGGTCACCCCTGAGCCTCCTCTTCTCCAGGCTGAACAACCCCAGCTCCCTCAGCCGCTCCTCGTAAGACTTGTTCTCCAGACCCCACACCAGCTTCGTTGCCCTTCTCTGGACTCTCTCGAGCACCTCCATGTATTTCTTGTAGTGAGGGGACCAAAACTGAACAAAGTACTCGAGCTGCGGCCTCACCAGAGCCGAGTACAGGGGGACAATCACCTCCCTAGACCTGCTGGCCACACTGCTTCTTATACAAGCCAGGATGCTGTTGGCCTTCTTGACCACCTGAGGACACTGCTGGCTCATATTCAGCCGACTATCAGCCAGTACTCCCAGGTCCTTCTCAGCCAGGCAGCTTTCCAACCACTCATCTCCCAGCCTGTAGCACTGCTTGGAGTTGTTGTGCCCCAGATGCAGGACCCGGCACTTGGCCTTGTTGAACTTCATACAGTTGGCCTCAGCCCATCGGTCCAGCCTATCCAGGTCCTCCTGCAGAGCCTTCCTTCCCTCGAGCAGATCGACACACGCACCTAACTTGGTGTCATCTGCAAACTTACTGAGGGTGCACTCGATTCCCTCATCCGGATCATCGATAAAGATATTAAAGAGGACTGGCCCCAGTACTGAGCCCTGGGGGACGCCACTAGTGACCGGCCTCCAACTGGATTTGACTCCATTCACCACAACTCTTTGGGCCCGGCTATCCAGCCAGTTTTTAACCCAAGGATGTGTACACCAGTCCAAGCCATGAGCAGCCAGTTTCTTGAGGAGAATGTTGTGGAAAACGGTGTCAAAAGCCTTACTGAAATCAAGGTAGACCACATCCACAGCCCTTCCCTCATCCACTAAGCGTGTCACTTTGTCATAGAAGGAGATCAGGTTCGTCAAGCAGGACCTGCCTTTCATAAACCCATGCTGACTGGGCCTGATCGCCTGGTTGCCCTGTAAGTGCCGTGTGGTGACACTCAAGATAATCTGCTCCATGAGCTTCCCTGGCACTGAGGTCAAACTAACAGGCCTACAGTTCCCCGGGTCTACCCTCCGGCCCTTCTTGTAGATGGGCGTCACGTTTGCTAGCCGCCAGTCGACTGGGACCTTCCCTGATAGCCAGGACTGCCGATAAATGAAGGAAAGCGGCTTGGCCAGCTCCTCCGCCAGTTCTCTCAGTACCCTCGGGTGGATCCCATCTGGCCCCATCGACTTATGTATATCCAAGTGCTGTAGCATGTCGCCAACCATTTCCTCGTGGATAGTGAGGGCCACATCCTGTTCCCCATCCCCTTCCACCAGCTCACGGTACTGGGTATCCAGAGAACAACTGGTCTTGCCGCTAAAGACTGAGGCAAAGAAGGCGTTAAGCACCTCAGCCTTTTCCTCATCTCTTGTACCTAAGTTTCCCCCCGCATCCAGTAAAGGATGGAGATTCTCCTTAGTCCTCCTTTTTGTGTTGATGTATTTATAAAAACATTTTTTGTTATCTTTAACGGCAGTAGCCAGATTGAGCTCCAGATGAGCTTTGGCCTTTCTAATTTTGTCCCTGCACAGCCTTGCAACATCCTTATAGTCCTCCTGAGTGGCCTGCCCTCTTTTCCAATGATTATAAACCCTCCTTTTTCTCCTAAGCTCAAGCCACAACTCTCTGTTCAGCCAGGCTGGTCTTCTTCCACACTGGCTTTGGGCACGTGGGGACAGACCGCTCCTGAGCCATTAAGATTTCCTTCTTGAAGAGTGCCCAGCCTTCCTGGACTCCTCTGCCCTTCAGAACCACCTCCCAAGGGACTCTGCCAACCAGTCTCCTGAACAGCTCAAAGTCAGCCCTCCGGAACTCCAAGACAGCGGTTTTACTGATCCCCTTCCTGACTTCACCAAGAATAGAGAACTCTACCATTTCATGGTCACTCTGCCCAAGACAGCTCCCAACCACCACATCTCCCACCAGTCCTTCTCTGTTTGTGAACAGAAGGTCTAGCGGGGCACCTCCCCTGGTAGGCTCACTAACCAGCAGCGTCAGGAAGCTATCTTCCACGCTCTCCAGAAACCTCCTAGACTGCTTTCTCTGGGCTGTGTTGTGCTTCCAGGATATGTCTGGGAAGTTGAAGTCCCCCATGAGAACAAGCGCTGATGATTTCGCGGCTTCTGCCAGCTGTCTGTAGAACTCCTCATTCGTCTCCTCATCCTGGCTTGGTGGTCTATAACAGACCCCCACCAGGATGCTTGCCTTGTTGGCCTTCCCCCTGATCCTAACCCATAGGGACTCAACCTTATCATTCCCAGCCTCAAGTTCCACAACATCAAAACACTCTCTAATATAGAGAGCCACACCACCACCCCTTCTGTGCTGCCTGTCCCTTCTGAAGAGCCTATAGCCAGACATTGCAGCACTCCAGTCATGAGAGTGGTCGCACCATGTTTCCGTGATGGCAACCAAGTCATAGCCCGCCTACTGCACGATGGCTTCCAGTTCGTCTTGTTTGTCACCCATGCTGCGTGCGTTAGTGTAGATGCACTTCAGCTGAGCCATTGCCTTCTCCCCCGGCCTTGCCACTGTTCCCCCTGGCACACCTCTAACAAGCCTTATTTCAGCCCCGTCCCCCTTTGTACCTAGTTTAAAGCCCTCTCAATGAGCCTGCCAGCTCCTGGGCTAGGATCAATTTTCCCCTTAGAGATAGGTGGGACTCATCTGCGGCCATCAGGCTGGGTGCCGAGTAAAGCGCCTCATGGTAAAAAAAACACAAAATTTCTGTGTTGGCACCAGCCTCTGAGCCACATGTTTATCAGGTGGGCTTTCCGTGTCCTCTCTGTGCCCCTCCGTGCCACTGTAGGGATGGACGAAACACCACCTGTACTCCCACTCCATCCACTAACTGTCCCAGTCCCCTAAAGTCCCGTTTGATAGCCTTCAGGCTTCTCTCTTCAATATTATCACTGCCAGTGTGGACTATCAAAAGAGGATAGTAATCAGAGGGGCGAACCAGGTTGGGAAGCTTTCGGCAACATCCCTGACCCTGGCCCCAGGGAGGCAGCAGACTTCCCTACGGGTAGGGTCAGACCGACAAACAGGGCCCTCTGTTCCCCTGAGAAGGGAGTTGCCTACAATGATTGTCCTTCTGTCTTTCTTGGTGGAGGCAGTCTTGAGGCGTGGAGTCGACTTCCTCGCCCTAGGCATCCTCCTGGGTAGACTTTCTACCTCATCCTCACCCACCGGTCTCTCAGGCTCCAGGGCCTCAAATCGGTTGTGTAAGGGCACCATGGAAGGTGGGGCCGGTGGGGGGGGGGGGGGGGGGGGCATTGCCTGCGAGGTTGAGCAGGGACCTGTCTCCATTCCTCCTCAACTCCTAGGTCCCCTCCCTCTGCCCAACAGCGACAGGGCAGGGGGTCCACCCCCATTTGGGGTGTCTCACCCCAGTACCTCTCCTTCAGGCCTTGCAGGGAGTTGCTCCACCAGTCTATCTCCCACTCACACTCTCTGATGGCCCTCAACCTCTCCACCTCCTCCTTGAGCTCTGCCACCAGGCAGACCAGGTCATCCACCTGCTTGCACCTCACACACACAGTATCTCTGCCTCCCTCAGATGGCAGCAGCAGGCTCAGACACTCCCTGCATCCAGAGACCTGAACTGCCGCATTTTTGAACAGGCAGTCAGTCTGGGTGGTTACAGACTTTCTAGAGAGAGCTCTCTGCCTGGTGTAGACCATTGCAGCCTAGCTAGTGGTAGACAGCCGTTAGATGAGTTGTTCTTATGGGTGGGGCAGAACGCTCTGGCCTGCCCGCGCAAACTGCCACTCAAACTGCCGTGCCACGCCCCAGCTGATGCACCACGCCCTGTTTGCCCATCCTTTTCACCAAGCTCCTGGTCGCTCGCACTCCCTAGGGGCTGCTTTTGAACGTCAGGATAGAGGGGCATTGCTGGCTCCACCTACACCTCATCAGCCTCCCTCGCAAGGGCTGCTGGGTCCTGGCGGCTCCCTCAGCTGTCTCAAGTGGCCTCGATGCTGGAAAAAAAGCCCTGCCCACCTTGATCCCCAGCTCCGCTGCAGAATGCGTCTGCCCCAGAGCCGATCACCTCGGCGAGTAAACTTTGAACTGACTTTGTTCTGGGAAGAATTCTCTTAACCTGAAAAGAAGCAAAAGCATGGGGGATAGTGTGATGAAAGATGGTCTTATAATTCTCCTGTTAAAGCAGCACGTCCTTCTCATGAGCCTGTCTTTAAAAACATGTAAGTGCACAACACGGGAGAAAGGAGAAATCACTAGTCAATGCACAGCTGCAAAACTATGTTTTTGTTTTTGTTTTTCAGGTTACAGACATATGATGGGAGAGCTTACTTACATGATTTATTGGCTGCAACAGATGAATGTAGGCTTTTCTCAGAGTGGAATCTGCAGCTGTGGAGATGTTCAAAACTTGATTTCAACCTAATAGAATTGGGCCTGCTCTGGGAATTCATTTGGATTTTGTCATCTCCAGTGGTCTTTTCCAGCCAAAATGGTGTCACAAATTTATGACTGAGATAAGTGAAAATTTAGGAGTTCTAATCTGCTGGATCTTAAATTTATCTCCAGGCCCAAAAACTAAATTTCTACATGACATATCCATTCATGCGTTGAAACTATTTATATATGTTTGTATATAGACATATATATACAGAGAGATAATATATACCTATTCCTATTAGATAATTAGAGATTGCTGCAATAAGAATGTTCAGAAAGAAATCAGAGCAATTTTAAACTGAAAAATAACACTTTAGTTCTTAATCACTACACATTTTCATCAATACGTATTCAAAGGAGCTAGTACTTAAGAAGCTTTTCTTAAATTATCTGTGAGAATTCAAAGCCTGATGCTGTGTTTTTTTTTTCACTGAGGGCTGTTGCTGTTCTTGATGGTTTTAGTTGCTGAGGTCAGGGTGATTGGGCACAAGAACTGTTCGATGATGGAAGTCAAAACTGAACGTCTTTCCTCTCCCTTCTATCCCAGTTCAAGATGGTCTCCTGTACAAGATCAATTCTTACTCCTTGGCTTCAGCTGTCCAGATTCGGTACTGCCCAGGGCAGGAACATGTTACTTTCCTAGGCTATGGCAGGTGCCCTACTACACCGCCTAGCTATTTTTGTTTGTTTGTTTGTTTGTTTGTTTGTTTCTCTTAGCTGCTTCTTTCCTTGTGCTTAAAAAGGAATCTTGTTCTAGTTCTTGAGGTTGCATTTCTTTAATTCTGCCCAGTAATGAACATGTTTACAGTTCTGGGCTTCTATTTTGAGCCTGTGACTATGTTTTTAAGGCATTTGCTACTGTCCCACAGTAAAGCTCCACACAGTAACAGGAGACATGATAACAAGCGTTTCATACAATAAGTCAATAACAAGCCTGACAGACAAGGACAACATTAGGCATAGTTACTGTAAGACCTGAGGCCTTCTAGCAATGGCAATGGTACTTTTACTGGAATACTAGGTACAAAAATTGTCAGGTATTTTTCACCAACTATGCTGTATTAGTGTGCCTGGGTTCAAAACAAGCTAATATTACTGTAACAGTAACTATTATAAGCTAATATTATTAAACTGCCTTAATCTGCTTCTATGTTTGAGTGAAATAGTCCTCTGCTTTAGTATACTGTGTGTCCAGTTCCAGGTATCTGTTATTGTGTCTTTTAGCTCAGAGGGGTGTCCTTATCTATCCAGCCATTGTGGATTCCAACTGCTGAGATTCTCAGTTATTTTCTTCAAAGTTGCTATGGAAAAGGGGAATATCTAGTAATTCACCTAAGGCTGCCTCCTTAGCCTGATGTCTCTTATGAACTGTGTCCTGTAGTTAAACAGAAGCAGCTGTCCTGTATTCAGAAAAAGAATTTCTCCTGTGTATCCGTGCATTTTTATTATCTAGAGATGTATAAAACTCAGAATAAAATGCACAAAGGTTGTGTAAAATAATGATAATAACAATGGACATTTCTAATAGCAATATATATATTCTTTTTTTTTTTTTTTTCTAGTGGATTCCAGCACTTATGGAAAAGTGACAAAATTATGACAAAAGAATATATATGGATTAAAAAAAAAAAAAAAGGCAATATGCAAACTATGGAAAGTAGAACTGAACAAAAGTATAAGTGAAATACTGATTAATGCACTACACACATACTCTTAATGAGTAAGAAATATACTACTGAACTGGGAAAATGTGTGTTATCCCCCATATTGGTCATTTCAAATTAGTGTGTGTCTTGTAATGCATTTTGCTGTTTTCCTCAAGAAGCAAATTGTCACCTGTGTAAAAACACAGAAACAGTTTTCTGGAATAAAATAAAATTAAAATAAAATAATAAAATAAAATAGAATAATAAAATAAAATAAAATAAAATAAAATAAAATAAAATAAAATAAAATAAAATAAAATAAAATAAAATAATAAAATAGTTCATGAAATAAAAGGTCACAGATTATGCCATGGAACTGGTGAACTTTGACAGAAATGTCTTCTTTCAATTTGCTCAAAGGAAAACATTCAACATAGCTCTTCATTGAATTTTAAGAAACAAAAAAACAAAACACATTCTTGCTGATAAGAAACTTCTAATTTTGCTGTAAGTTCTCCTTGAAGGTGTTTGGGCAACTATGCACCATGAGTCTGAGGAAAAACAGAACTGACAGTGCCTGGATCATTTCTGAATTGCTGTCATCCACATGGACATTAGGCAACTCTAGACTTGGAAAAAAATATAAGCAGTTGTATTTGAAACTATGATTCTCTGTGCCACAAGATTTTTGTCCTAGGAAGATAAAGTTTGGTTAACACATTCTCTAAGAAAGGTCAATCTAGGAATTAGGCAAATAATTATTGTGGTCATCCTAAATGAATTTGAGTCCATCCTCAGCTCACCAGTAGATCATGTTGTCTCTCCAGAGCAATATTCTTCAATATTCACTATATGCAGTGTGGGGGATCTCCTGCTGGACCCTGAAAAACATTGTACTGCTGGATTTCAGCCATACAGCACAGAAACAAGAATCCTTCAGAGACTGTTTCAGCCCAGTCTTTAATTTTCTGAAGTAGGTGCCCGTGCTAAAACAGAATAATAGAATCATAGAATCATTAAGGTTGGAAAAGACCTTCAAGATCATCTGGTCCAATCATTACCCTACTACCAATGTCACCCACTAAACCATGTCCCTAAGCACCAGGTCCAGTCTTTCCTTGAACACCCCAGGGATGGTGATGCCACCACCTCCATGGGCAACCCGTTCCAATGCCTGACTACTCTTTCTCAGAAGAAATGTCTCCTAAATTTCTAACCTAAACCTCCCCTGGCACAATATGTATATGTGTATATATATATTGTATATATATATAATGTCATTCACCTCTATGCCTATTAAGTATTACTCTCTCTAGCATTTTCATGATTCGTAATGTGTTCATATCAGGATACAGTATCTTCTTAGATAATTATCATTTTAAGGGAACTGAAAATCCAGCACTGCCATACTTCATAGAAGATGGTTTGGTTGGACATGACTGTTTGAGGACAATTGCTAGTTTCTTGCAATGGGTTAGAAAGCAAATAAATCACTAATTAATAAGCATTAATTCATATGTTATGTTCTGGTCATTGGCTGCATTTACTCGATATACTTTGTGTAGCCTTTTCAGGTGCTTTGTGTGGGGAAAAAGAAAATGAAAAGTGGAAGGTATCAAGTAGTGTATTGCGTCCATAATGCATTATCACTGATGCAGTAGATTTAAATGAGAGATTTTAGAAGCAATTAATTAGTGATATACCTGTGATAAGATGATCTGAAGAGAAGATGTTGCTGTCTTACATCCACACATTGGCTCTCTCAGATTCTAGACGTATGCAACAACTGCAGAGTGATAAACTGTTTTTTTTTGTTGTTGTTGTTTGGTTGGTTTTTTTTTGCAAGTTCACAAAACTCACCTGTCCTTTCAACTCAGTTTAATCTAAGATCATACTTACAAAACAAGCATACGTCTTAAAAATATATTTTATATGAGTAATTTTCATAAATGTATTACGTTATAATAACAGTACACTAAGAAGTGGAATTAGGATTCCTGACATCACAGGCCTGAACTACGCTGTGATAAATAGGTAGGATTTTGTTATATCAGTGACTGATTCACATATAGTGAGAGAGATCTATGTAGTTGAGAGAGATCTAGATTTTACTTCCTACTTGTTTTGCAGCCAAGAGCTCAAGACATATGCAAAAGACCGATATAATTCCTTAGGTTGTGAAAATAGAAGAAATAATCTTGTTATGTGCCTAATGAGGTTATAGAAATGAATGCTAATCTTATTTCCTCTGAAGGACATTTAAAACTAAATTTCATACTTCACACTAAGGATAAATATTACCTAAGAGGTGATATGACTGTTATTATACCTGGCTTCTTTTTTCTTCTCTTCAACTCTGTTTTCTTCATAAAAGATTTTATCCTGCTAAAATCAAAATGCTTTCACAAAGATTAAAAGAAATCAAGCATTTTGTTGGTTTCTTTTCAGAACCCAATTTTGCTTTCTCATGAATTCTTTTGTGTGTCAGCAGATGTTTCATTCCAGATCACATGAGTCAGTAGGGCTGTAATCTTTCAGGAGTGAAAGAAATGAAAAAGGCTAGTGTGGACAAGTTGTTTGCAGCAACACTTACATCCATCTCCACAGGGCAGATGGACCTTCCTGTGTCAGCATGTCCTATTCACCATGCAAGTATAGCATATTTGGAAAGCACTCAACCATCACTTCACGTGGTATGGAGACAAAAACTGAAACAAAACTAAGTGACTTTAGAGAACAGAATGTCTTTACCATCCTTCTGTAGAGAAGGAAGGAAAGAATGTTCTGATGGTTAATGCATCAGTCTTGAATATTAGATAAGTGGTTAATCATAGAATCATAGAATCAATCATAGAATCATGAATGATAGAATCATAGAATGTCTTGGGTTGGAAGGGACCTTAAAGGTCATCTAATTCCAATCCCGCTCTGTGGATAGGGACACCTTACACTAAACCAGGTTGCTCCAAGCCCCATCCATCCTGGTCTTGAATGCTTCCAGGGATGGTGCATCCACAGCTTCTCTGGGCAACCTGTTCTAGTGCCTCACCACACTCTGAGTGAAGAATTTCCTCCTGACATTAAATTTAAATCTCTCCTCTTTTAGTTTTAAACCATTATCATCTGCGTGAGCAGGAAGTTGCTCTCTATCTTTTTATAAGCCTCCTTTAAGTACTGAAAAGTACTGAAAAGCTACAATGAGGTCTCCCTGGAACCTTCTCTTCCCGAGACTGAACATCCCCAGGGCTCTCCACCTTTCTTCATAGGAGAGGTGCTTCAGCCCTCTGAACATCTTTGTTGCCCTCCTCTGGACGTGCTCTAATATATCAACATCCTTCTTGTTCCAGGGGCCCCAGACTTGGATGCAGGACTCCAACTGGGGCCTCATATGGAAGAGTAGTGGGGGGGGGCAATCACCTCCCTTGACCTGCTGTGACTAAAACCTATTTTAACCACATAAAATAGCCATATTGCTTACTAAAAAAAAAAAAAAAAAAAAAAAAAAAAAAGCATTAAGCATAACGTTTGAAACAAACTCAACTGCAAAACATCCATCATCTCACACTGGAGAATTGTTTACTGATTGGCTTGTCTTCTGTGCTCACATCTTGCAAAGGTTTTAGAAACCAAAAGGAATGTTATTGTTAGAAAAAAGGATTTTACTGCACCACACTTCACACACTACTCACCATCTTGACCCACGGTCACAGCCAAGCTGCCCCTTTCTGGACTTGGGGAGTGTCACCACTGAGCAATGCTGTGGCCAGAGGTATTTTCCCATCCTCTCTACAGTCTAATTTCCTCAGGAAACCACCTCCTTTTCCCCTTCCCATTGCACACATACACACACAGACCAGAAGTATGGCTAGCCACACCAGTTGATCAGGACTGTACTTTGCTCCTGGGGCATACACACACCTTCACTATCTTAATTAACTCCCATGCTGACATGTGTGGGTATCTCAATTCGTAGAGTTGACCCTAATTCTTTCCAGCTTCCATGGGTATTTGAGCTACCCACATGCTGTGCTCCTTTTCATCCAGTCACTAGCTCCAAATTTGAATATTTCCTTTGGTCTCCTCCATGCTGGCTAGCCCAGGTTGAAGTTTGCTAGCAAGTCACATGCACACAGATGCACAGAGTATAAACTCTGAAGACAAAATATTTTAAACTCAAAATAGATTTTCAAATCATTAATCAGATATCCTCATGAACCAGATGTCCTTGCATCCCACATATCCTTATGTTCCAGATACCCTTACACAGTGTACATCTCTGAGCTGACAACTTTCAATTACTTTAGCAGTATTATTCTTCCACTGCATGCTCATCATGTTTAATGCATTACACCTGGTATTCACGAATATTTCACTGTGTAATATTTATGACTACTAAGCACAGTAAAGAAAGACTAGAGAAAACCTGCAGCTGCAAAAATGCAAACTTATTCTAAATGTTGTCTTTATACCTACAACTCTACATTGGAGGCAATGCCTGGGTTAATGTTTGCGTTCATTCCTAAACCTTTCTGCCCAGATTACCAGCAAACGTACAGTGTGTGTGAGTGTTCTTTGGAAATAAAGATCTTCCATGCCTTAAATTCACTATCATTTCTGCTGTACAAATAAAAATAAAAATAAACAATAATAATGATTTAAAAAAAAGTCCTTTGTTAACGAAAATGGGTGCATTGCCATTAAATGTAACAGCGATGCACTGACTGGGAGCATAAGACTTATTGCAAGGTTTTCCACTTATTAGAATGACATCATGTTAAAATGTCTGTTATAATACAGTATTTTTGTGGTATTCCTCAATGCTGGGGTTAGTAGTTAGCTCTCCAAAGCTTGTTGTATCTAATCCCCAGTCACTACATGCATTAATCCTATTTCTATTTTTACATAAAACAAGTTTGTCAGTTTCAATGTCCATATGGAATATAGGATTCAGCTTATACAGTCTTTGTGTTGAGATTTGCACATTACCAAATTTAGCATTATTTTCTCATACTGACAAAGGTTAGATTGGAAAGATCAATGACACACAGCAAAATCAGGGGAAAAGTACTTGAGTCTGCAGGGATTTTGCAATGTTCACGTATTGAAAATAGACTAAAAAATTATCTGTAATATTTATACTCTCAACTTACAAGCATGGAAATAAACTTGAACGTTGAACCAATCAGCTTCTGCCTTCAAGGAATCTGACATCTGTGCCCCTGATATTCCCCAGATTTGTAGCAGAAAATCAAAACATTTCTATCTGTACATTTAAAAAGGGAGTTAGTAAATATAACTGTATTTCTGTTTATATATGCACCAGTTAGAAACATTGTTAATGACCAGGCCAGTTTTTTTTTACATGCATATTTAAAGAAAGATGAAAAGTGTGCCAGCATAAATCTAATGCTGAGCTGTTTCACCCTTAATAATCATATCTAAATGATTGTATAGCTGCTCAATAGCATTTTCTTCATAATCTTTTAAGTGCAATGATTTATCCAGCAGCATTATAGGTTATTACACAGAAGAAGTTGTGAAGTATATAGTATATAAGACAAACAGAAATTTGAATTTAAGCATTTGCAACAACATGACAGCCATCTTTTTTGTCAGCAACTTAATCACCTAATTGATTTCACTGAGTATTGTGAAAGTCTTGGTGCAACGTTTTTTTTCTTGTTGTTGTTTTTGTTTGTTTGTTTGTTTGTTTTTCCAAATATTTCTCCCCAGTTAACTTAGTATTAAGATCCATTTTGTAAAATGGATTTGTGAAACTCTGTATTTGCTTCAAATAACTTTCTAGGCTATGTGATCTCAGTTAAGATGAAGATTACTATTTGTTTTGGGGTTCATCCTTGATGCAGCCCCTAGATTAGCTGAGATCATCTAAAGTGCTATTCATTTTACATGGACTTTGTAGAGAAAGTCCAATGAAGATTCAGTGAAGGTTAATACCAATGAAGTAATATGAGTGCCTGATAATTTGGAATGAAATGAGAGACGACCACTTTCTGCCAACAGATAAACATATGCAAAACCAAACCAAACCAATCCAAAACAAAACAAACTAAAACAATTCTGAAGGTCCAGGGATAGCATATAGTGTTATTATCCTTTGATGCCTTGATGTGAAAGCTCAGAGACAGCATGAATGTGATGTTCTCAGATCTGTGAATGCAAAAGAGAAGATGGCAGAACAAAGCAGAAGAAAAATCCATCCTATGCACACGGGTGCATGCAGGTGTACATGTATTAGCGTGTATTTAAAAATCATACCCTCTATAGAGTGCTTTGCAATTCTGCCATGCCTTCTATCATGCCTCCACTGCCCTTACCCTTGACAGTGAAAGACAGTTAAAGCTGCGTGCATTGAAATCTTAAAGGTGTATCAGGAGCTTGCATTCCTCACCCTAGGACAATATCAACTTCCAAAACATTTACATGCTTTTTAAAAGTAGAACAAGAACAGTAAGATCAACATTAAATAACAAGGAGAAAATTGGTTTCAGAACTGAGATCCTTCCAAAAATTCTGGAACAAAAACTGTTATAATCAACACAATACTTTCAATCTGACATGTAATTAAAAGCTGCATTTCATTTTAGAACTAATTAACTTTTTTTTTGGGGGGGGCAATTAAAATATGAAACCTCTACATTAAAAAGAAAGGCTACATGTTTCATTTAGAAAATGCTGAAAAAAAAAAAAAAAGACATAACCCCACTCTTTTCCCAAATGAAATTAATAACTATATTTTACTTGAGTTTATTAATATATTTTTTCATGAAAAATATATTTTTCAATGAACTAAATATTATTCAGAAAATCATGGTCATCTATACACAAGATAACTCTACCTCTTCTCAAGAATCATGTATTGCTTTTACCCAAATTAATGCTGTGCCACTATTATCTGGAGTTGCATAACTGAAACATATTGCTTTAAAAACTATTAATGTTTGAGCTAATATTTGGAAAACAAACCTAAGTCAATATAAGAATAAAAGGTGTTGTTTATTTCTTTATTTATTTATTAGCCACTTATATATTTCCTAAAGACAGTCTGACATAAACATCAGATTCTGCAGGATGAAGTCAGGGACCTATAAATATACAAACAAATCAGTATCTTATCAGTGTACCCAAGGAACATGCTAGTATTCAGCACACTGAAAACTGTTGGCAAGTTCTGTCTGCACTTTGGAAATGTGTATTTATAAGCAAACTCAAATTTGACCTATTTCATTGCAAATATTTAAACATAATGTATTAGGATAATATTTGGGGGGGGGGGAGGGGATCAAATGGAGATTTAAAATGCCATTTGCAAAAGTTGTAAACAAATTTCCACCATAATGCCTCCCCCACCCCCCAAAGCCAAAAAATAACACACACAAGCATTAACACACAAAGGAGATTGACTGAGAGCTCAACAATATGTCCTTGTTGCTAACATCAAAGAAAAATCTTGTCTCCTCCTGCCGAGAAAGTTATGCTAGTTCATGCCATTCAAATGATAGCATATTAAGCTCTATTTTGCACTAATATTTTATGCAATTATGTAAACTCACACGGGTGCTAAAATACTCAGAAATCCTAAATTCTGTTAGTTTGCAGACACAAGCTCTCAAAACAAATAACAAAAAAAAAAAAAAAAAAAAAAAAAAAACACTACGAACCTAGAAGAACTTAGATGTCATAACCCATTTCTTGTTTTAAGTAAAATTGTAAAAAGAAACTGAAAATTAAGGATAATGATCTTGTGTTTATATGGCACTGTAGGGAATCAGTTACCTAAGCCACCAGAACCTCTGGCAAAGAGAGGTTGCTAATTAACAGTAGTTGGATGTTAATCACACTTCTCCCCTCTTCCTTCATTCCAATAAGTGCTTGCACTGCAGGTGTTCTTGTTGGTTTGAGAAGAGCAGCTGTACCTACTCCTATGTATTCAATCAGACAGATGTTAGAAGGGCTTTGGATTTCATACATTTGTCTGAAAAAAGATCTTATTGTTACAGTCTCTGTCTTAATACTAACACTTCACGAACGTGGTATCTTTGCTATGGCACTGAAATTAGAGCAGTTAAGCATTCCCAAATAAGTACTCTATAAATAAATTTTAGGCAACTGATGAAAGGAAAGGAAAGGGAAAGGAGAAAGGAGAAGGGAAGGGGAGGGGGAAGGGGAAGGGGAAGGGGAAGGGGAAGGGGAAGGGGAAGGGGAAGGGAAAGGGAAAGGGAAAGGGAAAGGGAAAGGGAAAGGGAAAGGGAAAGGGAAAGGGGAAGGGGAAGGGGAAGGGAAAGGGGAAGGGGAAGGGGAAGGGGAAGGGGAGGGGAAGGGGAAGGGGAAGGGGAAGGGGAAGGGGAAGGGGAAGGGGAAGGAAAGGGGAAAGGGGAAGGGGAAGGGGAAGGGGAGGGAAGGGAAGGGAAGGGAAGGGAAGGGAAGGGAAGGGAAGGGAAGGGAAGGGAAGGGAAGGGAAGGGAAGGGAAGGGAAGGGAAGGGAAGGGAAGGGAAGGGAAGGGAAGGGAAGGGAAGGGAAGGGAAGGGAAGGGAAGGGAAGGGAAGGGGAGGGGAGGGGAGGGGAGGGGAGGGGAGGGGAGGGGAGGGGAGGGGAGGGGAGGGGAGGGGAGGGAACATATGTTAATATTTAAATCGAAGGGTTTTTGTTTTGTTTTGTTTTGTTTTTTTTTCATTAAATTTTATAACAAACACAAAATTGCTGAGGTTGAAAGCCACTTCTGGAAATCATCCAGACCAAATGTCTGCTCAGGCAGAGTCAGGGTCAACAAGAGCAGGTTGCCCAGGACTGCAAAAAATAAAAATAATAATTTTTGAAATTCTGATATTTAAATGGAATTTCTTGCATTTCTGTTTATGCACATTTCTTCTTGTCCTTTCACTGGACACCACTGAGAAAAGACTGGCTCTGTCTCCTTTACATCATCCCATCAAGTATTTGATCCCCACAAGCCTTCTCTTCTTCAGGCTGAACAGCCCTAGCTCTCTCAGCATCTTCTCATATGAAAGATGTTCCAAATCTTTAATCATTTTTGTGGCACTTTGCTGGATGCCATCTCATAAGGTCAGTGTCTCTTGTCCTGCAGAGTCTAGCACTGAACATACCACTCCAGATGTGTCCTCATCAGTACTGAGCCACTGGAAGGATCAGCATTTTGACCTGCTGACAACAGTCCACCTAGGACAGCCCCAGAGGCTGTTGGCCTTCTTTGCAGTGATGCACTTTGCTGACTCATGTTCAACATTTTGTCCACCGGGACCTCTGGTACTGATCCCCTGATCTCAAAAAGGATATTCTAAAATAGTAAAAGGGCAGCAAAGATGATCAAAACTGAAAGATAGTTTCTGTGTGAGAAAAATATATTATATATGGGGGGATGAGATGGTAAAGATCTGTAAAATCACAAGTATCATGAAAAGTACAAAGTGATCAGTTAATTCCAGTATTTTCCAATAAAAGAATCAGGAGACATCAAACAAAAGTTAGTAAGAGACTGGCTTAAACAGGGTAAAAGAGTTCATTCATTGCACAGATGATAAGTCTGCTTATCATCTTATGATAAGCAGGATATTTGGCTGCCAGTTTGCATAGGTTTAAAGGAGAACTCCATGAGAGAGAAATACATTGTGGCTTAGTAAGTAAGTAGATACTACAGCACAGCTAAGGAAGTTCCCTGTTTTAAAACATTTAATGGTTAGCATAGTGACAGAAAAAATTGTCACGTATGCTGGTGTTATCCTTCTGTCTCACACATGAGGGAGGACTTCACTCCCTGCTCCTGAACATGGTTTAAAAATGACAGTACATAGACAGACTGTTTTCACCATAGCCATTTCCTTGTTCAGATACCTTGCAAAATAGTATGCAGCATTAAGGAGCATACTCCAGACCATTTTTTTCTATTGCTGACATGCAGCAAATGATTGCAGGTTAGGACAAGAAATGATAACTGGTTAATTCTTTCATAGTTAATGATCAGAATAAAAAGCATCTCAAAAATTGTGAAGTTATTACCTTTTTCAATGTTACGTTATTGACCTTATTAAACTTCAATTAGGAAATGATAATGGTCCATGAAAATAGTAATTTTCAAACGTTATCTCCTTCCTTCTTAAGATTATTTTCTTATTATATACAGTATAATTGCATGATAACAGACATGAACTAACTCCACATAAGCAAGTAACACAGATGGAAGTTTGTGGAAATGTGGTATGCATACCCATGTTAGCTCTCCAAATTATGTTGTCACTGTACTGGACCCAAGTAAAATAAAAGCACACTGGGTCTTTAAAATTATAGTATAAAAATTTAAATTACAGTGCTTAAAACTTATTGTGGTCTTACTTTATCTCTTTCTTTGGTACATTCCCTTTCCTTTGGTCTGGAGGAACACATACCCCTAACTTTTAACTCTGTGTTCCTAGTGTATCAAAAGGAATTTGGATACATTTTGTTTGGCAAATCTTCCCAATTCATTATAAAATTTGCTAGGTTATCCTTGTCATTTTTAACAAGAAAATCTATTTTATCTTTCAGCACTTTTTTTTTTTTTTATTCAGATCTTTCTGTTCATTTAGAGAAATACAAGAATATTTCTTAGTTAAAAGTTCCATACTTTCAAGATTTCTAACGGCACAGATCTGTTCCTTAGTTATTGATGTCAGTTAAACCACACATTGAATAATTCTTTGACCTTTTACAGACTAGGACTTCAAAACCACTATCATCTGCCACATAAAAGTATGTATCTGGAGAAAAGAAAGATAATAATAATAATAAAAAAAAAAAAAGACAAAGTGTGTGACGAAGTCTCAAAAATGATATATATATTTTTTTCATTTTCAGCAGAATGAACTGTTTTTCCTTGATATGAATATCAGGTCTAAAATCAATGGGAGCTAAGATCAATGGATTTAATGAGCACTAATGAGTTAATCGTCTAGCAGTTCACACAGAAGGGCACTAAGAAGAGCTCAGCAACTGTAAGACAAGCAGACACATCCTCAGCAATGGTGGTGTCATGCTGCACAGCACGGTCTTCAACAGATGCTGGACCAACTGTATCTGCAACATTGGAGGCCTTAACTCAGATGGAGGTCCAGAAGAAAGACATAGCTCTGCAAGAGTCAGGCTTCAAGGAGCACCTTGGTCCTCTTTCTGAGGCTGGGACACATGGCCTTCTAGACTCTAGGAGCTATGGTCTTGTGAGAAATCGCTGCAAGATCAAGTCAGGAGTCTGCACAGCACTAGATCAACTGGATCTTTTCTGAAACACCGGAGCTTCAAGACAAACATCCATCTCAAGTGGTAAGACAGACATAGCCTGTGTCTATCAGGTTGCAAAATAGAAATTCCCATCACGGCAAAGGTTGGAACCCTGCGACTTCTGTCACCAGAAAGGCTACTGCTCTCCCTGAAGGCTTGTAACTATGGGATAGCTTCACTGCCCTCACAGCTGAACCTGGGATTGCTGTTGAAAGGAGCATCTCTGATGGCTGAGCCTGAACCATTCAGGGGCACCAGAAGGAAGCAGCAAGTGGTAGCAGTGGGAAACTCCGAGGGACAAAGGCTGCCATCTCTCAGCCCAGCCTATAATCTATAATCTGCTCAGAAAGGGCCCCACATCCATAAAGTAGTGAAGAGGCTCCTGTGGCTAAACTGACCTTTGGACAATTATCCCCTTTTGCTCTTCCTTGTCAGTACCAATGATACTGCCAGGACCACCATTGATACTGACGGGAGAGGGATGGAAAGTGTCAAGCATAACGGCGCTGTTCTAGGGGTGATGGACAAGGGCAAGGTGGTGTCTTCATGATCCTGACAGTGAGAGGAATGTGCTTAAAGAGAACTGGACAGACCTGGAGGTCAAATCACTGCAGAGCTTGCATTGGCAATGAAGCTTTCAGTTTCTATGACCATGCAACAATCTTTGAAGACTAAGAACTGCATGTAAGAGACAAGATCCACCTGAAAAAGTGGGCCAAAAATATCTTCGCCAAAATGTTGGACAAACTGGAAGGAGAACTTTCACCTAGGAAGTGGGAAATCAGCATAACTGGTTGTCTCTCTAAAGTGCCTGTACACTAACACATGCAGCATGGGAAACAAAAAGGAGTAATTAGAACTGTGTCCAGTTTTAGGGCTACAATCTCACTGGGATGATGGAAGTGTTGTGGCATAATTTACATACCTGGAGAAGTGCAATGGATGCAGGCCTATGGTCAGGAAGGTATTACACCCTCACCAAGAAGGTGACAGAATGGTTGGAGATCTTTTTTGGATGAGCTGATGAGTCAGCTGAGAGCTTGTAGGTCAGAGAGTAGCATCATGGGGGATATTGTGGTAACTTCTACAGACCATGTGAATGAGAAGTATTTTTTTTTTTTTTCCTTTGGAAAACTGGAAGAAGCCTTGATTTTGTAGGAATTCCAACAGGAATTTCATGAAATTCACCTGAGGGAAATGCTAAGTCCTGTCCCTGAGGAAGAACAATACTGCACATGCCGGGAACCACATGACTGGAAAGCAGTTTTGCAAAAAAGCACCTGCAGGTCCTGGTGGCCTCCATACTGAACATGAGCAAGCAATGTGCCCTCGTGGCAAAGAAGACCAATCGCTGCCTGGGCTGCATTAGGCAGAGCACTGGGCACTGACAGAAGGTCAAGGGAGGTTGTCTTTCCCCTCTATGCAGCACTGGTGAGGCCACATCTGGAGTGCTGTGTTCAGTGCTGGGCTCTAGAGGACAAGACAGACATAGACTTACTGGACTGAGCCCAGCAAAAGACTTTATTTGATGCAGCTTTTGAAGAAGAGGGATTGAACTACATGATCTCCAGAGGTCCTTTCCAATCTCAATTATTCTATGATTCTGTCATATTGGACCTCTTCTCTGTCAAAGCAGCTTTCAAAGTTGCTTCTTACATGGAAAAAAAAATAAAATAAAAATTGAATGTGTAGAATTTTGACAGAGGTAGCACCATGAATTTTCCTATAAGCAGACATAATGTGCTTGAGAATAACCTTTACATGCTAAAAGCATATGAACGCATATGTGAGCATCCTATGTTTCCATTAATAGCAGTTCTTTAAAATCTAATAAGTGGAAAGAATTACAAAGAAATAAGCATCAAAATAAATTTAAAAACATGAGCACATTGACAACAGATGTTCTTCCAAGGGTGAGAACTCCTGGTCCATAAACCATTAAATCAGTGAAACTTTTAAGTGAAATTCAGGAATGACATCGGTTAAGTAGTGTCTACACCTGCAAAATATATTTCACATTCATCTTGGTAATTACAAGACATCCATCACTTCTGAGTCTTCTTGCCAACAAGTTACATAAAGTTCACTAGACCTTCCAGCTTACATTACTGTACTGGTAACTCATTTCTCTTTTAGATAATTTCTCCTGCTTATCTTATCGTCTAGCAATAGATCAAAAAGACGAACAGTAAAATCCTCTCCTTGCAGGATTACAATATCAATACAAATACTGAAAGTGACAAATGTATAAATATTCATGAAACATTTGATTTCAACATTGAATTACTTTTTATTTACAATTACATTAAATAGAGGTGTCTGAGTTATTTTAACAACACCATTTCCCAACAGCATTTCTGATACTGGAAGGGAGACATTATTTTCCTGAAATAAGAAGAAAAAGGTGAATTAATTTATTGGACTGCTGTTATTTTTCTGTAGAGACACGGAATTACATGCCTTAAACATGTGCATAAGTATTATAACAGACCTTATTCAACATTAAAAAAAATAAAAATAAAATAAAATAAATCAATTGTAAAGACTCTGCTTCATTTTTTATTTAGACATTTGTAATCTTTTCATTTAGCATCATGCTTACGTCAAATAGAGAAGCAGAAGCTAATTAATTATCCATATCTGATAGAACAAAAATGCGTCTGTCAATGATATGTTACTTGGGAGACTTACTCTTTCTTCCTTTTCCTGTTGATCATTCTCTCAAGGAAATTTAGAGTAGCAGGAAGAGAGAACAAGTGATTAAGCAAAGACAAAACGTGTACTCCATTCTATCTGCATCTAATCAGATCAGGTAAGCATTGTTTAAATAATCTGATTAATTTCAGTGCCCACTTAGGTGAATAAGAAACAAGTCTACATTTGTATACCACTGAAATAAAATGCTATTCTTCCTTTTATACTGTCTGTGTTGAATCTGCCTTTTACTTCTTTTCCCCATACATTTATATACTGGAATTCACTTGCAACAGAATAGCTAAGTGAGATAGTGCAGGACAGGTACACATTCTACCTGGTGGAGAAAGGCTATAATAAATTGCCAGAAGACAGCCTCGTACACAGACAGAAGTTCTCAGGAAAGAAAGCGAAGGAAAATAATAACATTAGAAGTTCTGACTTAAATCAGAAAATCAAGGTTTTGTTTGTTTGTTTGCTTGCTTGTGTGTTTATTTTGTTTCATTTTGTTTTTATAATGATCCTAAGGGGTAATCAGGTTTGGGGAGATTTGGGGACATAATACTTCAAAGGTAATATTTAAAAATTCTGCAAACATATCTACCAGGAATATTTTATTCTGTATTTGATTTCCTACTTATGTCAGAAGAGTAAAAAGAAAAGAAAGAGTAAAAAGAAATACAAAAGAGTAAAAAGAAAGCACATCACAGGGTAAGTTTATGAACCTGTCTATGGCCTAGACCTGTCACAAAAATACATAAACTACTCAAGGCTGCAATGCACTGCCCAGGGAAGAAAGAAAAAATAATTCTTAATCACTATATTTATTTATTTATAAATAAATAAAATGACTTAAGATACAAAATACCTTATTTCTACTGAGTATATATTCTCCAGTATACTTCAAAATAATTCAAGAAAACAAAAACAAACAACAACAACAAAACACCTCTACCACCAACAAAGAACATCCCAACCCTGCAACTTGCTTAGCGTTCTGCAAGCGGTAATTGCCCCTTCAACCTTTCTTACTTTCAGTACTTGGACACAACTTAGTTTGGATATTTTTTTCCTTCACTTGTTTAAATTTTAATTCCAGTGTGGAACCTAATGGATGAAGTACAGAGCTTCTCTTATGGAAAGAGAAATAGATGTGACACTTTTCTATTTACCAAGAACATTCAGCTTGTTATTGAGGAGTGAATTGTCTATTATGCTATTCTAGCAAACATAAAGAGAAATTTAAAAGGTATAATGCCAGCTGCCCACAGAAATTCAATACAATTCAGCAATTTTTCATCTGGTGTTGTACATCTATTTTCTTTATTTCATCTACCACATCCTCCTGCTGAAATAAAGAAACTAAGAGACATAAGTTGAGTATTAGTGGCAGACAGATTTCAACCCACTGCTTCTGGATAAGATACCAACCAAGAAAAGTATGAGAGCAAACTATCTCAGTTTCGTCTGAAAACACTAGTAATATAATCTGTTGTAAAACAGTAAGAGAAGTGAGTTTGCTGCATTAAAATAAATAAATAAAATAAAATAAAATAAAATAAAATAAAATAGCTTCATGAAGAGAAGTCTGTTTTATATAAGGAGTTTTTGTTATTTCTACTCTGTTTTTAGTATGTACTTAATAAAGATAACAGTATGAGGTTAAAATAAACTACAATCTAATCAAACTGCCATCAATTTCCAGTTCTTAATTTTATTCTATTAAAGGAAGCAAAATGACTAGCAGAATAATTTATATATGAAAAATATGCAAAAATCTTTTATCTTACCAGGTAAGAAAACTTTCTGCCAAGGAGAGTCAATAGAAATTTAAAGAAAACAAACAACAAAAAAAAAAAAAAACATATATACAGTTTGAATTATCAGTGAGGAATAGCATAATAATAACAATAATCATAATAATAACAACCATTAAATTAAATATGGCATTCATTAATATTACATTATACTACATTACTGGACACTCATGTTTCCCCCATTGTTCTGAAGAAAAAAAAAAAAAGTAAATCAGCATTAATAACACATACATTCAGTGCAAAGGAGAGTACATATGAGCCATAGATCTGATTTTATGATTTTAATGAGCTTCCTAAAAAACTGTCGAGTACCCTAAAAGCTTATCAATGTTCACTTTAATTTGCATCTTCCAAATCTCCTCTAAGGCCTACTTATCAAGATCTTTTTTTCCCAATTCAGGTCAAGAAGAAGATGACTACAAAACAAACAAACAAACAAACAAACAAACAAAAACATTAAGCAGCAAAGCAGAAATGTTGTAAATTCTGAAATATTATTTCATTTTCCTGACTATAAGTGAAGGCTTGATGATAAATAAGTGTAATGTATTTCAACATTCTAATATGAATATTGAAGGTTCTGAAGTGTATTGTATTTCAAGCTAAGATGTATTTCATTTACAAATACTTGAATAAAGGTGGTTTTGTTTGTTTATTTGATTTTTCTTCTTTGTAAATAGTCTTTTATATATACATATACATATACATACTTTGGTCTGTCATGCACTGCAGGAGCTGGGACAAATATTGACAATGTGTGAAATGTGTGAAAATGTTAGCCCATTTTCAATTCTCAGCTCTGACTATATCTAAGATTTTTACCAGACACATGTAAAAGTTCCATTTTGTCTACAGACATGAAGCTGGCAATGTAAAACAGCCTGACATACTTACATGTGAAAAGTAGCAGTTGAAAGACTACATATTCAGGAATGATTTTTCACAGCTTACAAGAAACAAAGACAATCAAAATACTGCAAGAGAAGTTTTGAAGGGTAAAAATCAGATTACTTCTTTTCATACAAGACTTCTATTTATATAAAATAGCTTATCTATTTCAGTATTTATTTTTTATGATTTACTCTCATCTTACATGAGAGTACATGTACTTACATCTTACAATTGCTGTTGATATTCAACTCATATTGCAAGTGATAGCTAGTTCAGTTGATGCAATGTTTCTTTCTTGTTTTCCAAGATTAAAACAAACAGGAAAACAATGTAATGAATCATGTGAACACCTCTTGATAATTACTAGCTTGCTTAATGATTACTATCACAGCATAACATTTTAAATACTTTCTTTTTTCTTTTTTCTTTTTTCTTTCCTTCTTCTCTCTCTCTCTCTCTCTTTTTTTTTTTCTTCTTTTTTTTTTACTTCTGGTCTGTGTGTGTATGTGTGCAATGGGAAGGGGAAAAGGAGGTGGTTTCCTGAGGAAATTAGACTGTAGAGAGGATGGGAAAATACCTCTGGCCACAGCATTGCTCAGTGGTGACACTCCCCAAGTCCAGAAAGGGGCAGCTTGGCTGTGACCGTGGGTCAAGATGGTGAGTAGTGTGTGAAGTGTGGTGCAGTAAAATCCTTTTTTCTAACAATAACATTCCTTTTGGTTTCTAAAACCTTTGCAAGATGTGAGCACAGAAGACAAGCCAATCAGTAAACAATTCTCCAGTGTGAGATGATGGATGTTTTGCAGTTGAGTTTGTTTCAAACGTTATGCTTAATGTTATTTTTTTTTTTTTAAATCTTGTCAGCCTTCAGGAGTCAGTAATTGAAGCTTGGAGAAATCTGCAAGACAGCAGCAAGCTCCATTTAGCACGTCTTTACATTTTTCCTTATATCACAATAATATAGGGTTCATTAAACACTCCATGAATTTTACTAGAATTGTTTCAGATATATTGTCCTTGCCAAAGGGTATTCTTATTACTAATGTACTGGTCCTTTTTTTTAAAATATGAATTTATTTTTATTAAGCTTACTTATGATGGTGTCTGTCTCAAGAATGCATTTGGATTGCCTAAATATTTACCCCTGACGATTCTTGTTTGAATATGGATGCAATTTAAGTTTTCTAACACACTGGCAATTCCAGCTGGTTGCTCTGCCAACTTCCTAAAACAGTTAAATTCTAAAATTCTTAAAAAAGAAAGAAAAGAGATACTTCTGAAACTTCTTGCATCTGGTGCCAACTTCCTAAAACAGTTAAATTCTAAAATTCTTAAAAAAGAAAGAAAAGAGATACTTCTGAAACTTCTTGCATCTGATTCTCCATTCACTTTCTAGTGCTTCTGATCTTATATAAACAGAAGTGTGTGATTATTAGTGAAGGCTAAGTGAAAATAGCTATGGGATTCTGGAGGAGAAAATAGTCCACAGTAAGAAATATATTATACAAATGTATAAATGTATATCCAGCTAATGCAGGAACAGGTTGTCTGGCAGGAATTGCAGCCTGTGAGGGACCCATGCTGGAGAAGTCTGTTCCTGAAGCACTGCACCCCATGATATGGACACATCTTGAAGAACTGCAGCACATGGGAAGGGACAGTTCATGAAGTACTGCATCCCACCCTAGAGTGAGGGAAAAGTATGAGGAAGAAGGAGCTGCAGATATAAAGTTTTATGAACTGACCTCAATCTGCATTCCCCATCCCATTATGTTGCTAGGTGGGAAGGAGGTAGAGAAGTCAGGAGTGAGGCTGAGCCTGTCAAAAAGTGTGTAATGTGGAGGAAAGATGTTTTTAGTTTTGGTTAATTTTCTCATTATCTTACTCTATTTTTAACTGGCAATAAAGTAATCTATCCCATGTTGAGTTTCTTTCTTAACCCACAAGTTTTTCATCTTATTTCTGCCCCTCTCTTGCTGAGGAGAGGATGTAAGAATGTGGTTTGGCAAGCACCTGGTTACCAGCCAAGGTCAACCTACCACATTGATATATAGACTGTTTGTTTAGGCCTGCCTGTTGAAGCAATTATGCCATAATGATAAAGCTGTCCTATAGTTTGGACTAAAACTTTTCCTCTACAGGAACATGAAAGCTTTCCAAAAGCCTAAAGAGAGGCAGATCCTGCTGCAACGGGCTATTTGATGTACAAAAGTAATTACAGACTCTTTCAGTGGTTTTAGATTTAGTAGTTTTTAGAAGTGCCACTTAGATTTTTATGGATATGCACATATTTATTTTGTAGATTAGGGGCAAATGTTTTAGAAAATAAATATGTGGAAACTTTACTTTTTCTTCATTTAATTGTTTGTTTGAACTGACTTGACACATCACATCTTCAAGAGCATGCTTAAACTCTTTTCTTTTCTACATTTTTGCAAAACAGAAGGATTGAAAACAAACCACAGTAAATTAATTTAAAAATACATTCACAAAAGGCTCGCTTACTGCAGTTTTGATCTTTGTCACTAATTACAGAATCATTTTGTGGTTAATTAAGAATAATTGTAAACAGTTTTTCAGCAGCAGAAAATTATAAAAAGATACAGCCCTTGCCTCTTAATTCAGATGTAATAATAAATGAAAAGGGAACAGTTTTGCATCTTCAGCACATTATAGTAGAATTTAATAGTTCCAATATTTTTATTGGAAAGAACTTTGTGTTTAAACTGTTGTGTTTAATGGAAAGAACTTTGTATTTAAATTTCATGTATGTTAGACGGAAGTTTGTAAGATTTTTAGTTATTAAACTATACCCATAAATATATGGGAAAAAGAAAGGGGTTTTTTTTTTTGGTTGGTTGGTTGGTTTTTAAAAGTAAATAATTCTGTACTTGTTTCCTGCATGCATTTAAATCACATGCTCAGATCCTTAACTTTGAGAAGTTTCAGGAAGGTCAAGCAGATTTTACATAGTTTTCCTTCAACATGTGTATTTACAGATTATACTGCACCTCAGCCTTGTTAAGTAATAGTTCACGTAATGAATCGGAACCTTTTTTTTTTTTTTTTTCTTCTTTCCTGATACACGCAGTGTTATTAGGCTTCCACCTTGGGGCTTTTTATCATTCCCATGCATGTTCCATGCACATGTGTGAGGCTGGGTTTTCATTCGGGCTTTCTGTTTTAATAGACCAGGGTGCCTGTGTCAAGCAGCACAATTTGCAGACAATTTCCCTGTTTCTCTGGGGTTTTGTCATCCTTTAATATCCACCTTTGTTTAAATGACTTCATTCTAGAGCCCTTAACAGTGTAAAAAAAAAAAATAAATCATAACTTGATCTAAACTTAAGTTTGAACCCCATTTAAAACACCTCATTCAGTGTAAATATTATTTGGTTGACAATTTTGACACTCTTTTCATGAACAACGTTGGTCTCCTTGGAATTATTTTTTTTTTCATTTATGCTTGTCTTATAAAATTCATAGAGAAATTTATTGGCAATCTGATGAATGAATGTACTGCATCAACATATGGAAGATTTCACAGCTTTTATAATTTCTAAGGCAGATGTGAATGCTTCTGATTCTGGTCCTTCTAACCCGTCAGAACGATTTGAGGAAATTATTATATTTAGGTCTTATTTATTTATTTATTTTTAATAGAATGGCCTTATTTTTCAAGAAAGTATTATTATGCAAGACCCCTAGGACACACAGTTACATTTACACGTGTTTTGCTACTAAATTTAGCATCTAGAGGAAGACTGTCAATTTTCATTTGGATTTTGGAGGGGAAATAACAAAACAAGAACATTCCACATACCACAAACAAAGAAAGTGCAAAGAAAAATGCAAATTTAAAAGCCCACAAAACATGAATATGAGAGTCATACTCCTGACAGCAATCTGTAATGGATGAGCAGTCTCCCACAATGCATGAATTTCATTTACAGGAAAACTTAGTAAAAGGCTCTTCAAAGCCAAGGAAGCTTTTTGAGTGTGTGTGTATATATATCTATCTATATACATACTTTTTTTTTTTTTTTTCCTTATTGAAACACTGCCCACTAAAGGAACAAAAGCTTTTTTTTTTTTTTTTAATTGAGGAAAAAAACTCCAGATGTTTTAAACAACATGGGGCCAAGACAAACTGAATCACTATTTTTGATTTGCTGTCACTATTTATTTTTAGAGCTTTAATGGACGACATGAGAGGACTAGCATGGGTTTGAATAGTTAGAAATACATTCATTAGTTAGAAAATAGAATACACCCATTGTTTTATTGCTGTGAGAGCAGAAAACCATGGTCTTGCTTTCTGTTAATTGCTGTTTTCTAGTCTGTCTGAGAGTTTTGGTCAGCTCTATGAAACAAGAACACAGCTGTGCAGTTGGTGATTTTTTGTGAATTTTCTTCCCTAAGATTGACTCTTATTTTTTAATATGATAAGACAAAGATTTTTTTTTCCTTCTGTGAGCATGAAACTGCCCCATTAATATCATATACACATTTAGGATTTTGATATATTCTTTTATATATATATATATATATATATATAAGATAAAATATCTGAGTAGCTCATGACCTTTCTTTTTTTTTTTTTTTTCATTTGAGTAGGTAAAACTTCCAATGTCTGTTTCAAAGAGGTATGAAAGACGAAACAGGAGTTAAAAAGGATACCACCAGAAATGGTTGTTATTTTT
Source organism: Cygnus olor (assembly GCF_009769625.2). Classification (NCBI taxonomy): domain Eukaryota; kingdom Metazoa; phylum Chordata; class Aves; order Anseriformes; family Anatidae; genus Cygnus; species Cygnus olor. Next base: position 14,076,159 of record NC_049176.1, on the reverse strand, counting down.
GGTATGGAATACTCTGTAATAATAAGAGATGGCACCTCTGTCATAAGTCCAATCCTTAGTTTTTGTATATTAGAAAAATGCTAATTATTTATGTTATAGAGTTCAAAACATTTTCTGTTTAAAGATTCACGTCTGCCTTCTGACTACCCACGTGCCTTTGTAAGTAGAGTGCTCACTGAAACACAAAATTTTACTCATTATCTTCTTTATTTTTATTGTTTTATTTTTTAACCATACACTTTATTACCTAGTCTTCAGAGGGTTAAGCGTCACGGACGAATAGTGCTATCGAGAAACTCAAGTCAAAATAACCTCACATCAGATAATGTATCTTTTATGAATACATTAAAAAACAAAAACATACAAAAAAACTTTATTTGAATGATCGCTGTTGTTGACAAAGAAGCTCCTTTCTACCTTGTAGCATCTTTCATTTCATGTATGTTGATCTAAAATTCCATTTTACATCGTTAAAACATTCAGTGGTGGCAGCTTACTGTCTATTAAATGTGAGTATTTGGGGTTTTCTTTTAGAAAAGTAATCATCTGTGTTTTATTTCAGGCCTAGCTGTGAAGCAAATTACATTTTAAAAGTATTTTTTTTTAAAGCAGTATCATTGTATATTAAGTCTAAATTATATTGGTCAACTCTTTTTTAACTTAAACCATTTGAAACGTGGAACAAAGTGTCTCAAAGCAAAGTGAACAAAGAAGATTGATTATTTGGTAATCGACAGAATTCAGAGATCCACATTTAACAAAGGAGATAAACTACTGCATTTACTCATATTAAAATATGCATTTGATGAGACTATTCACAATCAATTCTCAGAAAATGTTTGTTTTCCTTTTTGTTTTTCTTTTAGTTAACCCCGCAGTTTTAATTTCCAAGATTAGAGCAGATCCTGAAGTATAGCTACTATTGAATAAGGCTGATCATTTAGGGTATTTTGCTAATTACAAACAAGTCATCAGAAACTGGATTGGGAATCATCTTTCTGATTTCCATAGGAAATTTTGATTTCTGCTTTGTGAAACATTTTTCATTTTTTCTCACACTTGTTCTTCCTTGTGCCCTCCTTATTCACCTGACGTTTTGTAAATTTTACCCAGTCTCACAAGCCTCTTAAAACATCCCATGAAAAGTCCTTCTCTATGAGATCCATGATGATCTGGTTTCCTTTCTTCTCACCAGGTACAGAGTGCTGGCTGAAGCTGTCCTGCAGGCTGAAAAAGACAGAAAAGGCTGCCCCAAACCTTAACCTAACCTTGTGAGAACCACCTTCCTGTTCCCATTGTCCCTTGTCCACCACAGGAGGACTAGCAAAACCTAACTGTTAGCTAGTGTCAGAATCTTCCTTAGCAATCTTTTCAAAATTTACTTGATATGCTTTTGAGAATATCTGAGCTTTTTTATGAAATTAGAGAAGAAAAATATTTAATTTATATAAATTTATATAAGTTATATAAATACTGGATGTGGTGGGGAACATGACTACGGAGGATAAAGAGAAGTCTTTGCTTCTCTATGGCTGGTTTACATCTGTCTTTACTAGTCAGACCACTTATCCTCGGGGTACTCAGCCTCCCAACCTGGAAGTCTGGGACGGGGAGCTGAAGAAACCTTCCCACAATTCAGGTGGAAAGAGTTAGAGATCTGCTGCTCCACCTGGACTGTCACAAGTCCATGGGGCCAGATGGAACCCATCCGGGGGTGCTGAGGGAGCTGGCAGATGTGATTGTCAAGACACTATCCATCATCTATCAGCAGTCATAGTCAACTGGAGAGTTGGCTGGATACTTGGTAGGGTCCATCAATGCCTTCTTTACATCCGTATTTACTATTTGCCCATAATTTTCATATTTTTTATTTGCCATAATTTTCATATTTTTCATTTTTCAATGAATTTGCCATGTAATTTTCATATTTTATTCTCTTCCCAAATTGGGAATTTTCACTGAAACACGCCAAGGCTTTCATACTTCTTCTTAAAAACTATTTAATGTAAGACGGTAACCTAACTATATCCTTCTTACCATAGGTACTACTTCATCAATGTGCAAATTAAACAATAGATTAGTGTTTGCAAGGACAAATAGAGGCAGAATTGGATTTGTGTAATTTCAAGGAGTTCTTTTGACTTCAGATAGTATTTTGATTTTAAAATGGTAGTAAATTGTCATTTTAAATACTCTATTACTTTTGTGTATTTTGATCTTTGTGTCTTCAGAAAAAAAATGTGACTATAATATGAAAATAAAATACTGTATTGTCACATGAATTTGATAATATATGAAACTGCAGTGAATTAACAAAAAACAAACTAACAATAGAAATATCACAGCAAATACTTATAACTAGACTAAGTACAAAGATCAAAAGGATGGATATAATTGGATAATTTAGAGTTTTTGATAATCTATAATTTGAAAACATTCCTTTTGGCACAGGTAAGATTCCTCTTCCAATAAAATGAATGCCTTTGGGGTTGGAAGATAAGAGATCAAGCAGTGATAACTGTTAACTGTTAACAGTGATAACTATTAACTGTTCAATAAGAGAGTTAACATTTAAGAGTGGCAAAAATGTATATGTGTTAAAACATAAGTATATCATGTACAAAAAACACATTAAGTACCTTCACAAAAATGGGAACCTGGCTATTTTAGATTCCTTTGAAAATTGGAGTCTGGGTTAACAATATGTATTTGATACAGTCCAGAGATATAAGAACAAGCAATAGTATTTGACAAAAAGCAAATACATTGAAAAAAGAGCATAAAGATTGTTTCTGAGATATGTAGGTATAGTAGAGGAAAGAAGGAGAAAGAAAAAGTGAAAATTCGAGTTCAATGAACAATGAAAACTGAAAGGTATTAGTTTGTCTTAGCTAAATATAAGAAGTTAATGAAGTCCTTTTCATATTGTAAAATGTACAACTTTTCAGGTGATACATAGAGAAGTTAACTTTTTGGACTAAGATATGGGTAGACTTTAGAAAGAGGTGAAAGTGTTGTTTTCCAAATATTGACACTGTCACTGGTGATAAAATGCTCTCTTAATTTCATAGAGGGGTAAGCTGAGCTAGGCAAACAAAACTAGAAAAATCCTAACACATGTAACTTTTGAGACTTGATTAAGAAAAAAAAAATAATAGAAATTAGTACTGTGGAGGACAAATCACAAATGTTAGCAAAGAGGCTTGGGTAGTCTATTAAGTTGCTCTTTCTTTCACCCTCTCAGCAGTTAACTATGATTCTACTGATTCATACCTTGTTTACAGAAATGTAATTTTTTTTTTCTCTCCCTCTCTTTCTCTAACCCCCCCCCCCCCCCCCCCCCCCCCCCCCAAATCCCCTCCTTTACTGGCAGTGTTGTACCAGTAAATATCTATTTGTATTCATGGAGAGAAAAGGTGGCTGATAAAATCATAGATTATACTGTATAGCACAAGCATCATAATGTCTTTGAGAAGTTGTGGCATGGTAATTTAAGTAATGGTTCTGTATAAAAATAACGTGGTAAAAGGAATCACAGCTCCTGAAACTTAAACAAACAAATTAAAACCAAGAACACACATACACACACAAAAATAACTCAGATAAAACTCAATTTTCATTTTCCTATGGTAATGTATCTTATTAAAGTTGTCTAAGTGTTTATTTGACTGCTGAAATTCAATAATTAAGTAAGAATATATGAGAATCTCTGTTAACTAAGAACAAACATCTGTCTAGTCCACTGTTCTGTCTCAGAGAGGAGGCACACGAGAAGATAAAGTAACAGTCAGCCCTTCAAGGCTATGCAGACTGAAGCCATCAGACTGACTGAACGAGAAAGAATAGAGTAGAACTGTTCAGTTGGAAGGGATCTACAAGTATCAGGTCTCATTGTCTGACCACTACAGTGCTAACTCAAAGTTAAAGCGTGATATTGAGTGCATTATCACATTGAAAAAAAAAAAAAAACACTTGAAAGATTGTGCAGTTAATGGACATAGCCAACATGGGTTCACAAGGGGAAAGTCTTGTTTAACTGAATTTCCTTTTATAACAAGGTTATCCACTTAGTTGATGAAGGGAAGCCAATTAATGTAAACATTCTAGATCTCAGCAAAGCTTTTGATATTGCTGTAGTGGGTTTACGTGGCTAGGTTTTGGTAGCAGGGGGCCATAGGGGTGGCTTCTGTGAGAAGAATCTAGAAGTTGCCTCATGTTAGGTAAGGGCCCCACTGCTGACCAGAGCCGAGCCAATAAGTGGTGTTGTTTGCGCCTCTGTGAGAGCATATTTAAGACAGGGAAAAAAAAAAACACTGAGACACACAGCAGCTGGGAGAGTGAAAGGAGTGAGAAACAGCCTTGCAGGCGCCAAGGTCAATGAAGAAGGAGGGGGAGAGGGGCTCCAGGCGCCGGAGCAGAAGTCCCCTGCGGCCTGTGGTGAGGACCATGGTGAAGCAAGCTGTCCCCCTGCAGCCCATGGAGTACCACGGTGGAACAGGGTTCCACACTGCAGCCCATGGAGGAGACCACGGTGGAGGAGGTGGATCTGCACTGACGGAGGCTACAGAATGTGGAAGACCCCTGCCAGAGCACATTCCGGGCCAGACCTGTAACCCGTGGAGAGGAGACCATGCAGGAGCAGGTGACCTGGCAGGAGCTGCTGCCCATGGGGGACCCAGGTTGGAGCAGTTTGCTCCTGAGGGATGGACCCCATGGTACGGAGACATATCTGGAGCAGTTCTTGAAGAGCTGCTGCCTATGGGAAGCCGACACCAGATCAGTTCAGCAAGGACTGCATCCTGTGGGAGGGACCCCATGTTGGAGCAGGGGCAGAGAGTGAACGTGAGGGAGTGGTGGAAACAAAGCATTAAGGACTGACCTCAGTCCCCATTCCCCATTCCCCTGTGCCATTCTGGGGGGAGGACATATAAGAGGGTGGATGGGGGTAAAGTGTTGTTAGTTTGTTTTTATTTTCTCAATGCTCTAGCTTGTTAGTAATAAGTAATAAATTACATTAATCTCCCTATACTGAGTCTGTTTTGCCCATGACAATAATTGTCAAGTGATCTCCCTGTTGTTATCTAAACCTTTAAGCCCTTTTTATCAATCATATTTTCTCCCCTTTTTCCTTTGAGGAGGGGGAGTGAGAGAGTAGTTGTGGTGGAGATCAGCTGCCCAGCTGAGTAAAACCACCACATATTACATTTTAACCTCCTTTTCCCCAAACTAGACGATGCAAGTGTCCCCAGCTTCTCAACATAAGATATGCTTTCTATCCCTTTTACTAGCTTTGTTGCTCTCCATTGGACTCCTTCAAGTATCTTAACATCCTTTTTATACTGTGGAGCCCAGAACTGCACACAATATTTGGTGGCATTACTGAGAGCAGTCCTGGTGACAAGGACCTGGGTGTGTTGGTTGATGAGAAGCTCAACGAGTCGGCAATGTGGGCTTGCAGCCCAGATAGTTAACCGTATCCTGGGCTGCATCAATAGCAGTGTGTACAGCAGGGTGAGGGAGGTGATTCTCCCCTCTACTCTGCTGTCATGAGACCCCATCTGGAGTACTGTGTTCAAGTCTGGGGTCCCCAACAAAAGAAGATCATGGCAATATTAGAACAAGTCCAGACAAGGGTCATGAGGATGATCAAAGGTCTAGGGCACCTCTCCTATGAGGAAAGGCTGAGAGAGCTGGGATTATTCCGCCTGAAGAAGGCTCCCAGGGAGACCTTGCAGAGGCCTTGCAGTACCTGAAGAGGGCCTATAAGAAAGCTGCAGAGGGACTTTCTGTGAGTGAGTGTAGCAATAGGAAAAATGTGAATGGATTTAAACTAAAGAAGGGGAGAGTTAGATTAGATATATAGAAGCAACTCTTTACTAAGAGGGTGGTGAGGCACTAGAACAGGTTGCCCAGAGAAGCTGTGGGGGTGTTCAAGGCCAGGTTGGATGGGGCTTTGAGTGACATGGTCTAGTGGAAGGTGTCCCTGCCCATGGTACGGGCTTTGGAACTGGTTGATATTTAATGTCATCCCACCTTCTCACCCAAGACATTCTGTTATTCTGTGACTCTGTGACTTTCTTGTTATCTCTTTTTAGCTCTTCAAACCTGTCCAAAGCATTTGCTTCCTTGAGATATTTGTCAGTGAATTCAGCGGTTTCACTGGATAGCCTAAGAAAAGCTTAATTTTTCCTTATTTATATTTAAATATGCAGTGTGGTGAAGTAGATTGCTAAACTCTTGTTCTTCCATTTTGCATTTTGATTCACTTTTCTCCTCCTACCACTGACTATTTCACCTCTGGTTCTTCTGTTCTAGCTGAGAAGCGTTTGCTCAACATCATCTGAAACAACTTGCTCTGTTCCCATCACCCTGTTGTCCATTTCCATATCTCTTCTGTCTATATTAACTTTTATTTCTGAGGTTCAAAATCAAAGCCACATAACAGACAAGAATTCTGATACCGACTTAGGCAGTGGCATAATGTTGCATATATGACTTCCATTGCTTGCTCCAATTTTAACATCTTTTTTTTTTTTTTTTTTGAATGCTATTGAGCAGTACCTGACTTACTCATTGAACTATATAAAACCAAAGACTTAATTTTACTGATATGAATTCAAATATTATGTAGTTACCTTTAAAACAGAAATTCTCTGATTTATGCTAATAGCAGACCAGCACTGGACATCTTTAGGTGCAGATTTATTTATGAGTGCATATGGTAATATTTGTTTGTATAGTTAATGTGTAAATACACAATACATACAAAGCAGCTGCTTAAAAGTGCCTAGGGTGAAGTTGCTAGTTGGTACACTAAAAAATTATTACAACTGAACTCCAACTAAAAATGTCTTTTCGCTGGTAAGAATCCAGTAGAGCACCTGATTGTCCTATGGTTTAGAGTTTAGAGTGGGCAACAGTGTTAATCAAAGAAAACCTGTTGGGCAGCATCAATTTTTGCTCTTCCAAACATCTTCAATTTTAATTTTCCAATTTGTGTGGCTCACAGCAATATTGTTGTCTCTTGTAGCCAACATGTTCCTAGAGACACAAACATGAGGAAGGAGCATGCTGAGAAAGTTACTGATTTTCTCACTCTAGTTCCACATAAACATCTGTGCAGATGTTCATAATAGCCATATATCATAAAGTGATTCTGTCTGGAAGGGATCACATCCCTTTGAACTGTTGATCAAAACTGATATGGATGAGGAAAACTTGAGACAAAATGTTGATGACTGTCAACACTATGCATAGTGTAATGTAATTGTCACATGCTTAGTAATATATTTTACCTGATGTGTATATACAACTTCATGTACAGGAAATCATCTCTTTCTCTTAAAGGATAAAACCATGAAAAAGATGAAAAAAAATCTTTTGCATAAGAGAAATATTGCCTTTGAGTTATTACAGATTGTATTCATAGACCAGCTAATCCAAAGAGAGATGTTCTCCCTACTAATACACATTGGAGCTCACTTATCTCCTCTCGATGAAATATAAAGGAAGAAGCATATGATCCTGTCTTCAGTTCCTCTCAGTCTTATTACTTAGCTTAATTTTTTTTGTTCTCTATGGTTTGTTCAGACCTAATAATTAATTAATTAATTAATTTATTTATTTATTTTCCTTCTGTTTCCTTTTGCTCTTGTTATTGGTCACCATGTCTTGCCCAGCTAGGTTAATAAATTCTCTTATATTTATGGGCTTTCCTCTATGCCAGTCTCACCATATGCCTTTTTTTTTTCTTGTGGAATGTATGCATGGTAAATATATTTCTTATTTTACAAACCAATAACAAGAAGCAGGAGAAGCTGTATTGTATTTTCACCTGTACAGGTGAAAATCAGCTTAGCCTCAGATCCATGCGGTCTGATTTTATCAAGTTTTTTCATATGATTTATAATATAGCAAGAGGAGTTGAGCATGGATTGTGATACTGTAACATTTGTGGCATGAGAGAAATTTAGCTAAAGCTGAAGTTTTCTGACTTCAGTGCAAGGAAATATGGGAATATTCACTTGTACAATGTGATTGTGAATATGAACAAAACAAAAACAAAACAAACAAAAAAACACCTTAGTATCTACTTACTGGCTAGTGACCACCATTTCTTTTTCATAAAGTCTTCAGGCAAATCAGAATAGATCAACTAAGAGCAATAGATCAATGTTTTTTCATGCATTGTATCTCTACTTTTGGGTTTCTGTTTTCTTAAGTAAAACAAATCTAGCCTGGAAATCCATGTTTTCTGCTTGTGTACCCAATGGACAAACTAATAAAGCGTCCAAAATGCATTCCCAATAGCAGAGATATTTAGTCAGCCATGAAAAAAAGTCTTCCTATTTTTCACATGGTAACGCGAGGCATAAATGTTAATATCGAGAAGGTTACTTTTATTTCCATGTTAACATTGACATATTTTAGATAAATCAGGGATGACTAACCCTTTTGTTTGTTTGTTTGTCTAATGAGCCATAATAAAACTGTTTTAGTAAGCAAGTTAGGGCTTTTGTGCTACATTTTCTTTTTTTCAGATCAGGTGTTTCTTCCAGAAATGAAACAGATGTGATGTGTCCAGTCCTTGCCTGCAATGTTACTGAAGTATTATAATAACACGAACTGACCATCTAATGAAACCCTTAGGATGTTTGTTTGTTTGTTTGTATGTGTGAGCATAAATATGCATGCTTCCATTTACCATTTTATCATTTTTTCCTCTTTAAAAGTACTATCATGCTCAGACTATAGAGAAAATTGGGTACCAATATATAGCCATCTAAAAGCATCAGTGCAAAAGTTTCTAAATACTCTTTCAACCATTATTAACAGAAATCTGTTGTGGTCTTTGGGTAGTTCTCAGCTTGCATGGTACTTGACTGCCTTGCCTGATATTTTTGGTGTATTGTAAAGATGAATTTAAAATTGCCGGAAAAAAGTGGAGGAGAGGTGGATTGTGACAAAGTGATATTAGTTTTGCTATGGAAGCAGAGAAAAAAATTACCTGAGTTTTCCCAGATTTCCGTGACTGTAATTAACATCCAGTGATAGGAATGGATTATATACACAATACAAAAACCTGTTTGCACAATGAAATTATATGATATCGACAAAAAGAAGTATCCATTACAGAAACATTCATGGAAGCAAAGATTAAAAAATGCCACCATTTTCTCATCAATAGTAACATATAATATTTTCACTCATTATGCCAGTGAATCTAATAGCTAATTGCATTGTAGTATAGTGGAGATAGGAATGAGAGCTGGTCAAAGCACTTCCTTTTTCTCTTTTTCTCTTTCTTTCTTTTTTTTTAATTAAATTGACTTTTTTTTTTCCCTCAAAAATATAGCATGCCACTTTTAGTGACCTTTCTCAGCTATAGTGGGAAAAGGTCAAGATATTTCTTTTGAAGAATATGTTGTGATGTGTTTCTTGGTTGTTTAGATTACTTTCATTAAATTTTGGATGAAAATAATAACTATATATCTTATTTTTATGATCTAATAAAAACTAATGAAAATGACTGTATATAAATGAAATGTTTTAATGACACCTAAATTGTTCTTCCTTGCAGATATCCATGTTTTATTATGTTCTTTTATTAGCTAGCACTAGTATTTGCAATAATATTATCTAACATCTTTCTCCTATATTATTACTTGAAGAAAAAATCCATTCTAATTCAAGTAAAATGCTTGGCCTTTGTAGAATAAAAATAAGAAAAAGAGCTACCGAAATGTGAGTAAATAGGGTAGCTCATAAGCAAAGATGAAGTGTACACACGGAGTATATGAATTTTCAAATAAAAAATGCCATGAGACAGCAATGTACTTGTATTCTGTGTAAACTGAAGAGATCTTATTTCATTCATTATCTGTGAGTACAAACTGCAGTGCTGCTCTGTTTCATGCATAGTTCTGGAGCTGTCCTTGTCTTTTCAGAAAATCTTGTTAAATGACAATCTGTTATTCCCAAGAATTTTAGCAAATTGCATTGTAAACAGTAATGTGTTGTGGTGTTGGTTTTTGTTTGTTTGTTTGATTGTTTTTAATAAAACTTTCAAAGATTAATCTACTTTTAGATCATGATATAAATGCAGAGTTTGCTCTATACTTGTTTCAAGGCTACGAGAAAACTGATGAATTGTTCTGTGAACATGAAATGGGTTTCAATGTTTATGGACTATTGCTCATCTCCCTCCAACTTTACTAGGAATAAGTAGATGATTTGGAGTGAAAATTATAATAGAGTGGTTTTTTTGGTTTTTTTTTTCATAATCTTGCTCTTTAAAAAGAAGACCAAACTTGCTTATTGCAGGTAATATAATACTAAGGAAATATTACTCGGGAAATACATACTGTGTGAACTGAAGCCAAAATGTAAGTCAGAGAATCCCCCCTACAAACCTTCAGAGCTAACTTGCTCATAGTTCTAGTCATAGCACAGCTGTATGGGAATTCTTGGCACCCAAGAACACTTCATTTTAATTCCATCTCAATATTTAAGAGCAGAAATCTTTTAAGGCAATTCTACAATACTCATTTAGAATTAACAGACATATCTCCTGGGGTCTGGAACTGTGGGAAGAGGAAGAAAGCGGTATTACAGTATTTTAGTGCTGCAGCTGTGGTGCTCTTCAGAGCACCACCAAAACCAACCAACCAACCAACCAAACAAACAAACAAAAAACCTATAGGATTGTTTTTCATTCTGCTGAAAATAAATAGCAAAACATACTCCATTAGGTTGCGTAGAGTATTAGAGTGTACCACTATACGGGCTTTTTGTGTGCTGGTGAGGTGATAATGCATCTGAAATGTCAGGATTCAGAAGAAGAGCTGAGTGGTGAAGGGAACATGCTCAACAGATATCTTTTCCTTTCTTCTCTCTTTTTTTTTTTCCTATATATAATATATATATATATAACCTCCTTCCTGTTATATATGGTTTGTAATTTTTGTAAAAATAAAATAATGATCTTTAAAATTTAATAAAGAGTATTTATTTGACAAATAAGGTATTTAAGAATAGAAAACAGAATGAAAAAAGCCTTGATTTTTCCTGTAAATTTTGGAGGCAAACTATTTTTAATCATAAAACAATATCCACGTATTTCAATGTGACTACCACTTGTTCCCTGTCTAAGCACTAGACTTTCTTCAGAAAGTAGTAAAACAATTTTTCAACACAGATGGTAAAGGAAAAATTTCTTCCGGCATTTCCTTTTCAGAGAAAAAGATGTCTAGAGAGCTACATCACATGTTAGTATACAGAACAAAGCTTATGTAAACCTCTACATGTTTGCAAACTTTTTGATGACTGTGTAGGATATGAGAGGCTATGCCTTGAAGTGTGCTCTTCTGTTCTGAAAACCTAAGGGTGTAATCTCCTGAATTGTCCCACAGTTTTTCTCTAGAAGTTATAACTGGCTTCTACAGATTAACAAACAGGATTTCTTTAAAAAGCATGAAAATAAATAAATAAATAAAGGGACCACTCAGATTAGCAGCTGTACCTTCTTCAATATGCAAGAATAGCTTGGCCATATCCCTAATATTTTTAGTAAGAAGAACAACTGAGCTATGTAGTAGCAAAAAAATTAAATCCTTAGCATTTGGTACTTTTTTCAAATTTGTTTTCACAGATTTGCACCAACAACATTAACCAAGGTTTTTGATGTTTCTATGTGAACAGTTTCCTTGGTTTTCTGTACGCAATATTTTGCAATACTTTGGGTAAAGCTTGACAGCTCTATACAGTTCTTAACATAAAAGAAGAAAAAGTTAAGTTCAGATAAATATTATGGTCGACATGTACATGTTTGCGCATTTCATGTAACGTACATACTTGGAAACTTTGAAAAATGACTCATTGTTTCAGTGACTCTTTGTAGCCAATGACATTTGAAAATGTGGTTGGTTCTTTATTTCCTTAATTTTGATGTTTATGCACCAGCAAAATGAGAAGGGCATCAATCTTCTGGATTTGTTGCTGTTATTTGTTCATTAATTTGCTGTCCTGTAACAACCAAACAGAAGATTTGCTAGAGTTGAGGTAGTTTTTTCCATTCCACTGCCTCATGCTCTACCAGTGGTCATGCAGGTAATACCACAGGGTTGCCTTTGGTGTATACCCCCTAAGTCCTCTCTCTTGGGTAGAGGAATGCTTACTCCTAATAGCTGAGGTGCTGGTTCATATAGGTCAGGAGGAAGATACATTCTCTTTGAGTTGGTGGAACTCTTGTAAAAGTTTCTCTAAAGAATTCTTTTTGAGTTGGTGGATGTCCTGGTTTCAGCATGGAGCTAATTTTCTTCATAGTGGCTGTTATGTGCCATGTTTTGCATTTAGCAGAAAAATAATGTTGATAAGAGGCTGATGTTTTACCTGTTGCAGAACAGTGCTCACAGTAAGCCATGGACTTTTCAGCTTTTCATACCACCCTGCCAGTGAGGAGGCTGGAGGTGCACAAGAAGCTGTGAGGGCAGAGAAGCAGGACAGCTGACCCAAAGTGGCCAAAGGGATGTTCTGTACCATATGACATCATGTGGAACAATAAAATCTTGGGTGGTTGGCTGGAGGGAGTTTGGCTGCTGCTCAGGGACTGACTGGGCATTGGTCAGCAGGTGGTGAGCAATTGCATTGTGCATCAGTTGTTTTGTATATTATTGTCATCATCACCATTATTTTTCCCTTCCTTTTCTGACCTATTAAACTGTCTCTATCTCAACCCATGAGTTTTAACTTTTAACTTCCTTTTTTTTTTTTTCTTTTTTTTTTTTTTTTCCCCCTCAATTCTCTCCCCTGTCCCAAAGTGAGGGAGTGAGCAAATAGCTGTGTGGTGCTTAAATGCCTGCCGGGTTAAAGCACAGCAGCAGTGAAGAGAATAATCAATTTTACATCTCACTCGTTCAGGTTTCAGAAGTAATTTTCAGTTTCATCCAGTGAAACTCTAAGAGCAGTAGAATGGATTCTCAGTGTTGGAGATGGCTGACTACTGAAGTAATAAACACTGTTGCTATATCAGCTTTTTTTTTTTTTTTTTTTTTTCCCTGGGGGGGAACGCAAAAACAACAACAACAAAAAACTTTTGATTGAGATATAGCAATGGAGCAGGATACAGCTGGATAAAAGTTATGTGGTTTACATGTGTAGTAGAGCTCCTTTCAAGTGCAGCATCAGTGAAAAAGCATTTAAGGTACTGATTAGAGAAAGAATCAAGCGGTTCTAAGTGTAACATCATCATACCACTATACAAATGTATACTTCTTGAGATTTACACCACTAACACATAAAGCAATGAGACTCCTGACTATAGACCTAACTATAGGGCAAAAAATTAACATCTTAATTAAATTAAATTATCCTTAATTTTCTGAATATCCATTTGATACTTGGCATCCTAGGCTCCCTTTGCCAATTTTCCAATTCCCTGTCTCCATTTTCTTATTACTACTGAAAGTTCTGCCTTTTCTTTTTTTTTCTTTATTTTCAAGTGATTATTTTTTCTTTTGTCTAGGCAGGAATTGAGCCTTTCTTCTTTTTCTTTCTTTTTTTTTCTTCTTTTCTTTCTTTCTTTCTTTCTTTCTTTCTTTCTTTCCTTCCTTCCTTCCTTCCTTCCTTCCTTCCTCCTTCCTTCCTTCCTTCCTTCCTTCCTTCCTTCCTTCCTTCCTTTTTCTTTTTCTTTCTTTCTTTCTTCCTTTCTTTCTTTCTTTCTTTCTTTCTTTCTTCCTTCCTTCCTTCCTTCCTTCCTTCCTTCCTTCCTTCCTTCCTTTCTTTCTTCCTTTCTTTCTTTCTTTCTTTCTTTCTTTTTTCCTTTCTACACATAACTAAATATCATCTTCAATTGAACTTTCACAAGAAGTATCAGCTGAAAGTTTTGGACAGTATGAAGGTAATATAATCATTACCCATCACTTTTGTGAGCTATCTCAGGCAACTTCCTTTAAGTAAATGGGTATCTTGTTTGTTTCTTGCTTTAAAGTAAGTGCAAGCTGAAATATAATATGAGGAGGGTTGTTTGCTATTTGCTTCTATAGCTGCTGACACAAAAGAACAAAATGCTGACATGGAAAATATCAAGAGCTGAACTTAGTCTCTGAGTACATACTTTGATAAGGAAAAACACATTAGTACACTTTTTCCCAGTAACCACAGATTGAGTGAAGGTGTTATATTTTTTTCTCTGAAATGGATCACTTTTGCAAACCTGCGTCAACATACAGGTAAATTACTGTAAGAAACCCTCTTTTTTCATCCTAAAAATCAGAGTGCCTTACTTGTAAGCTTCATTGTCCTAAACCAGCCCTGACTTCTGAATGTGTCTGTTTTAATACTACTGGAATGACCACAGTTTTTCTGTACACTGTTTAGTTAGCTTCCCGTTAGCAACCCAGATGCCTGCCTGTACTGCCAGCTCTACCTGTAGATTAGGTCCTATGCATGCAGCTCTACAATTTTATGTTCCTAGATAACACCAGAACCAAAGATCTTCAACATGGACCCTTAGGGTCCCCAAACTACTTTTTACTACCTTCTTGCCAAGGTGATTGGCTCCAGGGCAGATGCATTCTGCAGTGGAGCAGGGGATCGAGGTGTGCAGGGGTTTTCCTTCATCAAGGCCCCTTCGAGGCAGCTGAGGGAGCCACCAGGACTTGGCAGCCCTCGCAAGGGCAGCTGACGAGGCATGGGTGAGTGACCCATGACCAGGAGTGCCACCCTCGTCTGCCCTACAAAGGCAGCGCTTTGGGAGTGTGAGCAACAGGGTGGGCAAACAGTGCATGGCATGGCAGTTTGGGCAGGCAGGGTGCAGCAGCGAACTCCTGTGAGAGCCCAGTCACGGCAAATGGTCAGCAGAAGGCCATGTCCACACTTGTGAAAAAGGAGGTGGGGACCTGAACTGAGCTTCCGAAAAAGCATGCAGCTGTCTAGGTGTCAGGCTGCAGGGAGTGCCAAAGCTTTGCACTACCCTTGGGCAGCTGCAGAGATAGCAACTGCAAGATATGTGAGCAGGTGGAAGACCTGCTCAGAATGGTAACTGAGTTGGAAAAACTGAAGGGCATCTGGGATGCACAGAGGGAGATAGACTGGTGGTGCCAAGCTCTGGCCTCTGTCAAACAAGAACAAGCACCAGGAATTCCCCAACAAGAAGAGAATGCAGTATCCATCCTCCAGCTGACACAAGACATAAGCTGCAAGGATGTGAAAAATGGAAAAAAGTCCAGGCTTGATGTGGCAGGAGAAATCCACCTTCACCCATCTTACCCTATCAGGTAGCCCTGAGCAACAGGTATGAGGCCCCGGAGGCTGAAAGGCAATCAATGGATAGAGAAGGCAATGATCCCTCTCCAGCAGAGATATTGACAGAGTTGAAAAGGCCAACCCCCCATATTGCAACCATCAACAGGAGGAAAAAAAGGCAGATTTATTTGGGCATCATTCCACAATAGGGGTAACAGAGGGTCCAATATTTAGAAGGGACCTTCCTCTGACGGAAGTCTGCTGCCTTCCTGGGCCTGTACTCATGTAGTTGTAGAGAGCAATAAGGTCTCCCCTGAGCCTCTTCTCCAGACTGAACACCCCCAGTTTCCTCAGCCGTTCCTCATAGGACTTGTGTTCCAGGCCCTTCACCAGCTTCATAGCCCTTCTCTGGACATGTTCCAGGGCCTCGATGTCCTTCTTATAGTGAGGGGCCCAAAACTGAACACAGTACTCAAGGTGTGGCCTCACCAGAGCAGAACACAAGCGGACGATCACCCTCCTGGTCCTGCTGGCTGCACTAGTCCTGAGACAAGACAGGATGCCATTGGCTTTCTTGACCACCTGGGCACACTGCCGGCTCATGTTCAGGCGAGCATCGACCAACACCCCCAGGTCCTTTTCCTCTGCACAGCTTTTGAGCCACTCTGCCCCAGGCCTGTAGCATTGCATGGGATTGTTGTGGCCAAAGTGCAGGACGAAGCATAGATTCCAGTGCATCCTCCTTGTAAAACGCTTTTATTTTTTTTTTCTCTCTAAAGAAGGGTCAAACATTTAATTTCAACATAAATCATTTTTACTTTCAGATAATAACCATGAGTGAGGAGTTGGAAGGGGAACGTAGATTCTGTATTATATCCACAAAATGCCACTGGTACTTGTTTTGTTGCTTTAATACTTTGTACAGAATTTCTGAGAACTGAATCCTTGAAAATGAAATGCTGCTGTTATGTAAAAAAATATGGATTTAGATTCAAGGATGTTTATCTTCAATGTACTATTCAAGACCTAAGGATATTTTTCTCTATATATTTTACAGTTATACGTTGTTACAGATTTTTTTTTTTTTTTTGATATGAAAAACAAGCACAGAGGAATAAAACTGATGACAAGAGTTAACTAATTCATGGAAACACACACTGAAAATCATTTAAAAAGCAACTGATTGATGACATCTGTAAAGCATTTCTACTGGCCATTGATCTCCACCCCCCCACCTTCCCCTCCCTTCCCTCCCTCCCCCCCCCCACCCCGCCCCCAAATACAGCAGATTTATATAGACCTTTAACCTTTATCCTTTTAAAAGTATCCTTTAACCTATATCCTTATTTATTTATTTATTTATTTATTTATTTATTTATTTATTTTTAATGTGATATAGTTGTCCATAAAGAGGATATACTTGTCTTGCTCAACAACATGAGGAAGATAAAGTAATAATGTAAAGTTTAAGTAATCACTGTAGTCGAGCTTAAATGTAGTCGTTAAAAGACAAAAGTTAAGCTGCATGGAAAGTAGTCCCTCTACTACTGTAGTGAAAGTAGTCCCTTTAGGTTGAGGAACACATGAATGGGAAGCATCTTTGCAAAGGAAGATCTGGGGTTCTGGTGGACAACAATCTGACCAGGAGGTGAACAGCATGTCGAAGGGATGATCCTTCCCCTTTACTCAGCACTATTGAGGCACATCTTGAATGCTGGACTCACCAATAGAAGAGGGAGATGGAGAGAGGGACCTATTGGAGATGGTTAAGCAAAGTGCCACAAGGATCAATAAGGGACTGGAGCATATCTCTTGCAAGCTGAGGCTGAGAAAGCTGGGACAGTTCAGCCTAGAGAAGAGAAGGTTCACAGGGTTCTTATCAATGTACGTAAGTACCAGGGGGTGAGAGGGGAGGGAAATGTAAAAAAGATGGAGTCACAGTTGTCACTGGTGACAAAGAGAAGAGGCTATGGGCACAAACTGAAACTCAACAAACTCCCCCGGAACATAAGAAAACTTTTTTCTACTGTGAGGGTGGTCAGACTGGAACAAGTGCTGAGAAGTTGTGGCGTTTCAGTCTGTGGAGGTATTCACAACAGAATTGGCCATGGTCTTGGGCAACCTGCTGAAGCTGACCCTGCCTGAGCAACAGGGTTGGACTAGGTAATCTCCAGAGGTGACCACCATCATCAACACTGTCAATCTGTGATTCTCTTTTGTGTGTCCAGAAGTTACTCTAATGTAGCACTCTATGAAATACATCGGTATGATTCAGACTAACACTATTCTGAAATTTTTTATGTCACAATGTGTGTTCTGTGGAAAAGATGGTTACAACTACTGAGCATGGGGATTAGGCTCTGGGGAACTTCAGTGCAAAATGATGTAACTTCCATGGAAATCATAGGGGTGTTGAGTTGAACACAGAAATTTGCAAGGTACATTTAATAGAGAATCCCATGTATGCTTTATTACATTTAATTATTTTTTCCAGTTTTAATTCTTAAACGTTTGTTGATATATATATTATTTATCTTAAAAATTAAACAAAAACCTATAAAAATTGATATTTTGGAGACTTACATTTACTAAGATTTTGAAAACTGTAAGGTAAAACATGATGTTCAGAGTAAGGAACTTGGCTATGGTCGTGAAAGGCAGATGAAAAATAATAGGGAACAATCTATGTCCCATGGCCAAACTGTATAATCAAACGTATAATCAAACTGTACAAATGGACGTTCAAGCAAGGTAACTGGAAACACTTTATAACTGGAAAGATGTAAAACACTATAACAGAACACAGTCTAAATAAACTTAACAAAAATCTCCCAATTAAATCTATACTCTGTGTGGACAATTGTGTTTGTAAAACTTTTACCTTGTTAAGTAACTGAAATGCCATCTCTACTTTGCTGAGAATTTTTCTGGTTGGCTATGATTATTTGCACATAACAACAAGAACACAGTAAATTATATGTTAAACTGTCTCTGGATAATATTATTGTTGATTATTATTATTATTATTATTATTATTACAGGTATACTGAAGTAAGATGTGGTCTCTACATTGTTTCAAGAAATAAGAAAAATTAAGATCCCATAAAAATTGTTGGGCAAGATATATCTTAAAAGGAGAGTTTTAAAGAGCACTGTCTCTTTATATAGTAACATTTTAAAGGATGAAGATTAGATATATTTCTGAAATAATCAACAAAACAGGTGAATTTGCTTTTTACAAAATCTAAACTTTTTTGAGAAATTTGCACAGTGCGCCGATGGCACCACATCCTTCACAATGACGTATGTGACATCTATAGCTATTGCAGCTAGTAAAAGAAAGAAAGACTGACTTTGAGCCTGTTTGGTGGAAAAAAGGGAGGAAGGGAATGCAGAAACATTTTTGTTATCAGCTAATTTTAATCACTAAGTCTCAAGGCTCATCTACCTCCCTAACTCAACTTCACCCACACCAATTTATCCCCTACCTCAGACAGCATGTAAAAACCCGCCATACCCATCTTTGCCTTCCAGTGCCAATGTCACTACCTGCTGGGACTGCTAGCAGTGCAAAATCCTTTCCCTTTGTGAAATTATTTATGATATCCTGCATTTTGGTCTCCATATAGGTTGTACCACTAAAGGCATCCTATTCAAAGACTAGGTCACTTTAACAATTTATTAATTTACTTAGGAGAAAGAAACTTCCACTGTTGGTTTTTTTTTGTTCTTTTTTATTATCTTTTTTTTTTTTTATTTCCCCCCTGCAATATATATATATGTATATATAATGTATTTTGCAATAAATATTATGCCTTAACTACTTTTTGATGATATGCTTTTCCAAGGTATTTCCACTGTATATGTAAGTACGACAGTCTATTGTGATTTCATAATAAGGTTAGTCTTTCCATAAATGTATTGAAGAGAGAAAAAAATACATTTGAAGGTGTTCAGAGAAAGAGAAAGGAAGAAAGAAAGATTTTAATACATTTTTGATGCAATGGGTTTTGGAGGAAATCATTAAATCTTGGCTCATTAAATTGCAGAAATCTGCATGTATTTAACAATAGTCAAAAAGAAAAAATCAGACAGCAAATGTCTGGAGACACAGACCGATGCATTATCATTTATATATGTTCACTGACAGCTAGATCCTTGGTTCCAAAAGACACATTTGACCTCAACACAGATCCACTACCAAAAAAAAAAAAAAAAAGGAAGATGAAACTATGTGTCACGTTTGTAACACTGGAAAACAAAAAACAAACAAATAAAAAGTGTCTAAATATGCAAAGATTGGACTGCTTTGCCATAAAGACATGTTGATTATGTTAAATCCCTCTTGACAGCAATAACATTGTTACATGACAGACAATGTAGACAATTTTACAACATTACATAAAATATATTATTTAACTTGACAGTGGATGGATTATGCCACTGTTTTGACAGTGGCATAATAACAATAATCATAATTGAAAAACAAAACAAAACAAAACAAAAGTAAACAAACAAGCAAACAAACATATAGTTCCTGCAAATCTACGGCAATGAATTAGGGTTGTCTGTTTTTGCAAATGCAAATATTCAATGTAAAAAATTTATTGAACAGAACTCTACGTAGCAATCAAATTCAAACATAAAACCTGGACTTTATGCAGCCCTGTAACCCAGTAAATATAGTGTAGCTATAGTTAATAACAGACCTTGTGCTCTGTACTAATTGTGCAAAGACTGAAGACTGAGGCTGGTCAGGTTTTGTCTGAACTTACTTTGGTCTTCCTGGTATCCTGTTTCACCTTGTTGAGCTGTACAGTGTTTCTGATGGCCAGGTGTTTGTGCCCAAATTGGTTTATTTCACCTCTGTGTGCCATAGCCATTAATTTTAGACAGCATTGAGCAGTAGCCATTTTATGTTGAATGTCAAATTTATTATCTCGGCCAATATATGGCAGTTTGAAACAGGATGAAGAAGAGTATGTTCAGGATACAGTAACCTGGATTCTTAGCCATAAGAATTTCAGAATCACAGATTATAACAGGTATGCAATTAATCCTTTGACATATCTTTGATAAAGAATAACTTCACCTTTATAATACATACTACCATAAAAAATTTCAAATGGATTATTTATTTTCCTAACTAGTACCTAAGTTTTAATTTGGTGCATTGGGATTTAGTCACTTTGTAATATTATGTCTACATTTACTTTGGAGAAAATTTCATTACTTGCAAGAATATTAAATGACTTCTTTGTTTACTATTATCTTTACATTATATTCATGATCTCATTTTTTATGTTGTAACAGTAAAAAAATGGTGCTTCATTTTGGATTCAATGTTTCACACATCACATTTCATCTCTTAGACTCTCTGAAAACTAAATAAGGCTATTTCTTTTTCTCCTACAAATGAGAGTTTACACAGTTTTCAGAAGATTTTTCCTCTTTCTTAAAATTGTATCTCTTGAGGTAATATGATTCCCTGAATTTACTATAATAATTGCAACACTGTTAAGTACCCATACATTTTTAAACAATTTAATTGTTTTTCTTTTCTAAATTTGTTATTTTAATCTAAGGACCCTATCAGGATCACATTCTGGCATTCCAGATCACTACACATTCCAGATCACTACAGCCAATTTGTGCCTATACTGCATTGATTACAAAAAGGGTTTGTCTTCACACAACAAATAGAGGCACACAACTACATAGCAACAGTCAACTGTGCATTTTCTCTTGGCTTTGGTTAAGTCTTAAATCCATTAAAATGTATGAATTCAAATGATATTCCAGTTATTCCAAAGGACACAGTTATTCAATGTGTCATATTGTTCTGCAAAGAATCTGAACCAGATTCTGCTATTTTCATTAAAGTAAATATCCCTACTGCTTTCGATGGGACTACTTGCCTGGGAAGATATTAGAGATGATTAAGAAAAACTGCATGTGCTCACTTTAAAAGAAAGGAAGTTTCCACTGGAAATCTTAAAGATGCAATCATCTAACTCCAGCATAAATTGTAATGCTTCTTTAAATCCACATAGCAGAAAAAGAAAGTATCAGTAGACACTTGCTCATATGCTGTCAAAATTGTCAGTTTTTGAGATGGGATGGGGAGAAATAATCCAAAATGTTCCATCATCATTATTTATCAAGTGTTGTCAAAAACTGTCACATTGTTATTTACATAATGTTTATGGAATACTATCATTGATGCAGAGATATTTAATAACATTACAGAATAAAGTTACAAGTAAATTGCTGAATCTTGCCATCAAACATCAAAATTACAATTTTAATAGTAAAATCAGAATTGTAATGTCCTAAAATTAGTCTTCTTCGCAACAGTTTTCAGCATGTTGTCTTATCGAAGAAATCACACTGCATTTAGCTGTAACTATGACTTGCAAAATGTCACAGTACAAATATTATCTTACCCTTCACACTTATGATGCAAATATTATCTTACCCTTCATGCTTATACACTGATACTTGCTTTAAGCTTTAAGCCACTATTTTAATCCCCCCTCCCCCAACTGAATCCAGTGATTTGAATGCCTTGAATTTTGAAAAACAGTTAATTACTGGATACAATATGATTTTGTTAAAAAAAAAAAAAAAGTCAAATTTCCACTCAAAACATATAAAGTCTTCAGATTTATTTTATTTATTTATTTATTTATTTATTTATTTATTTTTGTGTGTGCACGCATACCTGTCACTTAATGTGTTAATGTAATACATTTGCAGCTCTCACATTGCTATGTTCTGCATTACTTAGGGATAGGGGAAAAAAAAAAAACTCACTTCAGGTGTATACTCTGTTTTTAAGCCCTTTTTTCATGTGATCTACCTCGAGCTAGAGAATTGTCAGTCATAACCCACTGTGGAGCTGAGGACCCTCATGCTGGGATGTGTCTTTCCAACCATAGTTGCAAAACTGACAAAGTGCATTTTCTACCCATCACTGGCAAAGTTTGCTCTTGCCAAGTGGCCAAGTAAGAAATTAATTTAGCTTAATTGTATATTTTTTGTAGCTTCTGAGGAAAATTATATAGGTTCTTGATGAAAAAAATAAACAAACAACAACAAATAGCCTATACACACACACACACAAGCACAAAATAATAATAAAAAAATGAACACTAAATCCAAACTCTCTCTCATCAATAATACATTTTGTTCAGCAATAAGATGACTTTCTGATATAAGTGAGGACATCTCAGGAGAGATTAGTTTTAAAAGGTATTTTCCCATCCATGTATGATTAATGAACATGTTAGAGTTCACAAAGAGTGATTAGCACAGTGATCATGAAGATATTTCTACACCAGGTATCAGAAAAATTCCTATTTGCTTTATGTCATCTTCTCTTTACAATTATAACAGCTTTGTCTTGCAGTGAATCATTGGTAGCAATACTACTGAACTATTCAAGAGAGCAGACGCAATAAAATGTTCTTTTCTCATCCAATAGAAACACCAGAAAAAGTGTGGAATTTTCAGTATGACTTAAGCATTATAAACACAGGAAATGCATTTCATTCTAAAAGAAATCTAAGTGTGCAAAACTAATGGAAAAGCACTGTTAGCACTGGCTTGAGGTAATTTTACTGTAGAGGCACCATTTAATAATCATGTGACAGACTAACGCAAAGAAACAGCAAGGATCTAAGCTTGAATAGACTGACAATAGTCAGCTGAACAAAACAATGAATTAAGATTTCCTTGTGCATATTGCTAAATCTATAATTCTGGAAAATAACATACAGCAGCAGGATTCAGTGAATCTGTAGGATTTAGTTGAACTCACTATTACAAATTAGTTTATGACATTTGTTTAAGTATAGTAAAGTGCATAAATATAAAATGAAAAACACTAGCCAAGACGAAATTTTACAGAAAAAGCACAGTGAATACAAAAAGGTGATAAGATATATATAAAATAGGCGTACTAGTTTTCTATTAACTCTGCTAGGCTTTTGTCTTAGGAAAGTTAAATATATGAATTGATAATAGTTCTCACCTACTTCTTTCTCTCACTTTGTGTACATTTAATATGGCAATATTACTGAATGTGTATGATTATACAAAAACTGAAAATGGATTTTTTATGGGGGAGGGGAATAAAAAACACTCATAAGACAGATTTGCTGGCTAATGGAATAGAAAATTCTAGTACAACATGCAGTCTTATTTGAACAGTTATATGCTATTCAGAAGATCTTGGATGGTATTTATAATACTTGAACATCTTGCTTTTCTGACTCATTTCATCCACATGATTTACACAATAGAAAACAGTTGCGAATTAAATCATTTTCAATTTCATCAGGATATACATATCATTTATCACTTCATCACTTTTTGGTTCAAAATTCTCACCTGTCATGGTTTTGGCTGGAATAGAGTTAATTTTCTTCATAGAGGCTCACACAATATTGTGTTTTGGGTTTTGGATGAAAATAGTCGTGATGACACACCAATGGTTTTAGTTGTTGCAGAGAAAAGCTTGCACAGAGTCAAGGACTTTTTTGTTCCTGAGGTTGCCCTGCTAGTGAGGAGTCTGGGGGTGCATGAGAAGCTGTATGAGGTCGCACTCAACAATGAAAGCTATGGTAAAGAAGGGGGGAAACACGACACATTTGGAGTGATGGTATTTGTTGTCTTGCCAAGAAACTGTTAGGGGTGATGAGCCCGGTGTTCCTGGAAGTGGACAAACACCTGCATGCTGGCCGGCAGTAATGAATGAATTCCTGATTTTGCTTTGCTTGTTCACCCAGATTTGGCTTTACCTGTAAGCTGTGTTTATCTCAACCCATGAGTTCTTCTGCTTTTCCCTTTCTTTTTCTCTCCCCCATCCCAACTGGGGAGAATGAGCAAGCAGCTGTTTGACACTTAGCTTCTGACAAGTTAAACCACAGCAGTTCTTTTTGTCACCAATGGAGCCCAAAGGGTTCAAGATGGTGACAGATGTGATTGCAGTGTGGAGTATGCTAGAATAAATTTGTAGATGTTATAGTTGTTCAGCTGCTAATTGGCCGGTTCTTGTGCTTGCCATGGGGCTTCCTTGCCTCACTATACATTAGAGTCCAGTGCTTGTTAGTTTCCTTCTTCTCCTTATCCTCTTGCTTTGCTATTCCTGGAAACATTTTGACAACAGCTATGGACATTCTCCTGGGCTGGCACATGGCAAGATCATTGCTGCTGTTCCTGTGCTGCTGTTGAACTGGACAGGCTGGAACTCCAGACTGAACTCAAGTCTGAGGGACTGTGACCTGTGGATGGGTTCACGCGGGAGCATGTACACCCCAAAGCATCTGTGGCCACAGAGAAGTCCATGCCACAGAAGGTACACCTTGCAGTGTTCATGTCCATGGACAAGACCATGCCAGAACACCTCAAAGCGTTTGTGGCCATGGATAAGATCATGACACAGCAGGTGTGTTAAGGGACCTCTGAAGGGACTGTGGCCAATGGACAAGGCCTCACCAGAACAGGTACACCTGGAAGCAACTGTGGCTGTGGACAAGTGTATGGAACAGCAGATAGACCTCTGAAGGGACTGTGGCTCATGGATAAAGCCATGTGGCCAATGGAGAAGCCCAGGCTGGAGCAGGAGTGAGGGGAGGAGTTCATTGCAATGTTAAACCCTGTAGCCTGTTCTGAGGGGACCAAGGGTGGAGATTGTGATGGATATAGCTTTAAATTGTTGTAACCCATGGTCTGAGTTGCACATTACAGGAAATTCTATAGCAGAAACCACTCAAACCAGCAGAGGATGTGTCTTAGAAGACATAGTGCAAGTACAACAGTGACCCAACATGATCTTGCTTTGGCATCCAATAACTCCACGGAGCACACTGCCTCTTCAGTTGTGAGTGATCACCATAACAAACAGAAGGTATGTCATGGAGTAAAAGAACTCAGTGGACATTTTATGAATATTTTATAGACATTTAACATGGATGGTCCTTAGACTAAGGGAGTGATATCTGTATATTAATTGAAGGGTGGTGATTAATGAGGATGTGTTGGAAAGTGTGAGACCTGAGCACAACAAATTTATTATAAAATATTATCAGAGCTCATGGAACAACACTGATTATATAACATCTAATACTCTAATTCCTGTCCTTTCTGGTCCATAAAACATGAATCCACTTTGTGCTCATGAGCTAATAAAAGTGTTGAGGACCTCGGAGCTACTGCTTTCTTTTTTTTTTTTTTTTTTTTGTAACCCTTATTACTTAATAGATGTTCTACATATACGTTCTCATTCTGCAAGTGAAGTACATTTCAACTTTAAACTCTCTACACTTTGGGATTAAGTAATTCTTTATTATATCTTTAAAACCCTTCTGTGCTATTAGTCTCCTAACACTAAATGCACAATGAACATTGTATCCTGTATCTCTTTGCCAAGTGCCCTCTCTCTCTTCTTTCAAGACATTCATTAAATACACATCTTCCAGGAATCCTTCCTACTTTGTTTTTTTCTAATCATTAGTCTTACCATGCTTTTCACTACTTCAAACCCTGTTCAAATCCCTCTTCTCTCCCTATCATTACTTGAAGCTTCTGCTTCTTGTAGCTTCTTGTAGCTTTGTTTAAGGATAAAGTGTAAATCCCTCACAATGAGGAGCCTTTGTTTAAACAACCGAAAGGAAATGCAAGCAGTGGTTTGTTATAGCACTCAAAATTTTGTTACCAATCAAAATTTTGTTAGGAGCAAAAGGGGACAAAGTTCACCTGTAGAGCATAAAAAAGATGGATAATCTAGTTAATATTCAAACTCTCTAAACAAAATTCATTCCTTTTATTCATAGTTCAGTTAAAACATTGGATACTTACAGTTATTAATACAGTTAAGGTTGATATTTAAAAACTTTCTTGCATCTGCCTCTTTTTTCTGGTGTTACTTCCAGTATACCTCAAAGCCCCATGGTTGCCCCTTCCATCTTCCTCCAGGAGGATGCAAAGAGACAGGACATCAAGGTAACAAGTATTCACTGTACCACGCTCTACTATGGGAGGAGTCTGTCCACATACACTCATAAACTGCAGATATAGAGGATTTAGGGTATGGTTTTATGCCTTGATAAACTGACAGTTTTGATGGTGGTGTTTTTATTCTTCAGCCATGGGTATGCTTGGACCTATACATTTTATTTATACATTTATACATTCTGCCTAATTTTCATTGGCTTGAAGACAAGGTTTGAAAGTTGCAAAGTAGTATTCCTCAGACCAGTTAGCACAGAGGGCTATTATTTCTTATGCACTGACTACTAAGGTTTGCTTGAACTTTATCACCTGTGGTATTGACAGAGATGAAATAACACTAGTTAAGTAATAGCCATTTTGTTACCACATCTAAAACAAAACTACAACAACAAAACCCACTAAAATAGTCTCAGTTCTAAACAAACCCAGGCAAGTCCAACATCTGCATTATCGGGTCAATAAAAAAAATGTGGCCTTAGGTAGAGAAAAATCATAGTCAATGGGCTATATCCTGTCCACTTGGCAATCTTGGAGTGATACAGAAAAGGATTTATACACAGGTTCAGAGCTTCTGTTCATAACAATAGCAATGGAACACCCAAATTTGTATCCATGTCTATTCTGCACATACATGTAATGCTACACAGTAGGTCTGACAACCAGGGCACATCATTCCAACCATGTAGTAACTTTACAAATGTCAATTCCCTACTGTTTGTCTCTCACTTCTTCCATAGGATTTTTGTTTCCACAGCAGTTCACAAAGGGTAGGGAGAGAGAGTTCATGTTGTACCAGCTTAACAGGTAGCAGGTGAGGAGTTCCAGTGGCATGGTCCTGCTCCACAGCAGCCCTGTTTCCTGACCAGCTGGAGGCTGCACCTAGAATAGTGTGTCCGGTTGTATGTCCCCCAGTACTAGAGAGACATGGAAAGAGTCCAACAGGGGGTCACTAAGATGATCAAGGGACTGGAGCATTGCAGAATCACAGAATGGCCAAGGTTGGAAGGGACCTCTGAAGATCATCTAGTTCAACCTCCCTGCCAAGCAGGATCACCTAGAACATATTGCGCAGGATGGCATCCAGGCAAGTGTTGAATATCTCCAGAGAAGGGGACTCCACAGCCTCTCTGGACAACCTGTTCCAGGACTCTGTCACCCTCACAGTAAAGAAATGCCTCCTCATATTGAGGAGAAACCTCCTGTGCTTCAGTGTGTGCCCGTTGCCTCTCATTCTGTCGCTGGGTACAACTGAAAAGAGACTGGCTCCATCCTCTTGATATCCTCCCCTCAGATATTTATATACATTGATGAGGTCTCCCTCCCCTCAGTCTTCCCTTTTTCAGGTTAAACAGGCCTGGGTCTTTTAGCCCAACCTCACACGACAGGTGCGCTGGTCCTCTAATCATCTCAGTAGCCCTCCTCTGAACTCGGTCCAGTAGTTCCATGTCCCTCTGGTACTGGGGAGCCCAGAACTGGACACAATACTCCAGGTGTGGCCTCACCAGGACTGAGTAGAGGGGGAGGATCACCTCCCTTGACTTGCTGGCAACACTCTTCTGAATACACCCCAGCATACTGTTGGCCTTCTTGGCCACAAGGGCACATTGCTGACTCATGGTCAGCCTGCTGTCCACCAGGACTCCCAGGTCCCTCTCTGCAGAGCTGCTCCCCAGCAGATCAGTGCCCAGCCTGTACAGGTGCTTGGGGTTATTCCTCCATAGGAGTAGGATCCTGCACTTGCCCTTGTTGAACTTCATAAAGTTCCTCTTGGCCCAACCTTCCAGCCTGTCGAGGTCCCTCTGAATGGCAGCACAGCCCTCTGGAGCATCAGCCACTCCTCCGAGCTTCGGGTCATCAGCAAACTTGCTGAGGGCGCACTCCGTTTGATCGTCCAGGTCATTGAATAGGTTGAACAACACTGGACCCAGTACTGACCCCTGCGGGACACCACTAGCCTCAGGCCTCCAATTAGATTCTGCACTACTAAGCACAACTCAAAAGCCTTGCTGAAGTCAAGGTAGACCACATCCACTGCTCTTCCCTCATCTACTCAGCTAGAAATCCCATCATAGAAGGATATCAGATTGTTTAAACATGATTTCCCCTTGAAGAATCCATGCTGACTATTCCTGATCACCTTCTTATCTTTCCCATGCTTGGAGACGACCTCCAGAATGAGCTATTCCATCACCTTTCCAGGGATGGAGATGAAGCTGACTGGCTTGTAGTTGCCTGGGTCCTCCTTTTGCCCTTTTTGAAGACTGACATGACATCCCTCATATGAGGAGAGGTTGAGAGAGTTGGGACTGTTCAGCCTGAAGACAAGGCTCAGTGGAGATCTTATCATTGTCTATAAATACCTGAAGGCAGAGTACAAAGAAGATGGAGCCAGGCTCTTTTCCATGGTGCCCAGTGCCAGGACAAGAGGCAATAGGCACAAACTGGAACACAGGAGGTTCCATCTAAATGTCAGGAAGCACTTTTTTACTGTATGGGTTACCTCTGGTACCTCTTTACTGTACTGTACCTCTTCTCTGAAAGAGATTATCCATAGAGACTGTGGAGTCTTCCTCCCTGAAGATCTTCAAAAGCTACCTGGACATGGTCCTGGGCAACATGCTTTAGGTATCCCTGCCTGAGCTGGGGTGGTTGGACCAGCTGACCTGCAGAGGTCCCTTCCAACCTCAATCATTCTGTGATTCTGTGAATTGGTGGCATTTTATAAAGTCCACATGCCTCATATCATAACTGAATCACTGAGCCAGATCTAAGACCATCAGGTCCAACAGTGGACTGGAGGAGAATAAAATTTTGATAAAGGGTAAGGCAGGCATGTCTGAGCCTCTTTCATAGAACAGATGTCTGAGCCTCTTTCATAGAACAGAGGTAGGAAAAATAGGAGGGGTTATGATAATAGCTCTCAATTAAAATGAATATATAGTGACAAATATAATTGATTTTTAATCAAGGCTGTAAAGTCCTGTCAACCCCTTCATGCTGAAAAATAGTATTACTTCTTTGACTAGATATCATTCTTCTTCCTTCGTGCTGAGCTCTCTCGTTTGAATGATCTGTTAACCAGAAGCCCTCTTTTCCTTCTTTTCTTTTTGTTTTAATCTCTTCATTGCAGGGAACTAGCACATCTCTCCACATCCTACATCTCTTGTAAATTAAATCATGCTGAATTATCATTTATGGCAAGTGCAACAACATCATAGTTTGTATATTTTGTGTTTCCTATTATATACTAATACTAAATATTGATTAAAAATGTTTTTTAACATACTTCACTCATATATGACAGCCTTTCAGCCTTTCACTTTTAATGGCAATGCATCTTAAGTGATATTCACATAATACCTGCAATTAATTTGCTGGAAATGGCAAGATACAAAGAGAGCATATATTGTTGACCATAGATAATTACATAATTTACAAGTTTTTCACTTGAGAAACTCATTAAGCTTTTCTCAGAGCTTTATAATACATAGTAACATTTACTCTAAATAATTTATTGGAATTTTCCTGCTAAAGTTTCCTACCTTACACTTTCCCACCAGAAATCATAAAGCCTACATCTTTAATGATGTTTCCAGTCTGTCCTAGCCACAGTGAATGTCACTGAAATTGCAACTGTGTTTCTGATAATGTTTCCTGTTACCTTCACTCCTTTGTCTGGTTTTGTACCACTTAAACGTTATGACTTATAAATTCTTTTTTAGCAGCCTATTAAGGAAGAGAAAATTGCTCTGTTTATGACCCTAGGGCCTATTCTAGTCCATTAGTGACCTCCATCTTTATCAAATTGCTTCAATTGTTGAATACGATAAAGTTTTAATATATATATTTTAGTGGCCTCTTTCACCACCAGATATATAAATGACTCTATAGAGAATCAGGGGTATATATGTGTTTCTATATAGAAATCAGAGTAGAGCTGGGGTTCCTTGGGCAACCAGCTCTACTCTGATTACTCTGTCTGCTCCACAGCAGTGGTCAGAACTACTCCTGAGGTCAATGGAGGTACTCAGGAATCTCCCAAGTGTGGTTCATGCTGTCCTGGGGAAGATGCCCAGGACAGCCAGGATGAAACATGCTCTCATGAGCCTAACACTCTCTAGTAAAAAGACAAAGAGACAGAAAAATTAGATGACTACAGCCTGGGCAATTTTGATAATAAATACCTCTCTGTCATATAACTAAAGTTAAATTAGATGAATTCTGTCCTTCAGGAGTTTTAGCATTGGCTTTAGTAGAAATAAAAGGCCTCTTGTAACATTAATTATGACTATTTTTAGGAAGATATTTAAGAAAAACTCCTTTAAAAACAGGATTTAGAAAATCCATAGTAACTTTCTTTAAAGCTTCCATTTATATATTTATAAAAATAAATCTTTCCACCTCTTTTACTACCATTATCTCTCTTAATCTACTTCAAAACTAAAATAATAAATTCAGACAACTATAAATTGTCTTATTAAATACTGAATAACAATTAATAAGGATGCTTTACCGTGTAAATGAACCTATGCAATGGAAGAAGCTTCAGAGTATCTGAACGATGCTGATGTGGTTATGAAGCTCTGGTAAAAAGTCAGTGAATAACTGATTACATCTGTTGGAAAGAAAGCTGAAATTTTCTCAACACAAAGAGGATGACCTAGGATTTTGGCAAATGACTACGTCAGTTGGGTGGATCAACTGAGCAACTAACATAAAGAACTTGAAGGTGGGCAGCAGGTTTGAGCTGACTTCAACCTATGCATTTCTTCATAGTGACTGGGGACACCCAGTGTCATGATAGTGAGCACGTTATAGAGACTAGTAATGAGAATCACATTTGTATTGTGATCCATCGTGAATACCACACAGCTAATACAAACAGGTCCAGGAAGTTCCTAAAACACCTTGATAATTACTTCTTAGTTCAGATACTAAGGGAGCAAACTAGAAAAGGTGCCCTCCTAGACTTGTTGCTTGTAAACAGAGAAGGTGTCGTGGGTGAAGTGGTGATTAGTGGCCATCTTGGCCATAGTGACCACAAATTAGTTGAATTTGAAATCTTTTGTGACATGAGGAAAACTGCCACTAAAACTTTAACCCTGGATCTAGGGAATGCAAACTACAGGTTGCACAGGGAGCTAGTTAGTAAGATTCCCTAGGATACTGCTTTTGAAGGCACCAGTCTCCATCAGTTCCGGTCACTTTTTAAGTACTACCTCTTAAGAGCACAGGAACAGGCAATTCCAAAACGTCAGAAGTCAAGAAGGCAGGTCAGAATCACAGAATATCCTGAGTCCAACTGTTATTGAGTCCAGCTCTTGGCTCCACACAGGACCACACAAAAAACAGATCCTTATGTCTCAGGGCATTGTCCAAACACTTCTTGAACTCTGGCAGGCTCAGTTGGTTAGGGCCAGTTCTCTTTAATGTTTTCATAAATGACTTGGATGCAGGACTTGAAGGTATACTAAGTAAATTTGCAGATGACACTAAATTAGGACGAGTTGTTGACCCCCTCGAGGGTAGAAGAGTCTTGCAGACAGATCTCCACAAATTAGAGGGCTGGGCAGTTACCAACAATATGAAGTTTAACAAGAGCAAGTGCCAGATTCTGCACCTGGGACGGGGCAACCCTGGATATATGTACAGACTGGGAAGGCAGCATCACAGTAAGGGATCTGGGCGTTCTCATTAACATCAAGTTGAATATAAGTCAGCAGCATGCCCTGGCAGCCAAAAGGACCAGCTGTGTCCTGGGGTGTATCAAGTACAGCATTGCTAGCTGGTTGAAGGGAGGATGGTTTGGTGGGTAATATTGGTGGTAGGGGGAAGGTTGGACCAGATAATCTTGGAGGACTTTTCCAACCTTACTGATTCAAGGATACTATGATTGTCCTGCTGTACTCTGTGTTGGTGCAGCCTCACCTTGACTACTGTGTGCAGTTTTTGGTACCACAACATACGAAGGACATAAAACTATTAGAGAGTGTCCAACGGAGGGCAACAAAAATGGTGAAAGCCAAGTCATATGAGGAGCAGCAGAAATCACTCTTCAGCCTAGAGAGGAAACGGCTCAGGGGAGACCTCATGGCAACCTGCAGCTCCCTCAGGAGGGGAGAGGAGGGGCAGGCGCTGATCTCCGCTCTTGTCACTTTAAGGGGTGCAGCAGATTAACAATTACAGGTCTGGTCAGATTCAGGGTACTGAACTATCACAATCACAGATTCACCAATAACGTATAACTGTCCTTACTCTAGTCGTGTTCAATGTGAACTATCACGGCTAGAAACAATGCAGTTAAGTGCGATTTATTACAGCAACAGGTACACAGGTTCTTTGGATTTCCAGTGATAATTTACTGTCTGCAAAAGCAAGCTAGCATGCATGAAATACACAGGTGTGCAGCCTGGAAATTAACACGCTAAAGGGCACAAAGACTCTATAGATATTTCTAAGTTTCCGTGGAGAGACACAGTATAACCAAGTGTTCAAATCTCACCCAAAGGCATCCCAATGATGGGGGAAGAGAGGCTCAGCCTGTCGACTGATCCCAGGAGTCAGGAGGTCCTCAGGATGGTGTATTCCCTTGTGATGGTATCTCCCCTGATGATGGTATCTTCCCTAATGATGGTATCTTCCCTGATGATGGTATCTTCACTAACATCCCCTCTCTCTTGGGCCAATTTATATTATTTTCTATCTTTTAGGTGGAGCTTGAGTGACTCTAGTCAAGCATATCTTCAAGTTCAGCTAATCACTGTTTCTAGCATGTATCTGAGTTTTTCAGCACATTTTTCACATTGCTATACAAGCATAAAAGAAGCTTCTCTAAGAACTCATTATTATGTAATACATTTTTATAAATATATATATAAAACTAATCTCAGATGTTCCTCAACATCATTCTTGTCAGATAAGAATTTTTAGTGGAGAACAAATCTACAATTATATAAAGAAAATTCTTATCTTGCTCCTAAAAATGAATGTGGTTTCTCAAATAAAAACTGTTCAGTATATTTATCCTTTTATTGGAAATAAACTATTCAAAAAAGAAAGTCTTCTGCCAGGAACCAGAGGACCACGTTTCAACTCCTATGCCACTTACCTGCTATATAATTTGTATAAATAATTTTCCTTTAAGAAAGGCAAATTTTGTTCAGTTTAAGGCTGAGAACAGGGCATAGGAAATCAAGGAATTCAAGAAAGAACTCGAAAAAGGCAAACCTAATTTGTCAATGCAGGGAAGAAATTAGTTTCAAATTACATGTTTTGAACTGTGTACGTTTTAATTTACTGTAACGTTTCTGGGCCTGGCTAATAATTGTAGTTTGTCTGTTTGTTTCCTTTATTGTGTTTTATGTTTGACCTTTCTCCCCTGTTACTCATGCTGGAAAAGCAGACCTTCCGTTCCTCCTGTAGTTTTCATCTAGGCTAAATTTATGAAGAACCTTTTCCTAAGACATTCCAGCTGACATAATTGATATTCTTATCAAGTACAAGGTAATATGACTCATATACTCAATTATGTTATTTACCTGATTCTTTTTTAGTACACTCTCTGAAAATGTTCTAGTGAACACATTTTATACAAGACCTAATTTTGACTGTCTTGTTTAAAAATAATTGCAATTTCACAAGATTAGCTAAGTTCTCACCCGTTTCTGGTAATTCCCAGTTAACAAGTTAACCAAGTATTTAATATTAGAATTCAGTTTTTAGCCTGAATTATTTATATACATACATGTATATAAATATATACATAATTTTACAAAGAATTCAGTATAAGTAAAATAATGCTTATGAGGTGATGCCTCTCCTCTGCTCCTGACATTTGTAGGATATGAACATATAAATACAATATCACATAAGTATAAGAATATGCTAATCTTTTTAGTATTAAGTGATCTTCATTAAAGTCAAATGTAAAGGCCTTCCTTTCTAGAACTTCATAAAATAGGTCAGTATTATTAAAAACAAAAACAAGCAAACAAACAAAATTTCTCACACAATAAAATGATGTATTAAAATTTAGATAAGGAAAAAAAAAAAAAAGTTTTAAAGCCATTCCGTCTGTTCTTGAAATTTTTATAAATAAACTTCAACTTTCTGAGAAATCAGAATGAAGAGAGAAATTAATATAGAAAGAAAAGAAAGAAGGTTATAAGATTTCAAATCAAATTGAACTCTACAGACATTTTCTAGAGTTGCAAGATATAAAGAGGGAGAAAATCAATGTGTTAGACGTTTACCTGAGGCTATATTGTCAAACTCCTCTGCTGTACCCTAGGTATGAGATGGTGCATAACTGCACAAGGAGAGCTTAGACTCAAATCTTCCTTTGCTCCTGAGAGTGCAAAGGGATTAATTTTTCTTCCGCTTTCTTGAATGTGGCACCTAATTCAATACATACTGGCTCAGATATGTTTGTTAGCACACAGAACAAGAAGCTATTATTGCATACTATTGCTTAAGATATGGGGCAGGTTAATAAAGTCTTACTAGGCTGTAGCCAGAGTCTGGACCATATTATTTGTTTCCTTTCCACATTAAAGTCTACATTAGTAATAATTATAATTTTACTGTTCTTGTTGTATGTGAGACAATAATGGCATGCAATATTTCCATCACAATTTAAAGTTGTTATTTTTCTATTAGGCCTTGGCTATTACTATCTTATTAAAGAAATGAATTGTCTTGCTGATTACACTGGAATAGAACTCAAAAAAAAAAAAAAAAAAAAAAAAAAACCTACTAAAAGATCAGTTTAATGTCCCAGCATTATCCAATTTTCCCATTGTTTACAATTAAAGTTATTTGTGTAGAAGAAAAGCATTCTTCTCTTCCTTCAATACTGCTTCTCCCACCACATTATCCTCCAAGAAAAGTCACATTTTTCTTTTGGCAGTATCACTCTGTTGACATAATATAATAAATAAAAATAAAATTAATAAAAATAAAATTAATGAAAATGAAAATAAAAATAAAAATAAAAACAAAAATAAAAATAAAAATAAAAATGGAGATGTCAGCAGATATGAAAAAACTCCTAGTCTTTAACTGTCCAAAGAAAATAAATGTCATGGCTTAAAGACTAACCTTAGATAAGTGATATCTTGGCTACATCTGCCCAGGTTGAACTAAGTGGATTATGCTGGTGTGCTTTTGGAAAAAAAGAAGCAGAGATAATTGCAATGGTGCATTTTACCCCAAAGCTCTGGATACAGCTACAATAATTTAGGGATATGCAGGGGAGTAACCAATGCAGAGATTAACTGTTAACATTTTTACACTCTTGTAACACTTCTGGGCTAGGAGGCTAGACAGTGATAGTGATCCAGGCAGAAACCTGGTGAAATAATGAAACCTGTAATTCCTCACTGGGAATATCTATACGTGATTGTCTGACACCTTGTTGAGTCTGAGCCCATGGTGTGACTGCTACATGCAAGGGCCAGGCCACCGGTAAGGATTGGACACATCAGACAGTCGGATGTGCATGATGGTCTCCTAGGCCCATAGTACTAGCCTTGGCTGGAGGAACAGGGTCTGAACTCGCATGTGAACTGTGTGAATGTCAGAAATAGAAATCTTAGAACAGAAGTTGCTATGCACCTGAAAGAAGAAGTCTTAGATAGCGAATAGCACACAAACAATATTTTTGTTTGTTTTTGGAAAGGAAGCATATTCCAATCCTTGTTAGTTTTCAAATAAGTGAATTTCCATATTTGAACTTTATACAAGTGCCATGCAAGCACTAACAAACATCTCCTTATGTTGAAAGGTTTGGAAGCATTAGCAAACAATTCCCAAATAATTACTGCCAGATATTAATCTTGACCAAAGAGTGTGCTATTTTCAGTTAATAGAAGACAA
This sequence comes from Cygnus olor, assembly GCF_009769625.2. NCBI lineage: Eukaryota > Metazoa > Chordata > Aves > Anseriformes > Anatidae > Cygnus > Cygnus olor. The sequence goes on along the minus strand of NC_049176.1, from coordinate 14,040,024 downwards.
ATAAAAACCCAGTGGCACAGATTAATATTAATAGGAAAAATGCCAAAACAGTCAATAAAACCTGTTGACATATTTAAGGAAGTTAAGTTTTTAAGTACTATATCTGAAACAATTCCTAAGAAAGAATTTTCCAGAACAACTGTAATGAGAGACAATGATGGCAGGATTTTCACAATCAGCTATGTAGATCTTGATTTACACCTTGGTCAAGATTTCCGTTCTAGTGCAATAGCTATTCAGGAAAGGTGTGTGTGGTGGTTTCACACTGATGGTTAGCTAAACCATCACATCACTCTTTCACTTCACCTACAGGTGAAGAAAAGACAATGAAAAAGGGCTCAAGAGCTGAGATAAAGACTGGAAGATCACTCAACAATTACCACCACAGGTAAAACAGGATAATCATAGGAAGATTAATGTAATTTACTGCCTATTAATATCAGACTAGAGCTGTGACAAACTAAAAGCAAACTAAAAGCACCTTTCCCACCATCTTCTACCTCCACACTCTGAGAGGTGCATGCAAATGGGGAATGGGGGTTGTGTTCAGACCACAAAACTTCATCATCTGCCTCTCCTTCCCAGTCACTCTCTGCCCCTGCTCCAACATGGGGTCCCTCCCAAGAGATGCTGTCCTTCTCAAACTGATCCTGCATGGGCTGCCCACAGGCGGCAGCTCTTCAAGAACTGCTCCAATATGGCTCCGTACCATGGGGTTCATCACTCAGGAGCAAACTGCTCCAACACGGGCCCCCCACAGGTGGCAGCTCCCCCCAAAACCCCAGCTCCTGCGTGGGCTCCTCTCCACGGGCTGCAGCTCCAGCCCGGGGTCTGCTCCTGTGGGGGCTCTCCATGGGCCGCACCCTCCTCCAGGCCACATCCACCTGCTGCACCGGGGGCTCCTCCACGGGCTGCAGCATGGAGATCTGCTCCACGTGGGACCCATGGGCTGCAGGGGGACAGCCTGCTCCACCAGTGGCCTCTCCACAGGCTGCAGGGGAACTTCAGCTCTGGCATCTGGGGCACCTCCTGCCCTCCTGAACTGACTTTGGTGGCTGCAGGGCTGGTTCTCTCAGTTTCTTGCTCCTCTCTCCCAGCTGCACATTGGCTTAGCTTTGGCTAGCGGTGGGTCTGTTTTGGAGCTGGCTGGATCTGGCTCTTATCTAATACGGGAGAGCTTCTGTCTTCTTCCCACAGAGGCAGCCCCTCCCTCTACCAAAACTTTGCCACTGAAGTACAATACAGTGCAAAGCAATAGATATACCCTTATTCATCAAGAAGGGGTGATATTTCCTCAAAAGCTGTGTTGGGGAAGTAGAAACAAGGATACCATTTACCTACAGCAGCAGGATCAAGGAGATACCCTTACAGCCTTGACTTTCACCACCAGATCCTTGCAATCACTCTTGATGCACTCAAGGTTCCTGTCCTGGCAGTACCCTCTACAGAACCAGAGGTGGAGAAGGAGATTTGTGTGTACTGTCAGAAGAAGGAAGTTCCCTGCCTTCCACATTGTAGGAGTTTCCATCTGTTAGTTCCCCTGCTTTCCTCATTCCTTGATACACAGGGATGTGTATTTGAAAAGACCCTCTTGATCTCCTTCTTCATCTTGCCCAGCGATCACCTCTTCCTACAGTTTCTTCTCCTGGTGCCTCTGCACCTTGACCAGAGCGTACCTCCCACTGATGAGGCTACCACTGTCCCCACACCCTGCAGCCAAGACCTGGACAGCCACATCCTCTCTCAGGAGGTGTGTCTGGGTCAAAGTCTACTATGTGCTAAGGACTTCCTGTGTTTTCAGCCCATGTTTGCTATAGCACATCATCATGCTATCCAGCTTCCAGCAGAGATCATGGGCTCCTGCTGCCATGCTGTAAGCACTGCTGAAGGCTTCATACTGTCCCTGATTGCTGCCCTCCTATGTTTGGTTATGTATCTTCTCCCTACCTGGTAGATGAATAGGGGTTTGGTACCTACCAGTAGGCAGCTGTGAGGAAAAGGTGTAGGTTCTTCCTACCCAGCCAGTCACAAGGGAGACTCTCAACTCACTCACTGCACTGCAGAAGCTGGCTCTTATTCCCAGCAACCACCAAGAGTCCCTGAAGAAGCCTGAAAACTGCTTCAACAATTGCTGTGACTCTGCATGCTGCTCCCAGAATTCATAATTAGACTTAATGATATTCTTAAAATACTGCATGTACAATGCCTATAATATTAATCAGTGTAAAACAAAGGCAAAAGTGCTGCTTACTGAATATAAATACGTTCACTGAAAGATTTAACATTTGTTTAGCAAGCTTAATTAAAAAGTTCTACTTGATGTGAATGGCACCCTTTTGAGAATTTAAACTCCTTGATAAAGTAATAAGCTGTTTTTCTTCACTTATAGCACCCTTTTGTAAATGATAAGTGGTTTCAAAGATCAAAAGGTAAATTCTCTTAAGGTATCTTCATTAAAAAACTATTTTTAACAATTTGATAAACTCAGAAGTTTTGGAAGGCTTCAGTTTGTTTGCTTCACTAGTCGATGAGCAAAGTTAAGGTAATTAACCAAAGTTTGATGTCTCAAAAACAGCCACAGTCTTTGCAGATAGCACAGGCACATGAAAGCTTAAATAGGAAAGACTACATACACTAATGAATAAACTGTTCTGTCTACTGTTTAATACCATAGAGAGGAACGTACCATACTGCATTTAGATGTAATCACAGAGAATTATAAAAATGGAAAGCAGAATCAATAATCAAATGATGTGGAATTAAACTCTCCAGATAGAGGAGAATTTGTTAATGTTTTTCCATAGCTGCAGCTAAGGATCCTGAACTTTTATGAACAATCTGACTACCCTTAATAAAAAGTACCTGAGTCCTTTTGACCTTGCAGTTTCTAGCGGTATTGGTGCACAGTGTTTTGTATAAATACAAAATCTACATCTATCTGTGCCAAGGATGTAATATACAAAAAATAAAAATAGAAAAAAATTCTTTCATATCATGTAAATGACTTGTCCCACAGTGTCAGTTGTCTGATTCTTTATTTCAGGAATAAAGTGTTAGGATATTAATGTCGTGATTAATCTGAAAAAAATGTATTTGAAAATGATATAACTAAACAAAAAATCAAACCAAAAGCTATGGGGTAAATTGGAAGGTAAAGATCATCAAGATTTATATTAGGAAAAGGTTTTACCATGAGATATGTCTGCAATTTCTATGTCCCCTTAGATTCATTTCAAAAAGTCTTTTTGGATGACTAGTCTAACATGAAACAAAGTAAAAAACAATAAAAATAATAAATCTGAAATTGTAAAGTATATGAACAGGGCATTTGACAAAGAAATTATGCTTTTAAAATGATGACACTGATATTACAATGAAATAGCAATAAAATAATAAAGAATAATATATTACTACATTAAAATAATAAATTTACATCTCTATGAATACACTCTACTTCAACAAGCTTCTCTTTTCCCACTGTTGTTAATTGATTATTTATTTTTAGATTATAGTGTCTCACTATGTTAAGAAAAAACAACAAACATCAACAACAACAAAACAGAACAATCTTTGAAGTCTAAAATCTTCCTGGAATGGAAAATTATTTTAAGCTGAGTTTAATTAGTTTTCTTTGTTTAGCTAAAGCTGCCAGCATCATTTAGGGCTTACTTCTTTTTATTAGGAAAAAGAATTTATGACAGTCAGGTATTTGGCACGAGTCCCTTCAATTAAAAATAATGCAGACAAAATTTTATTTGTCTTAACACCAGAATAAAACAATACTAGAAACTTCTCTGTGGTGGTTTCACCCTGCTATGAAGCTGAGCTCCACCACAACCACTTTATCACTCCCCTTCCTCAAAGGGAAAGGGGAAGAAAATACCATGAAAAGGGCTCAGAGGTTGAGATAAGGACAGGGAGATCACTTAACAATTATCATCATGGGCAAAACAGACTCATTATAGAGAGATTAGTAAAATTTACTGCCCATCACTAGCCGACTGGAACAGAGAGAAACTAAAAGCAAACTGAATATACCTCCCTCACCATCCACCCTCTCCTATATCCTTCCTTCGTGCATGGCAGGGGAACAGGGAATGGGAGCTTTAGTCATTCCATGATGCTTCGTCTCTGCCACTCTTTCACGGTCACTTTCTGCCCCTGCTCCAATGTGGGGTACCTCCCATGGGATACCATCCCTCCAAAAACGATCCTGTGTGGGCTTCCCACAGGCAGCAGCTCTTCAAGAACTGCTCCAACATGGGTCCCCCACAGGCAGCAGCTCCCTCCAAAACCCCAGCTCCTGTGTGGGCTCCTCTCCACGGGCTGCAGCTCCAGCCCGGGGTCTGCTCCTGTGGGGGCTCTCCACGGGCTGCACCCTCCTCCAGGCCACATCCACCTGCTCCACCGGGAGCTCCTCCATGAGCTGCAGCATGGAGATCTGCTCCGCTGTGGGACCCATGGGCTGCAGGGGGACAGCCTGCTCCACCAGTGGCCTCTCCACAGGCTGCAGGGGAATTTCTGCTCTGTGCCTGGAGCACGTCTTGCCCTTCTGCACTGACCTTGGGGTCTGCAGGGTTGTTTCTCACTCCTCTCTCCCAGATGCTGTTGTGCAGCATTTTTTTTTTCCCCTTTCTTAAATCTGCTCTCCCGGAGGCCCAACCAGCATCACTCACTGGCTCAGCTCGGGAGCCTTTGGAGCTGGCTGGAGCTGGCTCTGATCTGACCTGGGGCAGCTTCTGTGCTCTGCTCACAGAGGAAACCCCTGCAGCCCCCCTGCTACCAAAACTTTGCCATGTAAACCCAGTGTAAACAATTGACTTTCTCTTCTTTTTTACAGAATCCTAGACAGCAAGAGAACCTTTATGGTGTTATCCCATTATACTCACAAAGTATATGCTCACAAAGGCCACACCTGCAGCTCCCCCTCTACTAAGACCTTGTCACGTAAACCCAACACATTCTCCTGTATATTTCTAAGTCCTTGCTTAGCAATCACTCTGTTATACTATCATTTACTTGTGTGGGAGCTGAGTAGCAACTCCAAAACTTTTTTTTGATCCATTGGTCAAATTCAAGTTTGCTTAGAGTCAAATAACATCCTCATGAAAGGCAAGGGAAAGTCAAACTCGTCAAACTCACAGACTAAAACCTTGATCCAAAACAGACGGGAGACAGAATATTTTCAATTTCCGTAGTTGACTTTGGACAATATCACAAATGGGAAATGCTTCCTAGAATGTTCCTAGAGGAGATTTTTAAAGTTTAGCATTTTAAACAATTTTTTATCATAGCAAATATTATCCAATTAACAGAATGTAGAGAGTCACGAACAAGACTGAAGATTCATTTTGTAAACAGCTACATCATGGTATCTTCAATCTCACAGATATTCCCTTTTCCAAAGGACTTACATACAACATATATATTGAACTAAAGGTAAAAATGAGTTATCATTATTATTATTTTAGCAGATATGGAAATAAGGACCTTGTAAAATTTATTCACAAATTTCATCCTAGTTTACGCTTGAACCAGAGACAAGAACAAAAATTTTTCTGCTAATGTATTCATTCACATGAACAGACCCCTCGTTCCCTGATAGCTATTTCAGATGACAGAGCCTATTTTGTAGACATTCATATTACTGGAAATCACTAATAACTCCCTTTTTTACTGATTACTAATTAATACTATTCTATTACCTCAAATAGTAAAGGGGGCTTACATAGGAGAGTGACAAACAAGACTCAAGAAAGAATCCCCTGGGTTCCAAACTCTGCTAGATTCAGCTGCCTTAGCAATAGTATATATATATTTTTTAATTTAGTTCTTTTTCTTTCTTAGTAGTTCCTAATAGTCTATTTGCATGCTTAGGTCCATGGCACACTGAACTGAAGTCCTTAAGTCTCGTGCTCTTTTCTCCTGGGTGGCACCAGATCATTTGTTAGGCAGAATCATAGAAAGTATGAAGGGACATTAGAGATCCTCTAACTCCAACCTCCCTGCCATAGACAGGGATGCCACCCACTAGATCAGGTTGGCCAAGGCCCCATCCAAACTGGCCTTCAACACCTCCAGGGATGGGGCATCCATAATTTCTCTGGGCAACCTGTTCCAGTGTCTCACTACCCTTAGAGTGAAGAATTTCCTCCTAATGTCTAGTCTAATTCTATCCTCTCTTAGTTTAAGACCACTTCCCCTTGTCCTATCATTATCTACCCAAGTAAAGAGTCCTTCTCCATCCTTTTTATGAGACCCCTTTAAGTACTGAAAGGTCACAATGAGGTCTCCCCCGAGCCTTCTCTTCTCCAGTCTGGACATCCCCTGTTTCTCTCAGCCTTTCTTCACAGGAGACATGCTCCAGTCCCCGATCATCTTTGTAGCCCTCCTCTGGGCTCACTCTAACAGGTCCACATCTTTCTCGTTCTAGGGACCCCAAACCTGAATACAGTACTCCTGGTGGGGCCTCATGGGGGCAGACTAGAGGGAGACAATCACCTGTATCAACCTGCTGGCCATTCCTCTTTTGACGCAGCCCAGGATGCAGCTGGCCTTCTGGGATGCAAGAACACACTGCTGGCTCATGTTGAGCCTTTCATTCACCAGAATCCCCAAGTCTCTCTCTTCTGCAGGGCTGCTCTCATTAAGTTCTTCTTCCAGTCTGTACTCCAGTCTAGGATTGCCATGACCCAGGTGCAGCACCCTGCACTTGGACTTGCAGAACCTCATATGGTTCACATGGGCCCACTTCTCCAAACTGTCCAGGTCTCTTTGAATGGCGTCTCTTCCTTCTTTGGTATCAAGCCACATCAACCACTCAGCTTGGTGTCATCTGCAGACTTGCTGAGGGTGCACTCAATCCCATCATCTATGTCATTGATGAAGATACTGAAAAGCACTGGTCCCAAGACAGACCCCCAGAGGGACACCGCTCATCACTGGCCTCCTCCTGGACATGGCGCTATTGACCACTACTCTCTGGGTGTGGCCATCGAGCCAATTCCTTATCCACCAGATGGTCCACCCTTCAAATCCATATCCTTCCAATTTATAGATGAGGATGTAATGTGGGACCCTGTCAAAGGCCTTAGAAGTCCAGGTAGACTACACTGGTTGGTCTTCCCTTGTTGACTGATGTAGTTACTCTGTCGTAGAAGTCCACCATATTGGTCAGGCACAATTTGGCCTTGGTGAAGCCGTGCTGGATGTCCCAGATCATTTCCTTGTCCTGCATGTGTCTTAACATTGCCTCCAGGAGGACCCGTTCCATGATCTTGCCAGGCACAGAGGTGAGGCTCAACGGTCTGTAGTTCCCTGGGTCTTCCGTTCTACACTTTTTAAAAATGGGAATGATGTTTCCCTTTTTCTAGCCACCGGGGACTTCACGTGACTGTTATGACTTTTCAAATCTGATGGAGAGTGGCTTGGCGACTGCATCAGCCAATTCCCTCAGGACTCTGGGATGCATGTCATCAGGCCCCATAGACTTGTAGTGGTTAAGTTGCATCAGGAGGTCCTAAACTTGCTCTTCACTGACAGTGGGAGGGATTCTGCCCCCCCAGCCCCTGCCTAGAGGTTCGCAGACTTGAGAGTAGTGGGAAGCCTGACCACTAGTGAAGACTGAGGCAAATAAGTTGCTAAGTACCTCTGCCTTCTCCTCATGTGTTGATACTACTTCTCTGTCTTCAGTGGTTCTTTTGAGTCACTTACAGGTACATCCCCTTCCCCCGCTGAATCTAGTTTAAAGCCCTGCTGATGAGTTTGGACAGCTTGCTGCCCAAAATGCTCTTGCTCCATGTGGCCAGGTCCAAAGGCCGTTTTCCACCTCTGTGCATTTCCTCCTTTTGCCTGAGTTTGACCAGCAGATCCTTGTTCGACCGTGCCAGTTTCCTACCTTCCCTGCTTGATTTATGACATATGGGAATAGAGAGCTCTTGCACACCAAGGAAAATATCCTTAAAGAGTTGTGATCTCTGATCAGATCCTCTGTCCGTAAGGACTGTGTCCCATGGGATCTCATCCACTAATTCTGCGAACAGCTGGAAGTTGGCTCTTCTGAAGTTCAGTGTCCTGACTTTGCTCTTAGACAGGCCCATATCCCTCGAGATCACAAACTCAACCAGGGCATGGAAACTCCTCACAGTCTATCCATTTCTTAACACAGAGGGCAGCACGCTCATCCTTCCTTCCCTTCCTGTCTCTCCTGTAAAGCTTGTAGCCCTCCTTTACAATGTTCCAGCTGTGTGATTCATTCCACCACGTTTCAATGACAGATCACAGTTTGCTAATTGCACAGTGGCTTCCAACTCCTCCTGCTTGTTTCCCATGTTGCATGCATTGGTGTAGATGCACTTCAGCTGAGCTATGGGCCATGTTGCCTTTTTAGAGGAGTCCTTCCTAATTCTTATGGGATGATTCACAGGTGTTTTCCTGCTGTTTTTTAAGGTATTGGCATTCAGTGGTTCTTTTGAGTCACTTACAGGTACATCCCCTTCCCCTGCAGAATCTAGTTTAAAGCCTTGCTAATGAGTCTGGCCAACTTGCTGCCCATAACGCTCCTGCTCCATGTGGTCAAGTGTGCCCCATTCAGTGTCAGCATGCCTAGTCTCTCAAAAGCATGCCTGAAATCATGGAACCTGGAAACCTGAACATGGCACCAGCTACACAGCCAATCATTCACCTGATCTGTATGCTTCCTCCTCCTCAGGTCCCAGTCTACAACTGGGAGGACTGAGGAGAACACTACTTGTGTTTCTGATCCCTTCAGCATCTTTCCAAGGGACATAAAGTACCTTTTGATATTTCTGAGTCTCCTTGTCGCAGCCTCAGTTGTCGCCACGTGAAAAAGCAGGAGTGGGTGATAGTCCTCCGGCGTGACCAAGCTCAGTAGCCTCTTTGTGATGTCACAAGTGTGGGCCCCAGGCAGGCAGCAAACCTCTCTCAAGAGATTGTCTGGGAGGCACATGGGCACCTAAGTGCCTCTCAGAGAGGAGTCTCCAATTACCAACACTCTCCATGCTTTTTTTGTGACACTGGTTCTCAAGCAAGTGGTTTGCTGGTCCACCTTTTTGCAGTTGCTCTTTCCTGGGTCTTGACCATTGCCATTGTTTTTGTTGACACTCTGTCCTTTTTTGAGCCCCAGAGCATCATATCTGTCGCGTAGGGGCACTTCAGGGGTACGGGGGAGATTCCTCACTCTGCTCCCAGCAGAGATGAGGGTCCAGCCACCCTTGTCTTGCGAGTCCGTCAATTCTTCTGGTTTCAGGTTGCAAGCCATTTTACCACCCTCTTGCAAGGACTTAAGGCTGGGCTGTTGCTCAGCCTGTGCCAGCGCATGGTACCACACATCACTCTTTCGCTTGGATTCCTGGATGCATTGCAGCCTGCTGAGCTTCCCTCGCTATCAACTTGCTCAGAGGGTTCACATATCTGGTCACACGTGCACCCAGAACACCCAACTTTGCCTTCAGGCCCTTGGGGGGACCACCAGACATTGGAGCTTCCTGCAACTGAGGGTCTGGGCAGTTCTTTCAGTCCTTGTGAGGTCTGTCTGGGTACAGGTGTCTGCCAGGGGGGACCGAGGCCCCTCTGTCTGGGTTTTGGCCTCAGCCTGGCAGGTGCAGTGGGTGGACACCATTTTTGCCTCACTGGAAAGTCGCTTCGTGGTGCTCCCAGAATAGAGAGTAGAGATCAGTCTGCCTCCTGTCCTTTCTGCTTCCCCTGCCCGCATGCACTGCTGTGAACACTGCTGCACCCTTTTTGCATGCTCTGGTTGCCACGCTCCTGATCACCTGTGCTCACCAGGGGCTACCTTTTTATGACAAAGTGGGGTGCTCCTGGCTTCACTCCAGCCTCATTAGCCACCTGCACAAGGGCTGTCAGTTCCTGGTGCCTCCTTTGGCTGCCTCAGAGGGACCTCAATGTAGGGAAACCCCTGCATGCCACAGTCTCCCGCTCTGCTGCAGGACAAGTCTGCACCAGAGCCAATCACCTTGGCATATGGTGATGGTGCACTCCATACAAAATTCTGCCACATGGGTCACATGCACTTGACTTCATCTGTATCTTTGGATAGCTGTTTCTTGTCTAGATCATCATAAATCACCTCCAGCATGTCTAATTCCCTCAGGTACTTGGATACCACCCTCCATGTTTTTCCACTTGCCTCGTTGACATAAAACATCTTCCTTGAAGGGATACCTTTCCTTCATGCTTGATAGGAGTCACCTCCAGAGGGGGCTTGTGCCCCTTTTCTGATTGCTTTGTCAATGCCCCCTTCCCCTGTGAGTGATTCCAGCTGCTTGTCTTCCCTGCCCTCTAATTCCAGGCTCCTGGCCCTGTTATCCTAGCATGGGAGCAGCTGGGTGAGAAAGTACTCACTGGGGCAACAGTTGAAATCTTTTCACGTATCTTGTAGATCACCCTCGGATTAGGATCGGGTGATTACATTTGCATTTATGAGACCTGCCTATTCATCTGCCTGTTCTCATGATGGCTCTAATGGCTCTACTTTGGGCTTTCCTCATCCACTCCTTCCTCCTTCCCTCTCCTAGTAGGAATTCCTACAAAGGAAGATTTCTTCAGGGTGTTAATTTCATTGGACCCTAATTGAAAACAATAGTGTTACAAGAAAATATCCAAGAATACATTTTCCTTCTTTCACCTTGAGTTATATATATATATATATATATGCATATATATATATGTTTGGTATCGTCTTTGTGGGATGTATGGATATGAAGATAAAAGAGAAAAATAGATGTGGAATGCAACAGATATATGGATACCTGGAACACAAGGATGCCTGTTTTATGAACATATCAGTTTAGAAGCTCTTCAGTATTTAAAAAATAATAATAAATAATAATAATAATAATAATAATAATAATAGACAAGTATTTGGGTATTGTCTACCTAGACTTTAGTAAGGCTTTTGACACCATTTTGTAAAGCATTCTTCTTGGGAAACTGACTGCTCCTGGCTTGGTGTACTGGGTCTGGCTGGCATGGAGTTAACTTTCCCTACAGCAGCCCATACAGTGCTGTGCTCTGAACTTGTAGGTAGAACAGCACTGGTATCACAACAGTGTTTTGTCTATGCTGAGCAAAACTGGCACAGCATCAGGACTCCCTCCAACCTCTCCCCACCTCCTCCCCCCCTGCCTCCCAGAGCCAGTAGTCTTGGGCAGGCAAGAGGTGGGGAGGAGACATCACCAGGGCAGCTGACCTTAACCATCCAAAGGATTATTCCATACCATATGTCACAGCAATAAAAGGTGGGAAAGGGAAAAGAGAGGGTGGGCTCTCGTTATGAAGATGTCTGTCCTCCCGAACAACTGCTACCTGTGTTGAGGCCCTGCTTCCCAGGAAATGGCCAAACATCACTCGTTGATGGGAAGTAGAGAATATTTTTTTCTCTTTCTGTGCTTCCATACAGCCTTTGGTTTTTTTTTTTCCTCTTCCTTTTCCATTTAATTAAATAATCTGTATCTCAACTTGTGAGAGTTTTTTTTTTTTTTCTTTCTTTCTTTCCATGATATTTTATTCTTCTTCTTCTCTTCTTTTGAGGGGGAGTGAGAGAGCGGTTGTGGTGGAGTTCAACTGCCCATCAGGGTAAAATCACACTTGGACAGGCATATGCTTTGCTGGGTTAACAAATGGCTGTGTTGCTAGGCCCAAAGAGTCATAGTGAATGGAGTTAAATCCCACTCGAGGCCAGCCACAAGTGGTGTCCCCCAGTGCTCAGTACTGGGGTCAGTTCTCTTCAATATCTTTATCAAGGATCTGGACGGTTGATCCAGAGCACCTTCAGTAAGTTTGCAGACGACACCAAGTTAGGTGCAAGTCTGGATCTGCTTGAGGGTAGGAGGGCTCTGCTGAGGGATCAGGATAGGCTGGACCAATGGACCAAGGCCAACTCTATGAGGTTCAACAAGGCCAGGTGACAGGTCCTGCAGCTGGGGCACAACAACCCCATGCAATGCTACAAGCGGGGGGAAGAGTGACTGGAAGGCTGCCCATCAGAAAGGGACCTGAGAATATTGGTAGATAGACATCTGAATACAAGCCAGTGGTGGCTCAGGTGGCCAAGAAGGCCAACAGCATCTTTGCTTGTATCAGAAATGGTGTGGCTTGCAGGACGAGGGAAGTGAATGTCCCGCTCTGCTCAACTCTGCACCTCGAATGCTATGTTCAGTTTCGGGCCCCTCAGTACACCGAGGTGTTGGAGTGTGTCCAAAAAAGTTCAGCGAGGTTGGTGAAGGGTATGGAGAACAAGAACAACATGAGAAGCAGATGAGGGAACTGGAGTTATTTAGCCTAGAGAAAAGGAGGCTGAGGGGAGACTTTACTCCTCTCTACAACTGCCTGAAAGAAGGTTGTAGTTCGGTTGGGTTTAGTCTCTTCTCCGAAGCAACAAGCAATAGGAAAAGAGGGAATGACCTCAAATTGTGTCAGGGGAGTTTGGAGATTAGGAAAAAATTATTCACTGAAAGGGTTATGAGGCATTGGTCTTTTCCAATCTAAATGATTCTGTGATTTCCTAAAGGTAATGTCTTCCTTGTTTCCTCATATATTTCTATTTCATTCATAATGTATACTTTTTTTTTTGTTTGTTTGCATACACCACATAAAATAAAATACAGAAAAAAATGTATTGTTATACACCTATAATCATATTTATAGAAAAGTGCAAAATTATTGCAACTGCTTTCTGACAGCAGCCTGTTTACATGCTACTGATCCTTTTTGATCTCTTTCCTTCCCATTTTCTCACTTTTTCCTCCCTAATTAATCATGACCCTTATTTTCCTTTGACTTTTCCTTTAAATATCTCTTAATAAGTTTTGTACATTCCCATCATCCGCTGAAGCAACTCATAAAACATTTTACACATCCCCACTTCCACTTCCAGCATCCCATTATAAATTTTCTTTCTCCCATGATAATTTTGTTTTCCTGCTTCTTACCAGAAGAAAGACACATGCAAAGATCTGGCTGAGTTTCTCACAGATACTGGGAGGTCTCTTCCACACATATCCATTGGGATCCTCAGAGACAGCTTATATCTTCAGTATTATTTTTCATTATCCTTCAGTTAGTTGGACCTTGTGTATCTAGCTGTGGCTTATAGAATCATAGAATAGAATCAGAGAATCATTTAGGTTGGAAAAGAACTCTAAGATCAAGTCCAACCTTATGTTAACCTAGCAATGCCAAGTCTATCACTATACCACATCCCTAAGAAGCATATAAACACATATCTTGTCAGTAAGACTTCTTTCAAGTTTTTGTGTAATCATTTTTGTGTTCTTAATGCAAGTAACATCTAACACTTATAGTCCTCTGAGATATAACCACCAAAATAATAAAAAAAAGACAGAAAACCTTGAAAGTGTGATCTAAATAAAACTTAAGCTCAGAAAACAAAGAGAAATATTACAATATACACTACATAGAATTAAAATCGAATCAAATCAAATCAAATCGAGTAGAATAGAATAGAATAGAATAGAATAGAATAGAATAGAATAGAATAGAATAGAATTAGAATAGTTCAGTCAGAAGAGACCTACAAATATCATTAAGTCCAACTGCCTGACCATTTCAAGGCCAACCAAAAGTTAAAGCAATTTATTGAGGACATTATCCATATTTCTCTTGAACACTGGCAGGCATGGGGCATCAACTACCTTCCTAGGAAGCCTGTTGCAGTGTTAGACCACTCTCACAGTAAAGACTATTTTCCTAGTATCCAGTCTGAAACTCTCCTGGCACAACTTTTTGCTGTTCCCACGTCTTATCATTGGTAACCAGGAAGAAGGGATCAGCATAGCCTTCTCCTTTTACCCTTCTCAGGAAGATGTAGAGAGCAGTGAGGTCACCTCTCAGCCTCCTTTTCTCCAGACTAGACAGAACAAGTGTCCTCAGCCTCTCCTTGTAAGATATGCCCTCAAGCCCTTTTACCAGTTTTGCTATCCTCCGCTGGACGTTTTCAAGTACCTTAACGTTCTTTTTATATTGTGAAGATCAGAACTGCCCACAATACTCAAGCTGAGGACTCACCAATGCTAAATACAGTGGGACAATCACCTCTTTTGACTGGCTGGCAATGTTGCGATTAAGGCACCCCAAAATGTGCTTTGACTTCTTGGCTGCCATGGCACACTGCTGACTAATGTTGAATCTAACGTTGACCTGCACACACCGCCACCCCCACTCCCACCCCTATCCCCCCAACAGGACTGTTCTCCAGCTACACGTCTCCCAGTCTGTAACTGTGTCTGGATAATAATAAATAATAATAAATCTTAGGACTTTGGTGTACCTGGTTGATTACTTTTCATATAATGACATCTGCGAAAACAAATGTAAGATGGAATATAATCAAGTTTTTCTCTCCTAGTTTCTTATAAGTATAGGAATAAGAGATGTTTTCTCAGTCACTGATCAGGTCACCACATGATATCCTACAGATGTCCTCCAAAATATTAAAATTATTTTGTATCTACTTCATATGTTGGAATATTCTTCAAAAGCCTCAGTTCTCAGTTGGTGAAAATCTTTTAATAATGTCCACTCTTAAATTTTTCAAAACCAATTAATAGGCCTGTTTAATTGTACCACAATTATATGTGTCCTTTATCTATAATGTTTATTCCTAGAAGAATTTCTGTGGTAGTCTTTGCTCCTAATCATACATTTCTGATAGGACAGACATGTAAATTCATCCACTGCATTAGGAATTCCTGTTGAAGTTCAGCCTGAAGCCCCAATTTTTGAACACTAGTGATTAATTTTGAATAAGTATTAAAATGATTTAATTTTGTCTTCTACGGCACATTATTATTTTTCTGTTCCTGCTAGAAACTACACACCAGATGTTTACTAGGGTAATACTTCCTTCGAAGTATATATTTAAATATGGCCACTAATTGCAGTGGTTGCTCTGGGCAACCTCTTCTGGGTGGGCCTGCTTGAGCAGAGGCGTTGAGCAGGTCACCTGAGAGGTCCCTTCCAACCTTAACCATTCTGTGATTCTGTGGTTCTGTTCATAATTCTGCTGTGCTGAACTAATGCATCAAACCCTCTTTGCTCTGATAAGCTTGTGTCAGAAGTCCTTTACATTGGTCCTGAAGTATGTGATTTGGCAGAATGATACTTCATCCTGTTCCTGTTACCTCAGCCCTGCCTCAACTGATCCAGGCATAGCTGTACAATATCCCAATCATCTTCTGCACTACAATCACTATATTCATCATAGGGAATCTGGATCCACCTTACTTAAAGTATCTTAAAGTAGCTTGTCACTGTTTCAGGCAGTATTTGTGACAGCTGAATCTCACTCATTTCTTATCAGTATTACCCAGTGTGATAGAAGTAACTATAAAAAGCTTCATCTTCACCCTCATTTTGTCAGTCCTGTGCACAGACTTATCTGAATTTTTGCTTGCATTGCTTTTGAGCTTATGTATTTCTTTTGTCTGAAATTTCTGGTGGATTTATAATTACAGTCTTGTGTAAAATAATGTCAAATCCTTAAATCCTTGCTGAAACGTTGGTCACCAAGCCTGGCTGAAAAACAAGAACACCCCCCAACCCCCGACCCCAAGCATAAAAATTTATTATAATTCAACATTTTTAAAGCATATTTTTTTTTTGGTGTGTGTGACAGCTTGCAAATATACTCTCTTCTTAATAGATACACATATCTCAGAGTATGAGGAGGTGAGTTTCTAATCCTGTTACACATCTGGTTCGTAGTGTACTTTCAAATCACCTGTGTATTTTAAAAGAAAAGAAATGAGGATATAAATGCAATGTTAACTGCTAAAAGAAACAAACCATGCCATTGTAGCCTTTCCCTTTTCTTCCACTCCAGAATGCCTGGAAGATACGTAAGGACTATGTATTTTGGATCTGTCAAATTTGGTAGCATGACAAAGATGCTGAAGCTCTTTGTCCCCAAGTGCAGCCTATAATGAGTCTGGGCATACATTACAAATCTGCATATCTACATACATATGCATACATACATGGATACACAAATGATCAACACATCAACACAAACACACTCAGAACTCATGCAAACATGAACACTAATGGACTCATCTTGTCCTCCTCTCTGGCTGATCAGAAGGAAGGTCTCTTAGCAGTAAATCTCTCTCTGTATACACACGACATGGACCCCTTCAGTAGCTATGCTGAGTCAGTTGCTGCAATACGTGGCTCCCAAGTCTCTACTTTACTTGCTGGCCAGTCCAGTTTGGTGCTCTCTAGTGATACGTATGCAGACACTCTCACCCACATGTCCATTCTCTCCAGTTGGTGCAATCCCAGATGTGTGAACCTTTTCGACTTGTGGCTTTTTCTGCACCAGCTGGCACTGAGACCTCCATACATGCACATGCATGCAGAAGCGAGACATATTCCCCCTAATCCAGGAAAATAGACAGAAATATACTTCAGTAAGACAGGACACGCTACAATGAAAAGGATCACGGCATGGCCAGAAGAGAATACTCAGTATCAATGTGTTTACATAGGAAAAGACCCTTTTTACCACCCCCACCCCCACCCCCACCCCCACCCCCACCACCCATCTGCCCCTATTTTTTTCTCAGCAGTCCACCTGGATCCTTCGCTTTCCCTGACTTTAACTGTTCCCCTAAATTTATGGGCACAATCCCCAGGTGTTCCTACAACCCATAATAAATCCCATACCCCAAGGGCAGTAAGCCTCTTTTTTTTGCAAGGTGATGCAAGAAGCCTCTCCTCCTGAGATATCGCAATGTGTCTCATGCATGAACCTTGGACTGCCCATCCTCCTCTGACAGCCCTGGGAGCACCTGGGTTAGAGCACTCCATTAGTTCTCATGAGGTTATTGGGATTCCACTGCCTGCCTTGTTTCTTTCTGCTCTGTATTCATGGAGATGAGCCTTCAATCACAACGTAACAATATCTACAACAAGGTGGAAGAGCCGGACTGGTATCAGTCAGTGAAACAACAACAAAATTGTTCTTGTATCTGTAACAACAAAATGAGGCTTTCAAAGAAGAGGTAGTAAAGCCTTTACTTAGATGTTTTGCAGAATCCACTTTGCAATGAGATGAGATTTTACATGGGTGCAGCTAACATTGGAGAGTTGTAAGACTGAGTTTACATAAACTCAAAAATTGGATGAAGAACAGCACTTCCATACAGTTATGATCATCTATACAGATCATCCCAGATTACTATAAAGCTGTTGAACTTTCAGTCAAATTCTATGGTTAATCTTGATACCTTTCTGATAAAAATAAGGCAACAGAAATTCATAAGGGGACCATTTAGATATTTCCAAATACATTTTCATGGGAGTTCTTCAAGAAAGTGTACTCCATCTTTCTGAACAACTGCCTTTCTGATCTAAGATCAAGGTTATCCTGAGAGTAGCAAAATACAAATGTCAGGGACCTGAGTAGTGTTGCATGCAACATTTGCTTATGAATGGCAAAGGCTTTCAATACAAAGGGACAGGCATCTAAAGCACTCCATGCAGTGCAGCCACCACCTTCTGGAAGTTTATCTGCCTGGGGTAAGGTGCAGTACAGCTTGAAAGGAAGAGCTGGGAGAAAAGCTGTTGAAGAATTGCCCCATCTTCAAGGCCAGACTCCTGCACTGTGTCCAAACTGGCCTGATTCCAAGGAGCAGCAGGGTGCTCGCAGGGCTCTGGCAATAAAAAAAGAGACCACCTAATTCTCAAGGTGCATCTGTCCTAACACATCTCTTTGCTGATCTAATACATTTCATTCAAAATATTTTGAATATATTCTTTGCACCAGTTATATAGTCTTAGTGCCAATTAGGAAGGCCTGCCGGACACGAAGGAGATACAAAGACCTAGAAAATCCCCTACCTTCTCCAGATTGTTCTCTGTTACCTGCATGTACGATTAGAAATCAGTTAGTAAAGAAACTACTTAAAACTTGTCCACCAATTTAGAGCTCTCTTCATTTGAAGAGTTTTTCAGGTGGCCAGCTTCAGCTTCTGATTCTTTCAGTTACTGCACAAGGAGGAGGAAAGATTCTTGTCTAACTTTCTGCTAGTAGCATACCTTTAAGAATATTCCTGCAATTGATACTGCTAGCAATTTGATAATAACATATTTCAGAGAGTGGACTAAATATCTGCTGTGTAGGGAATAATAAAATAATTCATTAATTTCTAGTTATACAAATTTAATTTACTGTAATGTCTGGGCTTTGTTACCTAAATTCCATGAAAGTTATCTTTACCCAAGGGGTGAAGTTGAGCATTTACCACTTAAGATAAATTGAGTACTCGATCAATGGGTTTATATTGTGTGGTTTTTGAATCAGCGGGGGAAAATAAATAAATAAATAAATAAATAAATAAATAAATCAGTTTGTATGTATAATATGACATTTCTCTTTCCTCATCACAAACATTGGTTGGGTTTGATGGAACCTGACAGTGAGTGGAACTTCACAGCTGTCCAGACCTTGCAGAGATGAGCAGTAGGTTTATTTGCTTTCTTGTCTACTGTGTCCTCTGTTCTAAAAAGTTCCTTTCCAGAAACAGTTTGTAGATATGTGGTTTATTTTTTTTTTAAGGATAAAATCTGCAAAATTACATTATTTAAGAAGTGGGAATATATATATATATATATATACACACAAATTGGATATATACAAAAACTGGATTAGAAGCTGGTGTCACATGTAGCCCTTACTTGTAGCAAGTTTTATATATCCTTGTGGATAATGGAGTTACTATCCAATACTCTCATTTATTGATTATATATATCTATATACATATATTTAAGTTGGTCAGAATATCTTTGTTTTGAAAGCTATTGATGGTCAAATCTGTGATAAATACCTGTGCAAATATAACAAAGGTTATATTTACTCATAGGTTTCTTTCTCATCCTTTTACTTTGCAAGCAGCTGATCAAAAATCTCTCTTGCTGATTCCCATAGGAATCAAATAGTATCTTATACTTTTATCTAGTAAGCATCTTAGTGCAACTTTTCTACGTTGGCTATGCTAACAAGATGTAGTTAATGTTTATGCAGCACTTTGGAAATATAAAGTAGTATCTACAAGTATCCAGGCACCACATAGCCAAGATAATTCCTTAGACCTGTGAAAAAGTTTAGCTTGTGAAAGGACATATTCATTGTTTCTTACAGTGAATGAAAAGATGGGAAGATAGAATTTTCTGTACTTATAAATATATGTATATATTTAAAAGTAATATTTTGATTGACTTAAACCAGTTATTCCATTTTTTTTTCCCTTGCAGGTAAATAGTTCACAATACAATGATATTTTATTATGACTTTGAAAAAAAAAAAAAAAAAAAAAAAAAACGGAGCAAAAAGCATACCTTACCAGATCTATGAATGATATCTTTTCCTATATCTCAGCTACAAAAAACATCCATCTAAACATTATAAAGATAAGGTAGCTAGATTCAGAAATGCACACATTTACTGTTTCTTAAGAAATAATGTCAATGGAAACAAATTATATGCCAGTTCCTGCCTTTCACAAAGTATTTGAA
Organism: Cygnus olor; assembly: GCF_009769625.2. Taxonomy (NCBI): domain Eukaryota; kingdom Metazoa; phylum Chordata; class Aves; order Anseriformes; family Anatidae; genus Cygnus; species Cygnus olor. Next base: position 14,020,449 of record NC_049176.1, on the reverse strand, counting down.
GGACCTTACTCAGATAATTCAGCCCTTGCTACAGACTGGGCTGTGTTAGCTGGAAGCCAAGACAAGTAGACGCAGTCCTACATTACTCATGTAGTGAGTAGAAGCTCAGAGAAGATATCATACATTTTCTCAGTCTGATACTACCTGATATACTACAGCAGCCAGCATACATAGTGATTGGTAATATTGGACATTTTCCTTTAAATGCTGCTTTCCAATTTATATTGTAAAGAAACTTCTTAGTACTACTGATACTTAGAGTATATATTTATGAGTTTCTGTGCAGGGATATCCTACTATTATATTAATACTTACAATTCCTTCACAAATTCCAGAAATTCCTTCCAGAAAACTTATTGGGCAAAAAAACCAAGATGAATGACCTGTTATTAGCTGTAAGGATATGCTAAGGTAAAGTATATGCATGAGGGTAATAATCTGCATATTTTTTGTTTGTTTGTTTCAGACATAGTTTAAAAAACAGGAACTTTCATTTTCTTACTCTTTCCTTTTAAATTTATTTATTTGTCATTTTATTTCTGTATTCCTTACACTTTGTGTTGGTTTATCCTCACTTTTTCCAATTTATGCTTGCACAAGTACAGTATAAAAGACATGAGCATACTTACTCTTCTCCACGTATACATGTACAAGACTGCTTCATCAAAAATTCTGATCTAGCCTTGTCTACTTTTAGCTTTTATTCTCTTTCTTCGTAGGTCAGATAACATACTGTCCTGTTACTACAGCTCTTATTTGTTCAGTATATTTTATGAATGATTTAACTGTTGGATGAATTTATCTCTAAAGAGCAACCCTTATAGTTGTATACTAACCTCAGTAAATCCTCACGATCTGTTGATTATTCTGACAAGATAGATTTATCTTTAAAGAGATACTTAAGCATATATCTGTAGACTTTCTTCCTGTAAGGTTGGTTAGCATGTCTTTGTATGTGTTTCCTTTATTGTAAAGAGGCCATGCTCCATTAAGAGACTCAGAAGAAAGGGGAAACATTCTCACTGATATCTAGGGATATTGTTTAAGCTCAAATGGATTGTTGCAGTGCTCACATGCACTCATACCTGCAATTTAATCATAACAGGGGAAACATCAGAAAGTTTGAGAAATGGTTTCTAGGTGTCAGTTTTGCTAATACAGTAGATTTAATGATGGAGATAAAAAGTGACCTTTCCCTCTCCTCCTTCCCTCACTAGCACAAGCAGACAATGTGCATGTTTCAGACATGCAGTTGCTTTGCCCTCCTTTCCTTTTCCTATTCTACAAACCCTATTTAGTTTCAGGTTTGGTCTGTATGGTAGGGCCCTGACATAATACTACAAATGGGTGTATATCTAACATAAACATTAAGTAACAATATTCTCTCTCCACATGTCTTTGTCATTAATAGGAACTATAGTAAAAAAAACTATGTGAAGCTTTATATTAAATCTAGCATATACTTCAGTGTGATATGCTAAAAATAATGGTTCAGTTCCTTCTTACACTGAGAGAAACTGCATGGGATTTACTTCAGAATAAATTTTTGATTATCGAGTGAGGTTTTCTCATGACTTGAAGTATCACAACTCAAAGCATGAGGAAAGCTAGATTAGATGCAGATGAGTCTGAAATGTCATAGGCTAGAATAAGGATTTGTAGGTTAAAATTATTCAGAAACTCCAATAATACGGCCTTCATTTTGGTTAGAGAAATCCCTTAAGTCCTCTCTATATTTTGAATTAGAGCATTTTCCAGAGTTGATAGCTTTGTTGGTCACATCTAGGACATAGAACAGAGATCTGTCTTTAGGAAAAAGAAATTATTGATGTCTCAGTAATTTTTATTTTTATTTTTTTTAGAAGAAAAAAACAGACAAGTATTTGAAAAAATTAAAGATCAATACTTATTAAACATCAATATTTTTCATCAGGCTTACAAGACAATGTGTTTGATGGCATTATTATTATTATTATTATTATTTTTGTATTCTAAAAATATTCAAATCTGAAAATAAGATTAGAAAAAAAATAAATCAAAATAAACTGGGCTGATGACACTACAGATCTTTCTTTGCTGTAGTAGTTACTACCTTATACAAGTAACTTCTGTTGTTTTAGCAATCACAGCAATTCAAAAGTTTTATCAATTATAAAACATTTTTTTCAATATATTTGAAATTTGATGTATTTTATATGTATGAGTAATTCATTTGAGCTCTATTAAACACTTGAGTTTTATAACTTCCTTTTATCATTTCAGCTTGGAACATGTGAGTATAAAGTTTGGGTTTGTTTATCATGTTTAACTTGTAAAACAAAAATTTTTATATGTCTGAAAATTTTTACATTTTGATTTTTGGATGGTTCTATAATCTACTTAAATGTATGTACCATAGCATAAATCCAGCCCCAACGGTCCTTTTTCTCAAAAAAATATAGCTGCAGTATATTTATAGCTCTTCACACTGGGAAGGGTCTGAACTAAATTACTTGTCTTCATTTATTTTTGCATATTGAAGCATATGCATTACATTGGATATGCTTGGGAAAGCTTTAGCAACAGTGGGGCTGCAGGGCAGCTTCTGTGAGAGGATACCTGACCTGCCCAATATCGGACACTGCCAGTTCCAGCTGGCTCTGAAATGACCACACCACAGGGCACAGCTGAGGCAGTCGGTGACATTGGTGGCACCTCTGGAAAAACACGTTTAAGAAAAAGCAAAACTCTGCATAGCACTGAAGAAAAAAAAAATGTGAGAAACTGCCCTATAACGCTAAGGTAAGAGAGAGGAAAACAACGAAGAAAAAGGGGAAGTGGTGCTATAAGAGATTCCCCTGCAGCCTGCAGCAGAGACCACAGAGGAGCAGGTATTCACACTGTAGCCTATGGAGAATCCCAAGGCAGAGCAGTTGGATGTTCCTTAAAGGAAACTGCAGCCTGTGGAGGACCCACTCTGGAGCAGGGGAAGAGTGTGAGCCAGAAGGAGTGGCAGAGAGTAGACCAGCTGCAACCCCCATTTCCCATTCCATTGAAGTCTGGGGCAGGAGGAAGTAGAGGAGCTGCTAATGAGGGAGTGAAGGTAAACCTTGGAGAAAAAAGGGTATGGGGAGAAGATATTTTTTGTCTTTGTTTCTCTCCACCCTACTATATCTTTATTTGCAATCAATTAAATTAATTTCCCCTGAATCGAGTCTGTTTTTCCTGTGACAGTAAATATTAAGTGATCTCCATGTCTTTATCTCATCCCACCAGTTTTTTCCTCTCACTTTCTCCAAAGCCTGACCTATTGAGGAGGTGGAGTGAGAGAGATGGGTAGATGTCAGTTAATGTCAAATCACTCAACTATGGATAAAGGATATTAATTAAAAGTTTCAAATATTTTAAGTCTTTATTATATGAAATAAATTTCACAGGGTACTTCTCTGGCCTGTATTACATCTACAATGTAAGATATTTTATGTATCAGCTTAACTACTGCAAGTTTAATGTTAGATCTTTGTAAAGAAAACAGATTAAACAAGCCTCCTATTCTAACACATGCTGTAAATGTTGGAAAACATAAATATCTAACACAAAAGAACAAAAATAAGAGTGTCTGAATTTATACCTTTAAATATAAGCTTAATACCATCTAGACACCACAGAGTAGCACAGTGAAAATCCTGGGTAGGCAGACAGTTTGCTTTATATCTGAATCTTCAACATTTGCTTTTACTTCTAATGTGAAGTTATTAACTCCCTCCAGACACCAGAAAGTACAGATCTGTACAATGCCGATAAATCTAAGCAAGGAGGGAAAAATAAATAAATCAATAAATAAATAAATAAACAACAAAAAAACCACACTGTTACATTTGCCCATTTGTCTCAATTCTTTTTTAACAAATAAAAAATTGAGATGCAATAGTCCAGATAAATGTTATTGCCAGCATTTTTGAATCCTTGCATTCATGAGCTGCCTTTAGGATATCATACATTAATTGGAATTGATTTGCATATTGTTGAAATTGCTAAGAAAAAAAAAGAGATAAAACAGTAAAGTGGGTCAAAGTCTAAATCACTCTACTGGAGTGTGAAATTAGCCAAGCCAGAGCAGAAAAATAAAATGAAATTCACCATAATAAAAATAAATAAATAAGCAAAGAAAAAGTAATTTCTAGAATAGTTCCTTTATTAGCAGAATATCTTTACTTGCACAGGAATTTAAAGGGACTATAAATTGGGTGTATTTTTAGCCTAATGAAAATAGTGTGTCCTGCTCAAAAAGGAGTAAACTCCTCTATTTGAAGTTCACAGTATTATGGTAATGTAGCTTTCAGTATGTCCTTTCTGAGGTTAGTTAGGTAAGTTCACCACCTGCTCTATGTTGCTCCAGTTATATTCATACCACCTAAAGGGCAAAAGGATTCTTATGGGATAATGTGTTACTCATCATGATGGAGATACCAAAATTTGGTCCTTAGTGAGCACATTCATTCTGCTATATCTCATTATGGGGGAGACTTTGTAAGAGATAAAAAGTCAAACCTATTAAAAGAACTAATTCCGATAATGTATTACTTGATGGCTGTGTTACTCCACTATTGCTTTGAGGGTGTACTCTATTTTGTTTTGTTTGTTTATTTGAGTTTGAGATCCTTTTCAATCTGTTTTTAATTTAAAGAAAGGGAAGAACTCCTGACAATCACAACTTTCTTAATATTGTCTTACATTTCTAGTTGTAAAATATGCTGAATCTGAACAAGTATAAAGATGATACTTAAATAAGGATTTGCTCCATTTAAACTAAGCTTATGAGCTCTAAGAACATTTGAATTTTTATGCTGCAGTTTATTGCAGTGATGCCATTTGGGTTGTTAAAGTTATTTCAACATTTTCATTACCAAGCTTCTGTTATCTGAAATTTGCAATTCAGCCAAAAAAATAATAATAAAAACAAACAAACAAACAAAAAACTCCACAAAAATACCCACCATTCTGGACTGAAATAGTTTATCTAATTTCAGCCAGCAGCAATATTTTTATTTACTAAAATTAAGTCAAAATCTAAGTATTCAGAAGCTGTAAAACACAAAAATTATTTAGTTATTTCTGCATTCTCTGCTTCTATTACTGAAGACAATTTGAACCATTTTTTTTCTGTAGAGCAAGAATACATTAAACAGGTGAAAGCCATTAGAGGAATGCACATAAAATATGGAACTTTTATTTATCTTTTTGACCTAGTGGGACCTACTGCTCATAACCATAGAAAGACATAGCAACCCAGTTAAAGTTTTTGATAGATCAGAATCTTATATATGCACTACTACTATAAAAGGTGGACATTAAGAAGATTATCACATCTATTTCTCATCTAAAAGATAACAATGAAAAAAGTACAAAAAATATAACGAAAATATTCAGGGAAATAGCTCTGCTACAGGTAGTGGACAGCACCACAGATAAATTATTAGCTTAATAAAGATTTTTGTGTGTCTATCTGATAGGTTTAACTGTTTCTGTTTTGTTTTGTTTTCTATATTTGTTGTATATATTTCCATTGTTTTTATTCCAAGTAGAATAATAGAATCATAGAATCACTAGAATAGAATCACACAGAACCACACAGAATCACATAGAATCACATAGAATCACATAGAATCAATAGAATCATAGAATTGAAAAAGACCTCTAAGATCATGTAGTCCAACCTTTAACCTAGTACTGACAAGTCCACCACTAAACCATATCCCTAAGCACTAAGGACCTCCAGGGATGGTGACTCAACTACTTCCCTGGGCAACCTATTCCAATGCCGCACAGCCCTTTCAGTAAAGGAATTTGTTCTAATATCAAACCTAAACCTTCTCCAGTGCAACTTGAGGCCATATCCCCTTGTCTTATCACTTGGTACTTGGGAGAAGAGCTTGATTCCCACCTAAATACAACCTCCTTTAAGGTAATTGTAAAGTACAATGATGCTTCCCCTCATCCTCCTTTCCTCTAGGCTAAATAACGCCAGCTCCCTCAGCCACTCTTCATAAGACTTGTTCGCTAGGCCTTTTACCAGCTTAACTGCTCTTCTCTGGACACACTCCAGCACCAGGATGTCCTTCTTGTATTGGGGGTCCCAAAACTGAACACACTATTTAAGGTACAGCCACACCAGAGATAAGTGCAGAGGGCCAATCGCTTCCCTCCTCCTGCTGGCCACACCATTTCTGATCCAAGCCATATACTGTTGGTCTCCTCGGCCACCTGAGCACACTGCTGGCTCATATTCAGCCTGCTATCGACCAATACCCTCAGGTCCCTTTCTGATGGGCAGCTTTCCAGCCACTCTTCCCCCAGCCTGTAGCATTGCATGGGGTTGTTGTGCCCTAAGTGCAGGACCCAGAACTTGAACCTCATAGAGCTGGCCTTGGCTCATCGGTCCAGCCTACCCAGATCCCTCTGCAGACCCCTCCTACCCTCAAGCAGATCAACACTTGCGCCTAACTTGGTTTTGTCTGTGAGCTTACTGAAGGTGCACTCTATCCCCTTGTCTAGATCCTTGATAAAGACAATGAAGAAAACTGTCCCCAGTACTGAACCCTGGGGGACACCACTAGTGACCAGACTCCAACTGGTTTTAACTCCATTCACTCTTTGGGCCTGGCCACCCAGCCAGTTTTTAACCCAACGAAGTGTAAGCCCATCCAGGCCTTGAGCAGACAGCTTCTTCAGGGGAATGCTGTGGGAAACAGTGTCAAAAGCCTTAATGAAGTCCAGGTAGACCAAATCCACAGCCCTTCCCTCATCCACTGATCATGTCACCTTGTCATAGAAGGTTCATCAAGCAGGACCTGTCTTTAATAAACCCATCCTGACTGGGCACGATTGCCTGTTTGCCCTGTAGGTGCTGCATGGTGACACTCAAGGTAATCTGCTCCATGAGCTTCCCTGGCACCAAGGTCAGACTGACAGGCCTGTAGTTTCCTGGATCCTCCTTTCGACCCTTCTTGTAAATGGGCATCACATTTGTTAGCTGCCAGCCGACTGGGACCTCCCCTGATAGTTGGGAGTGCTGATAAATGATGGAAAGTGGCTCGGCGAGCACTTCTGCCAGCTCCTTCACTACCTTTGGGTGGATCTCATCTAGCCTCCCAGACTTGTGCACATCAAAGTGGAGTAGCAACTTGCTAACCATTTCCTCTTGTATAATGAGGGCTTCATTCTGGTCCCTGTCCCTATCTACCAGCTCAGGGGGTTGGGTACCCGGAGAACAACCGGTTTTGCTGCTAAAGACTGGGGCAAAGAAGGCATTAAGTACCTCAGCCTTTTCCTCATCTCTTGTCACTATGTTTCCCCCCACATCCAATAAAAGATGGAGATTCTCCTTTAGTCCTCCTTTTCCTGTTTACGTATATATAAAAACATTTTTAATTGTCTTTAACAGCAGTAGCCAGATTGAGCTCAAATTAGGCTTTGGCCCTTCTAATTTTCTCTCTGCACAGCCTCACAACATCTTTATAGTCTTCCTGATTTGCCTGCCTGCCTCTTCTTCCAAAGGTCATAAAAGCTCTTTTTCTTCCGGAGCTCTAGCCACGGCTCTCTGTTCAGCCAAGCCATTCTTCTTCCATGCCAGTTTGTCTTTTGACGCCAGGGACAGCCTGATACCGCACCTTTAGGATTTTCTTCTTGAAGAGTGTCCAGCCTTCCCAGAATTCTTTGCCCTTTAGGACTGCCTCCCATGAGACTCTGCCAACCAGGCTCCTAAACAGGACAATGTGTGCCCTCTGAAGTCCAGGGTGGCAGTTCTGCTAACTAGACATTGCCACTAGGAGTCGGAGTTTTGGTATATATTGTTGTGGTGATCCTTATTCTCTTTTATCTTTCACATTGCCTTTGGGTCAGACTGCTTTCTGATGCTTTATCAGGAAACAAAAGTTGTAGGAAACCTAGCATCTCCATTTTCATACTGCTTGTGTAGGGAACGTATTATTAGGTCAGCACGTCTGGCCACTCCCAAAAGGTAACTTAAAATAACAGTCTTGAAAAATCCTTAGACCCTATTTTTGGTATGCCTCCAAAAATATACTTCATTGTCTTATTTTAATATCTGTTGGTTAAAGCAATAGTGTTGATAACTGCTTGTACATTCCAGGACAGACATTCTCTGTGCTGTTTTCTAAAATCTTGGTCCCTATGTTTGTGCTGTTGCCACTTGTTGTTTGGCTGGTAGGTCAAGACACAAAACAGGCATCATCCCTACACCTCCCATTATCTATATAGAAAGAAAGACAGATGTGGTCAACCAGAACAATCAAGAAATCAAGAAGATATCCTGTCCTATATCAGAAGAGTAAATATCAAACTGAAAACCAGCCAAAGATCGAGCTGAGCTCTATAACCTCTGTCCGTTGAACAGGAAAGAAAATATTATGTAAAACTCTCAGCTGAAGGCATACCCATGGACATCAGTTGACAGAACTCAATAATGGTCTGTGGTCGGGGCTTCCTTTTAGGTTCTACTTTTTGTTTGGAAATGTAGAGTTCCTTGTCCTGTCAAATCTTTGATTACTACATGGGTTTTATGAACTTCTCCTAAAGCAACTGAAACAAAACGAGATAAAATAATTGCTTCTGTATGAGAGCATATAAGTTATTTAGATTTTGAAGAAAATATGTTACATTGTGAGGATCCAGGATATATTATGACCTCTATTAAATAGAATAGTTCAGTTGGAAGGGACTTAAAAAGATCGTTGAGTCCAACTGCATGACCACTTCAGGGCTACCCAAAAGATAAAGCATACTATTGAGGGCATTATCCAAATTCCTCCTGAACACTAACAGGCATGGGGCATCAACCACCTCCCTAGGAAGCCTGTACCAGTGTTTGACCACTCTCACAGTAAATAAATTTTTCCTACTACCAGTCTGAACCTCCCCTGGCACAGCTTTGTGCCATTCCTGCATGTCCTGTCATTGGTTACCCTGGCAAAGAGACTGACACCTCCCTCTCCACTTCCCCTCCTCAGGGTGCAATGGGGTAGCAACTTAGACTTTTTTTCTCCAAACTGTACAATAAAGTGTCCTTTGCCTCTCCTCTTAGGACATGCCTTCCTGCCCTTTTACCAGCTTTGTTGCCCACTTCCGGATTCTTTCAAGGACCTTAACATCCTTTTTATATTGTGGAGACCAGAACTGCACACAGTACTCAAGGTGAGGCTAAATATAGTGACAGAATCATCTCTTTTGACTGTCTGGCTATGCTGTGTTTAATGCACCCCAAAATGTGGTTTAACCTCTTGGCTGCCAGGACAACACTGCTGGCTCATGTTGAACCTACGTGTTGACCAGAACCCCCAAATCCCTTTCTGTTGAGCTGCTCTCCAGACACTCATCCCCCAGTCTGTACCTATGTCTGGCATTATGCTGTCTGAGGTGCAGAACCCAATATTTACCTTGAACTTCATGTTGAACTTCATGCTTTTGCTGATTGCACAGTGCTCCATCTGGAAGGCCTCTCAGCCCTCCAGAGAGTCAACAACATCTCCCTGTCTAATATCGTCAGAAAACTTACTGAGGATGCATTCAAACTCTGCATCCAGATCATTCATAAATTCCTGTTACTTGTCACTGTTGTATATTCACAGATTTCATCCAAAAATTAAAGAAAAGCTGAGAAATGGGAACTCTATCATTTATAAGTATATGATGAATGAATATGCCATTTTGAAAATAGCTTGGTTATAATCATATAGGTGAATGAAAGTAGGAATCCCATAGGATTCCACCTGACTAACAAGCTATAACAGTTCTAGACCAGATCTGATGCTTTTGTAGGATAAAAACGGTGTCTTAAATCCAAAGTGTGAGTTCCACAGTTGTAATTTCTTCTTTGACTATGTTGTCATTTCTTTCAATGACCACAGGTAAAGTCATTTACCTAATTTAAGGGATTTGCAATTAAAAGAAATAATAATAATAATAATAATAATAATAATAATAATAATAATAATAATAATAAATCAATTCGTTATAATGTCCAGATGTATTCGTTTGTATTAAATGTACTCTGAAGGATGTGTGGAATATGAGGAAATGATAATCCATCTTTATTACAAATGGGTAGAACAAGTGACTGGAGCTATGCCAATGTCTGGGTATGCAAATTGAAGTGGTACTTAAAAATGTATTTAACAATCTTTTATTCCTAGCTGAGAAAGCTTTGCCAAAATTCAGAGTATGTTTTAGTCTTTGGATGAACCTTTGAATTACTGTGATAATAATTGAAAGATTATTATTTGGAATAGCAAAATAATAGCTAAAACAATGAGAAGTTGTTTAGAAGACATTAGAACTACTGGGACTTTACTGGACAACATTGCCAAACCAATCAATGTTCTTGAATGCTTTGCTGCATTTGACCTCTGGTGATCTACAACCAATGATTAATACCAACATTTTCACTATTTGCTAATTTCAGAGAGGAATAAAACAGAAAAGGTGCACAAGGATCTATATGTAGATTGCTTTATATTTCTGCTTCTAAGCAAACTGGAAATAGCTTGAAATAGGTATCACTACAAACCTAATTTTCTCATTCCCTATCTTTACTTTTTCATGAAGTAAAAGAGAACTTCAAAGAAATTGTAGAAAAAGGGAGATTGATCCTTTCTCCCCACCATATTTAGTTGTTTCTTTGCTAGTTTTCAGATAGGTTTTGTTGCAGACAGGTGGTGAGGGATCAGAAATTATTTATTTATTTATTTATTATTTTTTTTAAGATTCTGTTTCCTTATGCCAAATGAATTAGGGATGTTGAAATAGTATAGGTTGGACTACTTTAGACGGTGGTCTTACCTTATTCCTGGAACAAAAATATAGCATTTTTAATTGTTTTTATAATAGTTTGTTTTCTTGAAAATATTCAGGCTGTAATGTAATTTGTATTTTCTGTATTGGTAGACTGTTTAGACATATTACAGAAATCAATTGATATATTATTTCATATATATTTGTACATTATATATATATTTTACATTGAAACTCATCATTGCACAGCAAAGTCTTTCTGATTATCAAATTCTTATTGTTTGTTTTCTGAATACTTGGTTGATGGATTTTGTGCCATTTGATAGATGACATTTGTGCTGCATCCTGAAAAAGTAGTGGAATCAGGCACTCTGTTCTGTAGGTAGTAAAAATGTTAAAATTGTTTGTATATGTGTCAGTCCCAGTTGTATTGATGTAGAATATCCAATTATTTCATTAAAAGGGGACAGAGAATATTCCATATAGTCTTATAGAGGAACATCATAAATTCAGTGTGTACTTATATTTATTTATTTTCTAGGCTGTGGTGTTTTTACCCTGCTGGGCAGCTGAGTTCCACCACAACCACTCTCAGTCCCCCTCCTCAAAGGAAGTGGGGAGAAAATACAATTTAAAAGGTCTCAGGAGTTGAGATAAAGAAAAGGAGATAACAATTATTGTCATGGACATGGACAAAAAAAAAAAAAAAAAAGGAGACAGGGAACAAGGTAAAGAATGTTGATTTTGCAGATTTTAGCTAACACAGCTGTATGTTGTATATCAACCACAAGGGCAGGACTGAGGCAGGGAGTACAAGGACTGGACAACCCTAAAGATAAGGGAAGAAAAGACATGCACACAGATAATAGAACCAGCAAGAACTGGCTTGGATTGCTGAAGTCTGTAAAAGAAAGGAAGGGTCAGAAGTTTAGCAGCAAGGAAGACTTCAGTCACATAACAAAACTACTTATTACTTCATATTTCCAGATAAACAGTAGTCAGAAACAGATCTGTAACTTCTCAAAGTATTTGAGAAAGACATAAAAGTGTGCTGATGTGACTTTAAATTCTATGCTGGAGAATACACTTGGACATTTCAATATACAGATTGGTAATCCTGTTGTTCATAGTATATGATTTCTTTTCTTTTTAGTGTTTCAAACTTTATTCTCACTTATGTGATTTCATAGCATTTTAAGTTTAGACTGCTTAGTATTGCTGATCCCCTGGCCTCAACCCTGGGCTGGGTGATGCTGCAACATCTTCACATTCCCAAAACCTTCAACATGGGTGCTCACCTGAATGAGCTGTTCGTGGTACTCCTGTAGTAGAAAATGAACCCAATAATGAAAATGATTTTTCACTGAGATTTCTACTGTTTTGGTACACTTAACCAGATCACTAAGGAGGTAAAGAAACAAATGAGTCTACACAAGGTGCTGTCACAGTGGTGATCATGTGGTGCAATCTACTAAATGTACATTCTACCTCATTTTAGAAACACTAGACATTTAAACAATGTAGTGTCCTTAGAGGGAGTATACTTTTTTATTTTTTTCTCTTGATGATAGTGCTGATTTAGACATTCCCTGTGAGACGATGAAGAACAGAAACAGGTAAATTTGAGGTCAGAACAAATGCTACTGTACAATCAATGTCACTAAAAAAGTCTATGTTGAAATATGACCTTAAAAGCAAAAAATTCCTAATAGTAAATAAATAAATAAATAAATAAATTAAATCTAGTTAATATTGGATTTTCTCTGCATGTCAGCCTAAGGAACACGGCCTATTCTATTGTGAGCCATTTAATTTCTAAAGGATAACTTTCAGTAATAATTGATCATATAATTCCTGTGAAATCCCAGCCTCTTAAATACATGTACATCCAAGTCAAGAAGAAATGTCAGTGGTTGGCAAATAAAACTTAACAGAAACACAGAATAATTTTAATTTAATTATTAAAATTATCCTACTTATCCCGGGGTCCTGAGAGAATTAGCTGGGGAAACATCACTCACATTTTTAAAAAAGGTAGAAGGGAAGACCTGGAGAACTACGGACTGATGAACCTCACCTCTGTGCCTGGCAAGATCATGGAAAAGATCCTCCTGGAAGCAATGTTAAGGCACGTGCAAGACAAGGAGGTGATCGAAGACATCCAGCATGGGTTCACCAAGGGTTAATTGTGCCTAACCAATCAGGTGGTTTTCTATGATGGAGTGACAGCATCTATTGACATGGGAAGACTGACCAGTGTCATCTACCTGGACTTCTGAAAGGCCTTTGACGCGGTCTCACATGACATCCTGAACTCCAAATTGAGAGATATGGATTTGATTGGTGGTCCATTCAGTGGATAAAGAGTTGGCTTGAAGGCCATACCCAGAGAGTAGTGATCAATGGCTTTATGTCCAGATGGAGGCTGGTGATGAGTGGTGACCCTCAGGGGTCTGTCTTGGGACCAGTACTGGTTAATATCTTTATCAATGACATAGACAGTGGGATCAAGTGCACCCTCAGCAAGTTTGCAGGTGGCACCAACTTGAGTGGTGAGGTTGATACAATAGAAGGAAGGGATGCTATCCAAAGGGGCCTGGACAAGCTTGAGAATTGGGCCCATGTGAACCTAAAGAGGTTCAACAAATCTAACTGCAAGGTGCTGCACCTGGGTCGGGGCAATCCCAGACAGGAGTACAGACTGGATGAAGAACTCATTCAGAGCAGCCCTGCTTGGGGTTCTGGTGGATGAAAAGCTCAACAAGAGAAAGCAATGCTTGCTTGCAGCCCATAAGGCCAACTGCATCCCGGGCTGCATCAGCAGAGCAGTGGCCAGCAGGTGGAGGGAGGTGATTGTCTTCCTCTGCTCTGCCCTTGTGAGGACCCACCTGGAGTACTGCATCCAGGTCTCGAGCCCCCAGCACAAGAAGGATGTAGACCTGTTAGAACCAGAGGGTCCAGAGGAGGGCCACAAAGTTGATCTGGGGGCTTGAACACCTCTCCTATGAATAATGAGCTGAGCTGGGGATGTTAATTCTGAAGAAGAAAAGGCTCTAGGGAGACCTCGTTGCATCCTTTCGGCACTTAAAGGGAGCTTATCAAAAATATGGAGAGTGACTTTTATACAGGCAGATAGCGATAGGACAAGAATGAATGGTTTTAAACTGGCAGATTTAGATGACATATTAGGACAAAATTCTTTACTCAGATGGTGACGATGCACTGGAACAGGTTGCCCAGAGACTTTGTGGATTCCCCATCTGTGGAGGTGTTCAAGGCCAGGTTGAATGGAGCTTTGAGCAACCTGGGTGGCGTCTAGTGGGTGGCATCCTTGCCCATGGCAGTGGAGTTGGAACTGGATGATTTTTAAGGTCCCTTCCAACCCAAACCATTCCATGATTCTACGATTCTGTGAATTATGTGCTTAAGAATCAAGCCAGAATAATTCCATACATATATATATATTTCTTAATATTTTAGATTATGAAAGAAACACATTTAGTAGGATTTTCATTAAAATTTCAATGCATTTTTTACATAATTATTATAATTTCACTGGGAATGTATTAGATTATATGGTGTATATCACTGTATCTCTATTATGAAAATATTTAGATAAGAAAAAAAGCATGCAAAATACTTAACAGAGGTAATTCCACCCAAGTTCATAACCATTCTGTTTTTATATTAAATATAATTCTCTCTTTTTTTTAATCCTTTTTTTTTTTCCCTTTTTTTTGCCCCCTTTTTTTTTTTCCTTTGTTTTTTCCAAGGGGGGGGGGGGGGGGGGGGGGTGGAAGAAGGGAAGAGAGACATTTCTACTTTAATTTGCTTTTAATCCATGAAATGTGGTTTTGACAATACCCCCAAGCCATAAAAAGGCTGTTATACGTTCGTCATACTGTAGAAGAATGTATCTGAGCATTAAACTGAGAGTACCTTTAAAAGATATTCTTGTAGTACAAAGCTAGTATAATAGGAAAATTCTCCTAGGTATTAGGTCCTGCTGTGATACAATTTTTCCTTTGATTAATTAATCTATCATTCTATCAAGAAAAAAAAAAAAACATTTGCTTAATACGGAAGAAAAATAGAAATGCTCTCAGAAAATACTTATAACATTTATATATCATAGAATTTTAAGACTTTTAAGAATCAAAATCAATTTTTATTAGAGTTTTCTTTTGATGGCTCACTGCAGGAAGAAAGAGTTTATGAAACCTTTTTCTTGAGCTCTGAATTCAGCCCAGTAGCAGTTTTTGTATGATCTGGATCAAACAAATAAACACAGAAAACCCGCTAGAATAAAAAGTACCAAAGATAACATCCTGAAGCAATGGTACTGTTAGAGAGGCACTGAAATCATTTTAGTATGGAAAGATAGAGAAAGAGGCAGTGGGAAGATCACAAGAAAGAAAAGCAAACTGCAGTTACTGAAGAACTGCTATTGTTCAGGTATTTAACTGCTTTATGTGATTCTTTACTGCTTGCAAAGACCTCTTTTTCACCAGTCCCTTTCAAACTTTGGTAAGAAGCGAGACAATCTTAAGGTCAATACTAACTTAGACTTTGTTGTCTTTGCATTATCTACTTTTCATTTGAATTTAATAGGCTTTATGTTAGTCTGTGTCAAACTTATGTTCATGAAGTCCTGGTATCAAAACGCTATTACTTGCTGTTGACAAATAATAGTGCTTTTTTATATAGTTACCACTTAAAAAGACTTTTTGTTATTGTTGTTCATTTTGTTTTGTTTTACCTAAGGGTCTTTCTTCTGATTTAGCTGAAGTGTAGTTTGATGGTAGCCCTTCTGTGACAGGCTGGAAACCTTGTTTCTGCTTGCTTTTCACTTGAAAGCTGCCCCTACAGATCACTGTAACCTTTGTTAACAAAACAAACGAGAGCTGAAAGGAAATCTACTTAAGATTCAGTTTAGTGTTTGTTTAATCATTCTTCACAAGTACATAATCCTGTGTCATATGTGGTATTTTCTGTCACTGATCATGAACTAATTTTGGTAGTAATGTGAGGAGAGGAAAAGTGCTTATATCCAGAGATTTTTCCTATACTTTTAAGTCTACAAATGATGATTAAGAAAAGCAAACCTATAAATTTAGAATCACTATATGTTAAATTCAATTGCCCTATGAAAAAAAAAAATTGTTCAGTTGTCTTTTTAATAATAAACAAATAGATAAATAAAATAAAACCATGCAGAACATACATATGTCAGTCTTCTAAGGTTCTTCATAAGACCTATTTTGGTTTTAGTTTTATTTATACCAAGCTCTTACTTCCAAATTCATAGTTTATATGTAATAGCAACTGCTTTATTAGGGCATGATAATTCTGGCATCTCTTGGATTGTATTGGATCTTTTGTATTGTTTTGCCTCACTACTGTAAATAGTGTATTACTATAAAAAGTTTTTCAAGGGTGATCAGAGTGCTGGAACACCTCTGCTATGAAGACAGGCAGAGAGATCTGGGGAACAGCGTGAACCCAGATCTGGGTTCAGCGTGAAGAGAAGGCTCTGGGGAAACCTTACAGCAACATTCTAAGACCTAAAGGGGGGCTACAAGAAAACAGAAGAGGCACGCGTTTTCAGGGAGTGTTCTGATAGGAGAAGGAGTAATGACTTTAAACTAAAAGAATGTAGATTTAAATTAGATATTAGGAAGCAGTTCTCTACTGTGAGGGTGGTGAGGCAGTGGAACATGTTTCCCAGATAAGCTGTGGATGCAATGCCCCATCCCTGGAAGTGTCTAAAGCCAGGTTGGATGGGGCTTTGAGCAACCTGGTCTAGTGGGAGGTGTCTCTGCCCATAGCAGGAGGTTTGAATTAGCTGATCTTTGAAGTCCCTTCCAACCCAAACCATTCTATGATTCTGTGATTCTATGATTCTATGAAGTAAGAAAGTTATTCTGAATTTCTTTCTAAATAGCATTAAATCATTGAAGATTAGCTTTAATTTTCTTAAGCAAAGTGCCCACAAAAAACATTTAATGACATTTAAATAATACACTATTATATCATATTTTTTAATTATTTAATTGATTTAAGACAAATATGTGTAATACATCTATACATTTTAATATGTGCCATCATGCCACTATTGTGTTTGGAAAACTGTTGTATTGTTACCAAATCTCCCTTCCACTGAGATCCACCTTAGCCACAATCACTTTATTTCTTTTGAAGCTATTTTGCTGTTCCAATAGAATAAAGAGAAAGAAAATTGCACATAATTATTATTATAGTAATTTAAGAATAAATCCAAAGACTCAAAAATACTCTCTGAATTTTGGTTCAAAGTTTTTTTCAGCCGTATTAGAACAAGACTATAACAGCATAAGAACTGAAAGTAAGTAAAAGAGAACAAGAAATTACATTTGAATAAAACTTTTGCTGTTGATGTTACTTATGTGATGAATACAGTCCTCCATGCAGACTGAATATGTTTTTTCTCTTATAAATCCCTGATTTTTTCTTGTTTATTTGATAATCATATTCAAACAAAACCAACAACAACAAAAATGAGCATCCATCCATCCATCCAACCTAGATATTCTACTTTTATAAACTCTCCAAGGAACTAATAGGTACAATCTTATCTATGTTGACTAAATTATAGAAGCAAAAGCATATGAACTTGTTCTAATGCCCTTCCTGTCAATAAGAGTATTGTAACTTTGTGCTAAGATCATGAGATCATTGCAGCCTGTTTATTGCTTGGTAGGTTCAGTGAAGGAAAGAGATAATTCATTACTGTCACTTGAACCATGATTAATTACTGATGACTTTTAGGAATGCTAAATACTTGGCCTTGCTAATATATCAGAGTATAATAACGGAATGAAATTAACACTGACTATTTATGAAAATATTTCTACAATGCTTTGGAAGAAAATCTGCATAAAGTGCAGATTATTATTCCCAGCCCTTTGGATACACAGAGGAAACCCAGATGATAACTGCATCTACTTTGGTGTTGTGCTACTATCTCAAAAACAGTCATATGCCAGCCATTACTCCGTATCATTTGTTTGTTAATTTTCAGAGGGAGGAAATAACAAAACCCTGGTTAGCACCATGAATTGAGTGGCACTACAAATTTCAATGCTAAATTAAGACTGATGAAATTTCCTGACTGTTCTGTGTTCCAGACATTAAGTTCTTTCCTGATTGTCCCACTCCATGCTGGTGTGGCCTCACATCAAGTACTCTGGGCAGTTTTTGTCACCACAATACAAGAAGGACATAAAACTGTTAAAGAGTGTCCAAAAGAGAGCAACAAAGGTGGTGAGAGGTTAGGACATCAAGACATGGTTGG
Organism: Cygnus olor; assembly: GCF_009769625.2. Classification (NCBI taxonomy): domain Eukaryota; kingdom Metazoa; phylum Chordata; class Aves; order Anseriformes; family Anatidae; genus Cygnus; species Cygnus olor. The sequence goes on along the minus strand of NC_049176.1, from coordinate 14,002,328 downwards.
CTGAGGTAATTAGGTTTGTTCAGCTTAAAGAAGAGGAGGCTGAAGGGAGACCTCATGGCAGCCTGCAGCTCCCTCACAAGGGGAGCAGAGGGGGAGGTGCTGAGCTCTGCGCTCTGGGGACAGCAACAAGACCCAAGGGAACAACATGGAGCTGGGATGGGGAGGGTCAGGCTGGAGGTTAGGAAAAGGTTCTGCACTGAGGAGTGGTTGGACACTGGGACAGGCTCTCCAGGTCACGGCACCAAGCTGCTGGAGTTCAAGGAGCATTTGGACAATGCTCTCAGACACAGGGTCTGATTTTTAAGTAGTCCTGTGCGGATCCAGGAGATGGACTCTACAATCCTTTGATCTAAGACTCTCTATGACTCTGTGACTGATAAGCATTTTGGAGGGGCTCACTAAGCCTCCTTGATTATATATATCAATGTGAAGACAATATCTTCAAGGTATGTAGAGAAGAAGGGTCAAACGTCAAAAAAAGAAGTGGTGCAGTGACATTAATCTTAGTGTTTGCATTTGAATCATCATGGAATTGGTTGGGTTGGCTTAAAAGGAATAATAGTGCACAAAGGTGAAAAATATGTAGAACAAAAAACATAACACAGGAAATTTTTTTGTCTAAAACAACTTCTCAGAGGAAAATCAGTTGTGACATGGCAAACATGGTTAAAGTAAATGATAAAATGCAGTGCATCATATTCAGCTTTTCCTCATTAAAGTGAATTTGTGTGCAAAAAGAACTGGGGTTAAAGTAAAAAGCACAGAAATTATAAACCTAAACGTTGTTCTGGATGTTTAAAAGGCATGCAGAAGTTTTAAGTAGAAGTCCACTACTGATATTCTTGAAGTATATATTATATAGTTCTCAGTTTTATACAGTTCTTTTAGTTTGCCTTACAAGACCATGTAGTCTTTGCTTGCATGTCACTTTATATAAACTTATTTACTTCACCAGTTTTAAGTGACTGTTTTGTTTATTTGTTTGTTTTTAAAGAACATAACTTTCAGCTTTTGAAAATATATCTGTAAAACAATGGAGGGATATGTATTAGTCCTATTGAGAAAAATACATAATTTCTTATAATGAAGATTTATGTTCATCAATGGAGATACAGACTTCTGTACATTTAGTGGGGAGGCACTACCTGTTTTTACATGGGAGATACATGCTAGGAATTTGTGAAAGAGTATTCTAAACATTTGTCTGCAGTTTGGTAATCCATGTAGATGGAAAGAAATTATGCTCAACAACAATACACACAGTTATGGATAAGTTTTAAGGTTAAACTCATCTGTGGTCTCCAAATTAATGCTGTGGATTTTCTATGTTTGGTCTATGCAATAACAGTCAATAATATGGAAGACAGCATTTTTGAAGGAGTGTCAAACATATTTAAAGAAATTGAAAATCAGTAATGCAAAAGTACTGTCTTCCTGTCAGGTCTTAGGTTTGGTGGTAGTTATATATGAATTGTCCTTACTGCCAGTCAGTGCTTCTCTGTCATGAAGGCAATTTATTTATACAGAGGCTGAAAACTATCAACTAGAAATACTCTTCATTGCTCCAAGCAGATATTTTCTCCATCCTTCTAGCAGTGGCTTAAACTGATATGACATTAGTACCACTTATAGCACTAGTATTGATTAAGAAACTAATATAGACATATTTGATAATGCACTCAGTTATGAAACACGTTTAATACACAGAACTAATGTTCCATACAATACAGTAAATGAATCATGATCTCCAAAAGTAGAAACTGAGCAACTCCTTCACACTTGAGAGTTTGTCTTTTTTTTTTTTCCCTCCCTCTGAGACTGAGATATAATAGAGGATATGACATAAATGAGATAGAGATGTGGCTTGTTTGTGCAGATGAATTGCTTAGAACAATTCAGGCTTCACCTGCAAAACTGATTGTTCTCTAATGAGATTTCTGATGTTGAAAGTGGTTGAACTCATGCTAGAAGTTACACTATCATTCTGTATTTGTGTTGAAGGGGAAATTAAAATTGTAACTTCTCACCAATGGTAATTTTTTGCAGAGGAATTATGTGGCATGAAGGTCAAGAAGACCTGGCTGCAGAATGAGTTAAACTGTCAGGGAGCGGGAGTGCCAAAAGTAGCATGACTCCACATAAGGAAGTGAAGATTCTCTCACTGATAAGATGAGAAACCACAAGTTTTTGTCTTGTATCAATCTGGAATGTGAGTGCCCAGAGACCACATCCAGACAGCAGAGCTGTGCTGGGGTATGAGCCCAGTGCCAGGCTAAGGTGCTCCGTATGTGCACAGGATCGGTGTTGTGGCAAGGAAACAGCTTGGGCCTTGTCTTGGCAGAAGCACATACAGCAGTAGGACTTTGTTTAATGCATTGCTTACGAATTTTTTTTATTTTTTTTTTTCCACCAAATATTTAAACACGAATCTCTGCTTAATTGTCCTCCAAGGGCATGACAGTTCCCCAGCCATGTTCATATTGAAGTTGCTACTGGCAGTTGTGATTGATACTACTGCTATGCTAAAAGACAATGCCAGATAGACTAGGCATTGTGTGATCCTTTCATAATAAGCTCCTAATGACACCCTCAAAACATACATTATGTCATTTAATACAGTTTGACTTTCATGAATTAAATGATAGAAACGATGTTTGCCCTTTTTTGTCTATTTTTAATAAACCATTAATTACCAGTTCACGTGAAAGTCTATATATAAATGTAGTGGATAAAATAATTATTTTAAAATCCACAATGATCTTATAGCCATACTGAAAGTAGGCAGAAAGAGGTATTGGATTTTTTAACTTCAGACATTGCCTACGGTCCTACCGTAGTGTGTTACCCACTAACTATTGCCATTTAGGGTCTCTCTGGGATTGATACAAAAGGCTTTCAAGCAGTAAATCTAGCCTAAGTCATCACTGTGATATCAAAAAGGTTTTTTTTCTTATTATGTGATTGAATGGTGATAAAAGTCAACAGAAAACCAAGCAGAAAAAATTAGACTTTTTAATTATAAGAGTACTTTTCCTCCCCCCGTTTAGTGGACTTTTTCACACTTCTTTCATGGAAACAGATGGCACTAAACTGTAGCTATCAGGTGTTGCAGTCAGAGCATGGAGCTGAACCTCCTGATATGATGGTGTCTTGCACAGCTTTCACAGGCAAATAAATTACAAGATGTGAAGTCACCCTGAATTTTTAACTTTCATAAGAGTAGCTATAAGTTTCACAACTTAGTATTTCAAAATATAACTCCCATTGTCGATTTTTATTTTCTTGGTAAGAAATTTCTTCTATTCAGCTTCCAACAGCCCAACAAAGACTCAATTTCTTTGTTATATAAATAATACATGATAAACACTTTTAAAGCTATAAATACTTCCACTTGGGCACAATAGTTCTTGTGCTCAATCCCATTTTTTGAAAGTTCCTAATGTCTCATTAACTAATCCTTGAAGTTTATACATTGTATTTTTGTAATTCATTTCTAGTTTAATAACATATGCACATATATTAATTTTTAACTGTTGTCAAGTAAAAGAAGATGCATTTAAGACTTAATTGTATTCATTTTATTGTATTATTATTAATCAAGTGATTCTGGTGTTCTTGCTTATTGACTTAAGGATTTTTTTCCACTTGTGCTTTGTGCATTCTGGATTTTTTTTCTTCATGTGTCTGCCTATGAAGTGTAGAAAATGTCCACATGAAGTTAGATACTGGACACAATGTCAGGATATAGTAAGGAGTAGAGATGTGTGCATAGAAGTTGTGAGCAACATGTTCTTGTTTAAACTAATTGATTGTAAATATTTGAGAGAGAAAAAAAAAAAAAGTGACAAAGAACATTGATGTGTACCTTGCCGTTTTTTTTTTTTTTTACGCTAAACACTAAAGATTAACAACAAATACTTCCCTGAGTTTTCTTGAGTATTCCAAGATGAAATTAGATCAAGCTGATGAGAAAATTTGTAATGTATCTAAACACTCTCTTTTTTCCCCCCACCTGAAACTGAAATCTTTCCTCTTGATTTAAAAGTTTATCAGGTTATAGATGTAACTATGTCTATAGTATTAAAGTATTAGATATTAGATATTTTAGAAAAGAGTGATTTAAAAATAAAGTAATTCCATATTTTGGCATTTCTGTTGCCTCTGCTGCTATCTTGACTTCAATCCTGCTTAAATATTTAGATCTCAGTGAACACTCTATACTATGTTTCTCCTGTTATTTAATAATGATTTACCAATGATTTCTCCTTAAACTCAAAGATTCCTTTCAACTGTGCCTCAGTTTTTGCCGTGATTAACCTGATTTTTCCCCATGTGCTCATTTTATTCTTTCTCCAAGGGAGTCAGATCTAGTTTGTATTTTCTCTTGATCTCTGCCTTATGTTTGAGGACACTGAAGAGGTTATCTCGCAAATTAATGCCTTACTAAACAAATTTCCCCTGCTTTACAAAGCAATGGGAACTTTTTGGGTGTTGTGATTTATGGATATTTGGGAAGTAATATTTTGTAACTTCTTCAGGTTTAGTGTCTGACTGAGTGGTGCCAACAAGTGCAATGTTACATAACCAAAAAAAGCTACTTAATAAGTTGGAACAAACCTAAAATATTGAGTTTTTCAGAATTTGTATAATAAGGACATTCAGGCAAGCAAAACAGAAGAAATTACTATGAATTCTTTCAGGAATGGTCAGATTTACATCTTGAGATAGTTTGTATATTTCCAAAGGCATATTAAAGTAAAGGATAAATTAAAACTTTTGAAAATGTATGAAGTAATGCAATTGAATTTAAGTATCTGTTGTGGTAGATAAACATAAAAAATCACAATTTAGGCAACATAACAATTTTGAAAGGTAAATAATATTTTCTTGTACTAAGTACAGTATAAAAGAAGGTGCTTCATTTGATCTTTTTTAGTCTTCATTTAAAGCAACAAAAAAGGAAAAAAAAATAAAAAAAGAAAAACAATATGAATAGGAAATCATTTCAGACTTGACAAATGCAGAAATTCCAGTTACATTTTCAGAAATCTCAGCTTGTTTCTTCTGGACTGAAATTGACTAATTGACTGTTAGGTGTTGTGATAAAACTGATCTGTAAACCCATCAAGGAGTTCAGAGAGACTATGGCATGAGGGGAAGCCAAATCACTGCCTGCCCTGCTACTTTGAAGCCCAGGTACTGGGCAGGCTGAGGGTCTGAGTGCAGCTGCTGGAGGGATCCACCTTATCCCTTTGTGTCTATGTATTCTCCTGAGTGGACTTCATCCTTTCAGACAGAGAGCAGAGCAAGACTGAGGCTGTTGTTTTTGTTGTATCCATGTATATGTTACTGGATACATGTGCTCATATGTATCTCATAATTTTGCTTCATTGTAAAAAAAAATATATATATTTATTAAGGCTAACAACCAGAAAAATATACAAACGTTTCAGTTGGGTATGATTTAAACTGGCAAAAACATAAAATTAAAAGTGTTTGAACTATGGATCACAAATTCTAAATGTTCATGTTGAATACAAAAGTAAAATTTCAAACTGTCACTATAACTTGTAAAGTGGTGTATATTTTGACTCAAATAATTGAAAACTGACAATTTTTCTGTGTAGGTCACTTTTTTTTTTTTTCTTTTTTTTTTTTTTTTTCCTCCCTTTGTGAAGAAAGAGAGAGAGAGAGGGATTATTCATTGTTGTAAAGCTGTAAGCTGCTCCCTTAAATGCAATTTTTGCTTTATTGTTACTGGAGAGGATACTTGCAGTGTTGATGATCCACTTCATCAAAAGTGTACTTTAGAAAATACATGAGGCTTTTGTTATGTATTTTGTTTTTCTGCTGCAAGTTATAAAAGGTGTCCATGTTTGTAGCTATGCTAGCCAATGGTTATACACGCTTTGATTGCACATCATTAAGGAAAGACTTCTGGTTACTTCCCTAGGTTGTTTTAGGCTTAAAAGTGATGGAAGACATGGGTGCTAACAAAATATTTCTTTTTCAATTACTATTGATGATCCCCATGGAATTTCTAGAATTGTTCCAGGGGAAACTATGGTTTTGTTTGCTTAATGAAAATCACAGAATCACAGAATCACAGAATCGAAGGGCTTGGAAGGGACCTCGAAAGATCATCAGGTCCAACCACCCTGCCAAAGCAGGCTCCTTAGAGCAGGCTGCCCAGGTAGGCATAAAGACATGCCTTGAATATCTCCAGAGAGGGAGACTCCACAACCTCCCTAGGCAGCCTGTTCCAGTGCTCTGTCACCCTCACTGTGAAGAAGTTCTTTCACATGCTGGTGCGGAACTTCCTGTGCTCTATCTTGTGGCCATTGCCCCTTGTCCTATCCCCACAAACCACTGAGAAGAGGTTGGCCAAATCCCTCTGTCTCCCACACCTCAGGTATTTATACACATTGATAAGATCCCCTCTCAGTCTTCTCTTCTCCAGGCTGAACAGACCCAGGTCTCGCAGCCTTTCCTCACAGGGAAGATGCTCCAGGCCCTGTATCATCTTTGTTCCCTGTCTTCTTTGTACTGGGGAGACCAGAACTGGACACAGTACTCCAGGTGAGGCCTGACCAGGGCAGAGTAGAGGGGGAGGATCACCTCCCTTGACCTGCTGGCCACACTCTTTTTAATGCACGCCAGGATCCCATTGGCCCTCTTGGCCATGAGGGCACACTGCCGGCTCATGGTCAACCTGTCGTCCACCAGGACCCCCAGGTCCTTCTCCTCAGAGCTCCTCTCCAGCAGGTCGTCCCCCAGCCTGTACTGATACGTCCGGTTGTTCCTTCCCAGGTGCAGGACTCTACACTTGCTCTTATTAAACCTCATTTGGTTTATTCCTGCCCATCTCTCCAGTTGGTCCAGGTCTCGCTGAATGGCGGCACAACCTTCTGGTGTGTCAGCCACTCCTCCCAGCTTCTTGTCGTCGGCGTAGTTGCTGAGGGCAGACACTATTCCCTCATCAAGGTCGTCGATGAAGATGTTGAACAAAACTGGACCCAGCACCGACCCCTGGGAAACACCGCTAGTCACAGGTCTCCAGCCGGACCCTGCACCGCCAATCACCACCCTCTGAGCTCGGCCAGCCAGCCAGTTCTCAACCCACCTTACTGTCCACTCATCTATCCCACACTTTCTCAGCTTTGCTAGCAGGATGTCATGGGAGACAGTATCGAAAGCCTTGCTAAAGTCAAGGTAGATGACATCCACTGATCTGCCCCCATCTACCCAGCTGGTGATGTCATCATAGAAGGCAACGAGGTTGGTCGAGCATGACTTCCCCTTGGTGAATCCATGCTGACTACTCCTAACATTCTTCTCTTCCAATTGCTTGGAGATGACATCCAGAACGAGCTGTTCCAACACCTTTCCAGGGGCAGAGGTGAGACTGACTGGCCTGTAGTTTCCAGGATCCTCCTTCTTGCCCTTCTTGAAGACCGGAGTGACAGTGGCTATCCTCCAATCTTCAGGCACCTCTCCTGTTCTCCAGGACCTTTCAAAGATGATAGAGAGCGGTTCGGCGATCACCTCTGCCAACTCCCTTAGCACATGTAGATGCATCCCATCGGGACCCATGGATTTGTGTGCGTTGAGCCCACTCAGGCGTTCCCCAACTACCCTCGGGTCAACCACGGGAGAGCCCTCCATTTCCCAGCCCCTTTCTCCCCCCACCAGGGTCGAGGAGTCCCGGGGGGGAGTCCTTGAAGCAAAGACTGAAGCAAAGAAAGCATTCAGTATCTCCGCCTTCTTGGCATCTCCCGTTACCAGGACACCCCCCTCGTTCAGCAAGGGACCTACATTATCCCTAGTCTTCCTTTTACTGTTTACATACTTAAAAAAAACCTTCTTATTATCTTTTATCTCTTTTGCAAGCCTCACCTCTAGGTGGGCTTTAGCCTTCCTCGTCACGTCCCTGCTGGCCCTGACAACACTTCTATACTCTTCCCAAGAGGACAGGCCCTTTTTCCACATTTCATAGACATTCATCTTCCTTTCGATCTTATCGATTAGCTCCTTGCTCATCCATGCAGGTTTCCTGCCCCCCTTCCCCGATTTCCTACTCTTAGGGATGCACCGATCCTGAGCTTGGAAGAAGTGCTGTTTAAATGTAGCCCAGCTCTCACAAGCACTCTTGCCTTCTAGCAACCTAGCCCAGGAGATACTTCCAAGCAGGTCCCGGAAGAGGTCAAAGTTGGCTTTTTGAAAGTCCAGGGTAGCAATCCTGCTTTTAGCCTTACTTCTTCCACCAAGTTCCATCTTGAACTCCACCATCTTGTGGTCTCTGCATCCCAAGCTGCCCCCAACCTTCACATCCCTAACAAGCCCATCCCTGTTGGTAAGGACAAGGTCCAGAAGCACTCCCCGCCTCGTCGGCTCCTCCACCACCTGCATCAGAAAATTGTCTTCAACGCACTGTAGGAACCGTTTGGACTGCACATGCCTGGCCGAGTTGCTTACCCAAGAGATGTCTGGATAATTGAAGTCCCCCATGAGAACCAGTGCCCGTGATCATGACCAGCTGCTTGTAGAAGGCCTCATCGACCATGTCCTCCTTATCTGGTGACCTGTAGTACATCCCCACAACAGTGTCCCCCATACCAGCCCACCCCTTAATTCTCACCCACAAGCTCTCCACTTGTCCTTCACCCTCTCCCAGGTGGAGCTGGGTACACTCTAATTGCTCCCTCACATAATAAAGGGCAACCCCACCTCCTCGCTTCCCCAGCCTGTCTTTCCTAAAAAGGACATAGCCCTCCATGACAGCGTTCCAGTCATGCGAGCTGTCCCACCATGTCTCTGTGATCGCAACGAGATCATGGCCCTGCGACCGAACACAGATCTCAAGCTCATCCTGTTTATTTCCCATGCTCCGTGCATTGGTGTACAGGCACTTGAGGGAAGCAGCGGGCGCAGTTACCTCTGGAGGGATGCAAGAAGAAGATTCCGAACGGGGTATCGGGATCATTACCATCTCTGAGGAGCCCTCAGACAATCCTATGGGACAACTCAGAGTTTTTTCCCTACTATCTTCAACAGTGACAGCAGAGACAACTTCCCCCAGCCCTTCTCTGTTACTTCTAACTCCCCTCCCTTCCCCTGTCAAACCTAGTTTAAAGCCCTGGTAACCAGTCCAGAGAGCTTGCTCCCCAACACACTTGTGCCCCACTTGCTGAGTTGGAGGCGGTCATCAGCCCACATACCTGGTTTCTCAAAGGACTGACCAAGATTGAAATACCCAAACCCCTGGTCTGGACACCACCCCTTCAACCAGTCATTTACCTGTCCCGTTCTCCTCCTTCTTTCTGGGTCCCAGCCACCCAGCGTGAGGACAGAGGAGAACAAAATATTTGAACAAAAATATTTGAGAGAGGAGAGGAGAACAAAAATATTTGAACTCTTTGCACAGAGGAGTGAAAAACTACAGTTTATATATTTGGATAGAAAACAAAGGAAAAGAAAGACCAACAGCCAGAATACTGTCATCCTGCTTTTGCTAAAACATGTCTATTTGTTCATATCTACCCTTTATAAGGACTAGGGGAATCACAGTTCAAAGTTGCTGCCATCATTCAAAAGTCACAGGTGTAAAGATCCATTGCATTTTAATTAATCTTGGCTTTTCATACTTAATTTAGAAAATCCAGTGTCAAGAATTATCAGTTTTTAGTGAAAATAGGCAAAGATGTCAGTTGATTGCAACAGACGAGAGCTAAATGAGACTTGAAATACACTGACAGCATATTAGCAGATGTTTCTGTCATTCAACAAAAGGAAAGTAAGCCTTAAAGCAAGTTTTGCGTTCTAACCAAAAAAAAAAAAAAAAGACATTGTACCTACTTCAGTTTGTAACAATGTAAAATAACTACATCCAAGAGTAGTGTATTAATTTTCTACCTAATTGCATTTGCATTCATTTGCTAGAAGATGTCTTTAGTTAAGAATTCATTGTGTTGAACTAGACGTACATAGCAGATCAATGCTCTAAGATTTAAGGAAAATGGTCCATACTCAAGGTGGACTTTCTGTCTTTGCAGCCATGGTCACTGTCTTTACAATTGTCAAATCTAATTAAGTCTAAACCTCAGACCAGTGAAAAATACAGTCTCATTCTTTCTACTTTGCTCTTTAACTACGTAGTTGGTCTTTTTATATCTATCTATATATACAATTACTCTAAATTATATGCATATATATGCATATATATATAATACTCTAAATTACCATACGTATTCACACACATGAAAAAGTATCTTGAGAAAAGAGAAAGTAAATGCTATCTCATACAAGTACACACATTCAGAGAGAGTGTGTTTGTTTTCAAGTAGGACAATCTCTGCATTTGTGATTGATGTGTACTGACCCCCAAATTGAGGCCTGCTAGTCCACAATGAAAGTCAGAAAGCACGTGATTTTCAAATAATCTTTCCAGTAAACATGATAATCATTTTTCTATTCTATAGTTTTTTCTTCTAATAGAGTTATGAAAAAGCAGGGCTGAAAAGTATCTCAAGGTATTACCAAGTTAATTCCTTTCCTCTAAACTGGGATCAGTAATATATACTTGATTTAAGATGAATTCTTCCAATATCTCCAGTAAGCTGGAGTCTACAGATATTAGGTAATTTATTTCCTTTCTAATTACCTTCTCTAGTAAAATATTTTTGTTTGTTTGTTTGTATGTTTTGTTTTGTTTCACCTAATGTCTTATCTGTATCTTTCTCATTTTAGATTACCTTCTGTTCTATGTGGACACAGAAAAAAATATAAAATAAAATAAAAAATCCTTCCTCCATCAAGCATAGCTGAGGACTGCTAAAAATCATACCAATCATTTCCATAAATTTTACATTTTCTTCAGTCATTTATCTGATTCATGGTTTCCAACCTCTTTTTTGTCCTCTGCTGGATTTTCTAAATATATTCTACAGTTTTTCAGCTGTGGCTTTATGCTGCCTGAGTACAGAAGAACTATACTGAGAGTGTTTATTATTCATCTTTATACTTCCTCTATGATGTCTGCCTTCCCTCTGCAATGACATTATTGTCTCCTGTTCTGTTTGGGACTGATTTTAATTTTGACTGACAATAAACCCACAAAGTCATTAAAAAAATCATTAGGAAAGGAAGCCCAAAGAAACCTATATTAATCTGCTTGGTGCTCTTATTGTTGTTATTCTTTATAGGATACGTTGTAATAACCTCATGCAAATAGTCTCTTTACCCAGAAATCCCTTCATAAAGAACTGCTTTCAGTCACTGAGGTCAATTATTTTTGGTTAAATTTATTTACTGATTTGAAATTGTAGCGTTTCTCATACTCCTTCTCTTGCATCATTGACTGAAGTAAATGTTATATTCATGTCTATATGATTTTTCTACCATTATGTATTACATGGGAATAAGTCTGTAGTTTCTTCCAAACTTATCATTGTTATCTGACTGTTAAAAGTTATGTTTCAGATTCATGTTAATGTGGTGTTTTTAAATTCTGTCAGAAAATAAATTAATGTAAGACCTACTATAAAGTATATATTTTATAGGTATCTTGGCATTGTCTGTAATTTCAGTGATTTGTATTTACTTGAGAAATATGATTTTATTTAGTTTTGTTATGGGTTTTGTTCTGTTTAAGGACTAAATAAAACAAAAGCAAGGATAAGAAATTCACTGCTGCCCTGCTTCTGACCTTGTACCAAGGTAAATGGATAGTAAAGTCCCAGATCCTTGCTCATCCCACTCAGATTTTGAATCCCGTTCTGCTGTCAAAAGCACGTGCTCTCTTTTGCAGACCTCCTCGGTGAAGTGTGATGCAGTGATGGATCTGTGAAGGACAGGGGAGAGCTTTAGTCTGTTTTCTGTTTTCTGCTGATTTAAGAGAGGATAACTAGATTACTCCCATGCTGGAGCATGAGTAGGATATGAACAACATTTTTTTCTGAATTGGGAGATATTTTTTTACACAGTCCAAGTTATCCAATGCAGAATTACAAAGCTCTGCAGAGTAAATATTTTCATACTGAAGTGTTTGATGAGGTACTGTGCAGCAACCTATTTCTGGACATTCAAAGACATGATAAAACATGCATTGATTTAACTTGCAATTGTTTAGAATAGAAATGTCACAGTACAATAGTCCTGATTTAATGTACTTGTACATGTACTGTACAGAAAGAATACTACAGTCTCTGATACAGATAGAACATTTTCATCCCATGCCCAGGAGTGCATGACTCACTGGTCTTAGATAGTTCTTTTGCATCAATTGGTGTGCTTGTTTAAAGTGAGTAGTGCAATTGAGAGGGTGCTCTGTTAACAGAAATCCCACTGCTTTTCCTTTATGCCTCATCCTTGCTGGGGCAAAAATATCTGACCTGACAGAGAAGAAAATGTTCAGTTAAATTGTTCAGTATTGTACACTGCACAGAATCAGATGCATCCCTCTGGTCATGACACTGAGAAATGCAGTTGAGGGGAAAAAGATTCTTTATCTGAAATACAATTGCTTTGTATGCTTTTATATTTCCCAAACTGTCATTCATAATGAATATGAATGCTACCATACGCTTCTATTCTTTAAATCCAGAACCAGAAGCCTGTATCTGTCTGTTTTATACAGAATAGGCACTAGTTTACACTAATGATGTAGAACCACGTATGTAATGATTTCAGGTGAAGTCTTCTGGTGCATTCATGAAGAAATGACTGCTGTGTAACCACTCAGGGAAAACAAAGGGTGGAAGTGTGACTCTCTTGTTTCCCATTTCCATAGTCCCAAAAAAAAAAATAAACGTATATCTTGTGTGTCTCTGTGTGCATTTGTTTTTGTTAATTTAGCGTTACTTTAAAGTTTGGAAATTAGTTGGAAACTAAAAAGTTTTGAACTTTCTTTGCTCCTGTGCTTTCTTTCCTCATTTGCTACCAAGGGACTACTGAAAGAGTAGCCCCATTACTCCTTACAGTAAATATCGGAAGGATGCTATGTGGGAGATCAAACAGGCTGGATCCCTGAAAATCTGGTTACTAAACAATAGAGTAAGATCTTGGAGGAATTTAATTAATTTATTTTGTATTATTTTGTATTAACATATTTAGTGTGACTTTTATAAGTCTTGATTTCTTCTGCATGTAGCTGGTCAGGGAATAGGTTACAAGTATTTTAACCTTGACTTTAAGATTTGAAAAACAAAGAACATAGAAGAATATTACTCTCTCACTAGGAGTATTTTAAAAATAAATTCATATTGTTATAGCCAACAAAAGTTTGCCCCTTCCCATAAATTGTATAGAAAATTATATATAATCACTAGTTATATGCCCAGACAGCTCAGATCTCCTTTTAAATACTAATTAAATACTTTTAAATTGTCATTAAAATTTATTTACAGAAATCTGCTTATTTGTAATGATGACACAAAAGGTGATATCACTCATCAAAATTGTTTTTCAAATCATAATAAAATTAAGGTTAAAGTACTGGTGAATTACTGTAGAAAATAACTTTTTTTTTTTTTTTTTTTTTTTTTTTTACCATATCATTCATCAGCAGAAGGCCCTGAATACCGAGCTATGGTATCATAAAACAGATTTGCAAATTCATTCATCAAATTAAACATTTAATTTAATTTTTAATTTAAACATTTAGGTTTTTTTTTTCCCTCGGGTAAATTTTAAACATGAGATTGAATATTGTTTTCTATTTTCTGAAGGTGCTGCACTCTCTGCCTCCCCTGTGATATCTTAAAGGATACTTGTCACTCTCTAACCAGGAGTCAGACTTTTCCAACATCTCCCATTTCCTATTATCTAGAAGTTAACAGAAGATAAAGAAGAAAAATTGGGAAGTGCTGCAAAGACTGCACACAGCAGCCGCAAACAGCAGCCTGAAAAGCACCCTGGGGAACCTTCATGGGCCCTCTCCCAGTCTCTGTCTGCAGCCTCTCATTGCAGTGATCCAGGTTGCTTTGATCTCTAAGGGCCATTTAAATAGCAAGTGAAAGCTCTGTAAGGTGTCCTTCCCTGGCATGTCCCTTCTCATGAGGCCCAAATTCCACAAAGGCCTCCTGAGCACGAGCTCATGAATTTATTGCTGCCACGTGGTCCAGACAACCTCACAGCAAGTGGAGGATCAAATAATTATCATAATTATTAATGACCTTCATCTTAGCAAATAGGAAGCAATAGTACAAGCTACCATTAGAGCAGCCAAAAATGGAAATTTTGAAGTACCAAAGAAATTACCAAGTGAACCCAAGAGAAAACAAAGCAGGTGACAGCTAATGATGCTGCTGAAAAGTGAACGTAACAATTATATGTATATATTAAAAAAAAAAAAAAAAAAAAAAAAAAAGTCACTACAGTCTATTTAAATGTGAAAATGAGAAAATAAACAATTAATAGCAGGTGTGAGAAGTAAAACTATGCAATATTAACAGAGGGAAAGAAGAAAAAACGTAGATCTCATTACAAACATCTTTTTTTAAATAATAAGTATGAAATAAAAGAAAAATAAATAATTTATCTTCTATTCAAGAAATGCTATTTTAAAATAACTGTGACTTTTAAAAATATGCAGCATGAATTGAAACTAGAAAGGTTCTGTATATGTGCTGCTGTTATTTTGACGGTCTATTAAAGACAATGGGTCAAGAAAAAACTTATTTCAATTGCGGTGTGTAGCTATGATAATTGTGTTGTTGTCTAATCCACCATTACAGTTCCCTTCTGTAGCAGATCTTTTGATAAAAAAGGGAGGGAGGAATAGTCATTGCAGCCCCTGTTTCACAGACGCCTCGGCAAGCAGTGCTAGCAACAGTGAGTCCAGATGGCAGAGCACAATGTCAGATGTCCAATTACCTATGTGAAAGCTGGCATTATTATTCTTCAGCCAGCTGGGAGTATATAATGCTGGGGTAATCTCAGTTCTGTATTTACAAATGGACTACAGCACTTTACCAAGTGGTGCAAAATAGCAGTGAGTTGACTTTCAAACCTGTCTCTTTCTACAAGGATAGAAATATTAGTTTAAGGATGATAATACAGGACAAAAACCCAAAGTCTACTTTCAGATTTTAAAGTGAATTTTCTTTGTGGGAATAGGAAAACAAACAAACAAAAAAAAACATAAACAAACAAACCAAACCCACTTACTAAGAATACTTGTACTTTTGTGATGACAAAGAAAAATGTGGTAACAATTTATCATTCCTCAATTTATCAAATTGACATTTATCAAAAATAATGTAAAATATAGATATAGCACAAGTTTGGTATAGTCAAATTGCATAGTAATATAAGTAAAAATGTATGTTTCAATATATGCAATTTCAATATATGGTTTCTTACATTGGATGTTCTTTGACAGGGCACTAGTGAGAAGATTCAGTTCAAGCTGAACTTTCAGTTTAAAACACATTACTATAATGCATATGAGCATTGTCCAAAGAGGAGTACTAGAAGGTATGAAATAGTAATTCATTATTATGAAACTGATGTATAATCTGCTTCTTATTGTCCTCAACACAGAAGAATAGAGTTTACTGTGGGAAAGAGAAGTGGCAAAGGTTGTTGAGTGATGCAAATATTCTTAGTGCAATGAAGAATGAAAACCTTAGTGAATTGTCTCATAAGTCTTTCATAATGATGTGTGACAGAGCAAAAACATAGCAAATGAGGTTCAGCACTGATAGAGTTAAGTCATTAGTTGAAAAGCAGATTTGCCTACATATATGGTAGATTCTAAAGTTATATTAACCCTCTGAAGAAATGCTCTTTCAATCACTGAATAAATATATGACAATGTCAGCTCCAGCACTCAGTGGTGGTTCAGCAAGCAAGTATCAGTTAAGAACTAGGAAAAGAATAGAGAACAAGACAGAAGGTATCACTACAACTTTTGAAACCCCGGGAACATAAAAGAACTGAATAATGAATGTAGAAGAAGAACAAATACGACTGCAAATATAAAAATCAATCCATTTCATTCTGCAAATGGATACTTTAAATAAATTGAGATTCTTTTGCTCAGAAAAGATATGAAGAGGATTATAATGAAGACATTAAAAAACTCTCAAACAAAAGGTAAATGAGGACCTATTTTTCAGTATTTTTTAATAAAGCAAGAAATAAGAAGAATCCAATGAAATTAAGCATAGAAGTTCTAGAGCCAAGAAAGGAAGTTATATTGAATATGTTTTGGAGTTCATCATTGTAGGTGTCTTCAGTACCAACTGTACACCTTAGTTAAAATAATTATTAGGGAAACTCATAGAAGAAAGGTTCATTGAAAGATTATAAGAAATATTTAGGAGAAAAGATTATTAAACACAAAAGTATGGATATAATTCTGGATCAATGAATCCTTAACTCAACAATTTATGTGGGGGAAAACATTCCAGAAAAAAAAAAAAATTTACATTGATTTATTTTTCCTTTTTTCTTCTCCAGCATAAGCCACTCTAAGACAAAGTGGCATAAGGTTTTGTGAAAACTTATGTAATACAGGTTGAACCTATACTTTTAAAATAAGACAGAGGGCTAAAAACAGCATATGTGGGACTTTCTGAATTCTTTTTTTTTTTTTTTTTTTTTTTTGTTTTGTTTTGTTTCCTGAAGCAGCAATCACAGGAGAGAGAAATAAGTTAACAACTGTGAAGTAATAAATAGGTATGATTTTCAAAAAAATGCCCATTATGTTGCAAATTGTTATGATAGCAATGATAAACTGCTCAAACATTCCTGTGAGAAGATACCATAATAGCTTTTAGTCAGTAGGTAGGAGGACATAACTGTCATAGACATAATAAAAGACTAAACTATTTTTATTATTCCTATTCCTACTCTTCCTCTAAGCCTTAATTTCTCTGCAATTTCTTATATTTTTTGGCTACCTACTTTAGAATGATGCCTTAACCACTATATTCCATTTTGGTTTCCATTTGCTCTCTAGATACTATATTTACAATAAATAATCTAACCATTGTAACTAGGCAATACTTTCAGCTCCACTGCCTGTTCCTGGGCTGTCGGCATTAGCGGATGCAGCTGGCTGTGATGTATTCCCAGCATTCCCAGTCATTCCCAATAGCTTCAATGTTACTATTCCCCAGTCTCTTTGAATTTCTGCCAATTAGACTGTGACTAGTGTTCTATTTTTTATGGGAATATTTACATTTCTTTTTTGTTGATTGTTATGGTAAAATGGTTTTCAAATTATGTTCCATGGCATTCATCTTGTTAATGCCTTTTTTTTTTTTTTTTAATGAGAAGCTCTCCAACCCCCATGAAAATTGATGAACCATTTGCTATATTTTTCCATTTTAAACTGTTCTTTTTGTGCTCAAAATAACACAGTTATATTGCTGTCTATAATCACTTTGTTCTGGTAATTATCTGACACCTTTGCAAATCTCAAATGTCAGGATGTTATAATGCTTTCCTTTGGCTATTGTAAACCAAGAACAGGCTAATTTACTTCAACGAGAGATGTAGCCTATTCTTATTTTTCACATTTAGTTCATGAAGACTTTCTTTGATGAAATTTGATGGACACGCAACAACATTTGATTACATACTTTTGGTAAGTAAAGAAACACCAGTTTCATACTATTTGGAAGTTCAGTTTTAGTCATCATCAGGACCTGGGTCTCCTCCTGCATTGCATTAATGCTATCTTTCTCTATCTTCCACAAAATCTTTTTTTAGACCATTGTGGTGGGTTGACTTTGGTTGGCTGCCAGATCCCCACACAGACACTTTCCCACTTCATCTTCTCAACAGAACAGGGAAGAAAATAAGATGAAAAAGGTGGTGGTTGAAGATAAGGAGAGAGATCATATACCAGTTACTGTCACAGAAAATTGCCTTAGGGAAAAATAAATTATTGAAAATTAAAATAGTTTGGGATAGTGAGAAACACAGACATTAAAACAACACCTTTCCTCCATTGCCTCTCACTGTTTCGCAGGCTTAACTTCACACCTTTCCATCTGCTCTACCTCCCACCCTGCACTGAGAAGCACAGAGGAAGAGGGAATAGGAGTTGTGGTCAGTCCATAACAGTTCCTCTCTGCCACTCTTTCTTCCTCACACTTTTTCCGTGTTACATTGTAGGTCCTTCCCACAGGCTATAGTCCTTCAGGATAGACTTGCTTTTGTGGTGGCTCTCCACAAGCTGTAGTTGTTTCCTTCAGGGAGTATACACCTGCTCCATTGTGGTCCTCTCTACAGGCTACAGGGAAATCCCTGCTCCAGTACCTGCAGAACCTCCTTCTCGTCTTCTTTTTCTCAGCTTGGTATTGAAAGGTTGTTCATCCTGCTTTTTCCCCCCTCATTCCTCACTGCCTGTTTGGCATTTTTGCCCTTTCTTAAATGCATTTTCACAAATGTACCACCAGCATCGCTGGTCGGTCAACTGTGTCCTTCAATGGGGCTGTTAAAATGCATATCTGGAACATTCCTCTTGTCCATACTTTCCCACCTACACCTAATATGACCCAATATGATCATATCTTTCCCCCTTTATCAAATGTCTCCCATACTTTCTTTCTTTCTTTTTTCTTTTTTCTTTTTTTCTTTACTTTTCTTTCTTTTTTTTCTTCTTCTTTTATCTTTATTTGAGACTCTAATTTTGCAGTTTTCAAATGCATGGAAATAGTTCTCCTCATACAAAACAATGTAATGCATTGGCTTTACCTTCCCTCATTATGTAATATTTAGCTTTATGATATCTTCATGTCATCTATACAAACTTAATTAACTTATTTTCATTAAGCACTGAAAGATTGCCCACTTACAAGTCTAATCCCTATGGCTATCCAATAGTTTTAATTCACATTGTTATTAGTCACTTTCTGTCTAAGCCTCAAACACAGCTATTTTAATGTATCACTTTTACACTGTCCAACACATCTGAAGAATGAATCTCTAGATGTGTCCTATGAAGTAGATGTATACCATAACTTTATTTCTTCTTTTCATATTTGGAATTTTGCAGGATAATAATAATAATAATAATAATAATTTCATACCTTTTCTTTGTAGCTTAGTAAATAGGACTTTTGCTATTACTGAGTAATCTTTTTACTGACCTGACAGTCTCAGCACTTCTTGGGCTCACCTTGACCTCTTCTGTTTTTTGTTTCCTGTAGCATTTTTCTACTATTCAAATGTTTATTACCTAACACACTTAATTTCTTCAAATATATGAATGCACATATGTAACCATCCTGACAAAATCATGGAGTCACTCTGCATTGACTTTGTAACTGTTGATATCGACTGAGGTTAGGGGAAGCTGATGTCCAGCTTTCAAACTTCAGCTGGGTACCAGAAAGCAGACTGGGAGAAGTCAGCAGACTTCACGAAGGACATGCATCAAAATAACTCCTTGCACACCCAAGACTGAGAAAGAAAGGACTCATGCCATGAACGCCCTTGCAGCAAAGACCTTAGCTGTTCGCAACTAATCTCACTTCTATTCTACTTGAGGAAGACTAAATCATTAGGTCCCACAGACATGCTGAAAGGATGAATGCACCACCAGAAAAAACAAACAAACAAACAAACAAAAAAAAAAAGATATTAAAACTTTTTTATTCCTACTGTATTTTTGAAGTTTTCCTGAGTTAATTTGACTGTTAAAACATTATTTGGATTATTGGTAGATTCTTAGGTTTTATCTAGGAGAGTAATCCCTTTTGCCAATAGTCTGTTTTCAAGTATAACATTTTCCAACTCTATTTTTTTTTTTTTCCTCAAGTGTGCATAATGGATGAAAGGGCCATTACAGAAAATCTGTACCACGAAGTCCTCAATGGAGCCAACATATACAGCAAAATGTTAATTATTAAGGCTTGGTAGTGACACAAACTCTCATGGTATTGAAAAAATGTGCACTATGAGCAGAATATGTGGAATTTTATATCACTCCATTAATTTCATAACATGGAATCATAGAATGTCTTGGATTGGAACACACCTCAAAGATATCTAATTCCAACTTCCAGCCATGTGCAAGGACACCTCCCACTAGACCAGGTCACTCAAAACCCCTTCCAACCTGGCCTTGAACACTTCCAGAGATGGGGCATACACAAATTCTCTGAGCAAATTGGTCCAGTGCCTGACCACCCCCTGAATTTCCTCATAATATCCAATCTAAATCTTTCTGTCTTTTCGTTTAAAGCTGTTCCCTCTTGTCCTATCACTACCTACCCTTGTAAAAAGACACTCTCCATCTTTTTATTAAGACCCCTTTAAGTAATGAAAGGCTGAAGAAGAAGCATGGAGATGATGCTAAGGGCACAGGGATATCCTGGGAATGTCATTGGACCATCAAATTCCTTCATAAATCAAAGAACTGACATTCCTCTCCTCCTCCTCAGATCGGGTAGGAAATTTTATCTTTCTTATCATTGCTCTTCTTTTATCACCTCTTCAGCTCCTGTGTTGTTGATATTGTTTTCAACTTTGTGCTGAAGCAGTGATTATAATGAGTATACTGAGTCAGAATAATCAATTAAACCTTAGGTAGTTCTTTCTAGATTATTACTTTAGGTAAAAAACCTTCACACTGAGCTATTATTATGAGCTATTCTGCCAGCAATTCATATATCTTCAGTGATTTTGCTACCATTGAGAGAGATTTTAGTTTCTGAAGTAAACACAGTACAATTAAACTACCAGGAGCAGCTGTTTTCATTTTTCCAGTGAGTTGCTTTCACTTCTGAGCCTGTTTCATTCGTTTGCTTTTAACTCAATGTTCAGTGCAGGCAATCACAGACATTTACTGTTTTGGTGCAGTGGGGCTTCTGCAGTATTCTTCCTGGAGTGAAATTTTATACATTTTTTGACATAATCATGCAAAGATGTATTCAGCATTTACTAGAATCACTTCACCCTAAAGTGTATTAAGTTGTGAGAATTTATTTTCTTTGGCTTTTTCCCTGCAGGAGAAATCACTCAAAAAAGCAACTGTCCTAAACATTGCGATTTGCAAAGCCTGTCCTATTTTCTGTGTCTAGAATATCTGACCTAAAAGAAGTGTTGCTGAGAATAATACCATAGACGCTTCATTGAAATAAGTGTGTTAACTGCTGTAAAGCATTTTGTTTTGCTCTTGCTTTTAGCTTGCACTCCTCATGCATTTTTTTTTTTAAACACGCACACACCCTGTCCTTTAATGACTGTAATATAAACTTAAGACATTTCTTAGTAAGTTCCAGAGAAGTACTGGATGTGACATTGGCATTGGAATAGGCTGCCCAGGGAAGTGGTTGAGTCACCATCCCTGGAGGTCTTTAAAAGACGTTTAGATGTAGTCCTTAGTGATATGGTTTAGTGGAGGACTTGTTAGTGTTAGGTCAGAGGTTGGACTAGATGATCTTGGAGGTCTCTTCCAACCTAGATGATTCTGTGATTCTGTGACAGAAACAGACTTCTTTATGAGAGTTTATGAATACTATAGAGAAGGTTATTTTGTAGACTACTGTTTAATTATATTGGTTTAATCTAATGGGGGAATAATGGAAAACAAAGAAAGAGAACAGAAGGACTACAAACAACATGCCATCTGCAGACACTTAGAGGTTATTAATAGAAGACAATATCATCAGAAAAAGCCTGTATTGCAAAACAGCAAAGGACAAGAGGCAATGGGCGCAAACTGGAACACAAAGAGTTCTGTCTGAACATCAGGAAACGTTTTACAGTGAGAGCGATGAAGCACTGTAACAGGATGCCCAGAGAGTTTGTGAAGTCTCCCTCCTTGGAGATTTTCAAAAGCTGCCTGCACATGGTCCTGGGCAACCTGCTCTGGGTAGCCCTGCTGGAGCAAGAGGTCCCTTCCAACCTCAACCATTCTGTAATTCTGTGACAATAACAACTCAAGTATAGATTTGCCTATTGATCTCAAGCCTACCTTGACAGTAGTCTTTACTTGCAAGCCTTAAGTTAAATGGCCTGAATGCTCCAGAGCCCGCTTTCTCTAAATGTGATGTCACCATTTTTAGATAGCAATTATTTTTTTTCCTATATATTCCACTGCTGATAAATTTCCAGAGAAAGGATTTCAGTACTAAGTCCTATTCAGACTGAATGATTAATTGCTTACTTATCCAGGCCTGGTCTAAATAGGAGACTATTTACATTTTATTTTTGTCTTTGATAGGCAAGGGATTGGAACTAATTGCTGGATCAAGAGTATTATAGACAGAAAGGATCCATAGTTAATCTTCCTCTGAAGCCAAAACTTTGCAGCAATCAAGATTTTCAGGCTAAGAACCAGTTAAGTCCTGTGCTGTACTGTACACATGTACATGAATGTACAGAGAACACAATCAGTTCAAGGACTGGTAAATTAATTTTCTCTCCTTGAATAAGAAATGCATTGAAAAAAAATGATAGACTTTTAATTTTTTTCCAATTAATTAACAGTCTTTAAATCATAGGACTGTTTTTTTTGTTTGTTTTGTTTTGTTTTTCTTTTCTTCATTTAAGGATATCTGCCTGTGTATTGATTTACAGCACATTAATCAATAAATTAATTATGCCTTTTAGGTAAAAAAAATATCAATAGGTAATTTAGCAATGAATGTTTTATGACATAAATTGGCTGCATTTGCTGACAAAAAATAGACTGTGTTCTACATTGAATTACACAGATCATCACATTCAAGACATACAATATTTTGAATATGTCATAGCCTTAAGATTTAGCAACTCAACAGACATTAGTGAAGTCTGAGAGTCCGAGTTTCAGTAAGTTTTTGATCATTCTCATGGTGCTCATGACTGATATATCTATCACAATAAGTTAGAGAATATTTTTGTTGAAATGTGTACAACCCTAAAGATGTTTTGCAACATCCATGTAGTGACTCAGTTTGGGAGGAGATTTTAAGCATATTTCAACTAAAGCTAGCTATTACACAGTTGACATCCAATAAACAAAAAGAAAATGTACCACAATTCTAAAATGACATAGACCAATCTTTTCTAGAAAACTTAGTGTTCCATTGTGTATATTTAACCTTTTAAAACAGAGAATTAAACTAATTAAATGCAGCAGTGCTCTTCACCAGGTATCCAATTACATTATTAGAACTGAAGGCCAGTCAGTGGAGCATGCAGCCTATGACAACTCAAATAGACACTCCTTAGTCCCTTAGTGGTGAGGGAATTGGCTGATGTAGTTGCCAAGCCTCTCCCCATCATATTTGAAAAGTCATTACAGTCAGGTGAATGGAAAAAGGGAATCATCATTCCCATTTTTAAAAAGGGTAGAATGGAACACCTTGGGAACTACGGGTTGGATGAGTCCCAGGGACACTAATGTAGTGTGTGGCATCCCTGCCCATGGCAGAGGGTTTGGAACTAGACGATCTTTAAGGTCCGTTCCAACGCAAGCTGATCTATGAAAAGGGAATTAACTATGCCAGTTGTCTCACCCAAACTGTCACTAAAAGCAGAGGTGATTTCGGTCAGATAGCTCAGGGCCTTTTCCATCCTGTTTATCCAAGAGCATCTTCAAGGATGAAGTTTCCAAAACCTGTCCAAGCAACCTGTTCCAATGTTTGATTAACCTTATTGTGAAATTTTCATAAATATATATAATATGTGTTTCCTGTGTTCCAACCTGTGTCCGTTATCTGTTGTCCCACCACTGTGCACTTGCAAGAGAAATATAGCTCCACCTTCTCTATACCTTTCCATCAAGTATCACAGAATCACAGCAGTTCACGAGGGGTAGGCAGAGGTAGTTCATATTGTAACAGCTTAGCAGGTAGCAGGTGAGGAGTTCCAGTGGCACGGTCCTGCTCCACAGCAGCCCTGTTTCCTGACCAGCTGGAGGCTGCATCTAGAATAGTGTGTCCGGTTGTATGTCCCCCAGTACAAGAGAGACATAGAAAGAATCCAACAGGGGGCCACTAAGATGATCAAGGGACTGGAGCATTGCAGAATCACAGAATGGCCAAGGTTGGAAGGGACCTCTGAAGATCATCTAGTCCAATCCTCCGCCAAGCAGGATCACCTACAACACATTGCACAGGAGAGCACCCAGGCGGGTTTGGAATATCTCCAGAGAAGGGGACTCCACAGCCTCTCTGGGCAACTTGTTCCAGTGCTCTGTCACCCTTACAGAAAAGGAACGTCCCCTCATTTTGTCTTTTGTGTAGCATCTGCTTGGTGGGATAGGGAAAACTTTGTTTCTTCTGTGGTGGCTAGCTCATGAGTCTGTCTCAGAGATGGTAGCGTATGCTTCCACCCATTCCCTCTCTGACTCCCTGATGCTCCTCAGCCTACTCACCTCATCATGAAGCTCCACCACCTGGCTGAGCAGTTCTTCAATCTGGGCACACCTCCCACGGACGCTGACAGAAAACTCGGGCACAACCTGCAGCCCAAGACCTGCAAGGCCTCGTGTTTCCCTGAGACCTCTGTCTGGGTAGCCACATCTCTAGCTGTGGCTGGAGAGGCCGCAAGGGATGCTGAGGCCATGGCTTTCTGCCAGGTGGATACATGGTTGGGCTCTTCGCAAGCAGGTTACAACCACCGTTGGAAAACAGCAGTGAGAGCACTCTCCCTGCTCGCCCTGCCTGCGCAGAGAGCAGCTGTGGTGGAGTTTGGCTGCCCAGCTGGGTAAAACCACCACATTGGCTCACTCACCATCTGTGTCAAGAAGTGAAGGAAGTTATCTTCCACAGACAATAGAAACCTCTGAGACTGTTTCCTCTTTGCTCTGTTGCATTCCCAGCAGATATCTGGTAAGCTGGAGTCTCCTGTGAGAACGAGGGCAACCGATTGCAAGACTTAATTTTCAGGCACCATTTGCCTTCAGGAAGCCATGCTGGCTGAAGCCCTGAATGAGAGCATGGAGAGCTGCCAAAGGAAGAAAGGGCTGAGGCCTGCAGCATTCGCTTGGACGGGGTGCGTTTGGCAAGGGCTGGTCAACAGGGAGGCTGCAGGGTGGCCTCTGTGAGAGAAGATGAGGGGCTGCCCCATGCCAGACACAGCATGGTTCCAGTCACTTCCAACAGCCCCAGTGCAGGCAACAGTGAGCCCGTGAGGGATGGCGACGGCGCCTCTGGGGAAATGTCTGGCAGAGGGCCACCAAGATGATGGAGCGGGCCTGGACTAGAGGAGCCCAGAGGTGCCTCCTGACCCCCACATTGCTGTGAGCTAGTGTCTCGACGGGAGGCTGCCGGGAGCAAGGTGGCTCCACGGCAAGCACCAGGGCTTTGTGACATGGGCGGCGTCAGGCCACAAGACCATTGTGACAGGGCGAGTGTCCCCATGGTGACGGTGTGCCTTGTGCGGCCCGAGTCCCCATGGTGCCCACTCCCAGGAGTGCAGCGCTGCCCTGGGTGCCTGTTTCTTTGTCTCTGTGAGAGGACAGAGAGACGCCAAAGGAGCAAGAGGCGAAGGCCCGCTCCCAGCCCGACGAAGGGCTGCCAAGCGTGCAGAAGCGCCGCCAGGTGTGGGATAGGGAGGGAGGGAGAGGGCCGACACAGCAGCGAGAGCGCCAGGTGGCGGGGCACAGCACCGGGGCGCGAGGCCTGGCCCTGACTGTCCGCGGTCCAGGCCCAGGTCCTCCTGCCCTGGGGGGTTCCCCAGGGCAGAGCTGAGGCCTGGGATGGCTGCGACTCGCATGGGCCAGGCAGCTCTTTGCCCCAAGGACCTGGCGCTGAGGTGAGGCCGGGTGTGCCGGCACCACAAGGGATGTTGGTGGCAGCGCAGCCACTGCCATCCCACACCTCCTTCTCCCCGCAGGCGCGACCCAACCTGCCACAGGCAGGACCGCCGTGCAGCCAGAGCCCATCCTCATCCATCCATGGGGTCAGGCTGCCACTGCTCCCCTGCCCAGAGAGGTCGCAGGCCTCTAGGAACCAGAACACACAGGTACGGAGCTCAAGGGAGATGGGGCCAGATGCCTTCCCAAGCCCTGGGAGCTGCTGACAAGGAGGCAGCACGTGCTGGAGGGGGCAGGTGGGCAGGTGCTGGAGGTGGGCAGGTGGGAAAGGGCCACGGTAACATGACCTTTCTCCTTGGCTTCCCTTGCAGACAGACAGGCCGGAGCTGAGGCAGGCACTGCCCCGCAGCAGTGCCACCAGTGAACGGAGAGAGCCTCTACCAGCCTTGCTGCCTCTGCCAAGGCAGGCAGTGACACTGACAGCCACACCCTGGCATTCAGTGGGAGCTGCAAATGTCCCCCGGCTGCCCGCTCTGCCAGCAGTAGGCTCCACCACTTCTGCGCCATGCAGAGACCGCATCGCGAGCACCAAGGCTGTCAGACTCCCCGAGGTCATCCCACGTCCTCAAGGAAACCTGAGTAAACAGCAAATGGCAGCAACTGCCGAAAGCTGGGGGACAGCCCTGCAAGTCCTCACATCCATTCTGGCACCTCTGCAGGCCAGACCCAAGCAAGACAATGGGCTACCCCCGAGCCATGCTGCAGCCAGGAGCCCAAGACTCAGGGTGCAGCTGAGGGTACTAAGGCACCATGCCCCTCCCAGCAGTCTGGCAACACCAGCAAGGACAGCCCAGGTGCCGGCCACCAAGACTGAAAAGATGCCGGCAGCACAGACAGAAACAGATCAGCATGCTCAAGAGGGCACAAGAGCTGCTGGTGGGACCTCCAAGCCATGTTCCCTGGCAGCAGCACCGGGCCCAGCAGCACAGGCAGACAGCATTGCCTGCCACCCTCAGGGCGAGACCCCGCACCCTGGGGACGTGGCACAGTATCTGGCAGTCCTGGACAGTGAGCCAGAGCCTCTGGAGGAGCTGGAGAGCACCGCTGCAGGACCATCAAGGGAGGAACAGAGGGACTTGACGCAGGAGGAGGAGCAAAGAGATGCTGCTACCAAGGACCCATCAGGAGGGAGGCAGCAGAAGGAAGCCACCTCGAACCTTCACCAGGACCCAGACGCAGCCCAGCAGCAGGGGCCTGGCTCACCCCACAACACTGGAAGAGATTCTGCTGGAGAGGCAGTCAGCCACGCACAGAGCGCATCTCTTGCCCTGTCAGGGCCAACCAATGCTGAGCCAGCAGCTTCTGCACAGGCCGCAGGTCCTGTCAGTGAGGGGGACAAGGAGCCTCTGCGTGCATCAGCACCCAGAGATGCTAATTCGCCTTCTCCCCTGCCTGCTGCTATGCCTGACCCTTCCACAAACACCCAGGGAAGACCGTCGACATTGCAAGACCGGGTCAAGATCAACTGGGATGTCTATGGGCGCTCTTCCTTTTTGCCAGCAATGCGGACCATTCCTAGTGGGGAGAGGGAAGGCTGCCAGTTGTCCTGGTGGAATGTGTCCTGGCCGAGCAGCGTGAGGGTTCCAAGACTGCGAAGGACCCGGGCAGCACATGATGGTGACACAGCTGCCGGCACTGCACCCAGCGCATCGGGCAGCCAGGAGATGGCAGTGAGGACCGCGGGCCAGCACCTTCCCTACCTTTGCACCGCAACGAGTAAGACCACTCTGCAGGATGTTCAGGAAGAGTGGGAAGAGAGCCCCAAGAGAGAAGCTGTGGCAGAAGCAGACGACGTCCCGCCCAGCACATCTCCTGCCCCATCTGGTGAGGCAGCTGCCAGGCCTTCAGCTGCTCCTATGGCAGCAGTTCCCAGGCCCGAGGATCTCACCCCTGTCTGCATGCCCGAAGATGGAAAATCTTCAGCTTCTCCCCTGGCTGCAGACCCTGTGGAGGAGGCCAGCACAGCACCTCTCACCCAATCGGCATGTGAGGAAGAAGAAGCAGCACCTTCTCCCCTGGCTGGGGGCCTTCCGCAAGAGGTAAGCAAGGTACACCTTCCTCGTCCCACAGGCGTGGAAGCCACAGACCCTGCCGGTGGGCCTCGAGGCCCCTCATCACTTATCCCCCTGGCCTGGGGCACCGGGGCCCGGAGCACGGCCAAATGGTGGCCCACAGGGCTGTGGTTTTCTCTCCCCACGCAGGTTTCCTCCGAGCCCAGAGGCAGTGCACAGCGCTCCTCGCACTTCCAAGCAGTGCCAGAGGAAGGCCCAGGTATGTCCCCAAGTGTGGAGCCATCACAGCCCGCGGCACGGAGGCTGGCAGCACTCCACGCACAGGGTCAGACTGTGCCCAGCTGTCCCCTCCCTGGGGAAAGCGTTGGTGGTGGGGGCAGGCAGGGCCGTGCCCAGCACCTGCCCAGCCCCTCACATACAGCTCTCTGTCCCCCACAGGCACCACTGCCCTCCCGCACGTTGTGGCTCACTGGCGATGGCCCAACCTCTTCAGAACAGCGCTTCAGGCTCTGCGCAGGGCTTTCTCCTGCAGCTGCATCACAGGAGACCGAGAGCAGCGGCGTGAGGCTGCCAGAACCAGGCAACTCCCTAGAGATGGCAGCTTCGGTCCCGAGGACGGGGCTTCTGAATAAAATCGTTCAGAACTCTTTCCTAGCTGAGGGCTGTCTCTTCTGTTCTGTTCTGTTCTGTTCTGTGTGCATGGGTGTCTACAGGCTGTGAGTGCTGCTGCTGGGGTCAGACCCCGGGGCAGTGGGTCCCCATTTCTGTGGTGCCAGTGCCTAGAGGGATCGCGGGTGTGTGAGGCAGTGTGATGGCTGGCGAAGGTCAAACCGGACGAGCCGGTGAGTGTGGTAGGTGGAGGGCCGAGTGGCTCTGGGAGGGCCCTGGGCGTGCAAGTGCACATGTGTCTCCAGACCACGCTGGGGTCACTGTGTTGGGGATAAAAGGCTTAAATTGGTCTGATGTGAAATAGCCATTGTTTTAAGACTAGCAAGGGGAAACTCTGACCTTGCAACGATACATAATGCTTGCTCAGTGATACGGCACCAGGCTGCAGTCATCCAGCTTGAGACAATACTGCCATCCACACAATTCCAGTATTCTGTCACCCTCACAGAAAAGGAATGCCCCCTCATGTTCAGCCAGAACATCTTGTGCTTCAGTGTGTGCCCGTTGCCTCTCATCATGTCGCTAGGCACAACTGAAAAGAGACTTGCTCCATCCTCGACATCCTCCTCTCAGATGTTTATACACATTAATGAGGTCTCCCTCCCCTCAGTCTTCTCTTGTCCAGACTAAACAGTCCCAGTTTTCTCAGCCTGTCCTCATACGACAGGTGCTCCAGTCCCCTCATCATCTTAGTAGCCCTCCTCGGGACTTGCTACAGGGAAGCTCAGAACTGAACACAATACTCCAGGTGTGGCCTCACCAGGACTGAGTAGAGGGGGAGCATCACCTTCCTTGGCTCGCTGGCAACACTCTTCCGAATGCCCCCCCAGATACCATTGGCCCTCTTGGCCACAAGGTCACATTGCTGACTCATGGTCAGCCTGCTGTCCACCAGGACTCCCACATCCCT
Source organism: Cygnus olor (assembly GCF_009769625.2). Taxonomy (NCBI): domain Eukaryota; kingdom Metazoa; phylum Chordata; class Aves; order Anseriformes; family Anatidae; genus Cygnus; species Cygnus olor. The sequence goes on along the minus strand of NC_049176.1, from coordinate 13,972,972 downwards.
CTCTGCAGAGCTGCACTCCAGCAGGTCATTGCCCAGCCTGTACTGGTGCTTGGGGCTATTCGTCCTTAGGTGCAGGATCCTGCACTTGCCTTTGTTGAACTTCATGAGGTTCCTCTCGGCCCAACCCTCCAGCCTGTTGAGGTCCCTCTGAATGGCAGCACAGCCCTCTGGAGCATCAGCATTTCCTCCCAGCTTTGTGTCATCAGCAAACTTGCTGAGTTCGATAAACTTGAAAGAGTTTATCTATCATTTTATATGTTTTCCATTATCTAAATTTTTGAACCAAAAATAATTTTTCTAAGTTCCATGTGTGTCCTCTAGGCAGGCAGTATTGATCACCAACAACACTAATTAATTTTATGCACTTACTTATTTCAAATTTTGAAACTAGTTGCAAGTGTATGAGCTCATGAAAAATATGAGTCTGCGATACCAACATAATTGTCAGATGTATCACTTTGATGGAGAATTTGTTTTCTTAAATGGTATCCGGATTTTGTAGATTTTTTATAGAGTGCTGTGGAGTTCACAGCTGATTCAATACAGTAGTTGAAGTTCAACCAGTTAATACCTTATTGAATATATATTGAAATTTAGAGGATTAGTTTGAGTTTTAGACACTTCTGGATATTCTGTTACACTCTTCACAACTATAATAATATTTTTATGAGATTATCACCTATATTATTTCTTCCAGGCTTTTTCATAACCTATAATCCATTTATTTCTTATTTGGCTTTATTGCCGTGTAATAGTTTCATTTTTCTACTGTCTAACTACTTTTCTGGGGCATGGTACATTTTGCAATACGTTTTTTTGGGGGGAATCATAATAAGATATTTTGCTGTTCAAGTAATTTTAAAATATTTTAAGCTGAACTTTGCCATAAGCAAAAAAAAAAAAATTTTTTTTTTTTTCAAAAAAAAGCAAAATTCCTGACCTGGAATTCTGGGATGGGGAGAAGAAGAAACCCTCCCACAATTCAGATGGAAACAGTTAGAGACCTGCTGCTCCACCTGGACTCTCACAACTCCATGGGGCCAGATGGGATCCACCTGAGCGTGTTTAGGGAGTTGGTGGATGTGATTGCTGAGCCACTTTCCATCATCTATCAGTGGTCACGGTCATCTGGAGAGGTCCTGGATGACTGCAGAGTTGCTAATGTGACGCCCATCTATAAGAAGGGTCATAAGGAGGACCTGGGGAACTACAAGCCTGTCAGCCTGACCTTGGTGCCAGGAAAGGTGATGGAACAGCTCATCTTGAATGCAATCACACAGAATACCTAGATGATTCTGTGATTCTGTGATTCTGTGAACATGAGCCGGCAGTGTGCCCAGGTGGCCAAGAAGGCCAACGGAGTCCTGGTTTGTATCAGGAACAGTGCAGTCAGCAGGATCGGGGAGGTGATTGTCCCCTTGAACTCTGCTCTGGTGAGGCCGCACCTCAAGTACTGTGTTCAGCTTTGGGCCCCTCACTACAAGAAGGACATCGAGGCCCTGGAGCCTGTCCAGAGAAGGGCTACGAAGCTGGTGAAGGGCCTGGAACAGAAGTCCTGTGAGGAGTGGCTGAGGGAACTGGGGTTGTTTAGTCTGGAGAAGAGGAGGCTCAGGTAAGACCTTATTGCTCTCTGCACCTACCTGAAAGGAAGGTGTGGGGAGATGGGTGTTGACCTCTTCTCACAGGTAACTAGTGATAGGACTAGAGGGAATGGCCTCAAGTTGTGCCAGGGGAGGTTTAGGTTGGAAATGAGGAGACATTTCTTCTCAGAAAGAGCAGTTAGGGATTGGAACGGGTTGCCCAGGGAAGTGGTGGAGTCACGGTCCCTGGGGGTGTTCAAGGAAAGGTTGGACCTGACAATTAGGGACATAGCTTAGTGGGTGACAGTAGTAGTAGGGTGATGTTTGGACCAGATGATCTTGAACCTGAACTTCCAACCTTAATTATTCTATGATTCTAAGTAAATACTCAGTCCTAGTTCATGTGAACAAGTTCTTTCATAGAGAATGCCTGGAGCAGACTGACATTGACTGTTTTATTTGAGCATTTTTATGCTGCTGTGTCAAATAAAATCAGAGGTTCTTTTATCTTTTTTCTTTTTTTTTTTTTTTTTATCTTTTTATCTTTCCAGCTATTCTTGGCTAAAAATCACTTTTTTTTTTTTTTTTTTTTTTTTTGGGGGGGGGTGGAGTATAAGTACTTTTTTTACATTCTAGTATTTTCTGGACTCCAATTCCACACTTACAGTATGATGTAATAGCTGTTGACACTTGTATGTTCAGAATGAATTCTATCTGATTTCTTCAAGTTCCAATGAGGTCAACATGGTTACTTGCTGGAATAAGCTCAGCAGCTTTTGGCTGCCCTGAATTTAGTTTATTACTCTGTATGGTCAATTTATGTTGTTGACTTAGCAAAGCAGCTAGGCACATAATGAAGTGTTAATAAAGTAAAATTCATACTCAAATGTGCTTTAGAACCCCAGAATTAGGATCTTTTACGTGATTTCATTATTGTTTTTTTCTTTCATCCTGAACTTGCTGTATATAGAGTGAGTTAACCATTTCACAGAATCATTTAAGTTGGAAAAGACTGCTAAGATCATCAGTTCCAATGGTTAACCTAGCCCTGCCAAGTCTACCAGCAAACCATGTCCCTAAGCACAACAGCGACATGTTTTTTGAATACCTCCAGGGATAGTCACTCAACCACTTCCATGGACAGCCTGTTCCAAAGTGTCACAACACTTTCAGTGAAGAAATTTTTCCTAATATCCAACCTAAACCTGCCCTGGTTCAACTTGAGGCTGTATCCTCTTGTCTGTCACTTCTTCCTTGGGAAAAAAGGCTGACCACCATCTCATAACAACCTCTTTTGAGATAGACAGTTACAACCTCCTTTGAAATAGAAAGATGTGGACCTGTTAGAGCGAGTCCAGAGGAGGGCTATAAAGATGATCAGGGGGCTGGAGCACCTCTCCTGTGAAAAAAGGCTGAGAGAAACAAGGGATGTTCAGCCTGGAGAAGAGAAGGTTCTGGGGAGACCTCATTGCATCCTTAATGACTCTATGATTCTACGATTCTATTCTTTTCCAACATAAATGATTCTGTGATTCTAATCTATGAGTTTAAAATTTCTGGTGACAGGAGGAAAACTGCCGCCAAAACGTCAGTCCTGGATATGGGGAGAGCAGACTTCAGGCTGCTCAGGGAATTAGCTAGCAAGGTCTCCTGGGAAACTGCTTTTGAAGGTGTTGGCATCCATCAGTGCTGGTCAGTCTTTAAGCACAGGATCAGCCAATTCCAAAAATATCGTAAGTCAGGCAGGCAGGGCAGAAGGCTGGCCTGGCTGACCAGGGATCTTCTGCTGGAGCTTAGGCACAAAAAGAAAGTGTATGGCTGCTGGAAGCAGGGTCAGGCAACATAGGAGGGCTGCAGGGAAGTTGTTCGCCTTTTAGGGAGAAAATTTGTGCAGCCAAAGCCCAATTAGAGTTGAAGCTGGCCAGGTCTCTGGGAGACAATAAAAAGGCTTTCTTAAATATGTGAACAGAAAAAAAGAGGACCAGAGAAAATATAGAACTACTACTCGATGGGGGATGGTCACCTCACAAACAAGGACATAGGCAAAGCAGAGACGTTTAATGCCTTCTTCGCCTCCGTCTTCAACACCAATGTTGGGCTTCGGGACCCTCGGTGCCCTGAGCAGGAGGACCGTGACGGTGGGAATGATAAACTCCCAACTGATCCGGAACATGTGTGGGATTTGCTGCTCCACCAGGATCCATACAAGTCCATGGGTCCGGATGGGATTCATCCCAAGGTGCTCAGAGAGCTGGTTGACGTCATTGAGGGACCTCTCTCATTTATTTTTCAACAGTCTTGGGAATCTGGAGAGGTCCAAGTAGACTGGAAGCTGGCAAATGCTGTGACAATTTTCAAGAAGAGCAAGAAAGAAGACCCTGGCAACTACAGGCCTGTCTGTCTCACGCCAGTGCCTGGTAAGATTATGGAGAAGGTTATCCTGGGAGTTATTGAACCACACTTGGGGGACAATGCAGTCATACATCATAGCCAGCATGGGTTCATGAGGGGTAGGTCCTGCTTAACAAATTTAATTTCCTTTTATGATAAGATCACCATCTAGTAGACCAAGGGAAGCCAGTTGATGTAGTCTTTTTGGATTTCAGTAAAGCTTTCGATACAGTTTCCCATAGAATCCTACTGGACAAAACATCCAGCATACAGCTAGACAAAAACATCATACGACGGGTGAACAATTGGCTGATGGGTAGGGATCAAAAGTTATGGAAAATGAGACTACATCAGTCTGGTGGACAGTCACCAGGGGGGTCTCCCAGGGCTCCGTTTTAGGGCCAGTTCTTTTCAATGTTTACATAAATTTGGATGTAGGACTAGAAGGTGTTTTGAGTAAGCTTGCAGACAATACTAAAGTGGGAGGAGTTGTCTCTGTTGAGGGTAGAAAGGCCTTGCAGAGAGATCTGGACAGATTGGAGAGTTGGCCAATCACCAACTGCATGAGGCTTAACAAGAGCAAGTGCCAGGTCCTGCACCTGGGACAGGGCAACCCTGGCTATACGTACAGACTGGGTGATGAGATACTCTGGAGAGCAGCCCTGCAGAGAGGGATCTGGGGGTTTTGGTTGATAGCAAGCTGAATATGAGCCAGCAGTGTGCCCTGGCAGCCAGGAGAGCCAACCGTATCCTGGGGTACATCAAGCACGGTATTGCCAGCCAGTTGAGGGAAGTGATTGTCCCACTCTACTCTGCGTTGGTGCGGCCTCACCTTGAGTACTGTGTGCAGTTCTGGGTACCACAGCACAAAAAGGACATAAAACTGTTGGAGAGTTTTCAGAGAAGGGCTACAAAGTTGGTGAAGGGCCTAGGGGGGAAAACACACGAGGAGCAGCTCAGGTCACTGGGCCTGTTCAGCCTGGAAAAGAGGAAGCTGAGGGGAGACCTCATTGTGGTCTACAGATTCCTTACAACGGGGAGCAGAGGGGAAGGCGCCGACCTAATCTCTTTAGTGACCAGTGATAGGACCTACGGGAATGGTGTCAAGCTGCGGCACAGAAGGTTCAGGCTAGACATTAGGAACAGGTTCTTCACTGAGAGGCTTGTTGTGCACTAGAACAGGCTCCCCAGGGAAGTAGTCACTGCACCAAGCGTGTTGGAGATTAAGAATCATTTGGACTATGCTCTCAGTCATATGGTCTGAATTCTGATTTATGGGTGGACCTGTGTGGTGCCAGGAGTTGGACTCGATGATCCTTGTGGGTCACTCGGGATATTCTATGGTTTTATTATTCTATGATTCTACCTTTATGTTCCTTCTGCATAGCAGTCTGCATAGTTATGGAGACCAAGCTGAGAATCCCTTCTAATTAGATCTCCTATATGACAGTTCATCTAAGAATCAATATAAAAATTGTGCATCCAAGGTAATGAAGCAGCTTGGAGTGAGGTGGGAAGGAAACTTGGTCCTGAGGCAGCAGAGAGCCATGTGCTGGTGAAGTGGTCTGCCCCTGCACTACACTGAGACTGTAGATAGACTTGTGTCCTGCCAGCCCCAGGCAAAGCCTTGCAGGCAGTAGCACTCTATGTGCTAACAGAGCGTAACCAATCTTTCTTTTTCTGTTTGGACAGAATAGTGTTTAAGTCCATTACTGGGCATCATTTTATGAGCTGATGCCCAAGGCATAGCTGTGTTACACAGCAACGCTAATCTTTCTTTAACAGGAAAGGACAGTATGCCAGGAAGGACTAATATTTCCTGGAGGAATTGGGTTTGCTCTGCATAGCTGTCTGCAAAAGTGCAATTCCTTAAATGCTTCCTTGTTGGTCTCAGAAAAAGTCCAAAGCATGTGCTGCTAAAGCAGTTTACTCAGACTCCTCCAGGTTATGATATTTCTGAGACCCATGTATACATGGACAGAAAAGTTTGTGAGTTAGGCAAATTTTTCTCTTGAGAAAAAAAAAAAAAAAAAAAAAAAAAGATGGAAATCTTTCTCTTGAAATCCTATATGTAATGAAATAGTCACAGCCATATCACAGCTACCATTTCCTTCTGAAACAGTGACATTTTGATTCATCAGTCCTGTGTTTATTTTTCTACAAAGGCAACTTATTCAGATGATGTATAAAGAAGGAAAAGGTGGAATGGTCATTTGAATCTGATGTTTTGTATTTCAAATGCACATCTGATTCTGCTAAACTTAATTTTGGTAGGGAAATCTTGCCTAACCCTTCAGAAATTTTGCTCATGTCTAATTATTTTGGGGAAATGAAGCGAGAACTTTTTACCTCTGCATTAATAAGGAAGTGATTAATGACATGTTAGTTATTCACATTAAAATAAGAAGAGAAGCACAAGAAATGAAATTGATAAGATGGTGGCTGTTACTTTTTTTGTTACTTTTTTTTTCAGATGTTGTTTATATTGGACTATGCCCAAAGTATTACTGATATGGATAACGGTCAGAGTTTTTCATTTTTCTTTACAGGTATGTGATCTGTTAAACATGTCTTATGTTGTAATTTAATGGCTCTGAAAAAGGGTACCTTTTGAGATGTCACTTTTAGGAAAGATTGTATCAATGTAGGATTCATTTTGGTGATAAAGCAGAGGAACAAAAATTGAGTGTGAAAAAAATAAGTCTAATTACCAAATAAAACTTTCTTTTACTAGTTTATTTTCCTGGTCTATGGTTTCTTGCTGCCGGTTTAATGGAAAAAAGAGAAATAATGATGTAAAGCAATAATATATTATATTCACACCATCATTCTAGAACTAATGGTACACAAGAGATATAAACATCATTCAGCTTTTGGTGAAAGTGCAAATCTGAAATAATTTCAAAACAACACAGAGAACAATTAATGTTGAGGATATTTTGAAATTATAAGACTTACAAGGTAATTAATAATAATTGGCTTCCTTGGTCCATGGAAGTTGGCATATTTATGTACAATTGTGTGTAAAGTAATATTCCTACTTAATCAGATTTTTCTTCTTAGCACTTTTCTTTTTTTCTTTTATTTTCTTTGTCTTCTTTTTTTTTCTTTTGTTTTCTTTTCTTTTCTTTTTTCTTTTCTTTTCTTTTTTCTTTTCTTTTTTTTCTCTTTTCTTTATTTCTTTTCTTTTTTTGTTTTCTTTTCTCTCCTTTTCTCTCCTTTTCTTTTCTTTTCCTTTTCTTTCTTTTCTTTTTCCTTTCCTTTCCTTTCCTCTTTTCTTCTTTTATTTTCTGGATAGAAACAGAGTGCATTATTGTTGTTCTTATGACCAGTAAATGATTTATTTTTCCTTCCTCTCCTCCTCCTTATCTACCTGCTTCAGGGCTGCAGTAAGGGACTTTCAAGCAAAGTAATATCTTCTTTATTATTTTCCTTTTTTCCTTCCTTCCTGGCTTCCCAAGCCAGCCTTTGTTACCATAAATATGTTCCTCCCTCATAAAAATATTTTCTGTAACATGCTCTGCCTACAAAATACCACCTTTGGCCAAAGCTTGTAATTATTAAGTTTCCCACTTGCATTAACATAATGTTGATTATATGATGTCCTCGTTCAACCAAAATGTTTTTGTCTATCATGTCATTAACAAATTTTGCAGAGCTATCTGAGCTATCTTCCAGGCTCAAAAAGAGATATATTAAGCTTTTTTTTTTTTTAAGAAAGGATGGAAGTTATAAAACTACCACCAAATAGGAAAGCTCATAGGAACCAAACATATATTACTAATCTACAGGTTTCTAAGAATTGCACTTTGTAGGCAATTTGATGAGAGGCCTTTGAGAATATTATTTATAACAGTGTTACAGTTCATTTATATTTTATGCAGACATAAAAAGTCTTATTCCCAATTGCCAAAAAGCAAAAAACAAAAAACAAAACAAAAACAAAAAAACATAAATCAAACAATCCATCTACCCTCACTCCTCTAGTCAACTTATATAAATAGTATGTTACGTATTCCTTAATTTTTAATAGAAATCTATTGGAAATTGTTTGTTTTGCATATGCAAAGTATACCAATCTTACTAAACTTAGGAAGATCATAGTAGTTTATTCATTTCTCTGAGAGGCAGGGTTTGTTTCATTGGCTGCATCTCCATGAGTTTTCTTGATTTCCTTTTTTTTTTTTTAATGTATATATATATATTTTTTCCATCCTCTGGGAAAGACAAGGGAGTGAAAAACTGCATGCGTGTTTATTTGCTAGCTGGGATCAACCTGCTACTGTTGGGGATCGACTACTGGGAAAAGAAAAAGTGACATCTTCAAGAAATTAAATCTAATATAGTCTACCTTAATGTATGGGCAAGCTGTAAACTATTCTTCCCTTGTAGCACAAGTGTGTGCTTATGCCTATAAACACCTATGACACTTTAGTTTGTTGTTATCAGTGAAAAAGCAAAAATAAAAAACGTTAATGTTTCATTATAGTGAAATATATACAAATAATTCTTCAATTGTTTTGAGATTTTCTGCTTGAAATAGTAAACAAAGCACACATTGCTCCTGCTTCAGAATTAATCTCCAAAGCAGTGACTAACCCCACTCTACAAAGAGTCAGTGTGCAGGCTGGTACAAAACCAAAACCAACACCAACCAGACCTATGCAGTTCTGTTTTCTTAATTTATGTCCTGTTCCATTCCTAAACGACAGACCAGGACATAGAAAAGACTTTTGAAACCCTTCATTTGCATTAGCAGCTTTTGTTTGCTTGTTTGTTTGTTTTTGCATTAACAGTCTATATTGCATTAACAATTTTTTCTCCTTTTCTGTCATTTCTTCAGTCAGTGGACATTATCAAATGATTTTTTTTTTGAAAATGAAAAAAAAAAATCCCTTTTCCTTCTTTCCTATTAAAATTAATAATTCTATCCCTCACATACTGTAGCTTGACCTCATTAAGAAAGATTGTTTTTTTCCTGTTGAGCATTTATCGCTTCAGAAAACATTACAAAATTATTCATTTAAATGATAGAACAAAGAATTGTTTCACAGATCTTCATGTTGCAAGATATCAAGCAGTTCAACTACGAAATACTATTCTTCCTCTGAATGACAACGGATTACCTTGAATGCAAGGTAAGCAACAAAGCAACAGTAACAAATCCAGGGAAAGTCTTTTTTTTTTTTTTTTTTTTTTCCAGAACTTGAAAAAATGCACAAGATATTAGTAACTTTGTGGATTATCAGCACTGTAAGACAGCATGGTCACACAATTCCAGCTGCAAGCTACCAGAAAATCTACAAGGGTGAGAAAAGCTAATGTAGGTCTTGGCATTCAGCCTCAGTAAAGACCTGACTTGAGTTTAGTTATCCAGCTTGCCATGTAGGTCAGATATTCTGCCAGATGATTTCTTTTTCTCACTGTTTTCTCATAGAAGAGACAAAATTTATCTCAGGAGCATGAAACTAAATCCCAGCATAGTTGATCCACTGTGACACAGTGGCACAGTTGCCAATGGCAGACAAAAAGAAAAATCTCCCTCTGTGTCAATTTGAAAACAGCAGTGGGTATCAGACTGTATTGGTTGAATTCCTGCTTTTCCACAAGTTGAGTAAGTGTGTGCCTAATATAGGAAAGAAAAGAAGAAAGCAAGACATTTTAAAATTAGTTCCTGGGAAACGAGAATTCAGCAGGAAATGAAATGAAAGGTAATTTGATCTGAGCAGTAATAGAAATCGTGACATTCAGAGGTCTCTTGATGAGACTTTACAGTAGAATAGAAGTCACTGGATTGCCATAAGCATTAATTCAATCAGTGACTGTTTCTCATTACTACGTATCCATCACACCATTATTACTTTTCTGCTTAAACCACATTTGTATACGAATTATTTTTCCTCTTTATTTTTGTAGGACAGTTCATAGAATCATAGAATCAAAGAATATCCCGAGTTGGAAGGGACACATAAGGATCATCGAGTCCAACTCCTGGCACCACACAGGTCCACCCATAAATCAGAATTCAGACCATATGACTGAGAGCATAGTCCAAATGATTCTTAATTAAGGCTTGGTGCAGTGACTACTTCCCTGGGGAGCCTGTTCCAGCGTACGTCAAGCCTCTCAGTGAAGAACCTGTTCCTGATGTCTAGCCTGAACCTTCTGTGCTGCAGCTTGACACCATTCCCACAGGTCCTATCACTGGTCACTAAAGAGAACAGTTTGGCACCTGCCCCTCCACTCCCCTCATGACGAAGCTGTAGACCACAATGAGGTCTCCCCTCAGCCTCCTCTTCTCCAGGCTGAACAGGCCCAGTGACCTCAGCCGCTCCTCATACGTCTTACCCTCTAGGCCCTTCACCATTTTTGTAGCCCTTCTCAGGACACTCTCAAACAGTTTTATATTCATTTGTGCTGTGGTGCCCAGAACTGCACACAGTACTCAAGGTGAGGCCGCATCAACGCAGAGTAGAGGAGGACAATCCCTACCCTCGACTGGCTAGCAATACCGTGCTTGATGCACCCCCCCCAGGATACGGTTGGCTCTCCTGGCTGCCAGGGCACACTGCTGGCTCATATTCAGCTTGCTATCAACCAAAACCCCCAGATCCCTCTCTGCAGGGCTGCTCTCCAGAGTCTCGTCGCCCAGTCTGTACGTATAGCCAGGGTTGCCCTGTCCCACGTGCAGAACCTGGCACTTGCTCTTGTTAAGCCTCATGCAGTTGGTGACTGGCCAGCTCTCCAATTTGTCCAGATCTCTCTGCAAGGTCTTTCCACCCTCAACAGAATCAACAGCTCCTCCAAGTTTAGTGTCATCAGCAAATTTGCTCCAAATACCTTCTAGTCCTATATCCAAATTGTTTATAAAAACATTGAAGAGGACTGGCCCTAAAATGGAGCCTTGGGGGACCCCACTTGTGACCGTTCACCAACTTGATGCGGCCCCATTTACCACAACCCTTTGAGCTCTGCCTGTCAGCCAATTGTTCACCCGTCGTATGATGTTTTTGTCTAGCTATATGCTGGACATTTTGTCCAGTAGGATTCTATGGGAAACTGTGTCAAAAGCTTTACTGAAATCCAAAAAGATCACATCAGCTGGTTTGCCTTGATCGACCAGATGGGTGATCTTATCATAAAAGGAAATTAAATTCGTCAAACAGGACTTACCTCTCATGAACCCACCCTGGCTGGGACCAATGGCTGCATTGTCCCCCAAGTGTGGTTCAATAACTCCCAGGATAACCTTCTCCATAATCTTACCAGGCACTGGCGTGAGACAGACAGGCCTGTAGTTGCCAGGGTCTTCTTTCTTGCTCTTCTTGAAAATTGTCACAGCATTTGCCAGCTTCCAGTCTACTTGGACCTCTCCAGATTCCCAAGACTGTTGAAAAATAAATGAGAGAGGTCCCTCAATGACGTCAACCAGCTCTCTGAGCACCTTGGGATGAATCCCATCCGGACCCATGGACTTGTATGGATCCTGGTGGAGCAGCAAATCCCACACATGTTCCGGATCAGTTGGGAGTTTATCATTCCCACCGTCACGGTCCTCCTGCTCAGGGCACCGAGGGTCCCGAAGCCCAACATTGGTGTTGAAGACGGAGGCGAAGAAGGCATTAAACGTCTCTGCTTTGCCTATGTCCTTGTTTGTGAGGTGACCATCCCCCATCGAGTAGTAGTTCTATATTTTCTCTGGTCCTCTTTTTTTCTGTTCACATATTTAAGAAAGCCTTTTTATTGTCTCCCAGAGACCTGGCCAGCTTCAACTCTAATTGGGCTTTGGCTGCACAAATTTTCTCCCTAAAAGGCGAACAACTTCCCTGCAGCCCTCCTATGTTGCCTGACCCTGCTTCCAGCAGCCATACACTTTCTTTTTGTGCCTAAGCTCCAGCAGAAGATCCCTGGTCAGCCAGGCCAGCCTTCTGCCCTGCCTGCCTGACTTACGATATTTTTGGAATTGGCTGATCCTGTGCTTAAAGACTGACCAGCACTGATGGATGCCAACACCTTCAAAAGCAGTTTCCCAGGAGACCTTGCTAGCTAGTTCCCTAAGCAGCCTGAAGTCTGCTCTCCCAAAAGGAGGCCTCAGCGCTCCATGGCGGCGCCACCGCCAGCCCCCAGCTCCTGCTCCTGCCCCTGCCCCTGCCCCGCGACGACTCCGGCCCTCGTGATCAAGCTGGGCCTCGGCGGCGGCGGTGGCGCCGACCCGGCTCCTCCCGGCTCCTCCCGGCTCGGGCCGACCCCGCTGCGTTGCGCTCCAGGACCCGCGCGGCGCCCCACGGCCCAGCCCGGTCCCGCCCGGTCTCTATGGCGGCTCCGGCGCCCCCGCTTCGGCGCTCCTCCGGGGGGTTAAAATAGTCTGTAAGTTGAAATAGGCTATACAGTTTGTAGTTCACGGATGACCTATGCCGGAAATAAAATTCCAGGAAAGGATTTCTAGTGTGGAATATGTAACCTCAGTTCAGGATTTGGGCTCTGCATTAAAATATCTAGGAGAGAAGAATGGCAAGATACACACAGTTGTAGTGGTGAATTTGCAAGGCATTTGTAGCTCCTGTGCTATTGCAGAGACTGCAGAGCTACTACAATGCTGCATAAATATCTAGGAAAATGGGCTTTGTTTTTGTAACCAAAACTAGCTCAGGCAAAGAACTGTATATGCTGCTGTACTGAAGCAGAGGAGCAGCACGTTTTGTATATTGTGTACTTACTGTACTTTCATTTATTTATTGATCTAACAAGGCTGTGTATTAGTCATTAGAAGTACATTCCTTCCACGCCAAAGTGGTGTTTTCCTTCCTAGTTCTTACGACGCATTTTGAATACCTTGACTATTTCTCTGTATTTCTGGTGTTACCTGAGCAATCTCAATTATCCGTAGTTATCCATAGGTTTGTGCCCAGTGCACCTCACCAATAAGCACACAGAGTAGGAATCCACACAAAGGGTCTGATGCTTTTGCATTTCTGTGGTTTGAATACAAATTTGGTAGAAAAAACAAAATAAAATAAATATTTGAAGTAACAGTATGAAATTCTTTATACTGTTTAGCAAAGTTTGGCTTCTATAAGGGAAAAATGTCATTCTGTTAACTGGTAAAGTGTGGAAATAGGCATTCTGAAGAAGTTTTTTACTTTTGCTTTTCTGGAGAAAAGTTACAGTTCTGTTGACATTGATTCAGATCAGAAAACTGTTGATGCATTTTGAAGTCTCACTTAAACTGAAATTATAATGACCATGTTTGCAGATAAGCATCTGTGTATAGAAAGCAAGATTAACAATGATATTTACTTCACAAATCTATTGTTACAAGTGTTATATTAAAGTCTAAGTGTGAGTTACAATCTATTAAAATAAAATGGCTACATGAACTTTTCCATTAACTCTTATTGGTCCTAACATGACAATGCCATGGTTAAACTGGCACAGTTTAAATATGTAAAAAGTTTATAGATATTTTTCAGAAAGGACAATTTAAAAAAAAAAAAAGGAAAAAAGAAAGACAGCTTTGACAATAATGCATGCGCATACAGAGCAGCTCCTACTGATAGAGTATCTGTCGTGTCTGCTTATTTTGCCCATCACTTACAAGACATGTTGTAAATCAAAACGAGAATGATCTGGAAGGGAAGAGAATTTATTCTGCTGAAACCATTGTAGAACAAATAATATTGTTATGTGGAAACGAGGTCAAAAAATATAAACAAATGTTCATATTACTGACCTATATACAGCATGAAAAATAGATTCTTCTAATTGAAACCATTTGTAATGAGTTTTTACTAGAATCACACTCAACGTGGAGGTAATGGAGTAATGGAGGTATTTGATTTTTAATTTACTGAAGGACTTGCTATAAATTTTTTACCAAGACTATCTTGACAAATTGTCATAAATGTTCTAAGAGAACAATATAAAGCCAAATTTACCATTTGCTTTGACACAGTAGTGACATTTTTATAGTCTTATTTCCTTCATTTATCTAAAATAGATCACTGACCTTTCTTCAAATTTTCCTTCCTTTTCTGTGTGTGACTGAGCTTTAAAATGGATAGAGGAACTGTTTAAAGGAGAATTTGTGTTACTATTACTAAAGAAAAAAATTCAACAAAACAAATTTACTTCTTATATATTTTATTCTTATTATTTTAAAATAGAAATACCTATCAAACATCCCAATATTTCCCTGAAACGAAGACAGGAATCTCATAGAAACACTATTCAACTGAAGTGGATTGATGACGAACTGATATCTTCTGATGATGGTGAGCTTTCTGGGCTTGTAGTCATGAATGAATTACTGACGTTTGGAAGTCCTGGGTCAGAATTTGAGTCTGACTTCAAGTTAGATTTAGGAAACATCTAGGTCCATGACATAGGGGGCTAGCGTGAGTACATTGGTGTCAGTGTTTCTGGAGCTTTACAGAAAGCCTGGAATCTAAAAGCTGTGGAAATGTCATTTTTTTTCAGTGCTGCAGAAGCAGTCTGAAATCAGGAAGTCTCAAGAGTTTTCAGGACTGAGGAATGAATAAATATTAAAATCCCCAGTAAAGGTTTCCAGAAGCAGGAGTGACTTAAAAGGAAAGAAATTCAGATTAAACCAACAAGAATGTCAGTTTCCCGAAGATTTTTCGAGGGTTTTCTCCTACTGTGAAAATTATTATTCTTTTATTATTATTATTATTTGGGAAATTAGTCCAGCTTCAAATCAAATTTTTAAAATGCTTACTTTTTCATGAATTGGAAGAATGTCATTCAACTAAGTCTATCTAGGCCCTCACGTGTCTCTGGAAAATGGCTACAGATAAAAACTCGGAGGATTTGAACTGATTACATAGAAATCAACAGATGTTTTTAGGTGGTTTAAATGGGAGCTGTTCTGAGCTGTAAGTGGGTCATGTGCAAAATGTTAAATTCCATGTCTCTTCGGTAAACAGACTGGAGGGCAGATACTTTGAGGATAGCATCATGCACAATAGTGCAATTTTTTAAAGATTGAGTGTGTTTTCTAGCAAGACAATTAATGTCCTTGAAAAGAGGAAGCCTTAAACCCCATTTATATGCACTATAAGACTGAACTCCAGATTATAGTGTGTCAACACAACAGTTCCTCACTAGAGGAACTCGCTTTCTGTCTTTTAAAAATTTGTTTACAGCTTCAATTGTTTGCATGATCTAAGTATCTTTAGTTGCACTCTGATGTGAAAGAGGACAGCAAAGGAAGTCTTTTGTTTTCTTTTTCTCTTAAGTTTGAGTTTCCAAACTAAACCCCTCCAGTAAAAGCTTCATATTTAAGCTTTCTTTCTATAATAGTGTTGACTAATTTAACAGATTGGGTAGGAGGAAGTGAATTTTTTTGTCCTTTTTGGGGTGTGTGTGAAGGACGTCTGCATAAACTAAATTACCAGCAGGACTTGTTGTGACATTTCCTGATAATTAATATCTTTGCAGAACAAAGATCAACAAAGAAATAATCATATGTGTGTAAGTTTCAATTTCTAGGAGAACACATGATAATTAATGCTTCTAATAAGCAAGAGGGGCTTAGCAGAACAACAGGGATTATATTTATAAACAACTGTGTCTTGAAAAGACTTTTAGTCCTGTTCATGGACCATATCAGCACCTGTAAACAGTATAGGCACTACTGATGGACATCAACTGTTTTCCCATTCAAACTGTTCTCTACAAAGGATTTTTATAATTTTAATTTCTGTACTTGTTTTCAGCTGCATTTAATTAACACTGGAACATTATCACTTTGGAGATTAAGTACTTAAAGGCAAATATGGTTCCATGAAAACCATTTGTTCTTTACATTAGATAATTGAACACAAGCCTAAAGAAAATGAAAATTATTGTGTTCATTAAAATGTTTTGTACTGTTTTGGTGATTAAAAAGAGATATACAGCCCCTAGTTTCCAACAGTGAAACTTGTAGACCTGTGAAACAGGATTAAATTTCAGTACCTTTCCTCAAAACTATTTTCCTTTGTATTCTTATTTTAGGTTAGGTATTGTGGATTGAAATTCGTGAGACTGGATTAAGTTTTCATTTGTATATCTTCTGAAAAAAAATGAAATTTAGACTAAAGTAACTTTTCTAATGATAAGGAAATAAGATCTAAATTTCAAATCACTGTGACAAATTCTCTCTGGATGTTTGTTTTATGCAGGTATGTTTTGTAATATTAAATGAAATAAAATGCTCAGAAACAAATAGATTTTGTAAGTTGAAATGAAGCAGTAGTTCTACAAATAAGTCTGAAATTTTGAAACAAGAAAGAAGTAATATCTGTTTTTGAATATGGTAGTGTTTTCCTTTAAGCATTAGACTATGTAAAACCAAGGGTAAAGATATGTCTAAAGAAAGCAGATTAGTAATACATTAAAAAATTGTTTTTTCTCTAGTGTTCTAGATGTCCATATTTGATTTCAACGTTATAACCATGTGTTTCACAGATAAATACAGTATTATTATTATTTTTTACTACTTTTTTTTTAATTTTAGTTTTACTATTGTGTTCTACTGCGGAACAATATGAAGTTCAAAAGAATTCTCTGAGACTTGTGGAAATGTAAATGTTTTGCAGCCTTCACCTAAGCAACACCTGCCACCCCACCTTAATGTAGCTATCTTATTAAAGCTGCGAGGCTTATGTCATCATTACTTTATGCAACGTGCATTACAACTGTTTTTGATACTCTTTCCAAATACAACAGGCTTTAAAGATTTCCAGCTATTATAGCTAGGTGAAAAGAATCAGTCACATCTTAACAAGTTCTGATTTAAATACTTACAAAGGAAAAAGGTCCATTTTGACCTCTGTGAAATGCAACCAATTTAGAGGCATAATACTTTTTTTTTTTCTGACTATTCCAGCAGCTACTATTTCTTTTAAAATTGATTAAAAAATAAAACATTTGAATAAAAATTTGTATATAATTCAGGAAACATTTGACATATCTTATTTACTTCAGAAAGATTATTTCCATGGAGGCTTAAAATGTGCTAACTCCTTGAGGAGGAAGACATAAAACATAATTTGTAAATCAAAATCTTCTGCAAATGTAAACAGAAATTGTCTGTGGAGCAAAACCCATTAAAGAGTTTCTAAAAAATTTCCCCAGTGCTGAAACATTTTTACAAATGACTGTCTTTTAAGTGCCTAAAATGGTAACTAACTGTTGGATAGCTGGTTATGCACTTTTTTTGGAAAGTTACTTTATGAATATCCCTGGTTCTCAATAGCATGATAAGCTGGACTGGTTCTGTGACTTCTTGTTTTTTTTTTTTGTTTGTTTGTTTGTTTGTTTTTTACAACTGCTTAGTACTGTGTGAAATACTATTAAATTAAAAGGAGATTTTAAATGCATCAAAGCATGTTAATCAGTGCTCCTATATTACAATTTTACAGAGCAAGTTTCCTAATGACTGCATAATGTGTTTGTACTGCAGTGTGATTTCACTTCAGTTTTTTTGAAAGCTTAATTGTGCACAGCTGCCTGGATTTTGATGATGGACAGATGATACTTAGTGACTTCCTACTAATCTAGTGTCCAGAGGGACCTGAAGTGTATTTTAACTTGTTTACTTCAATTTAGTTCTGATAAGAAGGACTGGACCATCATCAGCCACTAATGATTTTGTGCTGTGATTTTACCTTGTGCTCCAATTAAATGCTAAACGAGTGTGAACCAGTATCAGGATTGTGGAAAATTTATTATGCATATTACATAAGAGTGTATTATTAATAGTATTCCATGTTTATAGAGCTTCCATCATGTAGGGATCTCAAATCCACTTAAAAAGTCTGGGACATTCAGTTCTCTAAAAGGAAACTGAGAGACTCTGGAAAAAAACATTTAAATTTATGCAACAAAACCTGAACTAAATCTAGGATTACTGCATTTATACACATCTTTAGACACTAAACACATTTCCAAAGACTAAAACATTTTATTTCTAAACTTGCTAAGTATTAGGCTGTTTGCTAGAAATGGCTGTTGCAGTGAATAGTAAAACATAAAGATACAATCTTTACAGTGGAAATAAAACTGTCATTAATGCTTCTTTGTGTAACTTGTAAAGAATAGGAAGTTCTTGTGTAATCCAAGGCTCTGGTGATCAGGTTCCTGCAATATATGTCAAGTCAGCTATGGATACTGATGACAAAGTCTTTAACTAATGATTTATATTTATATGAATAATGTTTTATTTGAAATACCTATCACTGGGAATAAAATAAAACATTTCATTTTGGTGAAAAAGTTGTGATCGGTTTTGATGCAGCCACGTGCTGCAGCTGAGCGGGGGATCACGGCGGGCAGGCACTTTTCTGCATCAAGGCCACTCGAGGCAGCCGAGGGAGCCGCCACAACCCGAGGGGCCCTTGCTAGGGCAGCTGATGAGGCTTGGGAGAAGCCCCCCAGCTGTACAAAAGCAGCCCCTAGGGAACGAAAGCGACCAGGAGCACGTTGAACAGTGCGGGCAAACAGGGCATGGTGCGTCAGTCATGGCATGGTGCGGCAGTTTGTGCAGGCAGGGCTAGCAGGGAGAGCCGAGGATCCCTCCTCACTCAGGAGACTGGCTCACCTCAGCTGCCTCCCAGACACCAAATGCAGCCATGGTCACCACCAGGTGGCAAGTGCTCGCCATAGAGCTCACCAAAAAGACCATGGCAACCCAGACCGAGTGCCTGCCCAAAAATGTGGCCGTTAGGTCTCTGACTGCAGGGAGTGCCTGAGCCTGTTGCTGCCAATGGAGGGTGGCAGAGATACTGCCTGCATGAGGTGCGAGCAGGTGGAGGATCTGATCAGCCTGGTGGCAGAGCTTAAGGAGGAGGTGGAGAGATTAAGGACTGTCAGGGAGTGTGAGCAGGAGTTAGACCAGTGGAGTCACTCCCTGCCATGCCTGAGAGAAAGGCACCGGGGCGACACACCCCAGATAGTGATGGAACCCCTGCCCTGTCACTGTCAGGCAGAGGGAGGGGACCTGAGAGATGGAGAGGAATGGCAACAGATCCCTGCTTGGTGTCACAGGCAAGTCTTCTCCCTACCTGCCTCACCTCCCCAGGTGCCCTTACACAATAGGTTTGAGGCCCTGGAGCTCAAGGGACAGAGTGGTGAGGATGTGGGGGAAAGTCCACACAGGAGAATGTCTAGGACAAGCAAGTCAACTCCACACCTCAAGTCTTCCTCCACCAAGAAGGAAAGAAGGGTAATGGTCGTAGGTGACTCCCTTCTGAGGAGAACAGAAGGCCCCATATGTCAGCCAGCCCCTACCCATAGGGAAGTCTGCTGCCTCCCTGGGGCCTGGGTCAGGGACATTACCAGAAAACTTTCTGATCTTGTTCTCCCCTCCCATTATTATCCCTTAGTAATAATTCAGGCTGGCAGTGATGAAATAGCTGAGAGAAGCCTGAAGGCTATGAAATGGGACTTCAGGGGATTGGAGCGGTTAGTGGATGGAGTAGAAGTACAGGTGGTGTTTTCCTCTATCCCTTCAGTGGTGGGGAGGGATACTGAGCAGACCTGGAAGGCCTGCCTCATCAGTACATGGCTGAAAGGCTGGTGCCATCGCAGGAATTTTGTTTTGTTTTGTTTTTTGATCACGGGGAGATTTACTTAGCACCTGGCCTGATGGCTGCAGATGCATCCCACCTATCTCAAAGGGGGAAAAGGACTCTAGTCCAGGAGCTGGCAGGGATCATCTAGAGGGCTTTAAACTAGGTACAAAGGGGAACAGGGGGGAAATGAGGCTCCATAGAGATGAGCCTGGGGGGGCAGTCCCAGGGTTGGGGGTGAGAGCAATAGTGCAACTGAAGTGCATCTACACTAATGCATGCAGCATGGGAAACAAACAGGAGGAGCTGGAAGCCATTGTGTGGCAGGCAAACTATGACCTAGTTGCCATCACTGAAACGTGGTGGGACCACTACCACAACTGGAGTGCTGCAATGGATGGCTACAAGCTCTTCAGAAGGGACAGGCAACTCAGGAGGGGCCATGGCATGGCTCTCTATATTAGAGAGTTTTTCGATGCTGTTGAGCTTGGGGTTGGGAATGATAAGGTAGAGTCCCTGTGGATAAGGATCAGGGGGTTGGCCAACACGACAGACATCCTTGTGGGGGTCTGTTACAGACCGCCAAACCAGGATGAAGGGACAGATGAGGCATTCTGTAAGCAGCTGGTGAAAATCGCTCAATCGCCAATGCTTGTCCTCATGGGGGACTTCAACTTCCGAGACATATGCTGGAAATACAATACAGACCTGAGGAAGCAGTCTGGAAGATTCCTGGAATGCATGGAAGACAGCTTCCTGACTCAGCTGGTTAGTGAGCCTACCAGAGGGGGTGCAACACTAGACCTTCTGTTCATGAAGAGAGAAGGACTGGTGGGAGATGTAGTAGTCAGGATATGTCTTGGGCAGAGTCACCATGATATGGTAGAGTATTCTATTCTTGGTGAAGTCAGGAGAGGGGTCAGTAAAACTGCTACCCTGGACTTTCGGAGGTCAAACTGAACTGTTCAGGACACTGGTAGGAGGGTCCCTTGGGAATCAGTCCTGAAGGGCAGTGGGGTCCAGGAAGGCTGGATGCTCCTCAAGAAGGAAGTCTTAATGGGGCAGGAGCAAGCTGTCCTTGTGTGCCATAAGATGTACCGGCAGGGAAGAAGACCGGCGTGACTGAACAAGAAGCTTTTGCTGTGTGTCTGGAAGAAAAAGAGAGTTTATGTCCAGTGGAAGAAGGGGCAGGCAACTCAGGGAGAGTACAAGGAAGTTGCTAGCATATGCAGAGGCAAATTCAGGAAGGGTAAGGCCCAGTACAAGCTCAATCTGGCCACTATGGTTAAGGATAACAAAAATTTTTTTGTAACTACATTAACGGCAAAAGGAGGGCCAAGGAGAATCTCCATCCTTTACTGGACGCAGCGGGGGGAACACGACTACTGAGGATAAGGAAAAGGCTGAGGTTCTTAATGCCTTCTTTACATCTGTCTTTACTAGCCAGACCACTTATCCTTGGGATACTCAGCCTCCTGACCTGGAAGTCTGGGACAGGGAGAAGAAAAACCCCCGCACAGTTCAGATGGAAACAGTTAGAGACCTGCTGCTCCACCTGGACTCTCACAACTCCATGGGGCCAGATGGGATCCACCTGAGCGTGTTTAGGGAGTTGGTGGATGTGATTGCTGAGCCACTTTCCATCATCTATCAGTGGTCACGGTCATCTGGAGAGGTCCTGGATGACTGCAGAGTTGCTAATGTGACGCCCATCTATAAGAAGGGTCATAAGGAGGACCTAGGGAACTACAGGCCTGTCAGCCTGACCTTGGTGCCAGGAAAGGTGATGGAACAGCTCATCTTGAACGCAATCACACAGCATATGTGGGACAACCAGGGGATCAGGCCCATTCAGCATGGGTTCATGAAAGGCAAGTCCTGCCTGACCAACCTCATCTCCTTCTATGACCAGGTGACCCGCCTGGTGGATGAGGCAAAGCCTGTTGATGTAGTCTACCTGGACTTCAGCAAGGCCTTTGACGCAGTCTCCCACAGTATTCTCCTGGAGAAGCTGGCAGCCCATGGCTTGGACAGAATATACTCTTTCCTGGGTTAAAAACTGGCTGGACGGCTGGTCCCAGAGAGTGGTGGTGAACAGAGTGAAATCCAGCTGGTGACCGGTCACCAGTGGTGTTCCCCAGGGGTCAGTGTTGAGGCCCATCCTCTTTAATATTGATGACTTGAATGAGGGAATTATGTGCACCCTCAGTAAGTGTGCAGATGACACCAAGTTGGGGGGAATTGTCGATCTGCCAGAGGGTGGGGAGGCCCGTCAGAGGGACCTGGACAGAATGAATCAATGGGCAGAGGCCAGTGGGATGAGGTTCAACATGGCTAAATTCTGAGTCCTGCACTTCGGCCACAACAACCCCATGCAATGCTACAGGCTTGGGGCAGAGTCGCTGTGCAGCGGTAGAGGACCTGGGTGTGCTAATTAATGCTCGCATGAACAGGAGCCGGCAGTGTGCCCAGGTGGCCAAGAAGGCCAACGGAATCCTGGTTTGTATAAGGAATAGTGTAGCCAGCAGGACCAGGGAGGTGATCATCCCCTTGTACTCTGCTCTGGTGAGGCTGTACCTCGAGTACTGTGTTCAACTTTGGGCCCCTCACTACAAGAAGGACATTGAGGTGCTCGAGCGTGTCCAGAGAAGGGCTGCAAAGCTGGTGAAGGGCCCGGAACACAAGTCCTTTGAGGAGCGGCTGAGGGAACTGGGGTTGTTTAATCTGGAGAAGAGGAGTCTCAGGGATGACCTTATTTTTTCTCCAACTCCCTGAAAGGAAGGTGTGAGGAGCTGGGGGTCAGCCTCTTCTCACGGGTAACTAGTGATATGACTAAAGGGAATGGCCTCATGTTGCACCAGGTGAGGTTTAGGTTGGAAATGAGGAGACATTTCTTCTCAGAAAGAGTGGTCAGGCATTGGAACGGGTTGCCCAGGGAAGTGGTGGAGTCACGGTCCCTGGGGGTGTTTAAGGAAGGGTTGGATGTGGTGCTTAGGAACATGGCTTAGTGGGTGATACTGGTAGTAGGGTGATGGTTGGACCAGATGATCTTGCAGGTCTTTTCCAAGCTTAATGATTCTATGATTGCGTAAAAACAGCAATTTTGCAAGACATCAAAACTCAATTCTAATTTGGAATCTGAGGATATGGGGCATACTTTTTAAAAACATTTATCTGGCAGTCATTTAAAGAGTAAATATGTAGTCATTGAAATGGTGGTGAGATTTATATTTATTTCACTTATAGCAGTTGAAGCTTTCATAAGCAAAATGTTTAGAGTACATAGACATCTATAGATGTTCACATTTTTGTGTTTTTTTTTTTTTTTGTTTTTGTGTCTGTTGTTTCAATACCTTTTCTGAACAAATTCATTCATCTGTCTACTGAAGCACCACTTTCTCTGAAGATGTAATTGCAAAGCACCATATTTAAGGTAAGCAGCTGGCTGAAAGCAGGCCCTTTCCAAGAAGCATAAAACAAGTCAAATAAGTCAGTCTATCACAGAATTTAGAAACCTTTTACTAGGAAATTATTAGACAAATAATTACTAGAAAAGATTGGGTTAATACAGAACTACCTCAAAATGCAACCAGTAATGATTAAAGAAAATTGTAATTGTACATTCTGTAACTTATCTGAATTGATATAATTTAATTGCAACAGATGAAAACTGAGAAAATATTAATGCAGCTACAGAGATGATGAACTCTTATGCAACACTGCTTGTCAGTCACAGAATAATTGAAACATGAAAATTATTTCCTAATAATATTCTCAGTCAGTAGATATGAAAGCAAATGAAGTTTAATTTACTTTTGGCTGATATATAGCGTAAGTTAAATAAGTGAGATATCAAATCTGATGGTTAGTCCAAGCATTTTTCAGTATATTTCAGGTCTCATATTGAAACTCTTGTGATTTCAACTGATTGTTGTACCACGTTGATGTGGTATGACAGGCCTCCGGGAACCTCAGAGACCCAACTGGATGGCTAAAATCACTTGCAAGATAGGTAATAATGCGGATTTGTTGCTACATCTTTGGTGTTTCAAGCTTTCTGTTATTTGTTTTTTTTTTTTTTTTGTGTACTTTGCAATGTTTTTGGAGGCCATCTGTTCTCTACTTTGGCTAGACTGGTTTCTAGACATGATGCTGATCCATCGTCAAGGCAGTGGTCTCTTAGGAGACAATTTGCTTAGAAGTTTGTTTATGTGGAATGACTGAGGTTACAGAATAAATATATCTGGTTGTTTTATTTTCATGAGTTCTCTGGCAGTGTCTCTAAATTGATTGTCTGAAGCCAAAGTCCAGAGGTGAGCTCAGAAAGGACTGAGCACTTTAGAGCACAGTAGCTTTTTAAATGTAGGGCAAATAGAAGGACATTTCTAGCGTCAATATATCATCCAGACAAGACATTGTTTGCATCTGCCCACCTCTAACTGACTAGATTATTCTCATGGGGAATTCATACCAATAGGGGAAAAACTGTACGTTTTGTAACATTTTCAAGGAGGACACCAGAGGGTGAGAAAAACCTCTAAGACAATTACTAAAGCAATTAGCAAAGCAATTGCCTGTTTATGCTGACAAACTAATGCAAAAAGTAAAGTACAATGGAAACAATAGCCCCTTGAAGTTAAAAGGGATGGTGAAAGACAGACACGGACCTCTGAAACTGCTTAAATGTTTGTACGTGAGGTAGAATCACTATGTGGAATGGCCAAGCCACCAGCTAGGGTATGACACCTTCCCAGATGGGACACTACTGTCCTGGACAAGTGTTTTCTGTGTCTGTGATGCTGATCTAAACTGGACCAAGGGGTAGGGCCTTGGTTGGTGTGTTGTGTGCAGGTGAGTGTGTTGTAGAACACAAATTTTAGAATAGAAATCGCTATCCTGCTCAGTACATAATGTTTAGATTTTGTGTCACTTAGTGGTGTGGTCTGTTCTTGTTGCCACCCATCTAAACTACTCTCTGATGACTGAACAGAAAAAAAAATGAGGTGCATTGGTTGTGAACATAGAAATGATTCTTGCTGCTTTGAGATTATTACAATTGTGTTGGCATGTGCATTGAATAGTGAGATTTCTGTTTTGATCTGTGTATTGGATGCACTGGGATCTCGGGTAGGGACTGGATGCACATTGCAAGTGATGCATAAATAATGCATTAACTCTCTTTATATCACTCATTCTAATTCAAAAATGACATTGGGTCACCTGTCAAATCTGCACAGAACTGGAAGTTTTGCTTCAGATTTCAGTTTAAATGCAAATTTCATGTTGTGTGGGAACATGTTCTGAAGCTCATTTTGAAGTAAATTAGATAGCTGTTCGTTAACCTCAATCAGAATTGTTTCTGGCCTGTCTCCTTTCCAAAATGCAGAATCTTAAACAAGATTTTGCATTTAAATACAACTATCAGTATAAGATTTTTATTCTTCCAGTGTAACTAGTGAGATGTAAATGAGAACTGTCTGTATCTACCGGTGTCTGACTTCCTCTTTTGAATATTTTAATTTACTAGGTTAAAAATAAATTACAATGTTCTATTTGCTTCATCAGATTGTGCATATTAATTCAGCTATTCTACAATGCTTACTGCTAAATAAAATCGATTTACTTTTCATTTGCATAGTCAAGTATTTAAGTAGCTTTTGGCTATTCATAATCACTCTTGAAAGGAGTTGAAACTGTGGTCAGTACAGTATTTTCTTATTTACAGGTAGTTCAAGTGTAATGAGTATGCACTAATATTTATCAAAATGCAATTTTTCTGTTCAAGAAAGAAGTGGAAGACCTACTACAATTTTGTACCCTTTTAAACACTAGTTCTTTGTTCTTTTGTCCTGTGTATTTGTGACATTTTCTTTTTAAAGCTGAAACATCTCGGAAGGCAAATGTACTCTGTAGACCCTGTGCTAGTCAAAGAACTGTCTTTTTGTTGTTTCTTCCGGAAACTGTGCTTTGAAAGAAATCACTGTTGTAGAACCAATTAGGTTCTTTAAGTAGATCATTTCTCAGTCACTGGAATAATGAATTCCATTTGCTCAAAGGGTTGCATTCACCCTTCAGTGGCAAGACAAACAAGAATTCATTGCCACAGCTAGGCAACCAGAATTATTTATGCATTCTTTTCAGAATCTTTCTTTTTTCATCTTTATTGGAATTCACCACAAAGATTATTGTTTAATAAGGGGGAAGTTCAATTGAAGCCAAATAAAAAAGCACAAGTCTTTTAAACCAGAGTATATTTTTCAGAAGTTTCTTATTTGTCAAGCTGTTGCAAATTTGCCTTTTATTTTATTTTTGTTAGTTAAAATTAAAATGAATTATCTGTTTTCGTATTTAATTTTTTTTCCCATTCTGAAAAAGTTTTCTGGACAGAGAAAAAAATTAAACTTTGGTTCTCAAAAGCAAGACATTTTAAAGTATATTTAAAGGTGTTCACAGAATGAATCACCATCCTCAAACTTTTTCCTTTTTTCCCATTTTAGCCTTGGTAAGATTGTCAGGGTCTACTATATCTGCTTAGATTTATTAGAAAAACAAAACAAAACAATATATATATATATATATGCCTAAGTCAGGGTTCATTGCATCATAATCAAACTTCTGGAAATGAAATTTGCGCCTGAACTGCAGTCATCTGACTACCTCAAGTAGCTACCTAAATCATAGAACCATAGAATCATTAAGGCTGGAAAAGACCTTCAAGACCCTACCACCAGTATCACCACTAAACCATCACAGAATCACAGAATCATCTAGGTTGGAAGAGACCTCCAAGATCACTTAGTCCAACCTCTGCCGTTGGCCTTCTTGGTCACCTGGGCACACTGCTGGCTCATGTTCACATGAGCATCAATGCTAAAATGAAAATGTAATTATAGCATTTGCTTGTTTTCAGCTTGTTATTTATACATATTATTTATGAGTCAGAGTTCACAGAACATGTAGTTAATAGCAAGATCGTTTTGTAACATTAGAGTCTTTTTCATCTACCTTGAAACTTCCCAGTAAATTTAGTTAGGTAGAGCAGCTACAGAAAACACAGCAAATGATATTGGTTTTCTAATAAAGGTTAGTTAAATTTTAGAACTTAATAAAAATAACTCTGTAAATATACTTCTCCGTAGTTTGACGTTGTATTTTGCTCATTTTAATTTAGAGATTTATTTATATAATTGTAACAAATAAATACCATAGGAGCTTGTGTTACATTTTTTGTTTTAGGTAGACATCTGTGAAATATCTATCCTTACTATACTGAGTTTAGATAAGTTATCAAAGCTCCAAAATCAGACTAGGGAGGGACACGATTTATAATTTATAGAATGCATATAGGAAAATCCTTAAACTCTGATTAGGATAAAGGACGTGCTTGTGTCAATATTTTAGCAGAAAGTGGAGTTGTGCAAGTTATACAATAACTTGTTTCATAGCATGATTTGGGGGTAGGGAGTAGTCTGTTTTGTTTATTTTGGGGCACATGAATCATCTGAAGCACAGTATCCTGCTTTGCTGATGATCTAGCATTCTGAGGTCAAGCCATTGGTACATATCTGTTTTCTCTCACGTTGCATGAATATTGTTAACTATCATCAGTAATCTCTAACATACTTGCTTCTGCCTCCTGGATATATTGTCATGATAGACTCCATCACCTACTGTATTCAAAATCTATTCTGTTCCTGTTCATAGGAGTTAGTTTTCAACATCAGGCAGAAGTGTTGCCTTGACAATGGCAACTTTCCAGTAAACTCATTTTCTGTGTGTAATTAGTGGAGCTGCAGGAAGAAGGACAAGATGTGAGAGATGTCATTTAACTTTTTAAATTAATTTACCAGCAAATTCTATGTCAATAGTCTGTAGAAACAGTCTTTCCTAAAATATTTCAACTTCTTGAGGAAAATATCCGTAAAACCTGTACGTCTTAATCCTGATTTATTTCTGGTACTTTAGTATCATTCCTAAAACATAAAGCTAAAGAGTGATGAAAAGTGTGAGGAGAATTTTAGCTGCCGATGATCTTCTTTAATAAATTACTTCCCTTTCAACAAATATGTTTAGAGACTAGACAGTATTTGAAAGGGTCTTGTGCAGATGTACTGGATACTTTTCATAGGAAAAAAATAGCAATTCTTTTCAAAGTTTTTTCTTGTTATGTTCTTTTTTGTTGTTGTTGTTTTGTTTTAAAGAAGTACTTTAGGAAGTTTAAAAGCAAATTCCATCAGTCAGAAAAAAAAAAGTAAATATATTTTTTTGCTCGACTAGAGCTCACTTGAGTTTTCACAGCCCAATTCATATTTACTTTGACCCTGAGGAGAACAGTATTTCCCTCTTGTATTTAATAACAGAATTTTCTTTCCCCAGTTTCTTCCTGTGAGGCTGTGGAGACTGCAGTCTCCTCATTCATGAGTTTTAAATTGTGACAATAGCTTGAAAAAGTGCATGCCAGGTACTGTCATTTTTATCAGTCATTAATTGGTTTCATCTCAGTGATTTTTTTTTTATATATATTTTTTTAACCAAAACTGTACAACACTGAAAAATTTCACACACTCAGTGGACCAATTTGCCAATTGATTTTTTTATTTCCCCTGCATTTGCGCCCCATTGCTTCTTTATGTCAGGTGACATAAAGGCAGTGTGCTCACGTGGCTAAGAAGGCCAACGGCATCCTGGTTTGTATCAGGAATAGTGTAGCCAGCAGGACCAGGGAGGTGATCATCCCCTTGTACTCTGCTCTGATGAGGCCGCACCTCGAGTACTGTGTTCAGCTTTGGGCCCCTCACTACAAGAAGGACATCGAGGTCCTGGTGCCTGTCCAGAGAAGGGCTGCAAAGCTGGTGGAGGGCCCAGAACAGAAGTCCTATGAGGAGCAGCTGAGGGAACTGGGGTTGTTTAGTCTGGAGAAGAGGAGGCTCAGGGGAGACCTTATTGCTCTCTACAACTCCCTGAAAGGGAGGTGTGGGGAGATGGGGGTTGGCCTCTTCTCGCAGATAACCAGCGACAGGACTAGAGGGAATGGCCTCAAGTTGTGCCAGGGGAGGTTTAGGTTGGAAATGAGGAGACATTTCTTCTCAGAAAGAGTGGTCAGGCATTGGAACGGGTTGCCCAGGGAAGTGGTGGAGTCACGGTCCCTGGGGGTGTTTAAGGAAGGGTTGGATGTGGTGCTTAGGGACATGGTTTAGTGGGTGATGTTGGTAGTAGGGTGATGGTTGGACCAGATGATCTTGGAGGTCTTTTCCAACCTTAATGATTCTATAACCCCTTGGTTTTGAGGGAGGTAATTGTTTTCTGAGTCACTTGTTTGTCACTCATCAGTGAAGGGGTTGTGCCCTGTGTTCTTCGTTAATGCTTGGAATCATTAGCTTCCAAATGGGAAAAAAAATAAAAATGGTTTTGTTTTCGTTTTATGTTTTCACACATATTTAGTGTTTATTAGTGTGTTTGAAGTAGGTTAGTAAGGGTGTATTTTGAATCTGTACAGTCCTAATACATGACTCCAACATATAGATGATGCTTATCATATTTGGTCTGATGTGCATGACGTTAGTTAGACAAAAACAATAATTAGACTAAAGTCTATAAGATTGCTGCTATGCTAAAAGAGTAAAAATGAAACAAAAAATCAGTGTTGGAAGAGAGCCTTACTCCATGTATTCTTGACAGTTCTCCATGTTCACAGTTCTGTATCTCCATGTTCATAATTTATCATCATTTATAATTTACGTGCATTTATCTTTTGGCACAGAGTACTGGCATCTGCTAGCAACTTTTTTTTTTCTTAATTTCTGACAGAAAAAAAAATTATCAAATGTGGATTTGTGCATACTCCTATGCAATGATATAATGAATATGAACCGTCTAAATCAAGAAACGTTTGTTTGCTAGGGCACACAGACGGAAACTAAGTAGACTGTGTTCATCAAAAGAACATGTTTTTTTTGTTTGTTTTTCTTTTTTTTTTTTCTTCTTCAAGTGATATATCCAACAGTCAAAAAAAGGAATCTGAAGAAGTGAGTTAAACCAAGCAAACATAGTTGTATTTTCACTGAGGGCTCCAAGTATTTCATGGTTGTTTGCTTTACTGTTCATAAAATAGTTTGTCCCTAACAGATTTAAAATAATTAGTGAAATAAAAATAGGGCTTCTACTTTTCTAAAATCACTCTAGTAGAAGACAAACTGTCAGAATGAGTAGATGGCCATTCCAGAATGGGTGTGTCTTTTGGGGTTGTTTGTTTTATTTGTTTTGTTAATTCTGAAACTGATGAAATTTGCAGTTGATGGTACAACTCCCTTTCATTCATACATTAGAAATATAGGACCCCTCTCCACAGTCAGCCTTATGACTGGAGAATTCTCTGTGACTGTAACGATTTCTTTGGGACCAAAAATGGACACAAAATGGACATAAAAAAATTACCTGTTGGCTAGGGAAAGAAGGTGGGAAAACAATAGTTTTAAATACATAGTGAAATTTCTGTAGGCAAGCCCTACTTCTCTACCAAATATGCTTCCCAATTAATCAAATATATCTTTTCTGAGTATGTAGTGTCATAACTGACTGATTGAACTGATGAACCTTTTCCTTTTAAGGGTAGCACACAATTTAAAGGCTTTAATTTCTTTAACCTAATATTGGGATGAGGTTTAAAAGGGAGGCCAGTGATAGAAAGCATAATGTAGACTACTGATCTTTGGGAATCCTTCAGTAATAATTATGCCCCCTAAATGTCAACATCCATGTCAGACACGAGTGTATTCTGAAGATCTTGGTTATTTAGGTGTACGCCATTAAAGTAGTATACAGCCCTAACAAAAGGTAATTTAACTGCATGATTTCTCTTGTTTTCTAACTACGCTTTATGTTGTTTGGTGAGAAAATGTCCAGGGAGTATCAGAAAATCCTGTCATGGGTTTCAGAAATAATGTAAGACACATACCAGCCATGTGGCTGGCAGGGATTTTAATGGGACTTGAAAGGCTGAAATGGTATTCTTCAATCAAGCATAAACTGTGTTACTGGAGAAAAAAATAAATCAATTGTTGAGGAGCAGTCTAATCTACCACATACCCACATACTTTTTAGCACTTTTGATAAGCTGCATTATTTTATTACAGATAAATATATAATAATAATAATAATAAAAACTTTGTTATAGTGTTTTTTTATGTGACAAGTATTTCAGAAGTCTATTTTTCTGTGCTTTTTTGTTGTTGTTGTTTTGTTTGTTTGTTTTCATGTGGGTTGCTTTTATTTTCCCTTTGAAGAAAACTTGAATCTTACAGGGATATATGTGGCAGGAGAAGACCAGAGACAGGCCTGCCACAGTATTATGCAGTGTGGCTGTAGCTTAAAACGGCCAGATGCTAGAGGGTCATCTGAAAGCAAGCCCCATGAGAAAGGTTCAGTCCTGCCTATGACCTCTTCGTTACAACAGGGCTTCTGCAAACCCTTCCACAGACTCAGATCACCACAAGCTCTTATTTATTATGTCTTCATTAACTCCTTGAGGGTAGTGTCCTCCTTCCTGTAAATGGATTTGCATACTACATAATATAACAGTCAAGAAAGATGATGGGAATCTTTATGATTTTCAGGGCTACACATACACTTCCAAATAGTTGCTTTCTGATACATTCATTTTATTCATTCTAATTGCTGTGAATAATCTTGTTAATTGCGCATCAAGTATAGTTCATTGCCTGAGTTTGTTTTCTTCTTTATTAGGCAGACATAAAATCAAGGGAAAAAAAATGTAGTCAATAACTTTCATCAAGGATGGGGTAAAGGATTGTGTTGATGTATTTTATATAACATTTGAGAACAATGTTTTTGGTGAATTCTGTCAAAAACTATGATATAGTCATAGCTAAAATGATGTGATATCTCAAATCTATAAGATCTAAGTGGGAAGTTTCATGTGAAGAGCTGGTAGGCATCAGGATTTTATATCTCATGATAATCAGCAACACACATAACAGTGAGAGAGCAACGACAACTTTCTACAGAATTTAGTATCCTCCCAACCCCTTTATAATTTATAGTCAGAAGCGCTCATTTCCTATCTGCTATATATAATAGATAATTTTTATTGGTTCATTTGTTATTTTAATTACCATATGTTATGAAGAAAAATCAATAGCAGAAAAACTAATAGAATCAAAATTGTGTTGGGAAAAACCATGCACAGCAGTTAATGTACAAGTTACGTAAGTTTCCTTCTGTATTTTCATTTAAAAAAAAAATAATGGAAATCTTAAAAGCTTTTCATCTATCTTAGTCAAACCATACTTTTGAAGAGTGAAGCAATTGAAGAAACCTAGACATTTATTTTATTTTAAGGAAAAAGAAATTATAAACTGGGTGCACTGGTAAACCAATTAATTAATGCAAGTGAAAAATCAAGAAATTACTGTTAGTGCTTTGCCACACTTTGAGTGTAGAAACATTTCTTGTCCTTTTCCTCATGTTAAAATGGAAAATGGAGAAAGGTTTTCCCTTTTTTTTTTCTTTAATTCTTCTAACATTATGACAATATGAAACAAAAAAGTTCATAAAATATAAGCTGCACATCTATAGACTGCTCATGAATAATTTCAACTTTCAAGATCGCACAGAAATGTAACGGTAATCCTACCTGCTTCTACTACTTTTCTGTATGTCTATGTTCTCTTGCAGTGGTTGATTAGAGAAAAGCATAAATATTCTTACAGCACTTCATTCAGTCTTTTTTTATTCTCTTCTCTTTTCTCTCTATTCCCTTGTTGGCTTTCTAAATTCAGTAGTAAACTATTTTAAAAGAGAAAAAAAACTGAAAAAAAAAAATGAAAAAAATAGAACTGAAAAAAAAAAAAGCACCACAATTTAAGTTTGTGAGTATCATCTAGGATATTTACCTCTGAACCTTTTCAAGACAAAAATTATGGTTATAAGATAACTTTATGAGTTATGAGGTATGAGAATCAACTAGTTCACAGGAAAAAATATATTTTGGTTTGAAATCAGCCATTTAATCCATTTATTCCAACGTTAATCCATTCAAACCAACTTTAGACTTAAAAATCTTCAAAGTGAAGTGAAATAGCCACCAATTGAGTAAGCAACTCTATTCAAGCTTCATTACCCAACCTTGTTATGAATTTGGCACAGGCTAGTTCTGAAGAATTGTGTTGACTCTACATTTTTTTCTTGGCAGCAGTGTAATGACTGAAATTATTAATGATGGCTTTCCATGCATGTACATGTTCATGAAGAACAGAACTGATTTGCCATTGGCAAAACACAAATTCTTTTTTAGAATAACTTATCTGTTCATCATGGCAAATTACAGCAACAGTGATAATAACGTGCCTCTCAGAAATGTAAAGATAATTTTGTACAGTCATTTAATATGCTTATTTGGATCTTAGTGTAGATTATATTGTCAAACAAAAAGACTAAGGGACTACGACATTTTTTAGAAAATTCCTTTTATCTATATATCATTGTTTATTTATCTATATCTATTTTATCTTTTTATTATTATTTATTATAATGCATGGGCATCACTGTTCCTGTAGAGACCTGATCTGGACTACACTGAAGGCAGTCTAGGCACATGTTTTCATTGGCTTTAGTTCAATCCATAAATGGACAATAAGTGAGTGAAAAGCTACTTTCTTCTGTAGGTGTATTTCTTTCCCAATGGTATATTGTATGATTATCTCTAATTTGATTTTTTTAATTAAAAAAGTAGAGAAAGTTGTGCAAAAATAAAAATTTTATTGTGTATTTGAGCAATAGGAATTAAATATTTTTTTCAACCTAACTAATAAAAATATTTATTTTATAATGATACAAACAGTGTAGACTATTGCAGAGCTAATAAAAATAAGATACTGGAAGTTCATATTAAAGCAGTTCTTTTTACTGTGCTGGCAGTAAAGTAACGGGAAAATTAGAAAGCAGTGACATGTGAGATCACATATAATTTGGTCCTAACTATCTTCAATCTTCTTAATGAGCTAAATTTGTCTTTTAGATAATTGGAGGCTAAATTTCAGTCAGAAATATAAAGGTTAGACCAATACTATTCTTCTAGAGCAAGTAACTTTGCTGGTTGCTAGAATATAGACAAATCTTACCTTTATTATTCCTTAAAGCCATTTGTGGAGGAAAAAGTTGAAGTACGAACTTTCTGCTATAGAAACAACTAAAGAGACCTCCAATATTTATTTATTTATTTACTAACTCTTGCAATTTTAAAGCTGATGTGTACTTTAATTTCTGATAACTAAAATCCTAAGCCAAGTCTTTTATGAACGATGAATTAAACTTCTTCCTTGTCAGGCTCTACTGTTTAGCAGATTGAAAGGAATGAATCAAAGAACATTGGGCCTTTGAAAACTGCTTGAGAGTTTAGTCACACACTTTTCATTTGGTAGTTGTGTTGTTAAACTCTGTTTTCTATATAGATGAAAAGATTTATTATCAAGACTACTTAAATGTGGCTCAAAGAAGAAATAGAAAACTTGCAACCTGCAACATTAAAATAAATAATTAGAAACAAAGTAGTAAAGATAATAAATTACAATCTGTATTCTTTTAATCAAGATTGTGTTCTGGAAAAATGAAAAAAGCTAAACCCAGTTCTAATGAAAGGACTATAAATTATTATGTCAAAGGTGAGCTAAAAGCTGAGGTCTGTTTATTTTTCTGTTTTCTTCTAAACACATGGATGCTGAATCGTCTTTGAGGTCTTCATAATTGTTGTTGCATTTGTGCTAGATCTGTGATGATAGAAGCAGGACTGATGAATATGTTAAGGTATTTACATGACATGTCAAGAAATTACTACCTTTTTTTTTTTCTTACATGAGGAGATCTTGTTTCCTTCCACTAAGAAAGTGCCCTGCTTTTCTCATGCTGCATACAGGCTGTCTAATTATGTTCCAATCATTTACTTTTCAGTCCTCATAAATCTGTGACGAGGAAAATAAAAATCCTAAAGCATGACGGCTAATGTTTTTACATGGATTATCTAAGTGACAAAGAGTTTGGTGATTCTTTCTAATTCTTTATATTGCAAAAAAATAATTAAACTATTTGGTATAATTAAGATAGAAAGCATTTGATTTCAAGCTTTATGTGCTTAATTTATCAATTTTTTAGTTTTCTATTATAGCCCAAGAAATCAGCTAAAAGTATGTAAGGCTAAATAAACAAACATGTATATCCTAAATACAAACAAAAAAAAACAGAAATGTGCAGACCTTTAGGAAAGGTTAGTGAAAGAATCTGTGCAGCTTCTCTGATAAAGACATTAAAAAAGCTGTATGCATACTGTCTCTGTCTCTACAGAATGTTCTATTTGGTAAATAAATATATATTTGTTTGAGTTACAAATGGATTTTTTATAATTTTAGAAGTTATTAGTCAAGTTGACTGGAAAAGAACAGAGATATAGAAGCAAAGTGATGTTTGAAAACATCTTCAGTCTGGATCTGGGACTTTCCATGAAGAGAACTACAAAAAAGAATTCTAAACCTTATGTGGTGGTTTTATCCTGCTACACATCTGAACTCCACCACAGCTGTTCTCTCACTCCCCCTCCTTAAAGGAAGAGGGGGAGAAAATATGATGGGAAGGACTCAAGGGTTGAGATAAGGACAGGGAGTTCACTCAACAATTATTGTCCTGGGCAAAACAGACTCAATATAGGAAGATTAATGTAATTTATCAGTAACCAACTAGAACAGTGAGAAGCTAAAAGCAAACTAAAAACACCCTCACCCCATCCACCCTCTTCTCTACCTCCTCCCCACCGAGCAGCACCAGAGGGAAAAGGGAATGGGGCTGCAGTCCCCTTGCTTCTTCTCAAGTCACTCTCTGCCCCCTGCGTCTATGTGGGGGGTCCCTCCCACGGGATGCTGTCCTTCCCAAACTGGCCTGCGGGGGCTGCCCACAGGGCAGCAGTTCTTCAAGAACTACTCTCACATGGCTCCCATGGGGTCCATCCCCCAGGAGCAAACTGCTCTGACACGGGTCCCCCACAGGCGGCAGCTCCCCCCAGACCCCCTGCTCCTGCGTGGGCTCCTCTCCACGGGCTGCAGCTCCGGCCTGGGGCCTGCTCCTTCCTGTGTTTTTGGAGCCGGCTGGAGCTGGCTCTGATCTAATATGGGGCAGCTTCTGGTCTTTTCTCACAGAGGTCACCCCTGCAGTTCCCCCTGCTACCAAAACCTTGCCATGTAAAAGCCAATACATCATCTTACCTCTCTGCTGAAGCAGCTGGTGGTTGAAGTGGGGCTGCAGACCCAGTTAGCTCACATGCTGTTGTGATCAGGTGCCAGTAACTGGGGAGAACAGGGACTAGGGTTCAGCTCCTGGTGGGATATGTAGCATATGTTTATATATGTGTGCATATAACAAACAAGACTAGGCTGTCCATGATGTTCATGTTTCTGTTAAAGGAACTGTTTTCTCTGTTGATCAGTGCATGTAACTGCCTGTTTCTAGGACATGCCTAGCTCATCCAGCTGGACAAGCCTCACATCTACTGAGCTACCAGATTCATCACTCTCCAACATTTGCAAATTTATAATCACTCATTATTCTCTGTGGAGTGAGGACTTTTAACTTAACTGGGCCCTGTTGAACTCTTTAATCAAATGGCCAAGGCCAGTTTCTTCCTTCCCAGAAACTCTGAATCTCTCTTTGAGAACGTCCTCAAGATGATTAGTTTATGGGGCTGACATACAATGAATTAGGTACTCATATTACAAATGGGGGATTGGGTGAGGGGGGGGAGAGGGAGAGGAGGCGGAGACAAAAGAGAAAAAGAAAGGAAGAGGAGGAAGAGGGAGGGATATGTTTTTTTCAAGGAGGTATGTTTGTTCTTTTACCTGTTTTTTGATTTTGATCTTTCACTGGCACAGTTATTAAAAAGTAGACACTGCTGAATGAGTAACAAAATAGATCTCATAATTATGCTTAAATAAAAAAACTTCACTTCTGGGAATCTTTTCTGGGAATCTCTGGGAAACATTTATACTATATTTTCTCTTTAAAGTAAATCAGAGATGCCTATTGTTTTACGAAAATTCAGCTTTTAAAAAAATCCTTTAAGCAGAAGGATAGTGGAAGTTTTTCATGTGATGTTAATTGGTATAAGATCTGACGTAATAACAAGGAAAACTATTTAATGTAAATACTTGTTTGTCTTTCAAATTCTGAATGTAGTTTCTCCATAGCTACCCTGGTTGGTTCCAGCTCTCAAAGTAAAGCGTAATGGAGGACATTTCTGAGTTTACTCAATAAAAAAAAAAAAAAAAAAAAAAAAAAAAAAAAAAAAAGAACAGTTTTTAAAGGTCAGTGTTTGCAAAACAGGGAAAAAAAAAATGACTTAGCAGCAGGAGATAGAAGTGAACAAGTTGCAGTAACTGTCTGAAAGGCTAAATCCAATGTCTCTTCGAAGTGCCACCTCACATATTCTTTTTTTTTTTTTTTTATAATTATTGCAGCTGATTGCATATATATTACACACATATACATATAAATAGATACAAGTTACTGTGTGGTAACAACACAATTTTACTATTTACAGAATTAATCTCATGAACCTCTACAGACTGTCTTCAAAGCAAGCAAGCCCAGAGACACTGGGCTGCTAAGAATTCATCTATTTGAAACAAAGAAACAAAAAATCGGTTTAAACAACGGTTTTCCATTTTTTTAATCTGTACAGCTGGGGAGCAAGTAAAGTATAAATCCCATTAGATGTTCTTAGCTGGGAGGACTTCTTTGTAGTCCTCACCTGTAAACAAAGAAACTTATTCCATCTACTGCAGCAGGACTTCTGGGATATGATCTCCTGTTGTTCCTGCCCCCTTTTCTTTCCTGTCCTGTCAGTTGTTGCCTGTAATAAACTATTGATTTTATCAGAAAAAGCATTTCTGTATACCACAGAACAAAACAGCAAATCAGCATCCAATTATAAGTTCCACTGTATATTTCTCATTGCATTCCTTTCTTTCATTATACTGAATTTTCCCTTTTTCATATTATACTAATTCTGTTCATGCTATTATATTTTCTCCTCTCAGTAGTTTGAGCTTTTGCATCCCTTTCTGACCCATCTTCAATTAATTGTAAATTTCCTGTGCTGATCTCTAGGTTGCTATTTTTTCAACCATGCAAGAAGTCCTGATTACAATGAAGTGTGTAGCAGCTGAATCATTACTCCTGTCACTAATTTGTCTATTCTCACTCTGTTGAGCACACCCCTCTCTATTTCTGGATTGATCCTGGGATTAGTTATTCACAGCTGATTCTCAGCTGAAATCAATATTCTAGTCTACTATCAAATCTTTATTCAGTTCATTTTCTTCCTTCCTAGAAGGAGTATATGCCATTATATTCCTACAAATCTTGTGCATAGTGAGATGAACCTAAAGCATTCTCATACTTTCGTTAAGGTCAAACATTCTGAATAATAAATGAGTTAGATTGAGTTTTGATAGCCAAAAATTTAATTCTTTAATCATGAATGCTGCTTCTCTCTAATGAAAGTTAACATTTTCCATGAAAGAATGAACTTTCTTTCATTCGGGGACTTCCCCCCACCCCCCCAACCGTAATGCGAGAAGTGAGGAACTGATAAGGATATGTGTAGGGATTAGCAACTACTTTATGGTCATCAAATTAAAAGCTAATGATCCTGAATACAATCTTCCTAATGGCACAACACAACAAAAAGAACTGAAGAGTGTGCTTTCTTAGGCTGCGTAAAGAAAATTGTTCTTATAGAAGACCCCAATCTATCAAATTTCTTAAAAAAAAACAAAAACAAAAACAAAAACAAAAACACTAGAAAGGAATATTCATACCAAGATAAATCCCAATTATTTTCCTCATGACAGCAATTACTTTTGTGTTTAACCATATTTCTACATTATTTGAAAGATATAAGTATTTTCTGTGTGCTTAAGTGTATGCATAAGCATTTCAAAGATATAGACTAGAAATAAGATCAAATCCTTGTGAAGAACTTTGAAAATGAAATTGTATGACATCTTTGCTCTCTGTCCTTCCCTTTTGAAAGTTCAATAACCTAAGGTTTAAGAAAATTTATGCTGAAGCCTGAGATGCCCTTTACAGAACTGCTTTACCTCCCTACAGACAGAAAAGGAAAGACCCGTGGCAGGGAGTGGAGCTGAGTAAGACAGCTTGGTCTGCCTCCCTGCATAACAAACCAGTCCCACTAAGAAGAGGCTTTGGGTAGTAGTAGGTGGAGACTCCCTTCTGAGTCAGAGGTACAGAGTTGCCAGGGAAGGGGAACCTCAATCCATCCTACTCCTCCCAGCTTGATGCCAGTGTCAGTGATAGATGTCCAGAGCCTGGAGAAGGGTCACAGGTCAGCAGGAGAGCACCTGAAAGCAGTACAAAGGATTCCACCAGCCAGTAAGGGAGCTTCATCAGGGGCCCACTGCAATCTCTCTAGGCTAAACATGTAGCATGGGGAAAAAACAAGAGGAGTTAGAGATGTACACATGCCTGCAGGGATATGACCTCTTTGGCATTGCAGAGACATAGTGGAAGTGCTACCATGGCTGGAGTGTTGGAATGGACAGACACAGGCTCTTTAGGAAGGGCAGGCAGGGGAGGCAAGGAGGGGACATAGCCCTCAATGTCAATGAGCAGCTGGAGTGCATGGAGCTCTGCCTGGGGTTGGTGAGGAGCAGACAGACAGCTGATGGGTCAGGAGTAAAAGGAGGACAGGGACAGGGGACGTTATAGTGGGGGAGTGCTACTGGCCACCTGATCAGGAAGACCGAGCAGATGAGGCCCTCTACAGATAGAAGTAGCCTCACATTCACAAGCCCTCATTCACATGGGGGACTTCAACCGCCCCAATATCTGTTGGAGGGACCGCACAGCAGGGCATAGGAAGTCCAGAGTTTCTTGGAATGCATTGATGATAACTTCCTTCTCCAAGTAATAGAGGAGCAAACAAGGAAAGGTGTTATGCTGGACCTCATTCTCACCAGCAAGGAGGGACTGGTGGGAAATGTGAAACTAAGGGCAGCCTTGGCTGCAGTGACCATGAAATGTGGGAGTTTAGGCCTGAGAGCAGTGAGGAGAGAGCACAGCAAGCTCACCACCCTGGACTTCAGGAGGAGCAGACTTTGCCCTCTTCAGGGGTCTGTTTGTTTGAATACCATGGGACAAAGCCCTGGAGGGAAGAGGAGCCAAGAAAGCTGGTCAATATTCAAGAATCACCTCCTTAAAATTCAGGAGAGATGCATCCCAGCAAAGAGAAAATCAGGCAAAACACCAGGAGGCCTTTGTGGATGAACAAGGAGCTCCTGGCCAAACTCAAGCAGAAGACGTAATGAGAGGTGTTTCTTAGGGGGTCAGTATTGGGACCTGCCCTATTTAACATCTTTGTTGGTGACATGGACTGTGGGCTTGAGTGCAAGTTTGCATCAGCAAGTTTGCTGATGACACTAAGTGGTTGACACACTGGATGGAAGGGATGACATCAAGAGACCATCTTGAAGAACCATTTTGAAAGGTGGGCCTGTATGAACTTCATGAGGTTCAACAAGGCCAAGTGCCAGGTCCTGTATTTGGGACAGGTCAATCCCAAGAACAAATAAAAGCTGGGTATAGAATGGATTCAGAGCAGCCTGAAGAGGGACGTGGGGACGTTGGTTGACAAGAAGCTCAACAAGAGCCAGCAATGTGTGCTTGCCAGAAAAGCCAACCATATTTGTGCTTGCCAGAAAGCCAACCATATCTTGGGCTGCATCAAAAGAGGTGTGGCCAGAAGGTTGAGGGAGGTGATTCTCCTCTTCTGCTCTGCTCTTGTCAGACCCCACCTGGAGTTCCACATTCAGCTTTGGGGCCCCCAGCACAGGAATTAG
The DNA here is from genome assembly GCF_009769625.2 of Cygnus olor. Taxonomy (NCBI): domain Eukaryota; kingdom Metazoa; phylum Chordata; class Aves; order Anseriformes; family Anatidae; genus Cygnus; species Cygnus olor. The sequence goes on along the minus strand of NC_049176.1, from coordinate 13,932,511 downwards.
ACATACCTATTAGATCGAATCCAGAGGAGGGCCATGAGGATGATCAAAGTGCTGGAGCACCTCATCCATGAAGACAGGATAAGTGAGTTGAGGTTGGTCAGCCTGGAGAAGAGGCTTCTCGAGTCTTCTGGAGAGACCTCATGGCAGCCTTCCAGTACTTAAAGGGGGCCTACAAGGAAAGCAGGAGAGGGACTGTTTATCAAGGAGTGTAGTGATAGGGCAAGGAGTAATGGCTTTAAACTGAAAGAGGGTAGATTTAGATTACAAATTAGGAAGAAATTCTTTACTCAGAGGGTGGTGAGGCACTGAAACAGGTTGCACAGTGAAGCTGTAAATGCCCTATCCCTAGAAGTGTTCAAGACCAAGCTGGATGGAGCTTTGGGCAACCTGGTGTGGTGGGAGGTGTCCTTGCCCATGGCAGGGGGGCTGGAATTAGATGGCCTTGAAGGTCCCTTCCAAACCAAAGCATTCTATGACTCCATATAGCAAATTTGTATATTTTGGGAGAGATTTACAATGACGGAGAAATGATCTGAAAAAGTTCTATGTTTCACAAGACAAAAGAAGTATCCAGAAGGAAAAAAAAAAAAAGTCACTTTCTGGCCCTTTGTAAACATTATTTTAACTTCAGTTATGAGGAGAATATAAGACAAGCTTAATAAACAACATCCTCAGTCAATTTATTAGAGCCTGCGTCTGTCAATCACTTTAACAGAGCCAATTTGCATATGTTGAATGAGCATCTCTTAGACAGCTTTATACCATTGTTTAAACTATTAAGCTCCAAAGGACAGTTACTTATTAATCATTACATGATCTAAATTTAACATTTCATTTTATTGGAGCATAGTTGCCTTGTTATAAACATCTTTGTTTCATAAAGAATGTTTTAGCACCATGTAGAATCTTCTAATTCATCTTTCATCAGTAAATCCCCATATTACATGCAGTTTTGATGATCTGGATATAAGGGAGCTTCATGTCCTACTATATACAAATGGATAGAAATCTTTATTGGGTTTATGTGGCAAGGGTTTCGTAGCACGGGAGCTACAGGGGTGGCCTCTGTGAGCAGAGCCCAGCAGCTGCCCCATGTCAGAGCAGAGCCAGCTCCAGCCAGCTCCAAAAGGAACCTGCTGCTGTCCAGAGCTGAGCCAGTGAGTGACGCTGGTTGGGCCTCTGGGAGAGCGGAGTTTAGAAAGGGGAAAACAAAAACTGCTGCGCAACAGCAGCCAGGAGAGATGAGTGAGAAACAGCCCTGCAGCCACCAAGGTCTGGGCAGAAGGAAGGCAGGAGGTGCTTCAGGCACGCAGAAGAAGTTCTTCTGCAGCCTGGGGAGAGGACAATGGTGAAGCAGGTTGTTCCCCTGCAGCCCATGGGTCCCACGGCAGAGCAGATCTCCATGCTGCAGCCCGTGGAGGAGCCCCCAGTGGAGCAGGTGGATGTGGCCTGGAGGAGGCTGCGGCCCATGGAGAGCCCCCACAGGAGCAGGCCCTGGGCCGGAGCTGCAGCCCGTGGAGAGGAGCCCACGCAGGAGCAGGGGGCCTGGGGAGAGCTGCCGCCCATGGGGGACCCATGCTGGAGCAGTTTGCTTCTGACAGATGGACCTCGTGGTACAAACCCATATTTGGAGCAGTTCCTGAAGAGCTGCTGCCTGTGGGCAGCCCCTGCAAGATCAGTTTGGGAAGGACAGCATCGCGTGGGAGGGACTCCACGTGGAGCAGTGGCAGAGAGTGACCGAAAAGGAGCGGTGCAGGCAAAGTATTACAGACTGACCGCAGACCCCATTCCCTCTTCCCCTGCACCACTCATGGAGAGGATATAGAAGAGGGTGGACTGGGTGAAAGTGTTTTTAGTTTGGTTTTAGTTTCTCATTGTTCTAGTCAGCTACTGATAGGCAATACATTACATTAATCTCCCTATTTTGAGTCTGTTTTGCCTGTGACAATAATTGGTGAGTGAGCTTCCTGTCCATATCCTAGCCCTTGAGCCCTTCCCATTGTATTTTCTTCCCCCTTTTCCTATCATTTTTCACTTGCTATCAATAAGGAGTGCCTGCCTTCACTAAGCCCAATAAGTATTTGTCACTGATCAGGTTTTTAATTTCATATTTAATTTTCAGATAAGCATTTTGGTACTTTTTCTTAGGCTGTCTCTCTACTGGAGAGGAGTTAAAAATAAACACATCCAAAGCTGCCTCAGATTTCTGCTTCTAATCTCTTTTAAAAAATGGCAAAATATTGGTAAGAGTTAATGACAAGCTGTTATATGTTCAGATTACATTCTAACAATCACATTAAATCCTTGCTTTCACAACACACCCAGTTTGGCAGCGGTAGTCTGCAAGACTACCTCTGCACTGCAGCATGCCAGCATATTTCTTTCTCGGGCCATGCTTCAACAGGGTCAGGAAAACTTGTCTGGACATTAAAAATATATATACATATAAATGCTGGAAATGGGATTACAGTTTTATAGCAGTTTCCTGTAACAGTTGATGATGAAGATCAGTGGTGCTAGATAGTGTAAACTGAAAGGTGGAGATGCACAAGGCTGATGTTGTTACTGAAGTATTAGTAATGAGAACTGTGATCTAATTTGTTCTCAGTATTTACCTTTATTCTTTCTTTTTGTTTATATTCATCTTTTGTTTATATTCACCTATATTACAGGTAAGATGTGCACATCTTGCATTATAATGATATGGTATTCCATGCTAAAAAGTTCGTAGATTTTGCTGCACAGTGGGTCTCACAGTAACACCAAAACTGCAAATTCATAATGATATCAGAACTGTAGAAGCTGGGTACCCTGTATTGGGGTGAAAGTACTGAAATTTGAGAGCTGACACTGGAGTAATTCATAATTCAGGATTCCTGGCATCTGTAGATGGAGGAAAGCCTAGATTTTGCTGCACACCACTAGAATTTTTACTGTCACTGGGAAGGCATGCAGCAAAGTGGTAACATAAACTTTAAAATGTGATATTTGCTTTGGCAGAGCATTTCCAGATAGTTCTAGTCAATGGTGCCATTTGGTTGGTCTGTCACTGGGAATAGGTCACCTTGTATACTATCAAAGCCTGTTATTTTTAATGGGAAGTTATAGAGCTATGAAATTGCTGAGTATATTTTATTCTTAATTATGCTTTTAACATATGCATAAAACAGAAAAATGTACCTTAAAGTGCCTCCTCTCTGCATGTGTGATGCAGCTACAACAGGATATGAAGAAAATTATAAATTTTACTTCGATTACAGCAGTATAAAAGATCACATCATTATCTGAATCAGGGTTTTACGAGAAAGTAACTTGTTCGTTACAAGATGACAAGGAATGAATTAATGTTAAGTTCTGGACATGTCCCCCTGCATTACTTTTCCCATGTGCAGAATGCCTACAGATCCAAAACATTCCATTCTTCTTCTTTTCTTCAATAATCTTGCAGAAATGTCTAAATTCATACCACACAATATCCTGTGCAGAAGCATATTCCATAGCCTTTTAATAGCATGGAAGCATTATAAATTAGTCTTCATCTATTATAGAGATTGTTGTGGAAGCTCAGACAGCATTAAGTCCACTTGGCTTCCCTGCATATATAAGAAATGCATGCATCCATTTCCAAGGATATCTCCGAAGACTAACATTCCCTAATATGGAAAGGGCATGTGTTGTGTTCCTTTTGACAAAGCAATGAAGGGAAGCAACTTTCTTCACAGAAAACATCTATATATGGACAAGGAGGACATACCTGCTTCCTAGAAGTTGATCTTTCCTCTGATCCAGATTCACTCGTACCTAAGCTCATGTGCTTCAGCCTCCGTAAGTGACCTTATTGACTTCAGTCAAACTGTTCAGTTTTGGCCTTCAAACAAATGGAATAGTTACTAACTATAAAAAGGGTACAATTGTATTCCAAGTACACAAATTTAGCAGGATTTGGCTTCTGTTGAGTTACTTACTGTCATTTTTTTACAATTATATTACTATTCTGAAGCTTTCAAATTTTCATAGACATTTTTTATCTTTAGAAGCTGATTGATCTGTTTACAAAATACAGAGATTGTGAAATTTCTAACCTAAGAGGTCAGGTAAAATCTGTGAAAATATGGGATCTTGATACTAGTGGAGGAAAACAAAAAAGAGAAATAAAACAATAACAAAAATGGTGGGACTGATTTGTGATAGCCTAATTATTTTTGATATTTTTTATTGGTTGCTTGAAGAAAAAAAAATCTCAAAGGAGATGTAGATATATTGGGCGTATCATTACTGAAAAAAAATGGTTAAACACTGTATGATTCAAGAACAGCAACAGCAACAACAAAACATTCATGGAATAACTTAGAGCTGCTTCCCATGAATCAGTGTGGAAAGCCAAACCAGCTGCTTCACAGTCACCGTACAGTATATTTTGAATATATATAACCATGTTCTCAAAAAAATACTCTATTCAAACCTTTGTATACTATTTAGATATCCTGTAAACATTTATGCGAACAGTTAGATTGACGATGTTTCTGTCTAAAATCTATAATATGACATAGACTAAATGAAGGCATTAATTCTGGAGAATTACAACTTTATAGGAGATAAGGGTTACACTGATTTGCAGAATTAGGGAAAGAGAAAACATATTCAGCAGTGACCACTTAATTTATTGTCACAGTGGAACAAAAATAAAAAGACTCCAATTAATTATCGCCTGCGAAATTCTAAACACCCATATGAAGACACAAAAATGTCTAATGGAAGAAAATGGTAAAAACACTCTTTAGCTAAATCACAGAATCGTAGAATCATAGAAGAGCCTGGGCTGAAAAGGACCTTAAAGATCATCTAGTTTCAACCCCCCTGCTCTGGGCAGGGTTGCCAACCACTAGAGCAGGCTGCCCAGAGCTGCATCCAGCCTGGCCTTGAATGCCTTCAAGGATGGGGTATCCACAATCTCCCTGAGCAACCTGTTCCAGTGCTTCAACACCCTCTGAGTGAAAAACTTCCTCCTAATTTCTAAACAAAGCAAAACCTAATAAGGAAATGAGAGTCAGACAGGATCCATACCTCTGAAGACAGTTGGCATTTAGATCTGTCTTCCTTTTCAGATCTTCTCTTCAGACATATTCCTATGCCACATGAAATAACATTTCAGTACCTAATTTGATGAGATCTTTATGATGTAATTTTGTCCTCTACTGTTTTTAAAGCATATCAATGAAAGTAAATTCCTTTTTTTTTTTTTTTTTTTTTTTCCTGCTTGTCCCTCTCCTTTTACCTCTTTTACCTCTTTTTTATACCTCTGTATAAAATCCATGGAAACAAGCGGATCACATGAAATGCTGAACATCGCCAGTGTTACTGAAACCTCAAAGAACAATCAATATTAGGACAGCACTGATTTTAGCCATATTCAAATTTTATTATTCTCTTTCCATTATTCATTTATATTGTTCAATATATTTATAAAGACATATCATACAGAAACTGATACATGGTAGCTATAGCCTTTGTGAAAAGTAAGCCATGACCCTGTGAAATTTAATCTGTTCCACCTTGCTGTTCACTCTCACTGGTCACTCTCAAAGAAATTAATCATTTTTCTCTCTTGCTCTTAAAATCATTCACTTTCTTTTCCAGTGTCTTGCATAATTCGTGGTTACTAGGTGGAGGAAAAAAATAATATTGCTGTGATACATCTATCTCAGTAGGGATACAACCTCGAGTGTAACTTGAGGGAGTAGAAGAGTGTTAACACCATGTATTTTTGCTAAGTGATGGCTTTTCTTTACCTGGGAAAGAAAAAGAAAAAAAAATCACTCTTGGCAGTGTACAGGATGCTAAAATTCTTGTGATGCACTCATTTGAAGTTTTCATTTTCTCTCACAAGCAATATTCATAAGATCATTGATCACAACCATGTACACTTTATTAGGTGGAAATAAGTATTGCTAAGACTTTCTGGTAAGTCCTCCACAGGTTTGCTAAAAAGATATTTAGATATTTAGGCCCCTGATATAACAGCTGCCAACATCTGTAACACCACATCACATTCTAAGGCAAAACAGAGAGCAAGTCTTTGGCATTCTCCCAAAAAATATTTCAAAATAACTTTTTCTGCAGTTGCCAGTCCCTAATAGAAATGTAGAAAAAGGGTGCTTCCAATGCACATCCAAAAAGCTGTAGAAATTTTTAGATAGTATCCTTTTGTAATAGACCACCTTCTGTGTCTGGGGGGTCTGGATTCTTTCACCCACTCTTCCTTGTTCCTAATTGTGGGACACTGTTCTATGATGATCATTCTAGGGGCATCATTGTCTGGATTAATGCCGAACACAAACTCTCACAATGGCATAAAATTGCTGTTGATTGCATTAAGAGTGAAGTCTTTAGATTCTAGATAAGACCTTTCCCTCAACTTCAGGTAGCTGTAGGATTTGGGACCTGATGACGGGAAGTCAGTAATTTGCTCATCTGAGGTCACCTCACCTGAAAAGAGCATGCAGTCACCCAAGTGACTCATGAATATGAGAGTCTGCCTTGTGATAAAGGCAACGATCTTGCATCTAAAGAGATTGCAGAGTTCTAGGGATGCATATACTTTGTTGCAGCAGGCTATAAAATGTTAGTGCTGTGCTCTGCTCTATGGTTACATATCTTTTTGCATGTTTCCAGGAGACAGTGGCTGCACCCTCATCAACAAAATCACAGGAGGATGGCATAAGCCAGAGAAAAGGGAGAAAACTACAACTGGTCCGGTTCTCTTACAATAGTGGTGTTGTGAAGGCAACTTGAAAGGGTTGCACAAAGATCATTGAGTCCAGCTTCTGGCTCCACACAGAACCACCCAAAGCCCAAACCATGTGTCTGAGAGCCTTGTCCAGCTCCTGAACTCCAGCAGGCTCAGTGTCATGACCACCGCCCTGGGGAGCCTATCCAGTGTCCCATCACCCTTTTGGTGAAGAACCTTTTCCTAACATCCAATCTGAACCTCCCCAGACACAACTTCATGCCATTGCCTCGGGTCCTATTGCTGGTCACCAGAGAGAAGAGATCAGCATCTACCCCTCAACTCCCCTTTGTGAGGAGGCTGTAGGCTGCGATAAGGTCACGCTCAGACTTCTCTGCACCAAGCAAATTCAGCTGCTTGTGATCCATTTTCCCCTCTAAACACTTCACTATCTTTGTTGCCCTATTCTGGACGCTAATAGTTTTATGTCCTTTTTATACCATGGTGCCCCAAACTGCACACTTTACTCAAAGTGGGGCTACAACAGCACAGACTAGAGCAGGACAAACATTTCCCTCAACTGGATAGCAATGCTGTGCTTGAGGCACCCCAGGATATGGTTGGCCCTCCTGGCTGACAATATACACTGTTGATTCATATTCAATTTACTGTTGACCAGAAACCCCAGAATCACACACTAGAACACTACAATCAAGGGCTACAAGCTTTTCAGAAAAGGTAGTCAGGGAAGGAGGGGTGGGGGATGTTGCCCTGTATGTTAAGAAAGGGATAGATTGCGAAGAGCTGTCTGCAAGAAACAGCCATGGACAGGCTGAGAGCTTGTGGGTAAAAGTTAGGGACTGGACCAATAAAGGACACCTTGTGGTCAGAGTCTATTACAGGCTGCTTGATCAAAGGGAGTCTTTCTTGCTTCAATTACAAGAAGCATCACACTTTCACGCTTTCATCCTGATGGAGGACTTCAGCTACCTGGATGTCTCCTGGAAAAGCTACACAGCAGGCTGTGAGCAATGCAGGAGACTCCTGGAGTGCATTGAGGATAACTTTCTGGTCCAGGTATTAGGCAAACTGACCAGAGAAGTATTAGTGGATGTGGTGCTCATCAGTGCGAATGAATTCAGTAAAGAGGTTAAGATTGGAGTCAGTCTGGGCTGCAGTGACCACATCATGGTTGAGTTCATGATCTCAAGGAATATGGGCCTGTCAAAGAGCAAAGTTAGGACCCTGAACTTTTGAAGAGTGTTTTTCCAGCTGTTTAAACGAGCTGTTTTTCCAAGATTGCCCTGTCCCAAGTGCGGAATCTAGCACTTGCTCTTGTTGAACTTCACGCAGTTGGTGATTGCTCAGACCTCTAATCCTTTAAGATCTCTCTGCAAGGCCTCTCTACCCTCAAAGGAGTCAATAGCTCCTTCTAATTTAGTGTTGGCTGCAAACATACTCAGTATGCATTGAAATCCTGCATCCAAATCATTTATAAAAACATTGAAGAGAACTGGCCCCAAAATGGAGCCCTACAGAATCCCACTAATGAGTGTCTGCCAGCCTAATGTAACCCCATTTACTATAACCCTTCAAGCCTGACCCATGAGACAATTGTCCAGTCATTGTATTATGTATTTATCTAGCTCTATGCTGGACATTTTGTCCGGAAGGATACTGAGAGAAACAGTACCGAAAGCTTTGCAGAGATCCAGAAAATTTAAATCAACTAGCTTCCCTTGTTCAACTGGTTTCCTTGGTGGGTAACCTTGTCATAAAAGGAAATTAAATTAGTTAAACAGGACTTTCCCCTAATGAGCCTGTGTTGGCCGTGACCAATGACTGCATTGTCTTTCAATTATTTTTCAAGAACTCCCTTCTTCCTGTTCATCTTAAAAAAATCAAATTTTACCAGCCTCTGAAGTGAGACAGACAGGCCTGTGATTACCAGGATCTTCTTTCTTACCCTTCTTGAAAACTGGGACAACATTTGCCAGCTTCAAGTTGACTGGGTCTTTTCCAGATTCCCAAGACCACTGAAAAATATTCGAGAAAGGTCTCATGATAATGTCAGCCAGCTCTTTGAGTACCCAGGGATGAATCCCATCAGGTCTCAGAGACTTATGTGCATTCAGATGGAGCAGCAGATCCCACATAAGTTGAAAGTTGGCTGGGAGTTTACTGTTCCCAAAGTCACGGTCCTCTAACTCAGGGCTCCTGGGATCCCAGGGCCCACCCATCAATGATGTTAAAGACAGAAGCAAAGAAGGCATTAAACATCTCTGCTTTTATCTACGTCCCTAGTTTGTGAGGGTTTTTGTTGTTGTTGTTGCCTGTTTGTTTGTTTTTCCTGTGGAAGACCAAAATAACACAGAGACTAGTATCCTTAGTATCCAGTGGTTCCTGTCATGTTTATTATGTGTCAATGACAAGTATGAATAGCATAGTGTCTCCCCCATAATTGGGGAAACAGTCACTTTCTGTCTGTGGCCACCAAAATTGTGAGGGAACAGTTGTATCAGTTTAACTTTCATAAGTCCGTAGGGGAAGATAGGAAGCAATCCTGAGTGTTGAAGGACTTAATGGACACCATAGCTTCCCTTCCCTTCCCTTCCCTTCCCTTCCCTTCCCTTCCCTTCCCTTCCCTTCCCTTCTCCCTTCCCTTCCCCTTACCTTCCCTTCCCCTTCCCTTCCCTTCCCTTCCCTTCCCTTCCCTTCCCTTCCCTTCCCTTCCCTTCCCTTCCCTTCCCTCCCCTCCCCTTCCCCTTCCCCTTCCCCTTCCCCTTCCCCTTCCCCTTCCCCTTCCCCTTCCCCTTCCCCTTCCCCTTCCCCTTCCCCTTCCCCTTCCCCTTCCCCTTCCCCTTCCCCTTCCCTTCTCTTTCTGTTTTCTGCCCCAAAACTGTATTCATAAGCAAACAATTGATATAAAACAAACACGTCATATAAAATAGAATCTTGCCCTGATGCTGGATTTCTGATCACAGGCTACAAACACTGGTGCTGTTTTTTGGTGTAAATCTCTTCATAGAACATTCATTTCCAGCATTTCATTTTTCATGTGACGTTTTCCCACACAGGCCTTTCACATCTCACATGAAATCATTGCCAATCAATCAATTTGTTCTTTAATAGACAGGACATTATTCTGTTGAAAACATCCCACAGACCTGCACTGTCCTCTGCAGTTAGAGTGCTCTATTCTCATGTCCATGTAACCTGCTTAAGGTTTGAATCGAGCAATATTTAAGGCCCTGGATGTGACTTTACAGTATTCAACAAAGCTGACAAAACATTTTCTTCCTGAATACTTTCCTTCACCTCCTTAACAGTGTAACAAATGTCATCATGTAAAAGAAGGAAACAGGCTTTATGACAACTAAGGCTGTCATTTGTCATTTGGCTTAAAAATTACTCAGTTTTTTTGTTTGTTTGTTTGTTTGTTTGTTTTTCTTCCCATAGATAAGATGATGATACATACATTAGCAGGAAGCAATTCAGTATGACCTCCCTGTGCACAGACATGTGCACAGACATTTGCACTGCTGAATAGCTCCATGTCTGTCCAGACCCTCAGCACTCCAAGTGCTGTGAAGCTATCAGCAAAACAGAGATTACAGACTATTATTATTAGACTACAATTATCTATTTAGATAATTTAGATTTTACAGTTTTAAAACAGAGGATAGAAAGTAGGGTTGTGTCCCCTCCTCCTCCAGAAGCTTTTATAATAATAATAACCAGATGGAAAGTCTAATTAAAAACCATCTCTCTTTTATTTTACAGAGATTGATGACACCATCTAAAATTCTCTGCATTCATATTGTTTAAATGAGTAGTGGGAGATTATAAAGAGCTGTAGAAACTGACAGCTTCAAGATTGAACTTAACATAGTCACTGAGTTCAAACAGGTAGCCAAGGTTTTCAAAAACTGAATCTGTACAATGAAAAACGTGTTTTACAAGCTTCAGGTAGCAATATCTGATCTAAATGATCATGTCTATATTCTTCCACATATTACCTAGCCCAGCTGTTCCCACTGACGCACACATTTCACACAAGCATATTGGGCTGCCTTCCTGTCTGCCTCCCCTCTTACTTTTGAGTGCCTGGGTAGTTCTGAACTGTCAAAGACCTCCTTAGGGCTATGCAATGCAGCTGACGTCCATTTCTGTAAAGTGTCCTCCCTGTGAACTTGTGGGGCTGCTAACTTACACCCTGCTAGGAACAGAGTGTCTTGGAGTTCCTTTTCAGGGACTCATCTTATGACCTATCAGGAATATTTCCATTGAACCACCAGGTTCACAAAAGCAGTTTACATCTGAGATCTTATGGTAAGCCAACAAGATACTTAAAGTGAGGCAAAGTCAGTTTAACTTTAAAATTAGCAGCTTTTGTTGTGATTGTGTCTGGAATTGCTTGTCTGTGCCAGAATTATTGGCACCACAAACATTTTTTATGGCCTTAATCCTCTACACTACTTCTCTGTGCCTGATTATAATCATGGTCTTTAAACTGTGGTCTCCGTTCTGACACAGAGACCACGGACTGGCCACACAGTCGTGTTCGATCTGCGTTATCTGTGTTACCAGCATCATGGAACAGGGCAGGAAGCCCAGGGGCTGCCCCAGGGACAACATGTGATTGTTCAGGCCTGGTGCCAGGCGGGGGCCTTCTGGGCAGGGCCATGAGGTTCATCTCTGCTCTGCATTTGCTGTGTTTGGATTAACCAAGTGGCTCCTTGGTTATGTCACAGGATTAGGCCCATGTCCCAGAGACTTGAGTTTTAATATTTATACATGTTTATACACCCATATATATTGGCGTATTTTTGTGTGTATTGCTGTTTCCCGATGCTGAGTAGAGCCGTTGACACTCAGCATTCTGCCACGCCCGGGGTGCTGACAAGAAGGGGGCTGCACACAGCACTGCCCACCTCCGGAGGCAGACCCAGCCAGTCACTTGTCAAGGCCAGGGGTGGAACTTCAGGGTCAGGCAGGACACCTGGGCGTGAGGCAGGGGCTAACAGTCCCCACAAAGGGGTAATTTCAGAAATGAGCATAATCGAAAATCTGCAAGATTCTCTGAACTCCTAAGGCTCTTTGAAGGCATTTTGGGGGAAGGCTTTCTGGAGATTTTTTTTTCATCTTTTTTTCCCCACCTTGTTTTATTTACCCATCTGTTCGGGAGCACCTTTTTCCTGACCCATGAGTGTCACAAATCTCATTTTCATTGTGATGTACTGAAAGCAAAGGTGTCTTTCTTCACAGTTCATCCAGGTTCTGAAATAGCTCTTCCTTACTCATCTAGTGACAGTTGCTATGCTAGGTACAGATGAGAAAGAAATCCAATACCATCATTGTAGCAATAAATCTGAGTGCCAAAATGCAGTCTTCACTCTTGCACAGTATTTCATGATATTTCAATGCCTTTCCATCTCCTTGATGAACAAACCAGCATTGGTCTAGAAAAATTAGTATTTTTGAAACTTTCTTTTCTCAAAGACCTCTAGATTTTCAGAATAAGCTGAAATAAAACATGCGTTCATCTTCAGGAAAGATGTTTCTGTTTAACTAATGTGTCAATTAGCTGAAACCTTAGTGTAAGAGGCCACGGACCATAAAAGATTAATAAAACTTATATTTCTGAGGGGGAAAGGAATTAAAAACAAACAACACTTTGGAGTAGATTTTGTGAATTTAGCAATCTATATATATATATCCAGACTTTTAGCTTTTTCTCTGGGTATATTAAAAAGAGGTTTTTTGTCATGTAAGTAGTCACATGTAGAAAACAAGCCTTTTGTATAAATCTTACTAATCCTCTATTACAGTCCCAGCATTCTGCCAGGTATTATCAGTGGGCTTTGCCTACATTTTCTGAGACAAATCTTAATAAGGTCTCTTGATGCCAATACACGAGACATTAACAGGCTTGCACAAAACAACTTAAAAATATTATTTTGCAGCTGGCATTTAGCATTTGCTTGTACTGTACCATTTATTTATTTTTTTATTAGTAAATAGAAGTTTGTAAAAGTCTACATTTACTTCAGTGGTCAAAACCAAGGAAAGTGAAATATCAGACAGATAATCAGAGGGTAGAGGTTGCATGCCCTGTGATTTTCTCTTTCCTACTGACTTGGTTTCAGCTGGGAGAGGGTTAATTTTCCTCCTAGTAGCTGGTATGGTGCTGTTTTGGATTTAGAATGAAAATAGTGCTGATTACACACCAATGCTTTTGTTGTTGCAGAGCAGTTTTTATACTAAGTCAAGGACTTTTCAGCTTGTCCTGAAGGTAGGGGGGACAGAAACAGACATCTGACCCAAACCAGCCAAAGGGATATTCCATACCATGTGATGTCATTCTGAACAATTAATATGGGGTGGCTGGCTGTGGTGGAAGGGATGGCTTCTCAGGGATGGGATGGGCATTGATGAGTGGGTGGTAAGCAATTGCATTGTGCATCACTTACTTTGTACATTCTATTATAGTCGTTATAATTATTATTTCCCTTTCTTTTTCTGTCCTATTGAACCGTCCTTATCTCAACCCACGAGTTTTTACCATTTTTTTTTCCTCCCAATTTTTTCCTCCATCCCACTGCAGAGGGTGGAGGGGTTGCTGAGCAAATGGCTGTGCTAAATGGTGCTAAGCTGCCTGCCAGGTTAAACCACAACACTTGCTCAATATATTTTTCACATCATAGATGGAAAACCATGTTTAAAATACAGTAGGGCATACCTTACGTCAACAGAATATTTAGGATTTTGTCAATGCAATGCTAAGAGTTTGCATAACATATCTGAAAATACGACCAATTCAATAGGTGAATTCAAATACAACCTTGCATTATTGAATCATATTTTGATGGGACACAGCCATAGTATTTAACACACAAACAGTGAAAACCTAGAGAAGCATTAGGAAAAACTGCAGCCATATCAGCCTGAAAAGATTAAATAGTTCTCCCCTTTTTTAAGCTCCACTTCACTTTTTATTAAATTTGGTTTGATTGTTTTCACCTGCTGTTGCATTAAAGGTAAAAGTAATTCGGAGTGATGCCCAATTAGTCATTATAAGTCTGGTCACGTTCAGTGTACTGAACTATCACAATAATGGATGCACAAATAATGTAATACACCCTCAATCTAGTCACATTCAATGAACTACCACGCCCACACTTAAAGAGTTTGGTTGCGTTCAATGAGAACTATCATGGCTAGATTAATGAGTAGTGCAATTTATTAAAGCAACAGGTACACAGGTTCTTTGGATTGCCGGTGATAAATTCACTGTCTTCAAAGCACATACAAATACCAAAAGTATGAGTAACACTGCCTGGCTACAGATGTGTTAAAAGATATAAAGTGACTCTATAGAGATTTCTAAGTTTCCTGGGGAGGCACTTGGCATAACCAAGTGTTTGAATCTTACCCAAAAGAATCCCAATGTGGGGGGAGGGAGGTTCAGCCCATCGATTGATCCAGAAGTCAGAAGGTATCTTTCCTTACATAGTGATATCTTCCCTAACATTCTCTCTCCCTTAAGCTGATTTATATTATTTTCTATCTTTTAGGTGGAGCTTGAGTGACTGTAGTCATGAATACCTTTGTTGGTATTTTTTGGAGCAAATTTTTTTGCTTTTTTTAAAAGGTATAGTCTCAGAGAAATTCAGAGTGCATGCTCAGTGAGGGGTGGTTGCACCTTGGAGGCAGGTAGCCTTTGGGCTGGAGGTGTGTTTTGGCATTATAATGATATTATAATGGGCAAAGTTCACCAAAAGGACAGCATTTTGTTAGAAACAAGATAGGCTGTTGGCTCAGGGTAGCAAATGTGCAGCTTATCAGTCTCGGTGTGCGCAAGAACAATTAAGTGTCCATCTTATCACAGAGCCTGGCCACAGTGTCTCCACTCTGCTCCACACTCCGGATTGTTCCTCTTAGAGTCAGCACACCAGGTTCCCCCAGTGTGATCAACATCTAATGTTGGAGGCCTAGGGAACTTCTATGTAGTGCAGCTACACTTCACCCTTGAAGCTTCTTCAGTGCTGTACCTTTTCTTTAAAATGTGAATATAAATTTAATTTCTAAGCACCTCAGGCAATTATTGCACACTTGCATCTATTGTATTTCAGATTTTGTGGTTCATCATTGTATACACTAAAGCTACATTATGTTGAAGGACCTTTCACTCTTCATGAAAAGCATGACTATACAGTCTTGATCATATTTAGCTGTTGTTTTTAGCATCCAAGGCTTGTAAGCAAGGAAAGCCAACACTTTTTCCAGTTATCACCTTCTTATTTTCTTCACCTTTTTCACTTTTCTTTTCCTTTTGTTTAAGATATTTTAGGATTTTTAAAAATTTATCTTTATAATAAAGTCATATTACACCTTTCTGGCAAAAACAGGAGACCATACACTTAACATAAATTGTATACAGGACACAATAAGAATCATGTCATTAAATCCAAATAATAACACAAAATAAAATAAATATATTTGTTATTAGGAAATAGTTAAAAAACATAGCTTCTCTATTTTTTAACAGTCTCTGTTTTGGATCCTGAAATTCCAGTCCACTCGGAAGTTTATAAACAGGCACTGTCAGACTAAGCTTTAGAGTTAAATTCCTGACAAAGCTTCACATGTTGAGCTAGGACTCTATTTTCTGTGTACCAGAACTGCTGTTGCTAAAAGCGTAAGCAAAATAATGAAACAAAAAAGTTTTTTTTTTTTTCCATAATTTTTAAAAATGTCTTCATTACAAAATCATAGTTCTTTGAAACTCCTTTTTTTTTTTTTTTTAATATATATATAATAGATGTTACATGGGCTGAATGGTAGTATTTATCTATTAAATTCTCTACATCATTTTATCTTCATGATTTTCTTCTAGTTAAGTAGTTTTAAAAAAAAACAAATCCATTTCTTGTATCCATAGAATAGTTTGGTCATGCTGCACATAGATCACACTACAAGTCATACAACACTCCAAGTGAATTATATTGTCTATTTCTATATACTGGATAGAATGATACTGCTTTACAAACACGATATTAAATACAGAGATCCATTGAGAAGCGGTGGTAATTTACAAATACCCTAACCTTAAACTTGTACTAACTTGGTCTGTGCTGGATGTAGCATGTGCACTTGTCTTCTTACATACCAAATCTTTTTTTTTTTTCCAGACATTTCAGTCAGAATTCCCCCAAGTGCCAAGTTTACCATTTCATAAAAGAGATTGAGAGAGGATTGAAAGGAATGTCACCTCATTGATTATCAACTTGAATTAATTAATTCATCTCAGTATCAAACAGATTTTTATCTCTGAATTTTTCCATCAGTTCTAGAAGTTGTTTTTTTCCATGGCTCATGGTAACATTATCAAATGTTTCATGATGAGATTTTCTTAATACCCCCTAACTACATTCTCTGGGATTGATGGTATGATCAAATATCATTATATTTGCCATTCCAGACTGTTTTGTTTTGTTTTTTTTTTTCCTTGTTTATAGTAGCAATTAAAATGAAAAGGGGAGATTCAGAAGCATAAAGATTGCAGTAAACAGCCAATATATTTTTTTTCCTTTGGTCATCTATATCTAGGAAGATTTTCAAAATCTTTCCTAAAGTACTTGTTCAAGTGAAAGCAGTCGTACAAGGAAAACATTGAAAACAAAAGATACCCTTCATCCAGAGCCATCATTTACACTGTAAAGTAGGTGTAAAACCTGTCCTGCTTAGGTCCCTTTTGCTAAAAGATCTTTACAGAAAGTTTGCTACCACATGAGTATACATGAAGCCCCAATTTTCAGCTTTTCTACAATACATGCCTATCATGCCCACTTTCAGCAAACGCTTTTCACTGATACAGGAATTGTTTATCTTAACTACTGTATTTTTGTGTGCCCAATCCCCTGTAATTAGCAATGTTCCACAGTAAACATTTGTTTCAAGATTTCAGGGGGGCCCCTAAAGATTCATAGACTAATTCAAAACAATTACTCTTATCAAACACTCTTCTAAGAATAAAATGAAAAAAATGGCTGGCAACACTACCTGTTTCCCTTAAAGTTTGTCTGAATTTTGAAAAGTCTTTGAAAATAAGCATTTGTGTTTTATTAATAAAGTCATGTACAAGCCATAAGAAACATCTACTTTTAACACATTATTTTTAGTTTAATTTCTTGAATATCATGATTGACAATGTCAAGGTAACCTATATTAATGTAGATAACCTATATTATCTACAGTTAACTAAACCTCACCAAAACCTGTTGAGAATCATAGAATCATTCAGGTTGGAAAAGATGTCTAAGATCATCTAGTCCAGCCTTTAACCTAGTGCTAAAGTCCACCACTAACCCATGCCACTAAGTCCTAAATCTGCACGTTTCTTGAAGACCTCCAGTGATGGTAACTCAAACACTTCACTCGGCAGCCTTTTCTAATACTTCACAACCTTTTCAGTGAAGAAAGTTTTCCTAATATCCAACCTAAAACTCCTCTGGGGCAACTTGTCATCATTTCCTCTTGTCATATCACTTGGTGCTTGGGAGAAGAGCCCGCTCCCCACCTCCTTTAAGGTAATTGTAGAGCATGATAAGGTCTCCACTCCTTTTCTCCAGGCTAAACTACCCTGGCTCCCACAGCTGCTCCTCAAAAGACTTGTTCTCCAGACACTTCACTGTCTTCATTGCCCTTCTCTGGACACACTCTAGCACTTTGATGTCCTTCTTGTAGTGAGGGGCCCAAAACTGAACACACAATTCAAGGTGCAGTCTTACCAGAGCCAAGTACAGGGGGCCAATCACTTCCCTGGTCCTGTTGGTCACACCATTTTTGATACAAGCCGGAATGCTGTTGGTCTTCTTGACCACCTGAGCACACCACTTAATTATATTCAGCCAGCTATGGACCAATACCCCCAGGTCTCTTTCTCACATAAAGCTTTCCAGCCACTCGTCCTTCTTGGTCCCAGCCAACATGGGTTCATGAGGGGTAGGTCCTGCCTAACAAATTTGATTTCCTTTTATGATAAGATCACCCATCTAGTTGATCAAGGGAAACCAGCTGATGTGATCTTTTTGGACTTCAGCAAAGCTTTTGACATGGTTTCCCATAGGATCCTACTGGACAAAATGTCCGGCATACAGCTAAACAAAAACATCATACGATGGGTGAGCAATTGGCTGACGGGCAGGGCTCAAAGGGTTGTGGTAAATGGGGCCACATCTGGCTGGTGGATGGTCACTAGTGGGGTCCCTCAAGGCTCCATTTTAGGGCCAGTCCTCTTCAATGTTTTTATAAATGATTTGGATGTAGGACTAGAAGGTGTTTTGAGCAAATTTGCCAACGACACTAAACTTGGAGGAGCTGTGGACTCGGATGAGGGTGGAAAGGCCTTGCAGGGAGATATGGACAGATTGGAGAGCTGGGCGATCACCAACCACATGAAGTTTAACAAAAGCAAGTGCCGGGTCCTGCACCTGGGATGGGGCAACCCTGGCTATACGTACAAACTGGGCGATGAGATGCTGGAGAGCAGCCCCACAGAGAGGGATCTGGGGGTTTTTGTTGACAGCAAGCTGAATATGAGCCAGCAGTGTGCCCTGGCAGCCAGGAAGGCCAACTGTATCCTGGGGTGCATCAAGCACAGCATTGCTAGTCGGTCAAGGGAAGTGATTGTCCCGCTCTACTCTGTGTTGGTGCGGCCTCACCTCGAGTACTGTGTGCAGTTCTGGGCACCACAGTACAAAAAGGACATTAAACTGTTGGAGAGTGTCCAGAGGAGGGTGACGAAGATGGTGAAGGGCCTAGAGGGTAAGACGTATGAGGAGCGGCTGAGGTCACTGGGCCTGTTCAGCCTGGAGAAGAGGAGGCTGAGGGGGGACCTCATCGCAGTCTACAGCTTCCTCGCGAGAGGGAGTGGAGAGGCAGATGACCTATTCTCTGTTATCACCTGTGACAGGACCTGTAGGAACGGTGTGAATCTGAGGCAGGGGAAGTTTAGGCTGGACATCAGGAAGAGGTTCTTCACCGAGGGGGTGGTTGCACACTGGAACAGGCTCCCCAGTGAAGTAGTCACTGCACAAGCCTGTCTGAATTTAAGAAGAGATTGGACTGTGCACTTAGTCACATGGTCAAACTTTTGGGCAGACCTGTGCGGTGCCAGGAGTTGGACTTGATGATCCTTATGGGTCCCTTCCAACTCGGTATATTCTATGATTCTATGATTCCTGTAGCATTGCATGGTGTTGTTGTGTCTGAAGTGCAGGACCTGGTACTTGGCCTTGTGAACCTCATAGAGTTGGTCTCTGCCCATCAGTCCAGCCTATCCAGATTCCTCTGCAGATCCCTCCTACCCTCGAGCAGATCAACACTTGTGCCCAACTTGGTGTTGTCTGCAAACTTACTGAGGGTGCACTCAATCCCCTCATCCAGATCACTGATAAAAATAGTGAAGAGAACTGGCCCCAGTACTGAGCCCTGGGGGACACCACTACTGACTGACCTCCAGCTGGATTTAACTCCATTCACCACGACTCTCTGGGCCGGGCCATCTGGCCAGTTTTTAACCCAAGGAAACATACACCTGTCCAAGCCAGCTTCTTCAGGAGAATGCTGTGAGAAACATTGTCAGAAACATTACTGAAGTCTAGGTAGACCAAATCCACAGCCTCATCCACTGATCATGTCACCTTGTCATAGAAGGAGATCAGGTTAGTCAAGCAGGACCTGCCTTTGATAAACCCATGCTGACAGGGACTGATTGCCTGGTTACCCTGTAGGTGCTGCATGATGGCATTTAAGATAATCTGCTGAATTCCCTGGCACTGAGGTCAGACTGACAGGCCGGTAGTTTCCTGGATCATCCTGGACTTTCTTGTAGATGGGTGTCACACTTGCTACCCGCCCATTGACTGGGACCTCCCCTGACAAAACCTCCTTGAGGTTTATAACTGAATGAGGAAAATCAGGCACATCTACCAAAAAGTAATACAAAGTTTGAAATTCTACTGATTGGTAACCAAACAAAATATAATTTATTTATCTAAATTACCTTGGAATGCTTCTACAGTAACTGTCCTACCTTCTGCAGAACAGAGAATTGAATTGTGTCAAATGTCCTGAGCCATTCCAAGTAAGATGCTCATAATAGTAGTTACTGAAAATGGAAAATATGTTGCCTTTTTTTTTTTTAACACTGAAGTGAGTGTATGAAACTCTGTAATCTATGCTATCATATCTCCAATACAAGAAATGAAGAAGGAGGTGACTATGCGAAAGTCATTGAACATTGTCTTGCATAAACTACCAATCTGAGTTGGTTTCTCAAGAAGATAATAAGCTGGCTGTGCATTGGCAAATCTTGGTATAGTTTCTTTTCACTCTTCAAGAACATACTAATTTTTCTAGCGATGTAGATTGGAGTAGAGAGTGTGTGAAAATGTAGCAGTCAAATGCAGGTGGTCTGATGTTTTGTGCTTGTAGAAGACATAAGGAAGCAAAGTACTATGGATAGATTCGGTGGAGAATGCTAAGGTGCAATATTGTTATCTTGAAAATATGCAGGATGGAATTTGCTCCACAGGGCTGAGTAGCAGTTGTGCATTGTTAATGCAGCTCAGAACAGACTGAACATAGCCACTGGCTGCCTGGTTGTGCTGTGGAGTACCTATGGGCAAGCTGGGCAGGGTTTTGCTGATGTGACAGCATTTGAGAACATCATCCAGCTCTGGTAAAACTATCTTAGAATTCAAGCGTTCACATCCAATAATGGAAGTTCATGGAATTAATAGAAGTAACATTATTGAAACATAGGTGAAAAACATGAAGAGTATCATAAGGTAATCAGGATTTATTATTATTATCATTATTATTCCCTTCAGACAGTTTAGGAGCTGAGTTATTTGTACATATACCAACTAAACTATTCAAATGTTGTCTAATATATGCAACTTTTATGAAAAATCTATATGCTTGCCCTAGCACATAAGTATAAAGAAACTTTAGCAGTCTTGCAGAGAAGAGGAGGAACAATAACCTGAAGATTTAAAATAGTAAGGAATTAGATGTTTTGATGGCTATAGAATGCTGTAAGTTCTCTCAGAAATGATCAACACAATGTTATTTAGCACAGGTGTTTATGTAATTGTGATACATTAGAAAAATTAACAGTGCTCAATGGGCCTCAAACAGACATTTATGTTTTTTGTGTTGAAATGCTCTATTTTAATACGCAGAGCTATGATGTGAAATATGTACTTTTTAACTTAAGAAGACCTGCTGATGGATTTTCAAGGCACATATTTCTTCATTTCTTCAATTACTGTATTGCTAGATTTTGTAATAGACAATGTAGAATACAAAACCACCTCATGGATTTTTACACAATGAGTTTGAGCCAAAATGTTCCTCAGCCTACTGCAGTATTGGCAACATTCCGTAAACGTGACTTGCAAATATGCAGCTGAAAACTATACAGGTGTAAATGAATAAGAATCTTCTAATTCTAATTCTAATTCTAATTCTAATTCTAATTCTAATTCTAATTAATTCTAATTCTAATTCCATAATGCTATTATCACAATTCGCTTATGTTTCATTAAAAAACACAAAAGTAATGCCTTTGTTTTCTTTTTCAAATATATATTATTCCTAGAAGTCTTTCAGGCATTAGGGTACACCCCAATGAAATGTGGGTTTGATAGTGTATGAAACTATCACAAAAAGTTTTACTTTTGTAAAAAGCTGTGATCCTATTTGCCTCAAAATCCTTTGTTTTTTGATAAGAATTAGCCTGCTTTCATATACAATATTTGAAGTATGGAAAAGATCCTTTGACTACTCAATGCTTATGTTCTTGCTTTTTCCAGCTAATGATGAAATGTTACTGGAAAGGCAAGTTAATTAGCTTTAGTTGCCTGCTGTAAATGTTAATCCTGTTGATTAGTAGAAACATCTTTTAAGAGCTATCCAGAAAAACAGAGTTGTTAGTGGTGTCTGCTGGTGTACTTGCACAGGGCATGGGAGAAGTCTATGGGCTGTTCAGTCACACTGTGTTTCTCATCTCAGTCCTTTTTAAGACATATTACTGGAGATACAGATTTCAAATGACTTGTGAAAAGAATTACTTACCTCTGCAAGAGGTAGACTGTGAAAATTTGGTTAGTGTTTTCACCAAACCTGATGAGCAGTTTTTAGTTCACAGACTCTGCTTCAGAGCTTATTCTTCAGTTTTATTTTAAGTAGAGATACTTGGATCAGGTTTTTGAACTAATCAATTCCATTATGGCAAATTTTCATTATGGATTCCCTCTCTTCTTAACTGATTTCTGTTCATGACACTTTTACTTGCTGATGGATAGCACTGCAAAAATGCATTTAAGTCAGCTGCATGAGTTATTTGGACACACTTCTTAATAAATATTCACATAAGTATTACAGCAATTCTCCATAAATATTCTTAAAAACATTATTTTATATTCTCAAACGTTTTTAAAAGCCCATGTAGGAGTGATAAATACACTGTGATAAAATTTTCTTCAAATAAATGTTCCTAACTATATTTTGCAGTTTTGGCCCAGCACTGTGTCTATCTATGTTTTGTTTTGTTTTGTTTTGTTTTTCCCTTGTAGTTCTGAATTTTTAAGATAATTGTTTCAAAGATATTATTTTGATGAATACAGTGAACATCTCATGTTAGTTTAACATAACTCATATCTCTAATGTACAGTACACATAATCAGTGGTATCTATCAGTGGTACAAAATTAGATTTTAATTCATAAATCACAATCTCTAAGTAAATTAAAGACTGATTCAAATATCAGAAAATTACATATGGAAAAGCTCATCATACTAAGTGAAATTAATAGTACAGCCTTGTTAGAATCACCTCACAGAGAAGTGAAGTATCTGTAAGCAAAGTACAATAATTTTATTGTTTATTTATCAATTACACAAGGGGAAAGGCAAATAAGTTGGAGAGGGACTCTATCAGGGAGTGTAGTGATAGGACAAGGGCTAATGGCTTTAACCTAAAGAGGATAGATTTAGATTGGATATAAGGAAGAAATTATTTAATATGTGGGCTGTGAGGCAATGGAATAGGTTGCCCAGAGAAGCTGTGAATGCCCCATCCCTGACAGTGTTCAAGGCCAAGTTGGATGGGCAACGTAGTCTAGTGGGAGGTTGTAACTTGATGATCTTTAATGTACCTTCCAGCCCCAAACATTCTGTGATTCTATGATTCTATGTGTTAGCCTCTAGTACCAAGCTTTAGACAAGAACTGCATATTAAGCAGTCATAATTTCCTCTGCTGCTGGAGCAACAGGAAAGTAACAAGGGGAAAATTGGCCTCATTTCACATAGGGAATAACACTTGGTAGCTCTTCAGTGTTCATTTCTGAATTTACTGAATGGACATCCATGGTGTAAGAGAGAAGTTCTACCCCTGGAAAAAAAAAAAAAAAAGAAAAAAAAAAAGAAAAAAAAAAAAGGCCTAGATTTATGACTCTAAAGAGTCAGATGGACTAAAAGCCAGAATAAACTGCCCTGAATTATACCACTTACCAGTCTCAGCCTTTCCCAGTTATTCCTGTTTCTTAAATTACTCAACAAAATATAAAATGGTATTAGCTGCAACTTTGCTTGGTAAGGGGATATGAAGTTCAGACCCTTAACGTATTCTTTTTCTATGGCTGCAGTCCTGCCCCTAATTTCTATTTGAAATACATTCTCACACCATTTTTTTCATTTCTTCTTCTGTTAATCTTATTTTTCATAGATTCATAGAATTTACACCAGTTAATATGTCTAGAGGGCAGAAAATATATCCCAGTCATGCCCATTATTTTGCTTTGCTTTTCATTAAAGGGAAAGTTAATAATAATTTCTGATCATTTGACCAGAAAAAAGTGTCTGTTTATTAAACTGTCCAATGAAATAACATAATCATACAGCTGTTGTATGGAAGACGCTACATTAAGTTTTCTAGTTCTTTTTACTGTGGTGAAAAAATGATTAGAAATAATGGATCAAGGAGGAATGAGTATTCCAAACCTCTGCCCTAAACATCTGAAAACAAGTAGTCCTGAATGCAAGAGATTAGTTCAAAATGCAGGATGTTTCATTTACAATGAAATAATTCCAAGACCTTTTCTTTTTAAGACTTTTATCTTCTTTATTCATAGAATGAAGTCACCATGCATCCTTTGAAATCAATATGAATCTATTCAGGTATTGGACCTTTGGAAAATCAGGAGTAAAGGACTTTGTCATAAAATTCTTTCCTCTGAACACTCTTTTATCTGAGTCTATGCAGGACTTGTTTGTACTAGGCCATCCAGGATGCAGAGACTTATACCTAAACTGAATGCACAAAGCCTCTCTTTCCTGTAATACCAACAACCAATTGCACATTGAAGAAGAATATTTGAGTGAATAGGGAAAAAAAAAAAAAAAAAAAAAAGCTTTCTACTTTGATAGATTTTTATATCAAAATTCTACTTTTTCAGTGTGCATAAAGGGTAGGCATGTGGGATGAGATTGTTTTGTTCTAGGGAACACTATTGTCTTTTAAGTATATCTTTTTATACTTTGGAAAAACTAAATAAAAGATCAGGGAAATGCAAGAAGAGGAGACTTTCAGATAAAACTGTAAATACACAGAGAACTGGATTCTCTCCATGACTGTGCTGTAAGATTTTATAAGATTCTAAGAAAGTCACTTAAATGTGTTTAGGGTAGCGAGCAATTGTGTCCTCCCATTCTTTAAGTGCTGAACTGTATTTTCTGAGTGAGATCTCATAGAGGAAGTCTCATAAGAGGAAGTCTCATAGAGGAATCAACTTTTCCCATTAAAGATATCTGAAGGACATTTCAAACACTCATTGCTTCAATGGGTACCTGCATATAATGTTCTATGTTCTTAGAATATTTTCCTTATGTTGGATGGCACTTGGGATTCAATTAGGACATTCTAGATTAAAAAAAAAAAAAAAAAAAGAAAGAAAGAAAAGAGAGAGAGAGAGAAATCTACGAATTATTCTGAATATTAAAGGTAAGTTAGTTTAGAAAGATACTGACTCATAATTTCCTTGCCAAAGACTTGATATTTTGCATGAGTATAATTAGGATTCAGAGAAAGAAGCTTTCCCATACTCAGAAGAAAGAAAAAAGTGTTCTCCACATAACACATAAGTCATATTCTTTTTCATAAGACAAATTGATTGAGGAAGATAGAAAAGGTGGTTCTACCAAATACGCTGAGATATCTTTCTTGTTAAGTTGAATTTGGAGGATACCCATGTATAAAACAATGTCAGTCAGAGTGCTCCCGATGGATATTATATTGGGCCAACAGCCATATATATGAATGCTTTTCATTGACTTTGGTGCTGCAGAATGAAGTGGTAGCAGAATGTTCAACATATGATTCTTTTTATTAGAACTAATGCTGAAAGTAACATTTTACCTGGCCTGTCAACACCTAATAATTAGTAGTCACCACCTGTCAAATTATGAGTTTTGCTGATTAGTTTGACATTTGACATTTGACATTTTAATAGTAAAGCAATCTCTGCTACCTGATTTAATCCTTTTTCATTTTTTATTTTTTCTAAATAGTGCCTCAAAAAAAAAAAAAAAAAAAAAAGGCAGTCAGTTACTTAGTTATATTGGTATTTTCAGCAATTATTTCCATTGTAATCTAGTAATTGTTTGTAATTGTTTGTTTTCCCCAGTACAGGGAGGGGTTAACATCCTATTAACAGGATTAGTGTACCTGTTTTTTATATACTTTTCCCCACATCTAATACCATTTGAATATGTTAAAAAGACATTTCATGAGGTCATAGTTAATCAAAATATAGGCTTGAGAAAAATAGATTAAGTACAAATTCTTCTCCTGCCCTTCCTCTGCCTGTATCCAGTGTTCAGAACCAAAAACAAAAGATTCATATTGTGAAGTTAACTATGCTATATCAAAAATGTTAATACAGATTTAAAATTAGGATAGTAGGTTGTTTATTTTTTTCTTCATATATCTATATGCAAAGCTTTAAATATGTACAGTGAAAGTAAACTGAAGTTTTTGGTCAATATATAACACAGCTTATGTTTGGAATTTCTGTAGAATTGTTTGACTACCCGGTATTGAATTTAATAGAGACTTGGGTCCTAACTCTATGTTAAAAGCTACCTGAACATTTAGAGTGACTCATTGATCTTACAGGAGTCACTGATACCTCATCAGTTCTGTGATCAACTTCCAGTTGTGCTACATTTTATGTTGTTCTGGAAACAACATGAGTACAAAGCATGAAGCAAAACTTAGTTACCTATTAAGAGATAAACAAACAAACAAACAAACAAACACAAACCATGCATTCATCAATATAGGTTGTTATTAACCCTACCAAGATCTCTGGAAGAATATTTTCAAGTCCTGGTAATGGGGATTTGCTTACAAGTTTCCTAGCAGCTAAAATTCTGAATATTTTGGGGAGTCTTGGCCACCTTTAGAGAACTGTGCCTGTGATGTCTATGATTCCTCTGTTAATCAGTAAATGTATCAAGCCTCTGCTGACATTATGCTCTTGGGATAAGACTGGGTTAGAAAAATACTACTGTAGTTTTCATTTTTTTTCCGTGTCCTTTTGAGCTACAGCAGACATGAATAGTACCTCATGAAAATAACAAATTATAGCAGTTTTTTGACACCACTATTTACAATACACTTGAACTAAACAGATGTCAGTGAGGAGAATGCCTTTATATAATTAATTTGAGTTGGACAGTGGGAAATAAGAAGTGCTGCAAGAAGCCTGTTCAGCAGACAGTCAAGAAATCTGACAGTCAAGTTACTACAAATACCATGTAGTTTTTGTACAGGTCTTCAGTTTTCTAGTTCTAATCAATAGTTTGAAACTTCAACTGCAAATTCAAGTTAAAAATCTTTGGGAAAGAACTGTGGGAAACAAGATTTTACAGGTGTTTGATTAGTTTCTATGAAAGAGTTGAGATCAAGTGCCACTCCCCAAAATAGCAAACCTGGGAAATGTTTGCACAAATTTAAATCAATTTTATATTCCTTAAGATAATAATGAAGTAAAGCAAACCTAAAAAAAAACATCCCTTTGAAACTGCCTTGAGGCAAGAGCTACTCTTTCCAGAATGGTAAATCATAGAATCATAGAATGGTTTGCGTTAGAAAGGACCTTTAATATCACCTATTTCCAACCCCTCTGCCATGGGTAGAAACACCCCCACTAGACCAGGTTGCCCAAAAGCCCCATCCAGCCTGGCCATGAACACTGCCGGGAGCATCTACAGCTTCTCTGGGCAACCTGTCCCAGTGCCTCACCACCCTCCGAGTAAAGCATTTATTATAAAGAAGAATTTATTTATAAACTGTCTAATAATGACTTTGTTATGACATAATCTCAGAAACTCTCATCCTAAAACTGCAGTCTAGCTTTATCACAAGAAGCCTAAGGTGAATTAAATATGTCATTGTAAACACAGCTCTCAGGAGAAATCTAAACAACGTTGTGTGTGTTTATTTTCATAGCTATCTTTGTAGATTTCTAGTTAACACTAATTTTAAGTGACTTGAATAATCTGAGTAATATAAAAGAAATCCTAAATCCTAAACACTTTCTGTAGATGATTTTATCTTCCCACCACACACATATGCTCAAATTTACGCATACAGTTATGTGTATGAGTGAAAGTATGAATATGTGCTCTTTTGAATTCAGGAATTGAAGACATAAAACTTTTTTCAATATACAGTACATAAAACATTTTTGGTAAAAGCTCAACTGTTCAGTGGTTAGATATTTCTACTCATTAATAAGTATGAGAGCTTCATTAGAAAATTTCATACATAGAGACAGGATTAAAAAAAAAAAAGTTATTTTATAGGTCTATAGGTGTATAAAGATGAAATGTAAAATATGTAAAGTATCTGAAATAGTCATGTTTGCCAACATCAGACAATTTGAAAGCATACATAGAAGAACATAGAAGAACCAGATACTTCTAGTCCCTAGAGTCTCTGGTACTTGAATTATATAGTCCTATTATTTTAATTGTAGTTTTCTATAGGATATTGTAAAAGCAACAGCGGACAGTTATATTATTCTATGTACTTTACATGCAGCAGGCATTTTTTCCACCTAAATTGTCTGGGAACTTTTTAAACAATTGATATTTGTCTTAAATTAAAGCAATCCATCACTATTGCAGTATTCTAATCTCCAGTCCTTCAAATAAATTAATGCAAATATGTTATACCAAACACACATGTCTAGAGAAACTTATTTCCTCAATAATTTCACACAGATGATAAATTTTTACTCTTACGCAGTTATGCTATTCAGCTAGAATACATCTGCCACTGCAGCTATGAGCAAGGAACTCCCCAATATCAGTATATATAACAGAAAGTTTTCCTTCTACTCAGTACCCTTCTCTTTTTTATGTGACTTTTTAAAATTTTCTTAATTTCTTTCCTGTTCTTTGTGCCCTTATAATTTAAGCTAAAATATAGTGGGGGAAAAATAGCCTTTTGTATTCAAATCATTTTAAATTGTATAGTGGTTCTATTTTCTAAGTATATTTCCTATTTCTTTATATCCGGTCCCTTATTGATCTGCATGAGTTACAGGTGTGAAAAAGATAAAATAATATTTAAAAAAATATATCTGTCATAGAAAATCCAAGCTTATTAAAAAAAAAAAAGACCTTGCTGGTATAAAAAAACTGACCACAACAACTTCCATTGTTTTAGTACCTTAGACATTTTAGGATCTTGGAATTTGGAAGCAATTAAATGTTTTTGGCTGCTTTAATCAAAAGCTTTTGCTCTTAAAGCATCCCAAGGACCAGTTAAATCATTTTAGGATATGAGCAACTAAGCTAAAGAGATACCCACTCTATCGCTGAATAAAATACTTCCTGGCAAAACAGAGGAATATATTTTAAACAATTTGCTAGCTGAATATAAATATAGATGCAATAAAGCTACAAGTTCACTGAAAGACTTAAAAAAATAAATAAAAAATAGCTAAATAAACCAAACCAAACCAAAAACAACCAAAACCTTTTTTTTTTTTTTTTCTTTATAATGTAGTATTTATATATGTACCCTATTTGAAAGTGCAATTGACTGCCTCATTACACCATTTTTATTCCAGACCTGCAATTTAAAAAGTTTGAGCTGAAATGGAATTCAGTTAATAAAATACATCTCTAGTGGAAAACACATATCAATCACACTACAAGAAGAGCCATGTCTGAAGTCTAAATCAGACCTGGTTCTGGACAGTTAACCTATGCTGACCATAATGTATGTAAGTAAATTCTTAGGTTAAAAAAAAAAAAAAAAAAAAAAAAAAAAAAAAAAAAAAAAAAAACGTTTAGCTTGCTCTACTGAATAATAAATTTACATTTGAACAATGTTCTTTTTTTTCCCCTTACAAACTCTGTATGTTAAAAGTTGATTTTTCCCATGTTTTCCTCATTGGTAAGCATTGTTCCTTAAGATAAAGAAAACAGATAATCTGATAACACATTCCATCTACAGCAAATTTATTACAACAGTTTAATTTTCATATGCATCCCTCACTACCTTCGAATTCAGGAGGTAAACTGCTTGACTACTAATTAATTCTAAAAAAAAAAAAAAAAAAAAAAATCTTCTGTCTCTTACTTAATTTGCTTAATTGCTTAATCAAATTAAGGAAATACCATGTACTACTCATCTACATAAATATTAATATAAACCTTTTGAACTTAAAAATATACCAGGAATATAAAAGGACTATGGAAAAAAAAAAAAAAAGTAATTTTTCATCTCTGTTCTAAAAAGCTGTGGATCGTGAAAGATGTGGTTTTATTTTTGGTTTGTTGGTTGGTTGTCTTTTTTCTGTTTTTTACTCCTGAAGACATACTGAAAATATATATATATAAAAAAAAAAAAAAAAAAAAAGGAAGATACCATTTCTCTCCACAAATCTTTTTGTTAGTTCAGATCCAGTCAGGGGGTAAAATGCATGGTAAATAAAGAAGATGTAAGTAAAAGAAAATGATTGTTTATTACTTTTCCCATAAAAAAAAAAGTGGGAATTCTCTCTATTTTGTCTGTATTTTCAATAGCAGAGATCATCAAAAACATATAACAAGTCCATTGCTTACAAAAATATTGATGTTGAATGACATTGAAAAGATGTTGAATGCAAAGCTCTAAATCAAAACATAACATTGATGAAAATTGATGAATAAAGGGTTTCTGAAAAATGTAAAAGCTTAACAAAAATTTTCATCTCTTTCAGTTAAAGAAAAACATGTTTGCACCTCCCAGAAGCAGAAATACTCTGGAGGCTTTTCCTTCTGGCAACTCAGAAAGAAGTAATTTTTGTTAAAATACACTTTACTTTACTACGTGTGCTTTAGACAGGCCTTGCCTTATGTTTGGTTTTGATAGAGTGTTTTCAGTATTGCAGTATTTCAGTATTATGGATTTTCTACAAGTAAATTCTCAAGGATTAGACTTGCTTTATTGCAGATCTATTTTCTAAGGCATGCAACAATCTAGAGATATGTCATTTATACTATTACAGACTTTCATTTCCACTGAAATAAATGGTGTTATTTTCTTAGATGATTTGTTTTGACAGTATAAAAATGAATTTTGAAAGCAGATTGTCAATACTATTGATCAAAAGGTCCATCAACACAGTTTTTTTTATTATTTATTTAAACTCCTACTCAAAGTAAAGCAGGTTTTGATTTGCTAAGTGAAACGTAGAATAGTCATTCTGCATTAACTATGAAAATTCAATGTAAAAGAGAGAAGAAACCAGCAGTGTGAAAGACTTTTAGCACACACAGCCCTGTTCATCTTTCTAGATTGTCTGGTAATTGCAAGAGTGAAATAGAAACGGAAAGAATAAATTGATAATCTGACTCTGATCATTCCTAAACTGAAGAACTTATTTTGCAGAGGAATTTCAGATTGCTTGATTTGCTAATTTGCCTAAAATGACCCTCATGCCCACTATAGTCACCTAAAGAGATTTCAAAAATTCTTTGATGTGTTTAATAGGCTATGTGCAACCAGCACTCTTATTTGCCCTCCATTCTTTATAAATGCAGTGGTAAAGTGGGAAGTGCAGTTGTAAAAAGAATTTGAGGAGCAAAAGATAGTTATTTGTGAAGCAGTAACCTGATCGAATATTGGAGAAACAGAGCAAGATCTGAATTCCAAGTAGACTTAACTACTGCTGGCATAACCTACACTTGCTTTTAACAATTGATTTCATATTGTACAATCAACACAATATAAATTGTTATCATCATTATATTCAAAGGAAACATGAGGCAGTGATTTGTTTGTGATAATTTTAGATAAAAGCCTGTGGTGGTTTTACACTGCTGGGCAGCTAAATTCCACCACAAGCACTCTTTCACTCCCCTTCTTCAAAATAAGAGGGGGAGAAGGAAGTATGCCCGAAAGAAAGTTTTTTTTTTTTTTTTAAAAAAAAAAGGCTCATGGGTTGCGATAAGGATAATTTAATTAAAGGGAAAAGAAAGAGAAAAAAAAACAACAACAACCAAGTAAAGGCCATTCAGAAGCACAAAGAGAAGGGAAAAAAATTATTCTCTACTTCCTATCAAGGAGCGATGTTCAGCCGTGTCCTAGGAAGCAGGGCCTCAACACATGCAGTGGTTGTTCAGAATAATAAATGTCTTCATAACAGACACCTCCCCGCTCCTCCCCTTTCCCCTTTCCCACCTTTTATTGCTAAGTGTGACATCATATGGTATGGAATAATCTTTTGGTTGGTTTAGGTCAGCTGCCCTGGTGATGTCTCCTCCCTACCTCTTGCCCATCCCCAGACTACTGGCTCTGGGGGTTGGTTGGAGGGAGTCAATGCTGTGCCAGCACTTCTCAGCAATAGACAAAACACTGGTGTGATACCAATGCTGTTCTAGCCACAAGTGCAGAGCACAGCACTATTTGGGCCGCTGCAGGAAAAGCTAACTCCATTCAAGTCAGACCCAGTACAAAGTCCCATGATGTTCTCTGCCATTCTGACATTTTCTGTGGCTTCTGGACCTGGATGTCTCATGTTCCCTCTTCCTCAGCTAAAGGAGAAAATCCCATCCCATTGTTTTAGACTTTGACTTTTAAGGAGATGCATTTCATTGCACCAACATGTGGTCTCAGCTTTGTTCACACTTTTAATTGTAATTATACAAGACTTGTATTGTGTTAATAGACTTAATTGGTTAGCAAGAGGATAAGCTATAATAGAATTATTTCTCAGATTTATATTAGGAAAAATACAGCTCATGATTTGCTACCAGAATAGAAGGCTCAGGAAAGTCACTCTTCCTGAATAAGAGCAGCGATGTGAATGCTTTCTGTGCAATTAGCTACTTCTCAGATTTTTGCTCTGAAGGCTTTCCAAACAGAAGACATATTGTGAAGTACACCCCGTGGTGACAAGATCATATAATTGTAGTATCGTAGAATCATAAAATTGTTTGGAGTGGAAGGGACCTTAAAGATCACCTAGTTCCACCCACCCCCCGTGCCTTGGCACGATGACCCCTCTAGATCAGGTTGCTCAGAGCCTCATCCAAACTGGTCTTGAACACCTCCAGGGATGAGACATCCACAGCTTCTCTGGGCAACATGTTCCAGTGCCTCACCACCTTCTGAGTAAAGAATTGCTTCCAAATACCTATTCTAAATCTACCCTCTCTTAGAGTAGAACAAGCCATTACTCCTTGGCTTATCACTACACTCCCTGAAAAAGAGTCCTTCTCCAGCTTTTCTATAGGCCCCCTTAGGTACTGGAAGCCACAATAAGGTCTCACCAGAGCCTTCTCTTCTCCGGGCTGAACAACCCTAACTCCCTCAGCCTGTCTTCACAGGAGAGATGCTCCAGTCCCTTGATCATCTTCATGGCCCTCCTCTGGACCCTCTGGCTCTAACAGTCCCACATCCTTCTTGTGCTGGGGGCCCAGACCTGGATGCAGGGCTCCAAGTGTGGCCTCACTAGGGCAGAGTAGAATGGGACAATCACTTCCCTTGACCTGCTGGCCACTCCTTTGTTGATGCAGTTGTTATTCTGAACTGTAATTGCATACTACTGGCTCATGTCAAGCCTTTCATCCACCAGAACCTGCAAGTCCTTCTCAGCAGGGCTGCTCTCAATAAGTACCTCAGCCGGTACTCATGTCTGGTATTGCCCCAACTTAGGTGTAGCACCTTTCTCTTGGACTTGTTGAACCTCATTAGTTTCATGTGCGCCCACTTCTCAAACTTATCCTGGTGCCTTTGAATGGCATATTTTCCTTCTGTTATATCATCTGCACCACTCAGCTTGGTGTCATCTGAAAATGTGTTGAGGGTGCACTCCATCCCATTGTCTTTGCCATTGATAAAGGTATTGAAAAGCACTGGTCCCAAGACAGACCCCTGAGGGATACTACTAGTCACTGGCCTCTACCTGGACATCGAGCTTTTGACTGCAACACTCTGTGTGTGGCCATCCTGCCAGTTCCTTATCCACTGTGTGGCCCAGCCATCATATCCATATCAGGATGTCACGTGGGACTATGTCAAAGGCCTTACAGAAGTCCAGGTAGATGACATTGGTTGGTCCTCCTTTGTCAACTGATGCTGTCACTCCATCACAGAAAGCCAATAGAGAGTTTTGGCATGATTTGCCCTTGGTGAAGCCATGCTGGCTGTTTCAGATCAACTCCGTGTCCTGCATGGGCCTTGATATTGCTTCCAGGAGAGTCTGTTCAATGATCTTCATATGCACAGAAGTGAAGCATAACATCAGGCCTCATAAACTTGTACCTGTTCAGGTTCATCAGGTGGTCTCAAACCTGCTCTTTGCTTACTATGGGAGGGACTTTGCTCCCTAGCCCTCATCTACAGGTTCAGGGAAAGAGGAGACGTGGGAAGCCTGCCTGCTAGTGAAGACTGAGAGAAAGAAGTTGAGTACCTCAGCCTTCTCCATGTCTGTTGTTACCAGTTCACCCTTCTCATCCATCAGAGGGGGAACACTCTCCTTGGCCTTTCTTTTCTGAGCAATGTGCCTATGGAAACCCTTCCTGTTATTCTTTGCATCCCTTGCCAAGCTCAATTCCATCTGTACCTTGATTTTCCTGATTTCATCCCTGCACATCCAGGGAGCATCCCTCTACTCTTCCCAGGTCAGGCGTCCCTGCTTCCACTCTCTGTGCATTTCCTTCTTGCACCTCAGTCTGACCTGCAGGTCCTTGGTCAGCCATCCCAGTTTTCTGCTCTCCCTGCTCACTTTCTTACACAGCAGGAAGGATGGAGAGTTACAGAATCACAGAATCACAGAATCATCTAGGTTGGAAGAGACCTCCAAGATCACCTAGTCCAGCCTCTGACCTAACACTAACAAGTCATCTACTAAATCATATCACTAAGCTCTACATCTAAACGTCTTTTAAAGACCTCCAGGGATGGTGACTCAACCACTTCCCTGGGCAGCCCATTCCAATGCCTAAAAACCCTTTTGGTAAAGATTTTTTTCCTAATATCCAGCCTAAACCTCCCCTGGCGCAACTTGAGCCCATTCCCCCTTGTTCTATCACTGGGCATATGAGAGAATAAACCAATCCACACCTCCTCCTTTAATGTACGTATAGAGAGCAATAAGGTCTCCCCTGAGCCTTCTCTTCTCCAGGCTAAACAATCCCAGTTCCCTCAGCCGCTCCTCATAAGACTTGTTCTCCAGACCCCTCACCAGCTCTGTTGCCGTTCTCTGGACTCTCTCGAGCACCTCCATGTCCTTCTTGTAGTGAGGGTCCCAAAACTGAACACAGTACTCAAGGTGTGGCCTCACCAGAGCCAAGTACAGGGAGAAAATCACTTCCTTAGCCCTGCTGGCCACGCTGCTTCTTATACAAGCCAGGATGCTGTTGGCGTTCTCGGCCACCTGAGCACACTGCTGGCTCATATTCAGCCGACTATCAACCAATACTCCCAGGTCCTTCTCTGCCAGGCAGCTTCCTAACCACTCATCTCCCAGCCTGTAGCGCTGCTTGGGGTTGTTGTGCCCCAGGTGCAGGACCCAGCACTTGGCCTTGTTGAACTTCATACAGTTGGCCTCAGCCCATCGGTCCAGCCTATCCAGATCCTCCTGCAGAGCCTTCCTTCCCTCGAGCAGATCGACACACGCACCTAACTTGGTGTCATCTGCAAACTTACTGAGGGTGCACTCGATCCCCTCGTCCAGGTCATCGATAAAGATATTAAAGAGGACCGGCCCCAGCACTGAGCTCTGGGGGACTCCACTAGTAACCGGCCTCCAACTGGATTTGACTCCATTCACCACAACTCTTTGGGCCCGGCCATCCAGCCAGTTTTTAACCCAACGAAGCGTACGCCAGTCCAAGCTGCAAGCAGCCAGTTTCTTGAGGAGAATGTTGTGGGAAACGGTGTCAAAAGCCTTACTGAAGTCAAGGTAGATCACATCCACAGCCTTCCCCTCATCCACCAGGCGCGTCACTTGGTCATAGAAGGAGATCAGGTTCATCAAGCAAGACCTACCTTTCATAAACCCATGCTGACTGGGCCTGATCGCCTGGTTGCCCTTCAAGTGCCTCATGACGACATTCAAGATAATCTGCTCCATGAGCTTCCCTGGCACTGAGGTCAAACTAACAGGCCTATAGTTCCCCGGGTCTACCCTCCGGCCCTTCTTATAGATGGGCGTCACATTTGCTAGCCACCAGTCGACTGGGACCTCTCCTGATAGCCAGGACTGCCAATAAATGAAGGAAAGCGGCTTGGCCAGCTCCTCTGCCAGTTCTCTCAGTACCCTCGGGTGGATCCCATCCAGCCCCATCGACTTGCGTACATCCAAGTGCAACTTCATACAGCTGGCCTCAGCCCATCAGTCCAGCCTATCCATATCATCCTGCAGAGCCTTCCTACCCTCGAGCAGATTGACACATGCACCTAACTTGGTGTCGTCTGCAAACTTACTGAGGGTGCACTCGATCCCCTCATCCAGATCATCGATAAAGATATTGAAGAGAACTGGCCCTAATACTGAGCCCTGGGGGACTCCACTAGTGACTGGCCTCCAACTGGATTTAACTCCATTCACCACGAGTTCTTGTGCTCTAAGAAAAAAACATCCTTAAAGAGTTGCCAGCTCTGCTCAGCTCCTTTGTCCCTAAGGACAGTGGTCCAGGGGATGTCATCCACTAGGTCTTTAAACTTCTGGAAGTTCACTCTTCGGAAGTTCAGGGTCCTGACTCTGCTCTTTGACAGGCTCATATTCCTTGAGATCACAAAGTCAACAAGGGCGTTGTTACTGCACCCCAGACTGCCTCCAATATTAACCTGTTTATTGAGTTCATCTGCACTGATGAGCACCAGGTCCAATAATGCTTCTCCTCTGGTCGGTTTGTCTAATACCTGGACCAGGAAGTTATCCTGAATACACTCCAGGAGTCTCCTGCATTGCTCAAAGCCTGCTGTGTAGCTTTTCCAGCAGACATCCAGGTGGTTGAAGTCCTCCATCAGGATGAAAGCGTGAAAGTGTGATGCTTCTTGTAATTGAAGCAAGAAAGACTCCCTTTGATCAAGCAGCCTGTAATAGACCCTGACCACAAGGTGTCCTGCATTGGTCCAGTCCTAACATTTTACTCACAAGCTCAGCCTGTCCATGGCTGTTTCTCAGAGACAGCTCTTTGCAATCTATCCCTTTCTTAACATAGAGGGCAACATCCCCACCTCTCCTTCCCTGCCTATCTCTTCTGAAAAGTTTGTAGTTCTCTACTCCAGTGTTCCAGCTGTGTGATCCATCCCACCACATCTCTGTGATAGCAAACAATTTATATTTTTCTAATTGCGCCATTGCTTCCAACTCTGTTGTTAGATTTTTTCTGTGAAGGATTTCCAAACAGAAAAGATGTATCATGAAGCACACACCATGGTCTTCACAGATTAGTTGAAAAATATGTTGTAGCATTGCTTTCTCACTGCAGTAAATTTTATTTTTTTTTTTTTTTAAAATTTCATAAAGTCATTATTCTGGGCCCACTAGTTTTACTATTGGAGTTCCTAGAACTAAAAGTTTTATTTTTAACTCTAGGTGTTTAAATTGTTTCTAATGAACACACTTGCAAAAATGAAGAATCTGAATATGATTAGGCAGTTAATTATATCTCTCTAGTTCTTGTCAGAGGAGCTCCATGAATGCGTGGATATTTTACTGACATTGATTAGGACAATCATTTCTAATTATTTATTGTATAATCTTTCTGAAGAATATTAAAAGATTTTTTAAAATATAATCAAATATTTGAGAGAAAGAAGGTAACAACTGGGAAAATATATATATATATATTGTTGGTTGGTGAGAAACTGAACACAAGCCAGCAATGTGCGCTTGAAGCCCAGAAAGCCAACAGTATCCTGAACTGCATCAAAAGAAGTGTGACCAGCAGGTCAAGGTAGGAGATTCTCCCCCTCTACTCTGCTCTCGTGAGACCCCACCTAGAGTCCTTTGTTCATCTCTGGGCTTCCAATATAAGAAGGAAATGGAAGTATTAGAACAAGTTCAGAGGAGTTCACAAGGTTGATCAGAGGGCTAGAGTGCCTCTCCTATGAAGACAGGCTGAGGGAGCTGAGGTTTTTCAGCCTGGAGAAGAGAAGTCTCCAGGGAGACCTTACAGTGGCCTTCCAGTACCTAAAGGCAGCCTACAGGAAAGCAGAAGAGAGACCTACTATCAGGGAATGCAGTTAGTGGACAAGGGCTAATGGTTTTAAAGTAAGAGAGGATATGTTTACATTAGATATACGGAAGACATTCTTTACTATCAAGGTGAAGAAGCACTGGAATAAGTTGCCCAGAGAAGCTGTGGGTGCTCCACCCCTGGTGGTTTTCAAGGCTAGGTTGGATGGGGCTTTGAGCAACATGGTCAAATGCAATGTGTCCCTGCCGTTGTCAGTGAAGGTGGAACTACATAATCTTTAAATTCCTTTCAAACACAAATCATTCTATCATTAGGAAAACCACAAACTGATCACAGAAAAAGTGAACATATAGAAAAAATGAAATGTATTTCATTCCACACAATGTTTTTTTTTTTTTTTTCCTGATAAAGCATTATTGTACAACTTTAATAGATTAGAATAGAACAGATCAGTTGGAAGAGACCTTCAAAGATAATCTAGTACAACTGCCTGACCTCTTCAGGTCAAATGAAAATAACTTCCTTCCTTCCTTCCTTCCTTCCTTCCTTCCTTCCTCCCTCCCTCCCTCCCTCACTCCCTCCCTTCTTTCCTTCTTTCTTTTTCTTTCTTTCTTTCTTTCTTTCTTTCTTTCTTTCTTTCTTTCTTTCTTTCTTTCTTTCTTTCTTTCTTTCTTTTTCTTCCTTTCTTTTTCTTCCTTCCTTCCTTCCTTCCTTCCTTCCTTCCTTCCTTCTTTCCTTCCTTGCTGTTTTTCTCTCTTTCTATTTTTGATGGCAGTAGAACTTTTTGACATGGTCACTGCTTCTAACCTTACTGTCGTTTATTATCAGTAAGTCATTTTATTCTGAAAATATCTTCTTATTCTGTCACTGAAGAGTCATAATAGCCATATCAAAATATAATAATCCTATATTATTGTGAAACATCCAAGTAATTATTTAGTAGAAATTTGTTACATTAGGGGAAAGAAATGTAAATTTATTTTTAAAAACTTTAAATCCATACTTCTTTTTTTTTAACTCCACCGTATAATCATCTGGGCGGTAAATAAATATGAATCAGTCATATATTGTTGATCCAATGTAGCTTTTGCTCTGTATTTTGCTTCTTCCAGATGAGAATAGTAAATTATTTTGTAAATCTGAGTTACCAGGGATTATATTCAGTCCCCAAACAAAACTTAGTTTACAGGCAGCCCAATTCCTCTTAACTATGTTTCACTGTAGTTTGTGTGCAATCAAGCCAATGGAAAAAAAATATCTTAGTAACTTGTGGAAATAAGTGGTGGTCACGTTAGAGTATATGAAATATTAAATGACTATTTAAAAGAAAAAAAATACAAAAATTTTCATGGTATGTAGAAATTCTGTCTCATTAGTAGTAATAAATGCTAGTACAGTGGTGCACCATCTTATGTTGTTTACATGGAAAATAAATAAGTGCAGTGGATATGGGGTTGCTTAAATAGAATGGAGGGGACAGATTTTGGAAGTCATTTCAGTGTTTTAATGTCCTTTTGGATTACATTAGATAACATATGTAAAATCCCCTCACACCTCAAAAGTTACAAACAGGACTCAGTAGAGGAAATACTGGAAAATGGTGTTTCAGAAATAAAATATGCTGTGTAGGCCTAATAACTGTGAAACCAAAGTTCATGTTAGTTCTGTGGATGCCTCAGGCTCTGCAGCAGTGACTAGAAACATCCACAATAAAGGCTACCTTTGGTACCATATTCATTTGTCTGGGATGCTCCATTATTAGTCAGTTCCAAAGTTTTGGGGTCTGCTCTGACAATCTAAATCTTTCAACCACCTGAAGGCTGGAATTAGTTTGTGGTACAAGGTCTCTGTGTTTGTCCTAGGTTATCAGTTCTAACTCTACAGTAGAAAAATCTAAATGCTGTCAGGTCCTCTTCAAATGACATTAGATTTAGCACTGTATACACAATCTCTTGCTTTTCTGGAAAATTGTGCTATATTTTTGTAGACCTCTTAGGTACCCAGATTTGGGGACTGAAGGCTATTTATTGCATAGAAGAAAAAGAGTACCTTTTTAACAGTATGATATATAAAGGAATCAAGACAAAAATATTACAGTTCATACGGCTCCCAGTTTTGCTTCCTATTTTCAGGAAGGACCATCTGGCTAAGTCAAAAAGAAGAAATTTAGAGGTTTCTTTATGTCCATGATTGATTGAACACCTTAGTAATTTCGCAACTGCTGTATATTTATTACAGGCAGGCTGTGTGCGCTGTCAAGGCAGTCCAGTCATACAGCTTCGTTTAATATTTCTTAAATTGTGGTAGTATCTTTCCTTTATAGTGCACTGTGTCTTTTGGCCTACGGCTAAAGTAACCATATCACCATGAGATACCTAACTATTCATTGTTGTGGATTTCACTTTTTCTGTCATTCAGATTTGCAGATGGCAAGATAATAATTTTTATCATTATGCTCTTTTTATTTTATTCCTTTCAGAAACATAGGGTGCCAACTTGAACTGAATTACCAGATTGTCCCATTCCAATTGCTCAGCGGGCCATTCATGAGTCACCCATAGTGAGATGAAGACACAAGGAAGGTCAAATGCTGTCCACCAGTTTATTACTTTTGTATGAAAATATCAAAAGAGAAGTGAAAGCTAAGAACGGGTGTTGTGGTTTAACTCGGCCGGCAGCCAAACACCACACAGCCATTCACTCACCCTCCCCCCTCCCTCTCCGGGATGGGGGAGAGAAACGGGAAAGTGAAGCCTGTGAGTTGGGATAAAGACAGTTTATTAAGACAGGAAAATAATAATAATTAATAATAATAATAGTGAGTACGAAACAAGTGATAAACAATGCAATTGCTCATCACCCACTGACCGATGCCCAGCCTATCCCTGAGCAGCTGGCCCCCCCACCCCAGCTAGCCACCCCTATATATTGTTTAGTATGACATCAGATGATATGGAATACCCCTTTGGCCAGTTTGGGTCAGCTGTCCTGGGTCTGTCCCCTCCCAGCTCCTGCCGCACCCCTAGCCTGCCCGCTGGCAGGACAGAGTGAGAAGCTGAAAAGTCCTTGGCTTAGTGAAAGCACTGCTCTGCAACAATTAAAACATCAGGGTGTTATCAACACTCTTCTCATCCTAATCCAAAACATAGAACCGTACCAGTTACTAGGAGGAAAATTAACTCTATCCTAACTGAAACCAGGACAAGGAGGGAGTGATAGAAAAAGTATTGAAATATAAGCAAAGGTGTCTTATAGATTGCAAGAGATAGCTTGCAATCACATTATGGATGTTCTTATTTCTGATTGGTTAAGACCACTGCCACTAGGCAGGGAGACCCCCAGTACCACATGCCTAGCACGTGCCATACTGACATTTTTGTCCTGCCCATGCATTCTGGTCTGTTCAGCCACCAGCCAATCAAGAAGAGATGTGCTAGCCATTCAGATAGGTAGGTCTATGTTGCTAGGTAGGAAATTCTGCAAACAATGTTTGAGACAGAGCAAAAATGCTGTCTTCCACGCAGATTAACAAATTATATTAATAAGTCGTGATATATTAATACAGTCGGCTACTTACCAGACTGGGGAGAACTTAAAATGTTACAAAAGATTGCTTGAAGTTCTCAAATTATGTGTTTTTCTTTCTGACTAAAGTGTCCTATGTTAGAGCCAGGCATGGACGGATACCTGAAGTGTAAAAAAGTTATAATAAACTTAACTAACTCCTTAAGTTATCACAATTGCTTTCATCAAGTTCAAAAGAAAAATCAGCCTAAAAGTCACCTTATAGACAGTTGCTGCAAAATGCTCTCTCACTTTTGTTACTCAGGTCTGAAGTGATTCCACTTGTTAGTGTAATACTGTAGCATCATGCCTCATCATATCAAAGACAAATCACTTTTTCTCAGAAACAAAGCCTATTTTTTTTTTCAGTTTTATTTTGTTTCCTTAAGTTTCCTAAGAATTTTCTTAGGCAAAATCATGACTTCACTTAAATCAGATCTTGGAATTATATTAATATTTTGAAGTATTGACATATAAAAAACAGTTATGTCAGAGAATATAAATTACCATCTACTTTTCCCTCAAGTAACCTGTGCACATATCTTGCTCAGCTTCTTAAAAGCTATAGAAGTCATGAATTTTCAAATAACCATTCAGTAAATCAGTCAATCAATCAATCAATCTCTTACCTCAAAATGTTTCTTCTCCAACACAAATTAGAAGACCCAGCCCTGCCTTTTGGAACATATTTTATGGTAGTGACTTCAATACTTTTCAACTGTGTATCCTGAAATTGTTAGGAAGACCCCAGGTTCCTCAGTCCCTTTGGTTTTTGGTCCTGGAGATAAACTGAAGGGCTTTGTGGAAATTCTGAGACCAGGCTGGCGCACACTGATTGCAAAATAATTCTGGAGCTTGTGCCACTGGTTAACAGAAAATGGGATTAAGGGAATATAAAATCTATCTCCCACAGCTGCACTCAGCAAATTCAGATAGACTGAGCCCAAACTGGATACAACTAGGAGACCTAATCTAATTTTACCTATGTATGTGAGTAATGATTTCCATTAGACAAGGTTTTGATTTGCATTTCACAAGGTTTTTCTCAGTTGACTGCAATTTCTTAATGCCAAGTATTTTCTGTCACCATTTCGTTATACTTTTGTACAAATTTTTAAATGTAAATACTATTTTCAATCCACTACACATTCTTGTAATTTTCAGAGCTTGAAAACAATTCCTTAACTACATTGTGAGGGTTTTAAACTCACAGTGTACGGAGTGGTTGTGTAGTGTGAGACATACTTGATTTTCCATAAATGTAGGAAGAAACATTCTTGTCCTGGAACTATTCCCTACAGACTTCTTTTTCTGGGAGAAAGTTGTCAGTGGTAATTAATAACATCTTAAAAAAATGAAACTCAAACCGTAATATGCTGGTACATTTAAATAACTATAGGATTTTTTCTCCTTAACGAATTATGTTTTGTAGAAAAAGGAAAATCCCCAGTGATTTACAGATGAAAGTGAAGCTGTGTCCCTGCTGTAAGCAATTCCATGTGCTGTAGTACCTGTTATATTTATCTTGCTTCACGTACCTTTCCAGTTATGACATCTGATTGATTTCTTTTGTAATCGGGCATCAGGATTGCCATTTGTCTGAATCTAGTCCTTGTGTAAAACACCCAAGTTGAAGATTTAAAATAGAGGTCTAGAAACTGGACTGAAGAAGCATGTACTAGGATAATAAATATCAATTATAATGGAGCTATGGGTGCTGGCTCAGATCCATTTATGCCATGTGCCCACAGAACAGCTTTGCATAAGTAGTTTAGTTGTCTAGTGCATTAGATGGCTTTTTCCCTACTGAAAGTGCTTTTGAGCGGGGGAGAAACTGGTTTGTTAATTAGGTGTAAGGTTCATTAGAACTCCTTCAAATCTTACAGTAAGAAAAGAACAGCCACATATATGACAGATTCCCAATATAAATAAATAACGTCACCAAAATTTGTGGTCTCTAACAATTAAGTCCTAGTGGAAATGTATTAGGTAGTCTTCAATTCTGGTGGGAAGAAACCTGAAGGACACATTTGTTGTTCTAGTATGTGGGTCCGTACCTATGG
This sequence comes from Cygnus olor, assembly GCF_009769625.2. NCBI lineage: Eukaryota > Metazoa > Chordata > Aves > Anseriformes > Anatidae > Cygnus > Cygnus olor. The sequence continues at coordinate 13,889,371 of NC_049176.1, read as the reverse complement.
TTGCTTGCATATAGCAAGGAAACAATAGTCTACTTCTGATCCGTTACTCTAGTAAAGCTGATATTTCATCTATGACCCTGAAATATTGATATGCCTTTTTGTTTTGCCTTTGGAAGTTCTGTTTTGGAAGTTATGGTTTTCTGTCCACCATTACAATGATGGCACTGCTAACCTCTTGATTCTTATAATACCGTCTTTCTAAAATAATGTAGAATTTAACATACAAACTGACTTTCTAAAATAACCTAGAATTTAACATAGTTATATTTTTCTATGGACCTTTGTCCAATTGTTTACTAAATGATAAGGATTTTTTTTTCTTTTCTGTACAGTAAATCATAATGAAAACTGTTCATAAAACTTGGGGGGGGGGGGGGGGGGGGGGGGGGGGGGGGGAGAGGGAGGGGACCTTCAGATAAAAGTAACAAAGCTAGAAACATTTAAAAAGCTCAGCATCCACAAGCAGTTAAAGGGATGCCATCTCTTTGTGGGATTGATTTATTTGTATTGAGTGGCAAAATCCCCACCGATTTCAAGGCGGGATAAAATCTAATCCAGCATGTTGAGATGAGCTCATGTTTAGGTCATAGAGCTCTTTGAACATTTGTCTACTATCAGTACTTGCTGCTGAGAGACGAGCGCTTTTAGAAGGCAGCTTCTTGCTTAGGTGCCTAAATGAGAATCTGATTTCTTTTGAAACCCTGGCATCCTATATGGAGTGATCTTCAGTCAAAAATCTGGGCTCCTTTGAAATACTGATTTTGTATAAATACCACATGGATAATCTTTGACTGTTATTATCAACACAGCACTGCTAAGATTAGTACTTATAAATATAGAGGAATTAGAAAAAATGTAGAAAATATAATTTGATTAAGCTGAAACTGAACTTGGCAAGAGATGAAAAGGCTAACATGAAGGGGATTCTATAGGCACATTGGTCAGAAAAGAAAGACCAAGGAGAGTGTACCCTCTGATGGATGAGAAATGAGAAGTGGTAACAACAGACATGGAGAAGGCTGAAGTACTCAACAACTTCTTTCTCTGTCTTCACTGGCCATCAGGCTTCCCACATTTCTCAAGTCCCTGAACCTCTAGAAAGGGATCGGTTGAGAAAAGTCTCTCCCATGGTAAGTGAAGAGCAGGTTTGAGGCCACCTGATGAAATTGAACAGGTACAATTCTATGAAGCCCAATGCCATGCAGCCCAGTGTCCTGAGTGAATTGGATGATGGAGTTGCGAAGCTTCTTTCCATCATATTTGAGACGTCATGGCAGTCAGGTGAAGTCCCTGGTGACTGGAAAAAGGGGTGTCCACTCCCATTTTTAAAAAAAAGGTAGAAAGGATGACCAGTAAGCCTCACCCCTATGCCTGAAACGATCATGGAACAGATCCTTTTGAAAACAATATCAAGGCACAGGCAAACCAAGAAGGTGATCTGAGACAGACAGCAAGGGCAAATCATGCCAAAACTCTATTGGCTTTCTGTGGTGGAGTGACGGCATCAGTTGACAAAGGAGGACCAACCAATGTCATCTACCTGGACTTCTGTAAGGCCTTTGACATGGTTCCACATGACATCCTGTCCTGGTTTCAGGTAGGACAGAGTTAATTTTCCTCCTAGTAGCTGGCAGGGTGCTATGTTTTGGATTAGAATGAGAAGAGTGCTGATAACATGCTGATGTTTTAATTGTTGTAGAGCAGTGCTTACACCAAGCCAAGGACTTTTCAGCTTCTTGCTCTGTCCTGCTAGTGAGCAGGCTAGGGATGCAGCAGGAGCTGGGAGGGGACAGACCCAGGACAGCTGACCCAAACTGGCCAAAGGGGTATTCCATACCATCTGACGTCATGCTGAACAGTATATAGGGGTGGCTAGCCGGGGTGGAGGGGGGGGGCCGGCTGCTCGGGGATAGGCTGGGCATCGGTCAACGGGTGGTGAGCAATTGCATTGTGCATCACTTATTTCGTACACATTATTACTATTAATACTATTATTATTATTATTATTATTATTGTTATTCTTTTCCCTGTCTTAATAAACTGTCTTTATCTCAACTCACAGACTTCACTTTCCCGTTTCTCTCCCCCATCCCGGAGAGGGAGGGGGGAGGGTGAGCGAACGGCTGTGTGGTGTTTGGCTGCCAGCCGGGCTAAACCACAACACATCCTTATCTCCAAAGTGGAGAGATATGGATATGATGGGTGGACCACTCAGTGGATAAGGAATTGGCTGGATGGCCATGCACAGAGTATTGCAGTCAAAAGCTCAATGCCCAGGTAGAGGCTGGTGACTAGTAGTGTCCTTCAGGGGTCTGTCTTGGGACCAGTGCTTTTCAATACCTTTATCAATGGCAAAGACAATGGGATGGAGTGCACCCTCAACACATTTTCAGATGACACCAAGCTGAGTGGTGCAGATGATACAACAGAAGGAAAATATGCCACTCGAAGGCACCAGGGTAAGTTTAAGAAGGAGGCCCACATAAAGAAAGATGGAGAGTGACTTTTTACACACTCAAATAGTGATAGTACATAGGGAAAGTGTTTTAAACTAATATATATATATACATATATATATATATATATATATAAATTGAGATTTAGATTAGATATCAGGAGGAAATTCTTTACTCAGAGGGTGGTGAGACTCTGAAGCAGGTTTCCCGGAGAAGTTGTGGATGCCCTGTGAAAGTAACTAGGAAAATCACCAATCATAACTAAGATATGCTTGACTAGAGTCACTCAAGCTCCACCTAAAAGATAGAAAATAATATAAATTGGCCTAAGAGAGAGGGAATGTCAATGGAAGATACCACCATCAGGGGAGATACCATCCCAAGGGAATACACCATCCTGAGGACCTCCTGACTCCTGGGATCAGTCGACGGCTGAGCCTCTCTTCCTCCCCATTGGGACACCTTTGGGTGAGATATGAACACTTGCTTATACTGTGTGTCTCTGAGGAAACTTAGAAATCTCTATAGAGTCCTTGCGCCTTCTAACACATTAATTTCCAGGCTGCGCACCTGTGTATTTCATGTATGCTAGCTTGCTTTTGCAGACAGTAACTATCACCAGCAATCCAAAGAACCTGTGTACCTGTTGCTGTAATAATCGGCTACACCCCTTAACGCGACATGCCCTGATCTAGTTGCTGGCATTCATGATCATGGCAGGGGGATTGGAGCTAGATGATCTATAAGGTCACTTCCAACCCAAGTCATTTTATGATTCTATGATTATGCTTTTGTCTTATTTTCACAGTGCTCTCATGCTGAGCAAAACAAGATCTCAAGTCCTTGCACTTTACTTTAGGAAATTGATTAAACTAAAACAGGACTATATCTGAAACAGAATGCCAGAATTAGGAACTGAAGTCAGAGTGTCTGTTGGTGTATTTCTTCCTATGAGGCAAACTCATGTCAGGAAGACTCTTGTGTGCTTCTTGTGCCAAATATGTGTAACATGAAGTCCTGTCATTAACTGATTTTTTCTTCATATAGCATATCATCCTCTTCTAAGATGATATTTTTCTGTGAAAGAAAGAAATATGTGTTTTTTGATGAAGCCAAAAAGGTATTCTGACAGCAGAATATGATGCTGCTCTGTCTAGTTACCTTTTATGGGCTTCATTTGATGTGCTGTTTTTTTGGTTGGTTGGTTGGTTGGTTGGTTGGTTGTTTTTTTCCCTGAGATGCACGAGCACTTGATTTGATTTTTCAGTAGCTCAGACATGTTTGGTTCAGCTAAAATAAGCATTGCAATTTGATCCCTGGTGATTTATCATGGTTTGGATTCATCTGTGCTCTCATTTTGTTGCCTAAGTTTTATAGACTTCCTTATGAGGCTGATTACTACCATAAAAGAAAACTGTATGAAACCTGGCCTTCAAACTCTAGTTGTAAAATCTTTATCAATGATTCATTCTTTTTGAAAAGTTGTTTTAGTTTTCCTTATATTAGCATATGAAACACTGTAGCTGAATGGGATAGCTCTTTCAAATATAATAAGCCTCTATAGTACAGTAGTGTTGCCAATTAATGTTTTGACTCACAAGTGAATGTAAGTGCAAAAGAAATTAAAAATAACACTTGTAAGACCAATATAGGTGAAAATGAAACATTTCAGCATTTATAATAAAAAGTTGTGAATTTTGCTGAATTCTGCTTTTGAAAGCTGCAACATAAATTCAGAATAAAACACAGCACTGAAAATACGATCAGATGGGTCAGAATTCTAGTATTGGAGGCTGCATCTTCAGAATATGAGTAAGTTCCAAATAAGGCAATATAATTTTGGTTTTTTTTTGTTTGTTTATTTGTTTGTTTGCTTGTTTTGCATAGGAAACATCCCTAAGAGGAAGCTGGGCTGACAGAGAAAAAAAAAAAAAGTCAAGAAGAGAAATCTATGAATTCTTCTGAATATTAAAGGTAAGTTAGTTTAGAAAGATACTGACTCATAATTTCCTTGCCAAAGACTTGATATTTTGCATGAATGTAATTAGGGTTCAGAGAAAGAAGCTTTCCCATACTCAGAAGAAAGAAAAAAGAGTTCTCCACATAACTGTGAGGCAAGTCGTGTTCTTTTTCATAAGACAAATTGATTGAGGAAGGTAGAAAAGGTGATTCTACCAAATATGCTGAGATATCTTTCTTGTTAAGTTGAATTTGGAGGATATCCATGTATAAAACAATGTCAGTCAGAGTGCTCCCGATGGATATTATATTGAGCCAACAGCCATATATATGAATGCTTTTCATTGACTTCGGTGTTGCAGAATGAAGTGGGAGAAGAATGTCCAAGATATGATTCCTTTTATTACAACTAATGTTGAAAGTAACATTTTACCTGGCCTGTCAACACCTAATAATTAGTTACCACCATCAGTTCCATTTCCACCAGTCAAATTGTGAGTCTTGCTGATTAATTTGACATTTTAATAGTAAAGCAATCTCTGCTACCTGATTTAATCCCTTTTTGTTTTTTATTTTTTCTAACTAGTGCCTCATTGAGAGAAGTTGAACCAACAGAAATACCTAAAGGGTTTTAATCAGTTTAAATTAAAATAATGATTTCCCAAACTAGAAACACCTACAGTATATATCAATATAAATTCATCAGAATGACAACAACAACTATTAATAAATACCAGGGAGAAATCCAAAATAAATAAAATCTTGATCTACAAACATGCAAGAAATATGGTATGTATTATGCATGTTACTGTAAAGACTTCTGTATTTTTCACAACACTCTTAAAGGCAAAAAAATTTATCTAAAATTCATGATGTCATTTCACTTACTGTAATCCCAGGAGGCACTGCTAGCAGGTAATTATTTTTGATAACTTTCCTTCCCACCCTGGAGCACTTCTTTATGTGCACTGAGTATATTTAACACTTCATTATCCAACAGCCATTTATCATACCTATGATTAGTTGTTAAATAAGTGAAAAATACAGATTTTATTTTATTTTATTTTATTTTGCTGCCAGTGGTGACGTTTTGTGTTTTTTTTTTTGTTTCTGTTTTTTTTTTTTGTATTTGTTTTTGTTTTTGTTTGTTTGATTGTTTGTTTGTTTGTTTTTATAGGAACTTTTAAAAATACACACAAGTTGCTGTATTGTTCTGAATTCCTACTGGAAATAAATAAGCAAAATGAAAACATACCCTGGACAAGTAAAATAAAATCCTGTCATCTTTTGTGTCTGTTCAAGCAGGTACAATTTTGAAATTACTGACGTATTTTTTCATCTACCTTTAATAAATAGATATTTACTGAAAATGTTGACAAACCTCTTTTTATAGTATTGCCATTGGACGCTGATATAATTAAATCCCAGAATATGGCACAGTATGCTAGTGATAAAAACTGTCAGTAATTTTGCAATGATTTATGATCTGCAGCTAAGAGGAAAGCTCCAACAAGACAAGCAAAATTGTACACATTGTTAAGAGGAAACATTTTCCATTAAAGATTTAAAGGGAAATCTTATAATTAAGTTTTCTAGATAGAAGCTTTTCAAAGATATTTAGGTACCTACAGATACAAATAGGTGTCTTTTATGATACTAAAAGACAGTAGTTTGTTTATTTGTTTGTTTGTTTGTTTGTAGTAAGAGTCAAGTATCGATAAATATAAAAAAATCAAAGGTGATGCAGTATAAAAATGTTATAGGATTCAAAGGTTCTGTTTTCAGGTGAAATGAGTGTTTGCAAAATCTTTAAAAAAAAAAAAAAAAAAAAAAGCCATTAAACACAAATGCAAAGGTTTCCAGCAGCAGTGTCCATTTAGCTAAAACTAGCTCTCACACAGGTCTATATAGTATTGTCTATCAGTGGACAGACAAAGTGATTTATGGTATGTCAAGAAAAAATAGTAGTAGTAATGAATAACTAAACTTCAAAAGACACTCAAGAAAGACAACTATTATTTCAATGCCTTCTTATACTACATTCTCTTTAAGAAAACATACTAGGAAAAAATGTAAAAAGCACTTCAGGCTTGCTTTAACATGCTGCTTGTTTCTCCCTTCTTATTCCTTTCGCATTCTCTCTTCTCCCACTAAATGCTGAAACACATACTCTCACCTGTCAGCTTAGGTCCATTTCCACATTTCACAATTGTTTCTGTGTATGTGATATGTTTCTATACTTATAAGTTGAGTTGCTCTTCCTTCAATGGCATTTTGGAAAACCTATGGTGACCTGATGCACAACTTAAATGAATATAAGCAGGAAAAATAATTAATATGATTTCACTTTGAAAATTATCCTGTGGAAACATCTGGCTCATGAGCTGAAACTTAAAAGAGCAGATGACAGCCAACCTGCCAGTGAAAGATTAGGTGGACAGCTGAACAGATGTGACACTTTTTGAAGAAGACTTTTTTATTCCCGATAAATATTGTATCTCTCAACACGATACAAAGAGCAAATAGGGATGTAGATTCCAGTAGATTTCAGCTTTCACTCTGCCAGATGGTATTTGTACAGCAGAAAAATAAAAATAAAATCCAACAAATACATTGTTTTGTTTTGTTTTGTTTTTAGTAAAATGAAATGCTCTCTTCTCTGCTCATTGAAAACTGCAACATCAAAGTGCATCAAATCTTGATGCCTTTTGGATAAGCTGCAGAATACATTTTTTTCTAGAATATAAAACTCTGCAGTTCCAGGAACATCTTGGTAAATTTTCCAGACAAAGGATATTATAGTTGGCTTTAGATTTCTACTACAACTTCTTTTGTTTGACCCTGTTATAAATGGTAACTTAGGCTCAATTTGGTCTTCCACACAAATAAACCAGCTCTGATTTTGGCATCATAATTCTATGATGGGCCACTTCTGATAAAAATTTTTAGCCAATGGACTGTGTAGGTAAGATGACCTTTTCAATATCAAAGGAAGCCTCCGTTTGTTGATAGTTTCTTGATTCAGTATACCTTTTCTGTCAATCTAAAAACAGAATCAATGGATAAACAGCAATCTAATTGTTCTGTTAAATATTTTTCAATTCAGTTTGAAGATAATCACTGCTGTTTAGTGTAGTTGTTCTTACTCCTCCTATTATTTGAGAATAAGGGTATGAATATAATTTCTTATATTTAAAAAGTTTTAGATCTTCTTTCCTTTTTTGCCTCTTATCATTACCATAAATAATTTTGTAAGCGATCAAAACATTAAATTCAGCTCTGTAATGTGCAAGCAGAAATTTCGAAACAGTTATGCTGCAATTATACTTTTTGACCAGAAAGGAATTATATTACTGGAAAAAAAAAAAAAAGAAAAAAAAAAGAAAAAAGAAAAAAGAAAAAAAAGAATAACAATTATAAATTAAAAAAAAACACCACTGTAATTATAATCTTGGGAATAAAACCTGAATTCTAATAGTTATTAAAAACAAACAAAAAACATCAAATGGAAAATAATAAAGGCATCTGTCATATAAACATCTTTCCAATTCTGTGGAGTTACTTACAAAAAATAACTCTTTCACCATGTAACTACACTCTATCTTATATAAAACTACCATGTAATTGAAATCAATGTATTAAACACATTTTTAATGGCATTACACTTTAGTGAGTGTAGTGAAAGATTTTTCCCGCGCAAGGTCATGAACTTCTATTATGAAGAGCAGCTTCCATCTCAGCAGCTTAAAGACTTCAGGGTAAAGTATTTTAGATGAGTAAAACATTAGTGGTGATTATTCACTGTCAGGGCTATAAAAATAGAACATTTGATTAATACAGCTTTAGTAAATGTGTTGGCATTTTACAACATGTTGCTTTTACAGTTGTACCCTCATTTTTTATTGAATTGAATTATTTGCACCAATCTAGGTGTTTCAGCTACACTTTGTTAATATTCGTGTGAATAACTTATTCCTTTTCTTAATATAGTTGTTAAAATATTCATTGTTTTGGAAAAACAATGCTTTGCTGAATTTGTGAGTTACATGTTATTCATATGTTTGTGTAACTAAAACTAAAAAATGATGCAAAATATCACTTTCTGTCATCTTTCAAAGTATAAAACTCTATCAACAGAAGACATACTGGGTTCTGTGATGTTAAAAAACTTTCAGATTATGCCTTGGTTGCCAGCAGTTGGTAATCAAAATCATTTTCTCTCAGGAGAGTTATTACACCATCTTTATGCTATGCTAAGGTAATTCTTTCATGAGAGCTCAACATACAAAACAACACAACTGGAGTAAGAACAGTAAGGCTTTTCTCAGCACTGACATCAATATTGTTTGAATTCTTTGTGTTTTTTTGTGTGTGTGTGTGTGTGTGTGTGTGTGTGTGTGTGTGTCAGAATTGCAATTCCGTCCTCATTTCATTTTTTCCTCCGTGCAAGTATTGTTAACATGTCTTGCTGGAAATTAAAAGAAGAGTTTGACCTGTCAAACATTTAAAAGCTGCACTTCTAAAAACCCTGAGGGTTTTGTCCTTTTTGTTATTGAAAAGTACACAAATATACGTATACATATTGAAAACATGGTTGAATTATGAAGTCATGCATTCAAGCAATATAACTTATTTTCTACTAGTATCTATTGGTTTTCATTTTAATCATTCTGCACATATTTGATATAAACGTAGACATCAGAAGTCCAGGGCTTCTTCAGGGTTTCCGCAGGGATTCAGTGTTGATTAGCTTCATTATTATGATATAGGATTAGAAATGCCTCTGAACTCCAGAACTGCCACTCTGAACTGGCAGAGGAGTGAAAAGGCATCACAGGACTACTGTTAAATGGATACATTTTGTTCGGTATGTAAAGTACTCATGATTTCAGTGAGTGACTGGGTATATTTCACTGTATTTTCTTGCCTTTTATAGAACCCTAGTTCTACTAGATTATGTTAACGTGTCTTCAAATGATTTTCAATAGAGATGAAGTCTGAAGTCCTGTGAACCAAGAACAGATTTGGTTGTGTCCCTGTTAAAATGAGTTCTTCCACTGTATTTGACTGAGTGTGAAAAGAGCCCAGGTTGTCATCCATCATGTTATCAACAAGACTTGATATCAGGCAGAGATGCATAGATAAAATCAATCTCCCAATCTCCTTTTTTTTTTTTTTTTTTTTTAATATAAGAGTTTAACAATAATGTAATGCAAAAACTTCATAATCAAAATAAAGTAGTCCATAGAAATGAATGAAATGCTCTAGAGGGAGGAAAAAGTAGAAGCTGACAATAAGACAAAAACCCTGAAAATCATCACAGCTACTCTCATAAGGATAATGACACATCCTATGCCTCCCTTCATTTCTTTATCTGTTTTCCCATTATTACATTTCTTTCCTTTGACTCCCACCTTCCTAAAATTTAACCTGTTCTATTATTAGTAATATAAATAGTATTTCCCAGATATTCTCTTACATAGCTTCTTTTGTTTAACTCTTAATTAAGCTAAATTGTATTCTGGGTTGTATTCTGGGTTAAAGCTTTTTTTTTTTTTTTTTTTTTTTTTTAAGTTTTTACTACATTAAAATGGACTAGTATTCATGAATTATTCTGTTATAGCTGTAATTCTGATTTAATTTCAAATACTTAGAAAAGTGTTGAAGTCAACAGATACCCAGTTTAGATTTCAACCTGAATTGCATACAATGCAATTGAGGTTAAAAGTGAAGTTGTGATGCAATGCTATGCAAGATCCATTGTGCAGGGTGAGATTTATTCTTGTTACCTTTTCTGTATTCACTTGATCGAAATTTCTTGCCATAAAAAACTTTAATGTAAATCCTGAAGGCAAGAGATCTTGCTAATGACAACCTGTATCCCTTGGTATAGTCTGCAAATGAATAATGTAGCATAAATATAGCCAATGGCTAGGATTTGTGTTACGACTTTACAAATATGACTGTGTTTCACTTCACAAATATTTCTTAGGGAGAAGTAATATTTTCAGGAGCTTTTTCTCCATGTTGAAATCTCATTGTGCCTTTCAAAAGTCACAGCATATTGTTGTCAAAATATCAGAATGTTATTTTGAATACAAAACTGCAAATTTCTTCAGTTTACTAAAACTAGGACATATGCATTTTGATGCATAAATAAGTTTTTGTTCTGAATAAACGAAATGGAAATTTAAAAGACAGCAGTTATGACAAATACACTTCTGAACATTAAAAAAAATTATTACCATAATTTCTACTAATTTTCTTGCATTTTTCATTACATTCAGGCCTTGCTCAATTTACATGTCATCTCATACTTATGTTAAAACTATAGCCATTTTGGATTTCAGTTTAGTCCAATACCTGATTCCCTTTATAGTACACTACCTTGTTGATTTTAACCTGGTCTTGTATGTCTTAAGTTTTTTGGAGACACCATTAAAAGTACTGCTCAAGGAATGAATTATATATGTAAATATGTTTCCATAATTCCATTCATATTATATCTACTTTTTATTCTTTGTCAATCCTTCTGCTGTCAATGAAAGCTACATAGACACAGGAGAACATACCCAGAGACGCGCATGAGCACATAGCTGTTGAACAGATGTCAAGCATTCCCTAGCTTCCTCACTCCATTTCAACAGCGTACTTATTCTGAAGAATTTGATCGTTCAACTCATTAAAATTTATCAGGAAAAAATACATAATACAGGATTTTGTAACATTCTATTTTTCTTTAATAGGCACTGTCTAAAGCAATTTAATACATCTCAGTGACAAAGTTGCTCAGTTTTGTTTTTATTATACATTTTAAATTAATTTTTGCATTGTGTCCATAAAATGTATCCTAGACAGAAGGAGACATAGTAAATATGTCATATTCAATTGAAATATCACCTTGTGGTGTAGCCACTACTATAAATGAAATCATATCCAAAATGTTTCACAATAGAAAAGGTCAAGTTAGCAAAATAACTAACTGTTCAGGAACAGATTTTATGTCAGTGGACCAAATATCACGATGACTGTCAAAGAATTTTATTAAATAAAAAGTTTTAGGAATTAACCTTCTTAACTGAGTAAAGGTAAAGATATTTAAATTATTAAGTTCAACAGCATATAGCATATGGTATTATGATGATCTTGTTTTCGTAGTTGACTGCTTTCCTACCTGAGTCATGAAACAAAGGAAAAGAAACAAGCTCTTTCTAATTTTCTTGTGGCTCCTGTTTGGTTTTGTTGTTGTTGTTGTTGATGGTGGTGGTGGTTTGTTTGCTTCATAAAGACACGCTATCTCTTTACTTTTTTGTTGTAGTTCAGAGAGTCTGTTACATCTTTCTTCCCAAGGGGTTTTGGAATCAGTTAAGAACTGTAGGGACTCATTGTATCTAGAAAGCCCTAAAGCCCTACCTCCTATGAATGCAACAGTAGCTATTCAAGTAACGTGGTATCACAAGAAGAATGGAATTCAAGGACACGGCACAGTTTAAGGGCAATTTATGAAAAAGCTTTTGATAATATTGCTAGGAAATTGTTTATTATCATTATTTTAATATAAATAATATATCTTAATTTAATATAAATTTAAATAAATATAATTAATATACATTTAATAAATTAAAATTAATATATTTTAATTTTAATATAAATTGCTTAAAGTGTTTTGCATAGCTATACTAGCACTGAAACTTAGGAAATATTAACTATTAAACACTGCACCTCAGTTCATTTTAGTTTTCAGATAAGGGCTGTGTACGGCTGCTGAACAATACATGTATGTGTACTGCTTTCAATTATTCATCATACTTCACAATATAAAGTTCTTCTGCAAGGCTTTGAAAATAATATGATACTGTGATTTCTATTCAATTTCTTTTTCCTTTCCTCCAAATAAAGACAAAAAAAAAAAAAAAAAAAAAAAAAAAAAAAAAGCTATATATAGCTCTTCCCAATCTATTATTGTGTTAATATTCTAAACTGTGATTTACTCTAAATGGAAGCTAAAACACTGGATGAAAATTAAAAGGAGACAAAATTGAAATTAAATGAAAGAGATGTGGAAATGAATGGAAGAAATACTGATCTCCAAGTCATTAAACAACTCTCTGTTTTTCCACAAGCTGTAGAAGGCTTTCTTCACGGACTGACATTAATACTTCAGATCTCTGGATTTACCTCACTTCATGTAGTAGCAACTCAAAATAATCCACCCAGTCTATTTTTAAAATGCTATATTATGGCTGGACTGGCCTCTAGTGAAACTGAAAAATGGACATTAACATGGGACAGGAGAAAGCTAAATGAACTATCTTATCTCCAGAAGCAGTGAAGCATTGAAATGTAATCTGTACATTTCATTTTGAGTAGACAGGCCTGTCTCAACTTGAACCTGTAAGTCTAACTGGTACTTGTCAGATTCTCTGTTCTGCTTTGTTCTACATCACTGTATCAAAAGCAGAAAAAATAATAATATTTTAGTATTGGCTTGCATTAACAGAAAGAGAAAACAGAAAAAAAACAATACAAATTCATAGCAAAAGGTATGTTTAATTGTTATGAATCAGTTATTTTTATGAGACTGGTATTAATCTTCATTTTCCTTCAAACACATTAATATTAATGTGAGACAGGGTTTGTCTTACAGACTTTTGAAGCTCAAGTGATCAGAAGTTGAAACACAACTTAGTTTTAAATACATTAAAAAAAATTAAAGATATTTTATAACCAGTTTGTTTTACCTTGGTTTATTTTGGGAAATATGCCTTCGTATGTGTTTTCATTGTTTATATTCTGTGTACCTGGGCTATTTTAGATTTGTGAATATTTCCTTAAAATGCTAGTAAAAAAAAAAAAAAATGCAAAGCTGGTGCAATCTAGGGGATCTTGAAAAGTCTGAGAATGACTGAGTGAATTATGAGCCTTCTCTTCTTCAGGATAAAAAGACACAGGTTCCTAAAGTTGTTCAAATTTCTCATTCCTGATTGGCATTCTTTACAACTATGGTGAAATGAGAGAGCTTTCTGTGGCTGTAATGAAGTAAAAAATTGTTCTAGAGCAGTTAATTCTTTAATACATGCATTTTTAAATCCATTTGTACGTATCCCTGGCTCCTGAGACCATGGAAAACTCTAGAACAAGGAAGACTTACCCAAGGTGGAGGTGTACCAGGTTAGGAAGCACTTAAAAAAATTAAACATGCTTATATAGAAAGGGCCTGACAGATTGCACCCATGAGTTCTGAAGGAGCTGGCTGATATGTTGTGGAATATTGCCTTTGTAGAGAAGATTGAGCAAGACTCTTCTCAACAGTGCCCACTGACAGGACGAAAGGCAGTGGGCGAAGAGTAAAACACATGAAATTAACTATCACCAAAAAACACTTCTTTACTGTAAGGGTAGTCAAACACTGGAATGGGTTGCCTAGACAGATTGTTGATTCTCCAGCTTAGGAGATATTCAAAACAGGACGGAACACAATCTTGGAAAGCCTGCTCTAGCAGACCCTGCCTAAGATGGGAGACAAATCTACAGAGACTCCTTTCAGTTTAAATGATTTGTGAAATATAAACTTTCTACATACCTGAAACATTTAAATTATATGCGTATATAAAAAATATAAATTGTACACAGACACACTCGCATACATGTGTGCATTTGTGCACACGCTTTTTTTGCCATGGTCAAATGTGCATATAGTAGTTCTAATAAGATTTCATAGTATGAAAACTATCTCAGTCAAATACCAGTTCCAAGGGATACTTTCTTTGATTTTTGATAGTCATTGACAGTCAAAGAGAGCTTATAAGTAGCAGAAAATGTTTGCAATATTTTCCAGAATCAATCAGTCCAAATCTACCAATATTACAGACCTGAAGTTACTTCTCATCAAGTTTTACGGCTGCTGATAGTATATTTTAAAATAACTTGTCCACGATCTGTAAAACCCTAGGAATCTTTCCGACACTTTGTGTAGCTAAACTCTACCACACAGATCACTCACTGAGAAAAAGGGGGAGAAAGTATGAAGAAAAAGGGTTCCAGAGTTGAGATAAGAACAAGGAGATCACTCACCAATCACCATCACAGGTAAAACAGACTCAGGGTAGGAAGATTTATATAATTTAATGTCTGTTACTAACAGACTAGAGCAGTGAGAAACTAAAAGCAAACTAAAGACACCTTCCCATATCATCCACCTTCTTCTCCTCCCCCCAGGTAGCTCAGGAGAATGCAGAATAAGAGTTGTGGTCAGTCTGTAACACTTCATCATCTGCCACTCCTTCATATTCACTCTTCCCCTGCTCCAGCATGGGGTCCCTCCCACGGGATGCCATCCTTCCCGAACTGATCCTGAGTGGGCTTCCCACAGGCAGCAGCTTTTCAAGAACTGCTCCCACATGGCTCCATACCATGGGGTCCATCTGTCAGGAGCAAACTGCTCCAACATGAGTCCCCCACAGGCGGCAGCTCCCCCCAGACCCCCTGCTCCTGCGTGGGCTCCTCTCCACGGGCTGCAGCTCCAGCCCGGGGTCTGCTCCTGTGGGAGCTCTCCATGGGCTGCAGCCTCCTCCAGGCCACATCCACCTGCTCCACTGGGGGCTCCTCCATGGGCTGCAGCATGGAGATCTGCTCCACCGTGGGACCCATGGGCTGCAGCGGGACAGCCTGCTTTACCACGGGCCTCTCCACAGGCCACAGGGGAACTTCTATACCTGGAGCATCTTCTTTCCCTTGTTCTTCACTGACCTTAGTGTCAGCAGACTTGTTCCTCTCACATTGTCTTACTCTCTAGAGCTGATATTGCACAACTTTTTTTTTTTTTTTTTTTTTTTTTCCCCTTTCTTAAATCTGTTCTCCCTGAGGCACAACCAGTTTTGCTCATTGGTTCAGATTTGGCCAGTGGTAGATCCCTTTTATAGACATCTGGAACTGGCTTTTCTCTAATACGGGGCAGCTTTTGGACACTTCACACAAAGACCACCTCTGCAGCTTGCCCACAACCAAAACCTTGACACATAAGCCCAATAAAATTTGAAATCTCACTAAAACATCATACTTCTTTCCACCTAGCAACCTTCTTAACATTTGCAGAACTGGACTTTTTTTCCACATTAACAAATGTCCTTTTAGATTTTTTTTTTTCCTTTTTCTCTGTGTATATCATGAATATTTTTCTTTGTTACTTTTTTATGATCTAATATAATCTCTAGAAGTTATTTCTCATGCTTTATATAGTTTTTATTTTATTTCACTCTTTTAAAAATTATGGCTATTTTGTCCTCGTTTCACTTCACACTTCCTAACATGATGCAAAGAAGATGCTTTTGCATTGCTTCATAAGCATTTTGTTCATTTAGAATTGCAAATACAATTCCCCAGCCTTCCGCAATATGTGGCTGCCACAATCATGGATTCCATCATAGCATTTCATAGAACACATTTGCTGTGGAATACTGCTTATTTCTTTTTATGTCTGTTCATCCCTCATTCAGGGAAACCTGAAACATACTGAAAATGTAATTTCTTTTCTTACATCCAGCATGTGTTTTCTTCCCTCTTTTTTATAATTCAATTATTTTTAGAGTAAATTTTATTTATTAGTTTATTTAAAGATTTTTGTAGTTGTCCAATGAATGCTAGCCTATGAAACTAGCCTATGAAGCATCAGAAAAGAGCTGCATCAGTTTATACCTGCTTTGTCACTGCATTTCTTACAGAGAAGATCGAAGTCTTAGATTTGTGTTCTTGCTAGCAAAATTAGAAATTCCATGTTATTAATATGAGGAGTACTATTTTCTTCCTCAAAAGCTATTCAAAGTTATTTCTGTCTTCTGGTAATCAATCTTATCCCTCTTTCTCCACAGAAATGGTGAAAATTCCTGTATATTTGATTTATATATAGCTTACCAGTCAAAATGTCAAGGTGATTAAAAAATTAAAAATCAAAACAAAACAACAAAAAAAAACTTTGAAGATCATTTATAATTTTTCTCTGCTCATTCTATTGCTTATATTTATCATTAACCAAATTGCCTTTTTTTCCCCACATTTTTAATCTGATGTGTTTATTTATAAATAGTCTCTAAAACTATGCAGATTATATTCTTTGTAATTGCCTTTCCAAAGAGACAAAACGTTGAAGTACCTAAGTTCTGTAATGATTAAATCAATAAAAGTAGCTAAGTAGAAAACAAAATTCAAAAGATTGATTTTGTTGATGAGAAAATCTTGAAGGATAATGCCTTTCTATTAATAAACTCAGATACTTGTTAGCAGATAATGCTTTAACAGAATGTTTATTAGTTTACATTCTTTTGGGGGGTATTGTCAAAAAGCTGACTTGACTCTCTTGATTAAATTTAACAGAACTGCCTAGGATTCATAATACAGAGCTCAGCCTGGTTGGCACTCGTGAGGCTGTACCTTAAGCTGTCTGTCTTGTACATGATAAACTGGAGAGAGTTCAGCAGAGGATCAACAAAAAGCCTCACTAAATAGCATGCGAAGTACAAAGATATCCTAAGAGATTTACTTTTGTGGAGACTGAAAAGGAGAAGTCTATGGGCCAGGAAGAGGGGCAAAATGTGCTCTTTAACATCCTGATAGGCATTAGACATACAGACAGTCTTCTGAGCAAATAAGAGCAAATCAAAAAGCTGCAGTAATGAAAAGGAGGATTTTCACCATGAGGATGGTTCAGCACTGGCACAGTAGACCCCAAGAGGCTATGGGATCTCAGTACCTGAAGGTCTTCACAGCTCCAGGATAAAAGTTCCTGAGCAACCTCCACTAGCTTTTGTGTTGGCCCTGTTCAGAAAAGGATACAGAACTAGAGAAATCCTCCTGATGACCCTACCAACTACAGTTCTTTCAGGATTGTGGTATGCCATACAAGGCCAGCTAAGTATTTTCAGAACAGCAAACATCATCTGCAATAGCTTTCATGAAATGGGAACATTTTAGTAAAGAATCTGCTTTGGTGGAGTTTGCCCTACCTCATTTCAGGGCCTGATGTCTATAGATGCAAAAGAGGAGCATTTCAATTTTAGTTCAAAGCTTTACTGTCAAAATTGCAAGCATTTTCCTATTTTGGTTGTCCAGATAATTTCTTAATACTTTACTTGTAGCAAAACTATTCTGTCTCCTAATCCACCAGTATGCCATGGGAATCCTTATTTTTATATACTTTTGAAAAGATTGTTTACAGATAAGTTACAGTACTACGAATAGTTAAAGGAACTTTGACCTTTCATCAGAAATCAGAAATCAGAAAATTATTTTCTTCAGCACTTCACAGAAACTGCACAGTACTTTCAATATGCAAATAAGACGCAACTTGATCTACTCCTCCTCCACCAGAAGAAAATAATTAGATATCAGTAGAAAACCTGTGAAGTATAGCTATATTTCCAAACAGGAGTGCTTTTAATTCCCTTTATTTCTTCTCAACACTGTATCTAAGTAGTTGTTCTTGAATAGAGTTCTTTGTATAAAAGTGAAGCCAATTATAGGAAACAGACCCTCGGATACTTTAGAGCAACACGCTGCTGCAAATCATCACCTTAAACAGGTTATTTTCTTTGTAATACCTTCGTCACTTAGGTTAATTAAATTACCTTTATAATATTTCTGAAGAGTTTATATTCTATGAGGAAGGAACACCTTTACACATTTTTCAAAAGCTTTTATATTTTTACTTTTTGTTTGTGTAACCTTTGCAACATTTTAAAATACATTGGCACTATATTGCGAACTCTTCAATTTTCTTCCCTTTTCTGACAGTAAAGAGGTAAAAGACAGACAAGGTGAGCTTTCACCTTTTTTCATTCTATTAGTGGAAGGCTGTACATTATACATTAAAACATCCACCATAATGTTATTATATCACAACATCACCTGAAGTATTCACCTCCTTAGGACTGATTAATTTATAATTTCTTTATCTTATCTCATGTTTTATAATAATAATAATAACAACAACAACAATAATAATAACAACAACAACTATAATAATAATAATAATGTATTCCAGGGCAGCAATTCAGAAACTCTTATCATGAAGATTCTGGTTTCCCACGTACAAATGAAAGACTCATAAAGAAATCACAACTCCTTTTCACCAAAGTAACATAATTTACTTGTAGATATTACCCTTTCTATGTTAAGGTATATTTTCCTAGGCTAGTAGTCACTTAGGTCACAGGTTTGAGCATGGTCATGGTGTATATGGCACACCCTTTTATCATTTATTTTTATTATTTTAAGGCTGTTGAAAAACTTTGGGGAAAAACAAACAAGCAGGTAAAAACGTGAACATGCTTAAATCAAATATATTTAAGTTATGGTATGGATGTACTAGAAGCAAGCATACACGTTGTATTTATTGCTTAAGGAATAATTTTGCATAGCTTTGTGTTGTCATTGACTGAAATCATGTATCCACTTTTTTTTTTTCTTTCCTGCAATGCTTCGGAACAGTTGAAGAATATTAAAATAGAAAGTTAACATATTTGCTAATGAATTTTAAATCAGTCTTAATTCATATGGTGTATTAGCAACGCTAGGTTAGAGAGAGTATGTGGTTTGGTTCTGAGCGGTCTGGAAGCCTGCTGGTGATCAAGAAGCATTTGGACAGTGCTCTCAGACAGAATCACAGAATGGCCAAGGTTGGAAGGGGCCTCTGGAGATCATCTAGTCCAACCCCCTGCCGAGCAGGGTCACCTACAACACATTGCACAGGATGGCATCCAAGCATGTTATGAATATCTCCAGAGAAGGAGACTCCACAACCTCTCTGAGCAACCTGTTCTGTCACCCTCACAGTAAAGTAGTGCCCTCTCATAGGCACTTAGACACAGGGTTTGGTGTTTGGGTCATCCTGTGTGGTATTACACTGCTGAACACACTGTTGAACTCCACCATGACTACACTCTCACTGTCCCTCCTCAAAGAAAAAGTGTAAGAGATTAAGATGGAAAGGGCTCAAGGGTTGAGATAAGGACAGGGAAAACACTCAATTATTATGTGAACAGAATTAATATAGGGAGCAAACTGCTCCAACATAGCCCCCCCACCCCACCCCCCCCCACCCCCCATGGGCGGAAGATCCCCCCAGACCCCCTGCTCCTGCGTGGGCTCCTCTCCATGGGCTGCAGCTCTGGCCCGGGGCCTGCTCCTGTGGGGGCTCTCCATGGGCCGCAGCCTCCTGCAGGCCACATCTACCTGCTCCACCGGGGGCTCCTCCATGGGCTGCAGCATGGAGATCTGCTCCACCACGGGCCTCTCCACAGGCCACAGGGGAACTTCTGCTCTGTTCCTGGAGCACCTCCCGCCCTCCTTCTGCACTGACCTTGGTGGCTGCAGGGCTGTTTCTCACTCGTCTCTCACGGCTGCTGTTGCACAGCATTTCCACACACACACACCCCCCCCCTTGACTCTGTTCTCCAAGAGGCCCAGCCAGCATCGCCTACTGGCTCAGCTCTGGCCAGCAGCAAGTCCCTTCCCTTTTGGAACCAGCTGGAGCTGACTCTGATCTAACCTGGGGCAGCTTCTCGGCTCCGCTCACAGAGGACAACTCTGCAGCCCTCCTGCTGCTAAACCCTTACCACATAAACTCAACACAGCTGTTTCCATCTTATCAGAAATTATTGATGTCACTCCTTACAAAAGTTTGAGTTCCGCATTAAAAGCTGTGTCCTGGTGCATTTGTCTGTGTGACAGGAAACAGTTTCTGAAGTTCAGGATTCAGTTATGAGACTAACTTGCTCTGCTCCTTACTGTTATACTCTGTGATACAAGGTAAAATTCCTCACTAAATCCATTCCTCTACTTTTGTTTGGTTGGTTATTTTAGTTGGTTTTTTGTTTGTTTGTTTGTTTGTTTTTAAGGGAAGAAATCCAGGTACAGAATTTTAGTTATTCTGTGCTCCAAAAGCTGATCAGGAAATTTGGACTGAATGAGAGGCATTTCCCTTTTCTTGACTAGATAATGATTCCCACTAACCATTTTCGCAAAATCACAGAATCACAGAAGAGCGCATCGGGCACCTGGGAGGTGGCAGTGAGGGCCGTGGGCCAGCACCTTCCCTACCTTTGCCCCACAACCAGTAAGGCCACTCTGCAGGAGTTTCAGGAAGAGTGGGAAGATAGCCCCAAGAAAGAAGCTCTGGCAGAAGCAGATGACATCCCACCCAGGACGTCTCCTGACATATCTAGTGAGGCAGATGCCTGTCAACAGGGAGGCCGCAGGGTGGCCTCTGTGAGAGGAGATGAGAGGCTGCCCTGTGCCAGACACAGCGTGGTTCCAGTCACTTCCAACAGCCCCAGTGCAGGCAACAGTGAGCCCGTGAGGGATGGTGATGGTGCCTCTGGGGAAATGTCTGGCAGAGGGCTGCCAAGATGACGGAGCAGGCCTGAACTAGAGGAGCCCAGAGGTGCCTCCTGACCCCCCACATTGCTGTGAGCTAGTGTCTCGACGGGAGGCTGCCAGGAGAAGGTGGCTCCACAGCAAGCACCAGGGCTTTGTGACATGGGGCGGTGTCAGGCCACAAGACCATTGTGACAGGGCGAGTGTCCCCATGGTGACGGTGTGCCTGGGCCCGAGCCCCCCGTGGTGCCCACTCCCAGGAGTGCAGCGCCGTCAGGAGGCAGCAGCTGCCCTGGGTGCCTGTTTCTTTGTCTCTGTGAGAGGACAGAGAGATGCCAAAGGAGCAAGAGGCGAAGGCCCGCTCCCAGCCCGACGAAGGGCTGCCGAGCGTGCAGAAGCGCCACCAGGTGCGGGACAGGGAGGGAGGGAGAGGGTCGACACAGCAGCGAGAGCGCTAGGTGGCGGGGCACGGCACCGGGGCGTGAGGACTGGCCCTGAGCGTCTGCGGTCCAGGCCCAGGTCCTCCTGCCCTGGGGGGTTCCCCAGGGCAGAGCTGAGGCCTGGGATGGCTGCAACTCGCGTGGGCCAGGCAGCTCTTTGCCCCAAGGACCTGGCGCTGAGGTGGGGCCGGGTGTGCCGGCACCACAAGGGATGCTGGTGGCAGCGCAGCCACTGCCATCCCACACCTCCTTCTCCCCACAGGTGCAACCCAACCTGCCACAGGCAGGACCGCCGTGCAGCCAGAGCCCATCCTCATCCATCCATGGGGTCAGGCTGCCACTGCTCCCCTGCCCAGAGAGGTCGCAGGCCTCTAGGAACCAGAACACACAGGTACGGAGCTCAAGGGAGAAGGGGCCAGATGCCTTCCCAAGCCCTGGGAGCTGCTGACAAGGAGGCAGCACGTGCTGGAGGGGGCAGGTGGGCAGGTGCTGGAGGTGGGCAGGTGGGAAAGGGCCACGGTAACATGACCTTTCTCCTTGGCTTCCCTTGCAGACAGACAGGCCGGAGCTGAGGCAGGCACTGCCCCGCAGCAGTGCCACCAGTGAATGGAGAGAGCCTCTACCAGCCTTGCTGCCTCTGCCAAGGCAGGCAGCGACACTGACAGCCACACCCCAGCATTCAGTGGGAGCTGCAAATGTCCCCCGGCTGCCACTCTGCCAGCAGTAGGCTCCACCTCTTCTGCACCATTCAGAGAACACACCATGAGCACCATGCCCTTCAGACTCCCTGATGTTATCCTACATCCTCAGGTAAACCTGGGTAACTTGCAAATGGCAGCAAGTTCTGAGAGCTGGGGGACAGCCCTGCAAGTCATCTCCTGACACTAGCCTTTTACATATTTATAGACATTAATAAGGTCACCGCTCAGTCTCCTCCAAGCTAATGAGACCCAGCTCCCTCAGTCTTTCTTCGTAAGGAAAATGCTGTACTCCCTTAATCATCTTTGTTGCTCTGTGCTGGACTCTCTCAAGCAGATTCCCTTCCTTCTTGAACTGAGGGGTCCAGAACTTGATGCAATATTCCAGATGCAGTCAGGGCAGAGCAGAGGGGGAGGAAAACCTCTCTCAACCTACTAACCGTGCCTCTTCTAATACACCCCGGGATGCCACTAGCCTTCTTGGCCACAAGGGTATGGTGCTGGCTCATGGTCATCCCGCTGTCCACCATGATGCCCAGGTCTCTTTCCCCTATGCTGCTCTCCAGCTGGTCAGTCCCTAACTTATACTAGTGTCTGGAGTTGTTCTTGTCCAGATGCAGGACTCTACACTTGCCCTCATTATATTTCATTAAATTTCTTCCCGCCCAATTCTACCTGTCTAGGTCCAACTGGATGGCAGCACAGTCTTCTGGTGTGTCAGCCACTACTCCCAGTTCAGTGTCATCAGCAAACTTGCTGGCAGTGCACTCCATTCCCTCATCCAAGTCATTGATGAATATATTGAACAATACTGGTCCCGGTACCAACCCTTAAGGAGCCCCACTAATTCCCACTGAATCCAGCTCGATTCCATCCCATTGACCACAACTCTCTGCCTTCTTCCCTTCAGCCAGTTCAAAGTCCACCTCACTACCTGATCATCCAAACCATACTTCCTCAGTTTATCTACGAAGACGCTGTGGGAGGTGGTGTCAAAGGCTTTACTGAAATCAAGATAGACCATGTCCACAGCTTTTCCATCATCTATCCACCTGGTTATGTGCTAGATAACTTATTTCACTCCTTTTCTGCCCATTATGGTAAAAATAAATAATTAAATAATAATTAAAAAAAAATGCAATAAGTCCATAGCTAGTGATAAATTAAATTTGTCATATATTTGGGACAGCTTCATGTGTGTTCTGTCTTCCAGTTTCCATTTCTTGCAGAGCTACTTACGCCATTTCAGACTTCTCAGTAGCTTCAGTCACACATGGCTGTTTAAAAACATGCCAGATTAATAGTTCATTATTTGCCCTCTGAACCAGTCCATAGGTGATGGTGGTCTGAAACACTGGACAAAGAATATGCAATTTTGTCATGATAATATTAACACTCAATATTTTAGCAAATCATCTGTAAGACCATATGGAAACTTATGCCCCTAAAATGATAAATGGTGAATTTATAAAATTTTCACCTTTTATCCTGGAAAATAATGAGTTATAAGAATTTTTCATCTCTAAGTTTGGTTTTCAGACATTCTCATTACGAAAGCATTTCCTAAATAGTCATGCCACTGCATATGTAGCATATGCCAATAGCATAAATCTAGTTATAGTTTATGACTTTACTTGGCATAACTAAAGATAATCTGAAAACTCAATCACACATCTCTCCAATAAAGATGAAATTCAAATCTTCATGCGTGCAACACTATCACAAAAGAAAAAAAAAATGGTCATGTTTTAACAGATTGCCTTTGAAAGTTACCTTGGTTTTAATATTACTATTCATTTCTCTGATGTAAGAGAAACAGTTTCTTGGCTTTAAATATGTGCAGTTAAATTACAATAAAACTTTCAATAGTGCATCAAAAGGAGAACCAGATTCCACTACCTTTAAACACCAGGTTATGGAAGACTTGACTGAAGCCCTGTTCATTGTCACATAGTCATGGGTATAGTTACTGGCCAGTAGTGGTGTCACTGCCTCAGAGTATATAGATTTATCGACAGTCCTCTTTCCTCTAAAAATTCCATTCTTTTCAGCTATTGCTACAATTCAAATACGGTATAGTTTTGATCTGCTTTTGAAAAACATGTCAAGAAAGCCAACACAAGCCCAAGACTAGGAATAATTCCCCCCCCCTTCCCCCCTTCCCCTCCCCCCCCCCCCCCCCCTTCTTATTTTAACTTTTATTTTGTTTTACCTCCTGATTCTACTCAGCAGCTTCAGGATAAATCAATAGCTGATATACCAAACTGAGAACATAAAACTTCTATATACTGTCATATTTCACTTCAAAACAATCAAATTGCAATCACTTCTTTTGAGTGCAATAAATTTAATTTCAGTATTAATATATTCCTAAATTTCTCCCCTAGTTCCATTTCTTACTAAGAATACATTCAATCTCTTTATTTTCTGACTCTAATTATGGACACTTAAAGATCAATGTATATGTGTCATGCATTGTTATATTGTATGTTATGTGTATTGCTATATTGTATATGTTGTATATTGTTTTTAACAAGACTACTTTCTTAAAATGGAATACAACTTTAAGAACAGTAAAAGCTCCATTTACTTTTGACTTTTTTTTTATTATTTCTTTAATTTTAGATGTGTTAGGTTATTATTAAATAAACTTAATTTTAGCTGAAATGTTACATTATAAAATAAACTAAATATAGGACAATTCCTCAATATTAATGCCTTGTTCTTTGGATTTCAATCTGATTTAATCTTCTGTACATACTAAAGAAGATTTAATGAAATGGTAAATTCCGTGAAATTAAGAATATCACTGTCTGTTGCGTACCTACTTAAAAATTGTTTAGGAGTGTTGAATGCACTTATTTTCACTGGAAAGTTAAACATATGTAGATTATTCTCAGAAAACATAACTGTTAATGTAAACCAAAAGAGGCATTCTCTTCAACAAGAAAGAACAGGAAAACACATACACATACACACACACATACACAGAGACAATTAAAAAAAAAATAGTTTCCTGTAATACAAAGACAGAAATGTTTGTCTCTCACTTTCTCCATATTTTGTACACATACAGACAATTTCATGTGCAGTATACCCACAGGAAGTTGCGCTTAACATAGGATTGTTTTTATCACTTTCCCTTAAAGAGTATTCAACTTACTTAACATTTGTTTTCCTACCTCTGTGTCTAAAATAACATCACTCAACATAGCACTTCATACACAGGAAGATAGTGACAACAGACCTTGCAAGGAATCATTTTAAGAAATCATTACACAAGTAAAATAGTAAATAAATAATTCAGTAAATAAGAGGGGCATGAATAAATACTCTAGATCAGAAGGTCTTCTTGTATACCTTCACTGATACTAATCAACCAATACATAATTACAACTGTAAAATTATCTTTCTGTATTGAATGGGGAGGTGGGGAGTTGAAATCTTTTGACACACAAGTTTAAATAAGTTATGTCTTTCTGACAATTTGTTTTGCTGATGAAAATGTCAACTTTGAGGGTGGGTTGTCATTAACCAAATTACTTGTTTGTTTGTTTGTTTTGTTTTGTTTTTATAACTACCTTTCCTGGAGCAGTGTGAAATTTCTTTTTGATTCTTAGGTAAACTCAGACCCTTTCCCTTCTTGACCTCTCATAGGAGAAAATATAATTAAAATAGGGGGAAAAAATTGCTTCTTTCCACTTTCTGTTTTTAACATCTCATATATTCTCCTCCATCAAAACAAAACAAAACCTATTTAAAACCTCCTTTATTCTTTTTATTCTTTTAATTTCCTTACCTCAACATGTGTAATGTGGGAAAAGAGTGTTTAGAAAAATAAATAAATTAATCAAATTGAAGGCTTTCTGATGTTTTCTGGGTTCATGAATTGTTGTTACATATGTCCGAGAATGGTTTCAGATGTTCATTTTGGAATGACTGTAGATGTTTTTAAGCAAGAAGAAATGTCTTTGCCTTTGAGGTGTTTGAAAATGGACCAAAATATATAAAAAAAAAAAAAAAAAGACATCATAATGTTGCTGAAAGAATGTTTAAATTTATGTATGAATGCAAAGGTTCTTTGTTCACGTAGAACTACCAGTTCTCTACTACGGCTTCCAACAGAGCTGGCAGCTACTTCCACAGATATTGGCTTGAAGTGGGAGTAAAAGTAGCATGAGCCCACTGAAAAAAACTGCTGCACAGGCAGAATAGTGAAGTCAGCAGAAGTAGTAAGTATTTACCTTCAAATAGCTAAAAGAATGAGAAATTCATGAGCTACATACTTGTTCCAGCCTGTAGTAGGAGTGTTCAGAGAAGACTGTGGAATATGTGATTTCAAGAGACATTGCAACAATAGGTTTCTGACCTGGTGGGATCAGCAACAGTTCTATTAAAAGCCGGCCACATCCACAGGGGGTTTTACTCAGGTCTCATGACCTGAGCATGAATTTACTACAGAATGAGCATGAATTTATTGAGCTGTGTGTTCGGGAAGTCATGTTGCCATACCATTTCTGCTCTCACTGACAAATAATTGTTGTTTTAATGGCCCTGTGTAAGTTGAAAGAGGATGGTGTATTACCGTTGAGTGGAGATGTAGCTTTTAGGGAGGGATGGGGAACTGAGGATACAGCTTAACATGGAGTTGGATGTTTACCAAGCACATTAGACAGATGAATTAATACAGAATGGAAAATAAATCTTAGAGGCAGTGTTTGGGAAGGCTGGGGGGGGGGGGGGGGGGGGAGTGGGGGGGTAGGGGGCAGGGCGGTTTTTTGTACACATCAATGACTTTATAGAAACCCATTTTATCCAGAGTTGGGTGAAGTGTAAAACACATGTAAAATGAGCCTCTTCACATACTCACTACTCTGGTTAGATTTGGAATGTGTTACTGACACTATTACCTACAACCTGGTTTCTAACAAACACGAGCAGTATAGTGGCTAAAAACATGAAGCTGTTGTTTCAGCCAAGTCAGGCAGATTAGGCATATAATTTTCAATATTGTTCACGCTTACTGCAATATTGGTCTTTCTTTTCACGAAATCAACTGAAGGGAATAAAAGACAACTAGAAAGTAAGAAGGGGTGAAATTCCCTCTTGTTTTTTGTTTTTATGGCAGGAGTACTGTGACCTAATTAAACACCTGGAGACAGTGAAAACTGGAGGAAGAAAGGTACATCTAGGGTACAGCTCCTCTGGTAAAAATTTAAATGACTGGAGTGAATAATGATGACCTGATATTTCTGTAGAAAACAGAAAATTGTTAAGAACTCTGTTGGTTTCTTGTTTATGCATTAGAAAATATATATGGTGAACAGATTTGCAGCTAGCCTATACAGAGATGGTGGCATGTTGTACACAGTCCACCTGACTAACATTACAACTGTACTGCCACTAGCAGTGTATAAATAAAGCAGCCCTAAGTTTAACTTAAGGATCTGGATGGAGACCTTTGTATCAATAACCAAAGGTCAAATTACCAGCAGGGGTTAAATCAGCTTACACATTATATTACAGGCATCACTAAAGTTGGCTGACTTTAATCAGCTGACTATGCAGACCATTAATATCAGCAGACCTGTAAAAAGAGGACTTGAAACAAAAGCTAAGGATCCTCACAAGTACTGGCCAGAAGTACTGGCATATTTTCTAAAACCGCTAAAAATAATTACAAAATCCTGAAATAAATGTGGTGGGCAGGATTGCCAGGAGGATCTTTCTAGTCCAACCTCCTGTTCCAAACAAGGCCAGCTTCAAATTTAGTGCATGTCACTAGGGACCTTGCTCCCTGAAGCTGAGTACCTCCTCCACGGACAGAAATACCACATATAAGCTTGGATTAAGAAGGATTATATATATATATATATATATATGTATGTATATATATATATATTTCCATAAAAGATTTCTTCTTTCCAAGGGATGATATAAGCTCCCCTAGACATCATAAACATTATCTTGAGTAAATAGCCTACTCAGTACGTTTTTGATTGTTGCTGGGAAGATGCTGATTTAGTATTAAAAACAAGCAAACAAAAAAGGAATTAGAAAAAAAATATTAGGCCTAGAAAAAAAAGTCCATACATGCATTTTTATGATATATGGACCTAGTTAACATTCACCAAATAACTTCTATCCTTTGACAGATCGATATTTGTATTGCAGTGGAATGAAGATTTTAGTTAGTTTAGCTTAGTTTAGTTTCTAATACAGGCTAGACTCAAAAGTATAGATAATTCATGAAGTTTTCCCCCTGAAATACAGGTGGCAGCATGATATTCAGCAAACAGGTATGTAGAGACGTTTTGAATCCCAGTTTTATCTTAAGCACCAGGTCTCAACAGGACTGTTAATTTTTAATGCACTTTGTCAAAGGACCATTTCTTCATTGAGGGGGGACAGCAAAAAAATGCCAGATCCTTCAGAGTGTGCTTTAGGAAACCAGATAATTTTTCCTTTCTTCTCATGCAGAAAGAAAAAATAATATTACATTATAGTGCTACATCGAGGTATTACTTATTGTGTATTAGCAATATGAGAGTTTTGTAGGGATTTGCCTGGCATGTTTCATACCTGAGTTTACTATCTGTTTTGGATATCACAAAACTAAAACTATACTACTGTATGTGTGTGTGTGTGTGTGCGCGCATGCTTGTATACACAAGCCTCTGACTTTTATGAGAAGTGACCCTCATGCTCTTTAACAGAGAACCACTTCCGGCTGTAAGTAGTAGCCGAAATGTTTAGTCTCTGATGAGGCCACCCTAATCAGAGATGAGAGTTCACTGACCCTAGTGAGCTCTGAGAATTTCATCTGGGTTTTTAAGAGATTTTTATAGGTCTTATTAGAATCGATTTTAAGTTAAAGAAACTTAAAGAAACTTTTTTTTTTTTCTTTTTGTATGTCTTCCTTGGGGGGGGGGGGGGGGAGAAGTTAGAAAGACACAGCAGCAAATATATATTTAGTTAATAATAAAATTGAATTTCCCACAGAACAAAAAAGACACCGATCCTAATATTCTGAACCTCCATATTTAGGAGACAGTATAACGTATCTTCTGAAACACTCCTTCTGAAAATCAATATATAAGATACTCTTCTTCATAAGATTTTTTTTTGTCTTTTTGAATATAGTATGCAAGCTAGAATTTAGAAAAAAAGTCTCATTCAGATTTTAAGTTTAACAGCTCGGTGTTTTTTTTTTGTTGTTTTTTGTTTGTTTGTTTTTTAATTTTAATATATTTGTCTGAAATAAATATAGGCAACTGTTTCCCTTTAAAATGGAAGTAGCACTAATTCTGGAGGAGGTTTTGAGTAGCTGGATCAGTCTTACATAGCTAGACCATGTCATGAAATAATACTTGTATTACAAGTTGTTGAAGAACAGTTTCATAATTGCATGTGATTATTATTAAAATGTGCCCCCCAGATTCCCGCTGGAGGGGTGGAAAAAAGAGAAAGACAGTTTCTACTCCATGACATCACAGTTTCTGCTCCACAACTGTTCCTTACCATCCATCTCAGCTCCATTCATCACATCGCTTTCCAAATCCATACTAACTGGATGTTAATTTTCTCACAAATCTCCCTCTTAGCCCACTTGGCTGCTACCAAAAAGTTAAGTTTTATCTGACTACTGAAAAGCCCTAAGCTGTCTCTAGAACAGTTAGAGATAGATTTAATCACTATTGAGTCCAGCATAATATATTTCTGTCAAAAAGAAAGAAGTCAGAAGAATAATTTGTATATTCTGAATTCAGAAGCATTATTTGTTTTGTTTATTTGTTTGTTTGTTTGTTTGTATTATTTTTTATGTTTGTTTTCTTTTCCCACTATATAGATAAAAGAACAATACTTGAAGGGGGAAATTCTTCAGCGTATTCTTCAAAAGGTATTTTATCCCAGAATAACATAACTTAGGTGCTTTTAAAACTGCTTGTTGCAAACTCTCTTAAAGTAGTCTATAGTCTGAGAAGAAAAACACAAACACCAGCAGATTTTTATAATTTGCAATTGTATGCTTGATACAACACTGTTCCACTTGCCCATGTATTTTCAACTTTAATAAAATGTCACTTGTGATAGACATGTCAGATAGTTTAAGGACAAATTTCCTAAGCAAATATACTCTTCTACTTCATTATATATACTTATATAATGTAGTGCTTAGATGATATTTTTTCACACAGTAAGATAGCAAATGTTCAATTTTACATATTTCACAAATAAATATTTGTAGTACTTTTCATTAGCTATTATACATTTATAAATGAGCAGCTAAGAATGACCAAAGGAGTCCGTAGAGATAACCAGATCCTGCCACGAGTTACACCAGATCAGCTCTTCTGAAGGACATAGAATTAGCTGAGATTTACGCAAGTATAACAGAATCAATTAACTTAGACCCTAATTTTTGGATAGCTAATTGGTGAAATATATGTAGTAATAAAAAATGTTAGTTATTGATGTACTGCACAGAAATGGTTTATTCTTTCATACATTACTTTCATTTCCTTAGACTTTCTTTAACTTAGTTACAGATTTTCAAGGCTGGTACAATAAGTTTTAGAATTTATCTGTTCTAGCCTTCTTTTGTAGCATACTGTTACGTTTATTAGATTGAAACGTAAGGAAGTTTGTTTTCATGATGTTATTGTATTTTCAAAGAAGGTTTGTTCTATTTTTTTTTATGGTTTCTATATCAAGGGAAAAAAAATAAGAGAAAAGAGGAAAAGAGGAAAAGGGAAAAGGGAGAGGAGAGGAGAGGAGAGGAGAGGAGAGGAGAGGAGAGGAGAGGAGAGGAGAGGAGAGGAGAGGAGAGGAGAGGAGAGGAGAGGAGAGGAGAGAGGAGAGGAGAGGAGAGGAGAGGAGAGGAGAGGAGAGGAGGGGAGGGGAGGGGAGGGGAGGGGAGGGGAGGGGAGGGGAGGGGAGGGGAGGAGAAAATTTCCAAGTTCAACTAGGTGTTTTGTAGTGATGGAGCTCTTACAGTTCACCAAATGCCTATGAGTTTGAGTGAAAATGGGATGCTAATTAGAGGATGGAATCCTAGATCTGTCCTCTATAAGCATCTCAACAACAGTATAAGCTTCCAAATGTTTTTAGAACTTGCTAATTCAGAGAATTAATATAACCACACAAAAACTTCAGGTTTTATTTGTTTAGTTTTTCTGTTCAAGAGGGTGCTTTGTTTTGTTTTGTTTTATTTTATTTTATTTTATTTTTATTATGTCTTTTAAGCTACATATTAAAAAAAGAAGTAGCAAATTCTTTATTTTGCCTTCTACACACAAAATATTTTTCACTTCCCATGAAGCTGTGAGTCAATCTGCAGCATGATATAGGTAGGTTGTCAATACTGATTAAACTTATTACTTATTAATCTGTGGCAACAGAAAAATAATATCTCAATCCCAGGAGTAAGAAATAGCAAGGATTTATGGGTTTTACTCATAAATATTTGCTATTTCCTTAGCTTAAGAACTGTTCATTAGTGAAAACACAACCACAGAATCACAGAATCATAGAATCACAGAATCATAGAATCATAGAATGGCTTGAGTTCAAGTTCTTGTCACTTAAATCATTAAGAGCTTGGTCTGCAGTTGCTTTCCAGGATACAAATTTGAGACAGTATGAGAATACTGTTGACATTATTTTATTAAATTTAAGTGGTTTATTGTCTTAAAAATAAGTGTGGGACATTATATACTTGCCCTGTGAAACAAGAGCAAAATACATTGTAGTTGTGTACCAAGTCCCAGTGGGTCCCAGCTGAGCTTCAGAGCCACAAACTGTGTGGGATCCCCATGGGGCTGCCTAGTCAAGGCCTAAACCACCACTCCAGACAGAGAGTAGGGCAGCTGGGAGGGTAAGGACAGCCCCAGTCCAAGGCATTGGACAGCACCCTGAGGACAAGGCTGATACAGTCCTGGGCATCTGCCCATGGATTGGGTGGACCTGGCTCAGCAGAGGCCATCTCTGGGCAGGGAACAGATGAGGTTGGAAACCAACACCCTACAGCATTGATGGAGCAAGACCCTGTCCAGGTGGGGAGCTGAAATGCTGTCCTGGGCCCAAGGAGCAGGGCAGGTAAGGCTGTGAGTGCCCTTAAGGCCCGGTGACAAAGCTTCTTAAAAACTTAAAATCTCTAATGTGAAGGAGCATACTGAATTTACAAAAGAAATTATTAAATGATGCTTATATTCCAGAAATGTTTCTTTATAGATAAATGGCAATTGCATCAAAGCCTAAGATTTCAGCAATCCTCACAAATATTTCAACACTGTTAAAGAACAACACAAAAAGGAGGACTAAGGAGAATCTCCATCCTTTACTGGATGCGGGGGGGAAACTTAGTTACAAAAGATGAGGAAAAGGCTGAGGTACTCAATGCCTTCTTTGCCTCAGTCTTTAGCGGCAAGACCAGTTGTTCTCTGGATACCCAATACCCTGAGCTGGTGGAAGGGGATGGGGAGCAGGATGTGGCCCTCACTATCCACGAGGAAATGGTTGGCGACCTGCTACAGCAATTGGATGTACGCAAGTCGATGGGGCTGGATGGGATCCACCCGAGGGTACTGAGAGAACCGGCGGAGGAGCTGGCCAAGCCGCTTTCCATCATTTATCGGCAGTCCTGGCTATCAGGAGAGGTCCCAGTCGACTGGCGGCTAGCAAATGTGACGCCCATCTATAAGAAGGGCCGGAGGGTAGACCCGGGGAACTATAGGCCTGTTAGTTTGACCTCAGTGCCAGGGAAGCTCATGGAGCAGATTATCCTGAATGTCGTCACGAGGCACTTGAAGGGCAACCAGGCGATCAGGCCCAGTCAGCATGGGTTTATGAAAGGTAGGTCCTGCTTGACGAACCTGATCTCCTTCTATGACCAAGTGACGCGCCTGGTGGATGAGGGGAAGGCTGTGGATGTGATCTACCTTGACTTCAGTAAGGCTTTTGACACCGTTTCCCACAACATTCTCCTCAAGAAACTGGCTGCTCGTGGCTTGGACCGGCGTACGCTTCGTTGGGTTAAAAACTGGCTGGATGGCCGGGCCCAAAGAGTTGTGGTGAATGGAGTCAAATCCAGTTGGAGGCCGGTTACTAGTGGAGTCCCCCAGGGCTCAGTGCTGGGGCCGGTCCTCTTTAATATCTTTATCGATGACCTGGACGAGGGGATCGAGTGCACCCTCAGTAAGTTTGCAGATGACACCAAGTTAGGTGCGTGTGTCGATCTGCTCGAGGGAAGGAAGGCTCTGCAGGAGGATCTGGATAGGCTGGACCGATGGGCTGAGGTCAACTGTATGAAGTTCAACAAGGCCAAGTGCCGGGTCCTGCACCTGGGGCGCAACAACCCCAAGCAGCGCTACAGGCTGGGAGATGAGTGGTTGGAAAGCTGCCTGGCCGAGAAGGACCTGGGAATACTGGTTGATAGGCAGCTGAATATGAGCCAGCAGTGTGCTCAGGTGGCCAAGAAGGCCAACAGCATCCTGGCTTGTATAAGAAGCAGCGTGGCCAGCAGTTCTAGGGAGGTGATTGTCCCCCTGTACTCGGCTCTGGTGAGGCCGCACCTCAAGTACTGTGTTCAGTTTTGGGCCCCTCGCTACAAGAAGGACATGGAGGTGCTCGAGAGAGTCCAGAGAAGGGTGACGAAGCTGGTGAGGGGTCTGGAGAACAAGTCTTACGAGAAGCGGCTGAGGGAGCTGGGGTTGTTTAGCCTGGAGAAGAGGAGGCTCAGGGGAGACCTCATCGCTCTCTATAGGTACCTTAAAGGATGCTGTAGAGAGGTGGGGGTTGGTCTATTCTCCCACGTGCCTGGTGGCAGGACGAGGGGGAATGGGCTCAAGTTGCGCCAGGGGAGGTTTAGGTTGGATATTAGGAAGAACTTCTTTATGGAAAGGGTTGTTAGGCATTGGAATGGGCTGCCCAGGGAAGTGGTTGAGTCACCATCCCTGGAGGTCTTTAAAAGACGTTTAGATGTAGTCCTTAGTGATATGGTTTAGTGGAGGTTTTGTTAGTGTTAGGACAGAGGTTGGACTAGATGATCTTGGAGGTCTCTTCCAACCTAGACGATTCTGTGATCCTGTGATTCTGTGACTTGACCCTGGGCCTGAGTATTGGGAATAGACTCTGAGAGTCTCATGAATGCACAACAAAATTGTATTTAATGGCCAAACTTTGTGGGTAGTTAAGGGGACTTAAATGAGAGTTTCACAGGTAATAGGAGGGGTGCATTGGAGACCTCCCAGGCAGAGAGGTAGTGCAAGGCCAGCAGTGAGGTAGCCCTGTCACCCATACCAAGGCAAAGCTGAACTCAGTAACAGTATCTAAAATAGCAAATATAGGTACAGATGTAGCAAAACTGGGATGTAGTGGGTTGACCTTGGCTAGCTGACAGATGCCCACCCAGTTGCTCTCTCACTCCCTCTCTTGACAGAACAGGGGGAGAAAATAAGATGAAAAATGTGGTGGGTTGAGATGAAGAAAGGGAGATTACCAGGCTTGACTTGGGGAAAATTCTTCTAATTTACTGCTAGTTAAAATAGAGTTGGATAGTGAGAAACAAAGACAAAAATAAAATAGCACATTTCTCCCACACTCTCCCTTTACCCAGGCTCTACTTTCCTTTTTGTTCCTGACTTCTCTACCTCCCTCCTTGCTCAGAGGAGCACAGAAGGATGAGAAATGGGTTTGTGGTCAGTCCATAATAGCTCCCCTCTGCCACTCCTTCTTCCTCACACTCTTCCCCTGCTCCAGCATGTG
The DNA here is from genome assembly GCF_009769625.2 of Cygnus olor. Lineage (NCBI taxonomy): Eukaryota > Metazoa > Chordata > Aves > Anseriformes > Anatidae > Cygnus > Cygnus olor. Next base: position 13,854,685 of record NC_049176.1, on the reverse strand, counting down.
TCCTTTCCACATTGTGTAGTCCTTCAGGATAAACCTGCTCTAGCCTGGGGTTCCTCCATGGCCCACAGTTCTTTCAGGAAATGTTCCCCTACTCCAGTGTGGCAGACTCCCACAGGCTGCAGGGAAATATCTCCTCCAGTGTGGTCTCTTCACAGGCTAAAGGGCAATCTCTGCTTCAATGCCTGGACCACCTCTTCCCCTCTTTCTTCTCTGACCTTGATGTCACAGAGCTGTTTCCCACACTTTTTATTTCTTCAGTCCTCTGCCTGTCTAGCATTTTTGCACCTTCTTAAATAAGTGTTCCCAGAAGTGCCACCAGCCTTGTTGGTAGGCTCAGCTATGGCTGCAGCGGGATCAGTGGACACAGCAGGAGGCTGTAACTGGCTGTGTCCAGAATATGGGGCAGCTTCTGGTCTCCTCTCACAGAAGTCTCTCTGAAACACCTTCCCCTCCACCCCCCCCACCCCCACCCCCACCCCCCGCAAACACCCACACTCCTGGCCTGCCAAAACCTTGTCATGTAAACCCAATACATGGGACAATGGGGGAAAAGCACTTAGGTTCAGGTTATTTATATGGGAGGGAATAAGAGCAGAGAAGGGGAGGGATTAGGGTGCATGGAAAAGATGAGAAAATGCAGAGAAGGGGGATAAATTGAACTAGTAATGTGTAGCCAGCCAGTACATTGTCTATACCCTGAGCCTGATCACCACAGACTGTCCTGTTGCCTTATTAAACTCTGTTTCTGAGTATTTTTCTGTGTGGGTATGTTATTTTTTTTTTTTTTGTGTGTGTGTGTTTGAGTGGTGGGAATACGTGCTCATTCTTGTTATTGGCTCAATGTAGAAATGGGAACAACAGCAAACACAGAGGAGGAATTCCTTCCGTCTTAAAGTCCAATGAATTTTGTTTCCCCTACCTACCTGTATGTAAGACTCTTTGTTTCTGGTTTTATGAGGGAATTGATTCAGATTAGGTAAAAATTATTCTGTTTTGTATTTAAAATCAAAGAAAAAATAGTACACTAATATAGTAAAATTATTATGCACATTATAAGAATTCTGTGCAACACATTAATGATGACAAATTCAAGCCAAGAGAAGTTTTGTTTAAAGAAAGGCAGGTATTGAAATAAGTGGTACATGAGACAGAGTTCTCAGGAGAGAGAGTAGCAATCTAGGATTGTAATTTCTGAAATGAGTGTTCAACATAACTCGTAGTTCTTAATTCTTGTACCTATCCCCAGATCATTCTTTAACATTTACAAAAAGCATGTTTTCCTTAAAACAGTTTCCAGAAATGTCAGCCTGCAATGACTTGTCATTTTTCATCTCAATATGTTCTATAGTGCAATATACCTGACAGTTTGATCTGATATACCACGGTTACCCTCTCCTTGAGCACTAAATTTAAAAATACTTTATTTTTGGAACCCTAGCTATGGCAAGCACAATTTTTAGAATTGAATAATTCACAAAAGCTATAAAATATTTCAGGCTTGACAGTTTAAAACACATATGTGGGGAATAATATGGATCCTTTTCTTTCTCTTGGTTGGTAGAATTAAGTTACTGTTTATTTCGATTATATTATTAAAAAAAAAAAAAAAAAAAAAACTTTATGTGAGAGAGAGGGGGAGAGAGAGGGAGAGAGAGAGAGTCTCCAAGTCTCCAAGAGCAGCAATAGCCACCTCCTTACAAAATGATACGAGCTTCTGTTAAGGTTGCAAAATGTTTCATGATTAAAGCCCGTTTTCCATAGTTACGTATCTTCATAACCTTCTGTCTTTCATTTCTGTCAGCAGTTCCAGCATACATACAATTACTTCTTTACAGCTGCTTCTTTCTGTCTATATTACTGTTATTGGATAGTCTCACATATAACTCTGGCAGTCCCTTGGGAAGATTAGGCTGTTTCTTTCCTGTTTTCATTCATACAGAAGCATGGAGACAGTGAGATTTAAGAACTTACTTCCCAATTCTTTTAGCTCAAATGGATAGTTCTTTCTGATGAATTTCTTTCTGAGCATAAGCAGCAAGATATGACTTAGAGAATAAAGTTCATCCTATATCATCTTTATATCATAACAAATATTCAGAGGCTGAAAGGTGAGTTTTGATAATTCCAGTTGTAGTGCACCTTAGACAGATGCTTGCTTCTCAAAAGACACTATTTCTTTCTCTGCCTCATGAAATTAATTTCCCCATTAACCATCAATAGAAATACAAAGTGAAACATCTTCAGAGCATAAAACTGACTGATACTTTCATCTACAAGTTAAAACCAAATGTATAGCTGCTTGTTTAGCTGCAATTACTATATTTACTAATAACAGTAAAAGATGCTGGAGACACGTTTTGCTGAATGAATGTGAGTTGCATAACTTCTCTGTCTCAGTTCAAAATTGATTTTGAAGTTGCAATGGATGACAGTCCCATCATGAGGTGACAGTTTTGTTTGGACTCCACTTCCTCCCACATGATACTTTAGAAAAGCTATTTTTGCAAAAGTTCAAGAAGTTCAAAAATCTATACCACTTATAGCATCAATTCAACATGGACTGGTCTTTGCCAGACTTGTTCAGAACCCACCTTCTCCATTTGATCTCCATTGGGAGCAATAACTAGGATAAAGCATTGCAGAGCCTAAGAAAGAAATGGCTGTAGCACTCTATAGCTGTTGTGAGCAAATAGCTTAAAATGAAGAGAAACAGAAATCAGCAGGGGAATTGCTGAAATCCACAAAATTGAATGTCACCTCTTGCCTTCTCTCTGAGCTTTCTCTTTAAGATCAGGAACTTCTGACTCACCCCTGACTTGAGTATGCTACACAGCATGCAGATTTCAAGGAAAAGAAGATTTTTACATTAGTCTGACTTTCTCTGGTTATTCTGATTGTTCTTGGCAATTGCATTCAAAACACAAAGGAACACCTTTAACAAAACAAACAAAACCACAAACAAACAACCAGAACCAACAACAAAATGCTACAAAAAAACTTTCAGAGAAGAGTCATAAGACAAAATTGCTGTGAAAAGCCTCCCTGACATAAATCTTAATTTTTCTGATTATGTTTGCTATGTTTTAATGAGGCTGAAACATCCCAGCAGAATATTAAATAAACAGTTTAAATTATATTTACTGTTTTAAAAATGCTAAAATAGGTAGTATCATGGTCATTAAAAATTGATGTTTCTTTGCACAATAAAAATACTTTAAATCAAACAAAACAAAGAAATGAACAAAAACAACCAACACCCCCCAAAACAAAACAAAACAAAATAAAAAACACAAACATAATAAACAATTAGTGAAATTAGTGAAATTAGATGTATAGTAAAATATACTATTCATCTTCAGTGTGCATCACTTTTATGTGACCTGTTGGCTGTCTATATCATTATACGTATCAGACAGAAATGTACTCTAGTTCCCTTGTACTATCTTGACCATTTCATACTTTGGGTCTGTGAATAGCTAAATTTCAGCCCTCTGAAATGAAGGCAAAGTTTGCAGCACTCTTTGTTTGGAAGTCAGGAGAGTGAGTTACTCTCAAAACAGTCAGTTCTACTTAAATCCTCTGTCAATAGAAGCACTGCAATATTGCATATGTTTTTTTTCAGTTAAGTAGATTGCAGTACTGATGGAAAATAATATGATTGTCTTGGTTGCATATTTCTTAACAGTCGTGAAGCCAGAAGGCAGTGTCAGGAGAAAGCTGGATAATAAATGTAAATAATGGAAGAACCTTAGATATAAGGCATTCTTTAGATCAAATATTAATCATAAGTCTCCAACAATGAATAAAAGTGTTTGTTATTAAGTCCATTTTCTAAATGAAGCTTCTTAGATTTGAGAATGCAGTTCACATTCTTCAACTTTGATCAAACATCTCTTAGTAATTAAATTACGCAACCTACTTCTTTGATTCTAAATATGCTAAAACTTTTTATATTACAAAGAGGCTTGTTGACATCATAGCTCATGGGATTTTTTGTCTTACTCAATTAAAGTAAAACAAGATAGTTCCATCAGTGCAATGGAGGATTATTTTTTCTCCACAGAAATGTGTTGGGTGTACATTCATCATACCAGGATCATTAGATTTTTCAGATATATACTCTTAATGTGCCATGTTACAGTTAAATTAAATAATTCTGGATTATTTCCAGGTATGAACACTGAACCATTTTGACCTGATGTATCATGTTGCACCTTCCCCAACCTAGCGCTCTATTTTCTCATCTTCTAAAAGTTCTTTCTATACATGGGCTAGAAGGTGAAAACAATGAAGAATTACAAATTTTCCATTGATGACCAGTTGTTGTGCCTGAATTCTCTATCCTGCTGGTTGCATTAAACTGTGTTTCCAATGAAGACATATGCTAAATTCAGTCCCCATTCAAGGCTTCCTACTGAATCCTGAAGGAAACAAGGTATCTCACACCTCTGTGAGCTAACAGGGACATGAAAGACAAGCCAGAGTTCTGGTCCTGGTGTAATATAAGATACATTCCAAGATTTTCTATCAGAACAGAAAAAGTCAGGACATCTACGTCCTGAGGTAATTCTTCTGGGTCCAGAAGGAAAAGGTGAAGTAATTTAGTCACTTCAACACTAAAAAATCAAACTTCATAATGTTAATTCTTCAGTTACCATAGACTTCTAAGGATTATTTATTCAACATGATTTTATTGTAAATGACTTTTTTTTTTTTCTTCTAGCAAAGAAAAGCCTTAAAAGAACAATAGACAAGAGACCAACATGTTAACCCTGGACTGAAGAGAAACAAAGATAAAAGAGTAAGAGGGCACAAAAAAATATATGCTGTAAATATAATTAGACAGCTGGGAAAGAATGAGAAAAAAAAATAACAGAGAAAAGAGACAGAACTAAATTTGAGCTGTCCTAAATGTTTGTCAGCGAGCTATGAGAAGTCAGCATACAGTAAGAGCAGTCTTACTTCTTTCATACCCCTAGTGACCAGATACCTTTGGAAAATGCATGGTGGTTGTTCTGAAAAAAAAGCAGCACATGTTTCTGTTGGAATGTGCTGGATGTATTGACTCATTGCTCTCAGTTTCGAAGATTACCCACCTGGTCTTCTAGTATCTGAGATTTGGTACAGACAGAAATTAAATTGCAGTGTTTTAAGAGAATACAGTTACACAAGTATTCAGGTCAGCTTACCTTTCCCTGACACAGAATAGTTTGCTATTTGTTAGGAATTAAAAATCAGTAGAACTTTAACAAAGAATATTTTTTCTTATAATTGAAAACATCTTAGTTTTGTTTTGTTTTGTTTTATCATGCATACTTCTGTTAACTTGCTTAATAAAAATCTGTCATTTTGAACACCATATCTAGTAGTGCTTATCTGTATGTTCAGACAAATTTAACAGAACTCAGAATGAAAACTGAGTGTAGAGATTCAACACAATATTATTTTTCAACATAAAAAGAGAGAGACATTTAGAATTAGAAGCCATCTCTCATTTTCACCTTTGAAAACCTCTGCCCAAAAACCTGAAGTGCCATTTTAACAGACTCTTATATGTAATTCAGTACAAAAAAAAAAAAAAAAAAAAAAGTATTGGATATTGAAGAAATCTTGACATTTCTCTTATGAAAATAATTAGCATGGAAATACTTCTAATACTAAAGTGATGCTAATTGCTTCCCAGTGGTAAATGTCAACTGTAGTTAGATGCTAAGAGATCATAGAGGAGGAAAAGCACAATTCTCAGAGCAATTCATTTACAACTCCTGTCCTTTCTGTTGTGTCCGAGCCAATCTTTGCATGTGCCCACAGGTCAGGTGGATAACTCTACAGCTGTTATGACAGATAGATAGTCAGTCAGACAGATACAGATGTAGATATATATTTTCTGTTTCTTCTCAAACAGTTTTCACTTTGGTAATTTTCCATAACACAAGTAGGCTCATATTTTACGGATTGAGATAAGAGTTAGAGTTTTTTTTTGTTTTGTTTTGTTTTTGTTTTGTTTTTTAACAATGTTCATTTTCACTTTTTCAGACATAGAGATAGTGTAAGGTGCTGTTTCACTTCTCAGAATCAAGTGTTTTTTTTTTTCCAAAGTTTAATCACACTTGCCTCTTTTGTTTAAACATCAGCTAAAAGACAGAAGTTTCACAAGATAGTTAAAAATAGGAACTGCATATGTATTCCCATGTAGATGAAATCTTTTGGGGTACTAATCATGAATAATTGCAGTCTGTGCTTTAGTATCATATTCTAACCTCATCACTCTGAATTGTATCTTGCATTATATACTGACTTCACTGTACTGTTCTCATATTGATATACTATCAATTATCAAGAAGTCTAGTGTCTGCATATACCCTGTCCCACCACTGCGTAAACTTTAAAAAACAAACAATAAAAAAGTCTTAACAACAGGAAAAAAGAGGAAATAGTTGTTGCTTTGGGTCTTCTTTTACTATACTATTAGAATAAGGCTTGTAAAAAGCATTCTTTGGTAAAATCGGACAGAATAAGAATTGGTGTTAAACTGCTATGTAAATTTACTTCTCTTAGCACATTGATACCAAGACAAGTTTCAGGTGATTGATTGTCTCCACATCATTAGAGCTCTGGATCTTTGACCTGAGTACACCTGTAAAATGTTCTGCTTCTGCAATGCTGCATTCTGCTACTGCCCTGTTCATACACCTAGCTCCAAAGTCAGCACTGTATGTCTCCATACTCATTTATGTTTGAGGACATTAGCTTATGTCCCAGTGTAAGCATGAAAGTGGTTGTCAAGTGATATATGGTTAAATGAGCATGAATTGAGAGTTTCAAATGTATTCTGACTTTTTTTTTTCCTATGTCACAGATGTCCATTTCAGTTTTTCTGATGTTCAGCAGTGACTGAAAAATTAGGTATGTACACATACTGCCTAGCTTCTGTTTCTAGAAAAGGGATGTAGGTAGTACAAATTTCTGAGAACTGTAACGGCAGTTAACATACCCACAAGAACAACCAATTCTCAGCTGAGATTAAGCAGCTTAGTTTCATTCATTTTTCACCTTAAATTCTCTTCAATATTTTTTTCTTTATTCAGCAGAAAATTTCTCAATCTTCATTACTAAAACGTTGAAAAAAATATTTTCCTAACAAATATTATTTTTCCATATGTATGTGTATTCTCACAGTAAAAATATTTTTTTTTTCTACTGACTATACTCTTGTTTCCTTTTAAATGGAAATCAATAAATGGCTGAACAAGCTGAAAATTTATTAATTAGCCTGAGAAATGTTTGAGTTTTTTTTTGTAAATATTTTGAAAATATGGTCTCAGTGTATTACAGCAAAGCCCTACTGCTGAAATATAAACTAAATTACAGATTTTTTTACAAAACCCAAGCTTAAGCCATAGAAGCAAAGACATAGTCATTTCTAGTCACTATATATCTGTACTGGCTCTGGATGGCATGGAGTTAACTTTCCCTGTAACAGCCCATACAGTGCTGTGCTCTCCACTTGTAGCTAAAACAGCATTGATATCACACCAGTGTTTTGTCTATTGCTGAGCAGTGCTGGCACAGCACCAAGGCTCTCTCCAAACTCCCAGAGCCAGTAGGCAGGGGGTGAGCAAGAGGTGGCAGGGGACATCATCAGGGCAGCTGACCTAAACCAACCAAAGGATTATTCCATACCATATGATGTCATACTCAGGAATAAAAGGTGGGAAAGGGGAAGGAGAGGGGGGAGCTCTCGTTATGAAGACGTCTGTCCTCCCAAACAACTGCAATGCGTATTGAGGCCTTGCTTCCTAGGACATGGATGAACATCACTTGTTGATGGGAAGTAGACTATTTTTTTTTCTCTCTCTGTGATTCCACGCATTTTTTTTTCCCTCTTCCTTTTCCCTTTAATTCCTTATATCAACCTGAGGCGCTTTTTGTTTATTTGTATTTGTTTGTTTGTTTTTCTTTCTAGCATAGTTTCTTCTTCCCTCTTCTGAGGAAGGGGAATGAGAGTGTGGTTGTGGTGGAGTTCAGATGCCCAGCAGGGTAAAACCACCTCAATACCTTTCTGTACTAAGGAATTAACATGTAAATAATTATATACATCTATAATTAGGTATAATTATAATTTTGTTACTGAAATGTTCTGTATCCGATAGTTACGAAAGTTTATCTCACCGTTTTCTGGCCTGTTGCTGTGTATCATGAACTGTGGAAAACTGCTGAACAGGGAGCTTTGGCTAAAGCTCAGGAAGAAAAAGAGGGTTTATAAACTTAGTAAGAAGGGGCAGGCCACTAAGGAGGACTATAAAGATGCCAAGAAGCTGTGCAGATGAGCGGACAGTGAGGTGGATTGACAATTGTCTTGATGACTCAGAGAGCTGTGCTCTCTGAGCTGAGCATTGAGTTGTGCTTAGTGGTGCAGAATATAGCTGGAGGCCTGAGGCTAGTGGTGTCCCACAGGGGTCAGTACTGGGTCCAGTGTTGTTCAACTTATTCATCAACAACCTGGATGATGGAACAGAGTGCACCCTCAGCAAGTCTGCTGACGACACAAAGCTCAGAGGAGTGGCTGATACCCCAGGGGGCTGTGCTGCCATTCAGAAGGACCTTGACAGGCTGGAGGGTTGGGCCAAGAGGAACCTCATGAAGATCAAGAAGGGCAAGTGCAGGGTTCTGCACCTAGGGAGGAATAACCGCAAGCACCGGTAGTGGCTGGGCACTGACCTGTAGGAGAGCAGCTCTGCAGAGAGGGATGTGGGAGTCCTGGTGGAGAGCAGGCTGACCATGAGTCAGCAATGTGCCCTTGTGGCCAAGAAGGCCAATGGTATCCTGGGCTGCATTCCGTCCTTTCTAAGAAGCATGTAGCCTTCCATGACAGCATTCCAGTCATGTGAGCTATCCCACTATGCCTCTGTGATTGCAGTGAGATTGTAGCCTTGTGACGGCTTCAGATCTCCAGTTCTTCCTGTTTGTTACCCATACTAAGTGCATTCGTATGCAAGCATTTCAGGGAGCTGAAATGTTTATTTCTCATGCTGCATGTGTATGTATAGAAAAACTTCAGATGTCTTTCATTCAACTCAGCCCCTCATGGGGCAGATTGAAGGGCCTCCCCAGCATGCAGTTCCTCAAAAACTGATGTGCATTCCCATAGCTTATCACTGGTGGGCCTGGTTTTGTCCCTTTCTGCCTTCAAATCTAGTTTAAAGCCCTGTCAATTAGCCCAGCTAACTCCTGGGCAAAAATCCTTTCCCCCTCATAGAAAGGTGCTCCCCATCAGGAGCCAGTAGGTTTGGTGTCATGTAGACCTTCCCATGATAAAGAAACCCAAAACTGTGTCAGTGGCACCAGCCTGGGAGTCACATATTGATCAGCTGGATTCGCCTCTGGTACCTGGTTGTTTGTCCTATTTGGACACCACTAAGCTGCTATAAAAGTTTGGTCCTGAGAAATGATGAGTTTAATTTGGATGTTGTGGATGTCGTCATGCTCTAAATTAATTTGAATTTAATTTTTAAACATGAAACACTATTTAAGACTTACAACTATGTTTTAAATGAGAAAATACAAATCATGCAAGTTTTTCTAACCTGGAATATACGTCTGGAAAAGACCTTGAGACCTCATCTGGTCCATCACAAAGCTAAACAGTGCATCAGGTAACCTTAGCCTCTGTAATGCTGAGCACATGCTATTCTGCACAATGCCATTCTGTAGTCCACCTTTGGCTTGCAGCTCTTTATCTATTTTCTTGGCAGTGTTATTTTAAAGTCTCTGTGGAAATATTTTTCCCTTTTGTTTTTGTGCTGTTTTCATGACCTAGCATTTGCAAATCTTGATACTATTGTTATGGTGTGTTTTAATGAAAAGAATAAATTGCCTGAGAGTCACTCTTTCTTTTCTCTTCCTTTCCTTTTCCATTAGCTTATGAAAATGCAGCAAAGTCCTATCCCCCACAACCTCCACCCCAAGAAGAAAATTACACAGTTCCATTTGAAGTATGCCATCATCTGTAGACAACGATAATAAAGCCTTTAGGAAACTGCAAGAAAAATGGCTCATTCCTTGTCATAAGTTTGTCACTGGAAAGGTTTGTAATATTCACAGGCAACCTATTTCAGTGCCTCACTAACCCAGCAGTTCAAATATCTTCCTGCTTTTCTTCTAGCTCATTATGTCTTGTCCTGTTTGTTTTGTCCTGGCTCATAACAGAAATCAAAAATTAGTTTTTCATTTCCATTTAGAACAACAAGAACTAGAAACTCGTTTTGTGTTTTAAGTGGAAGATCACATTTAGAACCTTAAATGAATGAAGGAATATCTTCAAAACTTACAATACAATGCCTCTGTTGGAAAACCTAACTGGTACTTCTGAGTTTTAGTTTCTCTGATGCCAAGAGAACCACAGCTAGTATCTGAGTTTTGTAGTAGCATAAATAAGATCAGAACCTTGCCATGCTCAGGATATTAACATGAGAACTACCAGAGAGATATTAAACACAATAAGAACTATTTTAACAACACGCAGCTTATTATTCTATTTGTTCTATAATTATAAGAAACATTATCAATAATATGACATCGTCACATAAAGTGGGCTGGTAAATATTGATTTATTTCTTTTTAATTTACTCTTCTCCTAGTACTACTGATACATGCTGATAAAGATTTGACCTTATTAATTAGATTGATCAAACTAATTTTAGAGTTTTTATTTCAACAAAGCACTTAAATATCTATGTAATTCATTGTGGTGGTTCCACTTGGGTGGGCAGCTGAGCTCCACCACAACCACTCTCTCACTCCCCATCCGCAAAGGGAAAGGGGGAGAAAATACGATGCAAAGGGCTCAAGGGTTGAGAAAAGGATAGGCTCAACAATTATCGTGATGGGCAAAACAGAGTGAGACTGTAAAATTTATTGCCAATTACTAACAAGCTAGAGCAGTGAGGAAAAAAAAAAAAAAAAAAAGGAAAGAAACCCAAAACACCTTCCCCCCCATCCACCCTCTTCCATCTCCTCTCCCCAAGTGGCACAGGGGAACAGGGGAATGGGGGCTGTGGTCAGTCTATAGCACTGTGTCTCTGCCGCTCCTTCTCAGTCACTCTCTTCCCTTGCTCCAATATGAGGTCCCTCCCACAGGATGCCATCCTTCCCAAAGTGATGCTGTGTGGGCTGCCCACTGGCAGCATCTCTTCAACAACTGCTCCAGACGTGGGTCCGTACCACAGGGTCCATCCATCAGGAGCCAACTGCTTCAACCTGGGTCCCGACGGGGGGCAGCTCCCCCCAGACCCCCTACTCCTACGTGGTCTCCTCTTCATGGACTGCAGCTCTGGCCTGGAATCCACCCCGCCAAGGGTTCTCTGCAGGTCACAGCCTCCTTCAGGGCAGACCCACCTGCTCCACTGTCGTCTCTTCCACGGGCTACAGTTTGGAAACCTGCTCCACCTTGGTACACCATGGGCTGTAGGAGAACAACCTACTTCACCAAGGGCCTCTCCACAGGCCACAGGGGAACTTCTGTTCCAGTGCCTGGGGCACCTCTCCCCTTCCTTCTTCACTGACCTTGGTGTCTACAGGGCTGTTTCTCACTCCTCTCTCCCAGCTGCTATGTCACTGTAGTTTTTTTGTTTGTTTGTTTGTTTGTTTGTTTTTTTTTCCCTTTCTTAAATCTACTCTCACAGAGGTGGAAACAACATCACTTATTGGCTAGGCTCTGGCCAATAGCTCTGGGTGGGGCCCATATCTAACATGGGGCATCTTCTGGATTCTTCTCGCAGAAGCCACCCCTACGGCCCCCTGCTACCAAAACCTTGCCACATAAACCCACCACATTCATTTCTTACAGAAAAATTTTAAGTATGCTATTAAATCTTGCTAAAGACATTTAAATGAAACACAAAGTTATGCTAAATGGTGCATTAAGTTAACCCTGGCTCTTTACTATTTTATTGAATTACAGACAAAATAAATTAGAACAATTCAGAAGCTTTGAGAATCTTCAAATAATGTCACTTCTGCTAGAGATACTCCCAGAGAAGAGGAAGACCCATTATTCAATGTGTTTACAAGTAGAACAAGATGCAGAAATGAACAAATTGGCTACAGGAAGCAAGTCTGTCTTTACAAAGACATAGATTATACAAGCTTACTTCTACAACTGCAGCTTTATCTTCCAACATTTTACATTTTAGGGTAGAATTTCCAGTGGCTGGTTGAAACAGTACAATATCTGGGATAACTATTCTAACCTGAACTTTTGATGAAATTAACTCTTGACCCTGCACAGTAGCTTCAATAAGAAGTGATAAAGAACACAGGGAAAAAAAATAAATTTGACTCTTTGGGGCAAAATTAATAAAAATGAAATTAATATCCTCCCTGGGCAAGTGTTCTCATCTTTCTGCCAATTCAGACTCTTAAATATTTCTTTGATTGAGAAAAAAAATATATATATATATATATATATATATATGAAATTTTTATTGTGTAAAAAAAGAGAAGGAGAATTTCATATTTAGAAATGATATTACAAACAGAGTGACAGAATTTGATTCCTGTATCTACTGATTTATAAAGCTTATCTTTCTCTAGATTATTAAAATTCATCATGGGAAAAGCAAAGCATTTTGAGTTAATGCAGTCATTCCCTCTCTGGGAATGTTACTTTGTTCAATATGCACATCTAAAACTTTTGCAGTAATAAACAAAAGGTGTTCTTAATTTCCCAATTCTTTATTTCATTGCCTTTCATTTTGTATTTTTTAATAAATTTTCAGAATTTTACTGAGTATACAGGGTACGAAATTAGATGGGAACATACATTGATATTGCTTTGTGACTTGAACTGCGAAAAAGTACCAAATAACTGCAAATCTGCTCTGAGCTTCCTAATACATTTTATTGACTCACAAAAATAAACTTTCACTAGGGAAGACAAAACCAAAACCAACCAAACAAACAAACAAGAGATTCCCTTAGTGCAAAGATTAAATCTTCTGCTTGTTGTATTCTCATAGAATTTAAAACAAAGATGTATTTTATGTAAGGTACATAAAATAAATCAGGACAGGTAGGAGAATGATGCAGAACCACCATCACAATTTTAAAGTAATGGTCTCCAAGTTGGTTCTTTTTTAACTTTAATGTAGTGGGGATGGCAAGGAGAATGAGAGAAATCAGTCCTTGCTAGTTTAGGTCACTCAAAATTAGTAGAATCACAGAATGATTTGGGTTGGAAGGGACCTTAAATATCATCTTGTTCCAGCCCCCCTGATATGGACTGGGACACTTTCCACTAGACCAGGTTGCTAAAAGCCCAGAAGGATATTGAATTGCTCAAGTGTGCAGAGAAGAGCAATAAAACTGGCAAAGGGAACTGAAAACAAGGCTTATGAGAAGCAGTTGAGAGAACTAGGGCTTAGTCTGGAGCTACACTGTCTACAGTGATGAAAGGAGGTTGCAGCAAGGTTGCTGGCAGCCACTTTTCTCAGGTGTTGAGTGGCAGAATGTGAGGAAATGATCTCGAATTGTGCACAGAGAGGTTTAGATTGGATATCAGAAAGTATTTCTTTGTGGAGAGAGTGATTAGCCATTGAAACAGGTTGCCCAGGGAGGTGGTGGGGTCCTCATCCTGGAGATATTTAAAAGGTGCATGGATGCGGCACTAAGGGACCTGGTTCAGTGATGGGACTTGGTAGGTCAGGTTGATGGTTGGACTTGATCTTGAAAATGGCTTTAGAGATTCACAGAGAGATAATGGCTTCAAGGTTATAAGACTACAATAAAAGAAAAAAAAAAAAAAAGAAAAAAAAAAAAAAACAGACACTATTTCCAATAATAAACACATACTTTCCCATTAGAAAACAATCATCTTAAATGTCCTGCATTACTGGCTTCAGAATATGACATTCTGAAAGGCTGACAAGACGTGTGCTCAGAAAGATTAAGACTATAATTGAAATTGTGTTCACACCTTTTAAAAGAGATGCTTCAATATAAAAATTCAATAAAACCACACTCACATTAACTGCTTTCAAAGGAAAAAAAAAATCAGTAAATGGAATTTCTATAGGCCACCTGCACTCCAATATTACCTTTCTGAAAAAGGATGAAAAGCATGCTGGAAAAGGATTTGGAAGCAGGAAAAGTAACCATATGGCAAACTATGGTCTAACCTCATTTAAAATACCCTTTGGGATCTGGATTAATATTTCTCATATTGGAGCATGTTCTCTGTAGCAATGCTTGATAATTTGCTTCAGCAGAATAATAATGATAATAATGAAGAAATAGAGGTATGAAGAAACAAACAGAAACATCCATTTATGTCATTTAAGTACATCTGTGAAAACTGCTTTCTCTGGATTTAATGCTTTAAAATATTTTTAAAGGACAGAAAGGCAAAACTTTTTTAAACTGACCAAGGATCTTAAAGCTGAATTGAAAGCAAGTGCCTCTAATGAGTTGAAGTGCTTAACAGGATATCAAACACAAAAAAATATTATATATTTTTCTTCTCTCATAGCACTAGATGTGACTGGAAAAATGATTATTCATGTCACCATTGTAGTAGGTGGGAAATAATTATATACAGTTTAATGCAATGCAGATGCAGTGAAGGTGCAATGTCAAATGCTGCTTCTTCCAATTACCTCCTCCATAAAAGCACTGGCCCCCATTCCTTGCCCTTACCAGCTTGAAATAGATGAAGCAGAAATAGGGAATCTTAGAGTGTTTCTTGTTGTTGTTGTTTGTTTGTTTGTTTGTTTGTTTCAATTTTCACAAACAGAAATCTCAGTGGAGTTTCTGTATCACTTTTTGCTTTTTCCTGTTCCAGAAAACTAAAGCAGAAAGCAGCAAGTGACCAAAGTCCTGAGTATGGCAATTCCTCTCTGATCTATATTGTTTAATAATTTCATCACCTGCCCAAAGGGTAAGGAGTAGTCAGCAAACACACACTGGAAAAACCTTTGGGTCAAGATGTATTTTATAAACATGTGGTACAGAATTGTCAAGCTAACTCAAATATCTACTAAGGTCATTCCAAAACCCATGCTGAATATTTTGAAAGTTAGGTGTCTGTAGTTGGTTTCCTTTCTATCTTATGCCTAATATTTTCTGGCCAATTAAATGTTTACTAACAAAAGTGGAGCATTTTGTGCACATATACCTGTGTATGTATAGTATTTGTGTGTGTAAAGATTAATGTATTTATATATTCAAATACACAGACGCCTCTACATGATCATGCAGATTTGCAGATTCAGAAACACACTTTCTGTGTGAAAGAAAACTTTTACTAAAATCTTCTCCTACCCAAGTACTGATTTAAGACTTAATTTCTGAGGACATCTTGCTATGTTCCGAATCTGTGACATTGTGTAGCTGGAAAGAAATGTTATTTTGTCCATTCAGACTTAGGTGAATTTATCATAATGTTCCTTATCTAGCAAAATACTTAAGCAAAAGAGTAATACTATTGATCTTGCTTCTTCTAAGAATCAAGTGCTTAACCTACTTTTACAGAAACCCGCAAATTATTTCAATTATCTAAACTGTCATAAGGTATTGGGAATTAGTTCTGGCCTGCATTAAAATCATGAGATCTAGCTCTGGATTAACCAGTTTTATCTCCACCAAAACAGAAATTTCCCATCAGAAATTACACTATATGCACTGCCAAGAGGGTAATTCAGAATATAAATGAACAAATAAACAAACAAACTAGCATACTAACAAATGGAAACAAAAATGAAACAAAACAAACAACAACAACAACAACAACAACAACAAAGCACACATTTTAACTTCTATTTCAGACAAAATTCATAAATGTCCTTTCAGGATAATTTAAGTAGCATTTCATAGAATCATGGAATCACATAATGTTTTGGGTTGGAAGGGACCTTAAAGATTATCTAGTTCCATCGCCCTCTGCCGTGGGCAGGGAGGCCACCCATTAGATCAGGTTGCCTAGGGCCTCGTCCAACCCGCCTTGAACACCTCCAGGGATGTGGCATCCACAACTGCTCTGGACAACCTGTTCCAATGCCTCACCACCCTTTGAGTGAAGAATTTCCTCCTAATATCTAACCTAACTCTCCCCTCTCTCAATTTAAAACAATTCCACCTTGTCCTGTCATTGTATGCCCAAGCAAAAAGTTGTTCTCCATCTTTTTTATAAGTCCCCTTTCAGTATTGAAATGCTGCAACGAGGTTGTCCAGGAGCCTTCTCTTCTCCAGGTTGAACATTCCCAGCTCTCACATCCTTTCTTCACAGGAAAGGTGCTCCAGCCCTCTGATCATCTTCATGGCCCTCCTCTGGACCCTCTGACTCTTAACAGTCCCACATCCTTCTTGTGTTGGGGCCCCAGACCTGGACACAGTACTCCAAGTGGGGCCTCACAAGGGCAGAGCAGAGGGGGACAGTCACCTCCCTCAACCTGCTGGCAACTCCCCTGTTGATGCAGCCCAGCACTTGTGTGAATATAACAGCAAAACATACCTTTGTTGAATATTTCTAATTCCACATATGCAGAATCTTTACTAGACAGAAAAAATACTTGGGAGGGAGATAAGGAGACACTAATTGGTTGTAATAACAGTTCTTACCATCACTACTCTTTTTCCGTTATTAATTCTTCCTTTATACCGACTGATTTCAACTCTGCTTTGCTTGTGGCTTATATTAGACCATCTGCTTTTTTTTTTCTGCCTTGTGTTACTTTCCATATTCTCTAAAATGTTGCTTCCTGACACTTCAAAATAAATATTTTTTTTTTCTAGAGATATAAGATGAAAACAGTTTATTATTTCTTGTTTCTTAGCCAGCCCATTCCTTACTATCTTTTTGCATCAGGCATTCTGACTGAATCTCTACTAAATTTCAAGTAACAGGAGACAAAAAAATATAATTTCTATATTTAGTCTGTTTACTGCTCTGTGTCTATTTGCTCCTTTGTCTTCTATTCATCTCATGTATAATGTATATTTTCAATAAGGATATCTGAATGGAAGAATTTCCTGTTTTGTATTCATTAGTGGCACTGTGCTCAGTGGTAATTTTCTGCAGAAACTCAATGATTTCCCTCACTTGGAGCTACACTTGCTTTGTTATTTTTGGATTAGTTTACATCCATGTCAGAATGATGAACAGGAAAAGAAGAGCGCAGTTCTGTGTCTGAAGGATAGCTTTCTATTTACATTGCTGTAGCTATAATTGATGGCTACTTGGCATTGCATGATGTGGAAAACAGATGGTTCTTTCTTCTTTTCTGTTTTCTCAACAGGACAAAATTGAAACACATTATAGAAGTAGTATGGAAAGGTTGCTTGATCTGCAGTTACTATTAGAAGTGTTGTCATAATTGAGATATATCTCTGAGCACTAATATCTTCCTGAAGATTGATTGCATGTGGGCATGAGCTCCAACCTGGCAGTGTAACTTGAAACCACTGTGCAGTTGCCCTTTACTTAATCTCTTCACAAGAAGCATATATCTGATTGTCTTATGCACTAAGGGCAAGAGGCAGATGTCTGGGCCTCGTTGCATTATTTTTAATCAAAGTTCACTGGGAATTCAGCCTTCTCTTGCTTGTTTCAGTATGCCTCTGATTCATCTTTCCATTTAGCCAGGCATCTCTCTCTCTAAATTGTGCTAGTTACAGTTGCTGGGCAACCCTACACTGTTGCACTGCCTGTACATTAAACAGTATCATCAGTAACCCTTTTCCTCTTACATTGTGTGTTTCATAAAAGAAATAGACACAACATAAAATCCATTTTGCCTTGATGTAAGCAGGTACTGTGGTGGACATGGAAAATTTGCTTTGTATTCATTCCTTTCTTCCTTCTGATTCTGCATTAGCATCTGATTGCATAGTACTATCATCTACATGCAGTTTAAACAGGGGGGGACTTCTGTGAATCCTTGTGTCAGGAAAGTTGTGTTGCAACCAGCAGATGATCATGAGAAAACTATGTTCAGAGTTTCTGTGATAAGTCATCATGAAGACTGACTTGGATTGAAAAGAAATCTTCACAGTTTTCAGTTTTCAGACATATAACACACTGCTGAGTGATAGTAAAGGAAAATTTGTGTCAGTATTTGAATATTTGTGTTAGTATCAGAAAAGAAAATTACATATATATATATATATATATATATAAAGGGGTTTATATCTTGCAACTTCAGGCAGGTTTCTAGGCCTCCAAGTGTCTGTTAACCTTGAAAGAAAACAAAAGCATGTGACAGATCGGTCTAAGTGATATAAGGGGAATAGATGCAGTCCCTGGTTTAACTCCTTTAGCAAAAACAACTTCTGATTGCCAGTTTTGGCTAGTTTATGGCACTCCTGCAGTGGCAGTGGTGAGTATCTATGTTATTTTTCAAGCAGTGGAACTAAGACCAATTTTAGCTGACATTTAAATTCATCTTTGTGCAATCATAAATCTTGGGTCAATTTTAATGATTCCAATAAATTGATTAGTCATTGTTTGACAGGAAGAATTGACTACTCCTTTTATTATTATGGAATGTAAATTCTTCAAATTTAAAAACTTCAAATTCTATAAACTTTAATGAAATATACATCTAGAAATCCTGAAAGGACCTGGCACTTGGGGAAAATAAATAAACAAACAAACAAACAAATAAATAAATAGATAGATAAATAAGAATGAAAGAAATACAGATGAAGAATGAGAAATCAGTTCACTTTAAAATAATTATAACATACAAAACAAAGGTATTCCTCATTTCAAGCATATCTATGCTTTACAAGAGCTGCTAAAATTGTATGTTAGGAAGGTTTGGCTTCAAGGTATATGAAAGTATAAGTGTTACAGTTGTAATAATTGTAGTGGGTTTACATGGCAAGGTTTTGGTAGCAGGGGGCTGTAGGGGTGGCTTCTGCGAGAAGAATCCAGAAGCTGCCCCATGTTAGGTAAGGGCCCCTCCACTGGCCAGAGCCTAGCCAATAAGTGATGTTGTTTGTGCCTTTGTGAGAGCAGATTTAAGAAAAAGAGAAAAACTTGCAGTGACACAGCAACTGGGAGAGTGAGAGGAGTGAGAAACAGCCTTGCAGACACGAAGGTCCTTGCAGAAGGAGGGGGCGAGGTGCTCCAGGTGCCAGAGCAGAAGTTCCCCTGCAGTCTGTGGAGAGGACAATGGTGAAGCAGGTTGTTCCCCTGCAGCCCATGGTGTACCACAGCAGAGAAGATCTCCATGCTGCAGCCCGTGGAGGAGCCCCCGGTGGAGCAGGTGGATGTGGCCTGGAGGAGGCTGCGGCCCATGAAGAGCCCCCACAGGAGCAGGCCCCAGGCCGGAGCTGCAGCCCGTGGAGAGGAGCCCACGCAGGAGCAGGGGGTCTGGGGGGAGCTGCTGCCCATGGGGGACCCATGCTGGAGCAGTTTGCTCCTGGGGGATGGACCCCATGGTAAGGACCCATATCTGGAGCAGTTCTTGAAGAACTGCTGCCTGTGGGCAGCCCCCGCAGGTTCACTTCAGGAAGGACGGCATCCCATGGGAGGGACCCTGCGTGGAGCAGGGGAAGAGAGTGACCAAGAAAGAGCGGCAGAGATGAAGTGCTATGGACTGACCACAGCCCCTGTTCCCCCGTTCCCCTGCACCACTTGGGGGGAAGAGGTGGAAGAGGGTGGATGGGGGGAAAGTGTTTTTGGTTTCTTTCCTTTTTTTTTCTCAGTTCTCTAGCTTGTTAGTAACTGGCAATAAATTTTACAGTCTCCCTACTCTGAGTCTGTTTTGCCCATCACAATAATTGTTGAGCGATCTCCCCATCCTTTTCTCAACCCCTGAGCCCTTTGCATCATATTTTCTCCCCCTTTCACTTTGAGGAGAGGGAGTGAGAGATCGGCTGTGGTGGAGCTCAGGTGCCCACACAAGTAAAACCAGCACAATAATTCAAATCAAACACTGCATGTTTTTGGCTTCATTGCAAGTTAAATTTCATTAATTGAATTTGTTTAACATAAGCCAAGTCTTGACTGAATCACTCTACAAGAACAGAGCAGGACTAGCACTGATTTTTATCTTTCTGTACAATACTGTGATTCAATCCCTTTGCCTAATTATTTTTTTAGTGACTCTTAATGTTAATATTGCTTAACCAAACAGGTCAGTGATATTTTCCCTATTGTTATCATTTAATAAATCTAGTAGAAGAAATCTAGTCCCTGTTATGATTTTTTTTTGTTAAAACTCCAATTTTATTTATTTATTATTATTATTATTTAATTCCATCAATAAATGATCATCAAAAGAACATCCTTATACATATTTGCCTTAGGATTTCATTTTGTTCAAGAGTGTAAATGCTATGTAAGCATAAGCAAAAAGAAATGACGTCTTATTCAGATAAACATCCATAGTATTATTTTTCTAATTTTAGACAAAATATAATAAAAATAAAATGTACATTTAATCATCTTTACATTTTTTTACATGAAAAGGAGAAATTTATATTAATGAGGAATCTCAGAATTCAACATGTTGTTTTGAGACAGTCTGTCAAAGTAACCTGTCCTCTGTGGATACTTTGCCACTGAACACAAGCACTGCAATTCAGGACACTGCTTAGCCCCACTAATTATATGTTTTGCAGTCTGAAAGGATTTGGAAATATCTTCCAGTCCTATTCAGAAGCAATATTGGGGTTGGTGTTTTTCTATCAAAGTTAATGAGCAGATGAACTAATGGAAAATGAAGGATTGTATAACAGAAGAATAAGCAGAACTAAAAAATATCAACAGAATGTAGAATAGGATGACCTTTCTATGGAACAAATAAGCCATAATAAATAAAATAAATAAATAAAAAAAATATCTATCAATTGCCAGCAGTTGGAGCCAAGAATAAGAAGATGCATAGAAAGGCCCAAGAAAGTTGAAGACAATTAGGTTATAAAAGCAGAATCTAACATTAGGAAAAAAAAGTCTGTATAGGGAGAAACTTTTCAAATAATTAAATAGATTTAAACAAATATTTTATTTAAAAACACATATAAATAAAGTCAATTTGCCTAACTGCTCCACATACTACAGGTACTACTACTGCTGAATGATGGAATGTCAAGTGGTTAGGGTTCATATTGTAAAGAGAAAGTAGCAATATAAGTTTTCACTTAAAATAAATCACATAAAATAAAATAAAATAAATATATGAAAGATTGTAAGGTAATAGATTTACAGGATCATTGTTTATACTGATATATAGTTTAGTAGAAACATTTGCTGTCCAACATGCATTGAGAGAAATCCAAATATCACTGACTTCAATATGAGTTTAGAAGATTTTTTTTTCAACTGTTACACACAGAGCAACAGTAATTCTTGATTTTTCTTTTACACTGGTTGTAAATTATAAATAGTTAATGTTAAATGCTTAATGAAATTAGTATATGGATATATATATTTATTAGGCTTAACTCTGTATTTAAGTGATGGATGAATTAGAAATAAACTCTCAAATATGTGCCTAAGACTGCTACAATATTCTGTATGTAAACTGCAAGTGTAATAAGAATATCAGTGATTAATTAGCAAAAACAGAAAAAGCTTCCATGAAGGAGGACTATTACAGTAGGAAGCTAAGAAGAAACCAGTACTGTGACATGATTACATTTGTAATTAACACAACAAGACAGTCTGTGCTTGTAATTTCCTTCAGGTATGTTAGATTACTTAGTTCATGGAAAATTAGAAATAAAAATGATCATAGAATCATAGAATCATAGAATGGTTTGGATTGCAAGGGACCTTAAAGTCCATCTAATTCCAACCCCCCTGCTGTGGGCAGGGACACTTTCCACTAGTCCAGGGTGGTCAAAGCCCCACTCAGCTTGGACTTGAACATTTCTAGGTATGGGGCATACACAGCTTTTCTGGAACGAACTGTTCCAGCACCTCTCCACCCTCACAGTAAAGAATTTATTCTTTATATCTAATCTAATCCTACCCTCTTTTAGTTTAAGACCATTTCTCCTTGTCCTATCATAACATTCCTGACAAAAAGCCCCTCCGCAGCTTTCCTGTAGGCCCCCTTTAAGTACTGGAAGTTGCCATAAGGTCTCCCTGGAGCCATCCCTTCCAGACTGAACATCTCCAGATCTCTCAGCCTTTCTTCATAGGAGAGGAACTCCAGACCTTTCATCATCTTTGTGGCCCTCCTCTGGACCCACTCTAATAGGTTCATGTCCCTTTCATGTGGGGGGTCAGAGCTGAATGTGGTGGGGTCTGGTGAGATCAGATCAGAGGGGAACAATCACCTCCCTCTTCCTGCTGGCCACATTGCTTTTGATGCTGCCCAGGATATGGTTGGCTTTCTGGGCTGCAAGCGCACATTGCCAGCTTCTTATCAACCAACACCACCAACTCCTTCTCCTCAGGGATGCTCTCAATCCATTCTCTGCCCAGCCAGTATTTGTGTTTGGGATTGCCCCAGCCCAGGTGCAGGACCTTGCACTTGGCCTTGTTAAACCTCATGAGGTTCACACAGGCCCAACTCTCAAGCTTGTCCATGTCCCTCTGGATGGCATCCCTTCCCACCAGTGTGCTGACCACAACACATAGCTTGGTGTCAGAGGCAAACCTGCTGAAGTTGCACTCAATCTCACTGTCCATGTCACCAACAAAGATGTTAAACAGTGCCGGTCCCAATACTGACCCCTGAGGAACACCACTCATTACTGATCTCCGCCTGGACATTGAGCCATTGATTGCAACTCTCTGAGTGCAACCATCCAGACGATTCCTCACCCACCGAGTGGTCCATCCATCAAATCCCTGTCTCTCCAGTTTAGAGACAAGGATATCATGGGGGACAGTGTCAAATGGTTTGCACAAATCCAGGCAGATGATGTCAGTTGTTCTTCCCTTATCTACCAATGGTGAAACTCCATCATAGAAGGTGTTGTGGTTTAACCCAGATGACAGCTAAGCACCACACAGCTGTTCGCTCACCCTTTCCCCCCGCCCAGTGGGATGGGGGAGAGAATAGGGAAAAAAAAAAAGTAAAAGCTTGTGCACTGAGATTAAGACAGCTGAATAGGACAGAAAACAAATATTCCTTCGGCCAGTTGGGGTCAGCTGTCCTGGTTCTGTCCCCTCACAGTTCCTGGTGCACCCCCAGCATCCTCACTGTCAGGGCGGCGTGAGAGGCTGAAAAGTCCTTGGCTTATTGTGAGCAGTGCCACAACTAAAACATCAGCATGTTATCAACATTATTATCAATATAAATCCAAAGCACAGCACCATACCAGCTACTAGGAGGAAAATTAACTCTGTCCTAGCTGAAACCAGGACAGAAGGCCATCAGATTTGTCAGGCACAATCTGCCCTTAATGAAGCCATGTTGGCTGTCACCAATCACCTCCTCATTTTCCATGGGCCTTAGCAGAGTTGACAGGAGAATCTGCTCCAAGATCTTGCCAGGCATAGAGGTGACACTGACTGGCCTGCAGTTCCCTAGGTCTTTTTTCCCTTTTTCAAAATCGGGGTTATGTTTTGCCTCTTCCAGTCAGTGGGAACTTCACCAGACTGTCCCAGCTTTTCAAATATGATGGATAGTGGCTTAACAACTACGTCTGCCTGTTCCCTCAGGACCCGTGGATGTACTTGATCAGGTCCCATGGACTTGTACACCTTTAGGTTTCTTAGCTGGTCTCTAACCTGATCTTCTCCTGCAGTGGGTGTATCATAATTCTTCCTTCTCACTGCCTTTGCCTTCTGTGGCCCAGGCCATGCGGATGGAGCTCTTGCCAGTGAAGATGGAGACAAAAAATTCATTGAGTGCCTCAGAATAAAAAAAAAGATCAATAATAAATAATAATAGAAATAGTCTGAATAAAACTGAACTTCACTGAAGTAAATAGAAACTATTTCAGGATCTGTATATTTTATTTATCATTTGAAATAAGATACCAACGTGGAAAGATCCTAAATTAATAAAATAAAAATAGTTAATAAAATGAAATAAAATAGATTAATAACATAAAAGAAATGGACTGATCTCTATCTCAGTTCTGTTTTGAAGTTTCTGTTTTGGACAATAATCTTTAGTGGAATGACTTTATATATGAAAAGCTTATTCACCTCAGCAAATGTCATGCTCTCAATTCAGTCATTTTCCAAATACTGTTATATCAAAAACTGTTACAGAAAATAATAAGGATGTTTTATAATTAGAACTATGCAGGATCACAATCTGAAATTACTCATAGCTTGAACATTCCTGTACCACCAACTGTATCTATGACATCTGAATGTCACACAGCTTCATTTATTAATATTTCCACAGTAGTGTGGAATACTGGGATAATAGTATTGTACATTTGCAATGACTTCTCATTGGATCCCATGTAAGTCATAGATGTATCTCAATTTCCTGTGGAGTTTCAGTGGCAATGTCTATTGGACTGTATAAATACCTAATGTTCACCATTAAGTGGGTTATGGTTTTTAAAAGGAATTAAGAAAAAGAATAAAGCAGCTTAAACATTAAGCCAAACACAAAAGAGTGCTAAAAATATAGATGGAATGACATAAAAGGAAAAATTCTCAGATGTCACGAGGGAGAGATATTCCCCAGCTAATTTGCTGTGGGCCAAAAAAGTGAAGAGAACAAGTTTAAAACAGGGAAGAAGAATGATAGCTTGCTAGCTATCATTCATAGCTTGTCATTTTCTGACATTAAGATTTGATGTTCTTAGGCCTCAGATAGCTCTGCTCTAAGAAATGTAACAGTGAATGTGACACTAGATGGATGGATACTTGGCTAAAGAGATATTTCAGTATTAGTTTAATACTCTAGTGAGTAAGAGTATTAAAATACTCTTCTTCATTCCTTAAAATACTAAAACTGAGATATTTTTGTATCTTTACCACATATATTTTATTATAGACTTTGGCTGTGTTTACACTGCAGAGGTTTCACAGAATTTGTTCATGCATTGAATCAGGGGCCCTGGAGTAGATATGCTTGTTCAAGGGAGAAAAGAAAGAGAGACAGTAGCTTGGCTTATGCTACTGAGTCCTGAGAGCCTTAGACTGAAGTCATTGAATGTGTTGGGATTAAATTTCACATCAATGAGTTTTGACATGGACATGAACCTCTGCTTATGTCTGTTGCATAGCAACAGACATAGAGAATTCAACTCAATTTTTTTTTCTTTTTCCATTTTTTTCTTTTCTTTTTACTTTAATTTACAAGAGGCATTTTCCAATTTAATAAATCATGGGAGTTTTGTGCTTTCACTTTAAGTATTTCCAGTGACACTATTTCATGTGATATTTCACATGAAGGTTTTTCAAATTAATATCTGATTAGTAGATTAGACCTTGCAATTTTATCATCTTTTCAACAATCTGCACTTGCTAATAGTTGCATATGCTTTTTCCAGAATAAATGATCATTAAACCAATGCTCTTATATTTTTTCACAAAAAGTGCAGCTCACACAACCTTTTTTTGGATGCTTCCTGTGACCAACTCTTCTGCAGTAACATTTAACATGTTGCTGAAAATATTTGAGGTAATTCGGGAAACTGTAAGGTTTCATCTGTAATGTTTTTATTCTTAATCCTTCTCACGTTGAAAAATATAAAATAAAAAAAGTAAATAGATTTTTAAAAAGGTGAAAAAAGTGAGCTTGTTGTAATCATTTCTCTTTAACAAGGAAGTCTAAATTCCTAAGGCTTGTTTACTAGGTACAAGGTCTGAATATGTAATTTGTGCAATTTGCCATAGCATATACATAGCTCTTTGAACAAAGTGACTGCTACAAACACAATAAGTATCTGATAACAATACTGAAAAGACATGAACTAAAGACACATTTAAAAATGAAAGCACAATTTTCCCTTCCATATATTTTGTTAAAAATAGCGTCAATCATTCATTAAACATTATAAACCAGATAAATTACTCCCTTATGGACTTCCAGCTTAGACCTTTTGAATGTATCACTACAAATATATATTAAAAATATATTAAAATTCACACAGGATCTCATTTACAAGGCATAGATTATATTAGCTGTTAGTTACATTAGGACTATTTTTATCTTGTGTCACATTCTTAGCCTTTGAATATAATGACATTTGTCATAGAGAAGGTGTGTCACGCCTGCTGTCTATCCTTTGCCATGATGCAAAAACTCTTCTTTTAAAAGAAGGACAATTAGGAAATTGTTCCAGCAAAATCCTACCTTCAAATGAGTAAAATCCCTTAAGTGTGTTTGAGATGGAAGAATATGAAAGAATTTTTTTTCCAGAGATCTCATCAGAAAAAGATTGTTTGTTGTTGGTGGTGGTGGTGTTTGGTTGTTTTTTTTTTTTCAAATTTAAACAGAATTACTTTTAGGACTGAAATTTAAAAAGCATAATAGCTAACTCAAATTATTACTTGCTTATTAATTACTACTTATTAATTCCAGGGGTCACCTAATCTTTAATTCAACTTTTAAAATATTTAAAATTGCTTTTAAATTAAGACAGGATAATAGCTAATCTGTAAAAGGAAAATTTTCTCATGCTTTTAAGGTTAAGCCATTACTGGAAATTGGCCATCATTTTTAAATATTTTTGTTCTGTGATGATCCATTAATCTATTTAATCTGTTCTATTTAGGATGGTCTTTTTTGCTGTTGTTGTTGTTGACTGAGCCATTCATTTGGATTCTCTACCTACTGAAAACTGCCAGGAAGCTTTAACTGGATTTTGATACAGCATATGAAACTATAAGTGTGTAGAGTTGCCAGCTTTATATTGTGCTCTATAACTTGTCTACAATTTTTTTTACTCTATTGCCAATATGTCCTTGTAATTTTCATTTTTTGTTTCAGCTTTTCTTTCTCATTTCACCTCATTTCATGATGGGTTTTTCCTCTCATGTGAGCAATACGTTTTCTGTTCTTTACAAAGTGCTCTTTAACTTCCAGAACTCTGCTTCACATAATGTTTTAGTCAGTATTGAAGTATTACATTTTGATATCAGGGTGTGGAGTGGGAACAAGGTGTGTGCGAGGAGAGATTTGTTGTATCATTTTTTTTCCCTTGGATATGCCTGTTTGAACCCTAAGTGATATTTGGTTTTGAATATCTTCTTACTTTTAATTTCACAATTGCTTTTATGAAGCAGAATGTTAAAATACATTTTAAAGTGTTCCAACAAATATCTTCAAAATGGTTTATTATTTTTTTAGGGTGTTTGTATTTTTTTTACACTGCTGTTTGAGATACCCCTTTTTTTCATTTGTTCTCTTGGCACTTTTGACATCAAGTGTATTTACACTTAAAATACATGTCTTGCCATAGTCATCATTTTGAAAGTCTTGACACCATTTATTAACTTCTCCTATCACCTTCTTACATACACTACATTGATAAGAATAATTTACTTTTCTCTCTACTAGAATTATCTACTATCTATCTATTATTTTATTATTCTATTAGTAGAATTATCTATTATTGCTGACTCTTTCTGTAACTTTTTGAGTTCATCTATGGGTTCAAGACTTTTTCTTCTTCTCCTAGGATTGCCAAGGGAAATGTGTAATATGAGACTTTTTCTGGTACAAATGCTGACTACTGTAGATTAGTCCCATGTGTGTGGTCTCATTGCTATTCACTCAAGGTTCATAAGCTAATTTTCAGTTAACACTATGTCTAAGTCAAATTAATTTTAATTTTTACAATAAACTTTTGGTATGTATTGTATTAAATGATAATCTAACTTCTCTGGTTTTTCTTTAAAAAATAAAAAATAAGCTTTAAAAATCCTAAATGTACATTGCAAAGAGCCTTAAAATATGCAATTCAAGGATTTTCTGTTCTTCCTGGAACTACACACTGTAGATTAAGAAATCACTTTTAACTCTCATTACCTTTCCTTTCCTTCCTTTCCCTCTTCTGCCTTTTTTTTTTTTTTTTTTCTCAAAAACCTAGCAAACCAGTTGTTTCACAGATCTTGGGAAAAGTACCATGGAAGAAGAATTCCACAAACTGATACACGTGCATTACATTTTTACTCCATATTTCTTTGAAATCCTATCCAGATAATGGTTTTCTAGTTATATAGAATATTTAATCCAAATAGGTTATAACACATTTACAAAAATATACATAAATAGCAATCAATCAGACTGTGGCTGATGCTCCTTTTTCAAGAAACCACCTATGACAAATTACAAATGTTTGTTTCCAAATCATAGCCCTGGGATTCTATGAAATGCAATAGTATTTACAAAGGCATTCCAATACTCCTAAAATATAGTCTTTTACAGACTAGTAACATCTGTACTTTTTCTTTTTTTTTTCCAAAAACAATTTTTACTAAAAAAATAGCTTTATGGCTGTAATTTCCTATTTAGAAGAATGTTTTCACAAAGCCTTATTAACTTTGCTTTTAATTCCTTATTACTGTTCCTTCATCTGATAGCACTACAGAAATGCATTTAACAACTCTCCCCCAAATAAATCAGTCTTAAGAAATGTTTTCCATGGTATTCTGAAAATATAGGCAAATAAATAGTCATTTGCAAAACTTCTGTTCAGGTATTAATGATGGTGAATTTGGAAATAATATCCACAATTATGGTCTTTAAACTTTCATTCTGGAGACGTAAATTCAGATAACTTGGGTTATTCAGGTCAAGAGATGTGATGCTTTCCCTCTACTCAGCATTAGTGAGGCTGCATCTGGAACACTGTGTCCAGTTCTGGGCCCTCCACTCCAAGAGAGATGCGGACATACTGGAAAGAGTCCAATGGAGGCTCAGGTGGGGCCTTATTAATGTCTATAAATAGCTGAAGGGAGAGTGCAAAGAATATGGAGCCAGGCTCTTTTCAGTGGTGCTTAGTGCGAGAACAAGAGGCAATGGGCACAAGCTGGAACACAAGAGACTGTTGATTGGGCTTGATTTTGGTTCTTGAAGGGCTTGATTTTGAAAAGCATTCACTGAGAACCCAGACTGGCATCATTTTCTAAAAATAAAATATTCTTATTATGTTAATGTTTAAAAAGTTTGTTGTTGTTGTTGTTGTTGTTTTGTTCTTCATCAAGAAATTATTCTGCAGAGTGCCAACCATTACAAAAAACTACAAATTTTGGTCTTCCCTGGATCAACATAAAAATTATAGGAGTTTAGTTTAAAACCAAGTGAATACAGCCTACTGTGCAAGACATTATATGATGGCATTAAGTATTCCCTTTTAAAGTTATTTCGGTTTTAAATATATATATATATATATATTTTTTTTTTTTATCAAGATGTCAAAATTTTTGCCTTTTGACAGCCAAAATTTGGTAGTTCTGAATCAGTGTTCTTCCTTCCTTCCTTCCTTCCTTCCTTCCTTCCTTCCTTCCCTCCTTCCCTCCTTCCTTCCTTCCCTCCTTCCTTCTTTCCTTCCTTCCTTCCTTCCTTCCTTCCTTCCTTCCTTCCTTCCTTCCTTCCTTCCTTCCTTCCTTCCTCCTTCCCTCGCTCCCTCCCTCCCTCCCTCCCTACATTCTTTCCCAAGACATCTACCCTTGTTCAAATTTTTACTAGTTACTTGCAAGAAAAATCACTTGTATAGAAGTTCCCCTGTGGCCTGTGGAGAGGCCTGTGGTGGAGCAGGCTGTCCTCCTGCAGCCCATGGGACACACAGCGGAGCAGATCTCCATGCTGCAGCCCATGGAAGAGCCCCTGGTGGAGCAGGTGGATGTGGCCTGCAGGAGGCTGCGGCCCATGGAGAGCCCCCACAGGAGCAGACCCCGGGCCGGAGCTGCAGCCCGTGGAGAGAAGCCCACGCAGGAGCAGGGGGTCTGGGGGGAGCTGCCGCCCATGGGGCACTCGTGCTAGAGCAGTTTGCTCCTGACGGGTGGACCGCATGGTACAGACCCTTGTTGGAGCAGATCATGAAGACCTGCTGCCTGTGTGAAGTCCACACAGGATCAGTTTGGGAAGGACGGCACCCCATGTGGAACAGGGGTAGAGAGTGACCCTGAAGGAGCAGCAGAGACAAAGTGTCATGGACTGACCACAGCCCCCGCTTCCTGTTCCCTTGTGCTGCTCACAGGGAGGAGGAGAAGAGGCTGGATTGGGGAAGGTGTTTTTAGTTTGCTTTTAGTTTTTCTCTGTTTTAGTCGGATAGTGATAGGCAATAAATTTATCTAATCTCCCTACTCTGAGTTGGTTTTGCAAATCACAATAATTGTTGAGTGATCTCCCTGTCCTTATCTCAATCCTTGAGCTCTTTTCATTGTATTTTCTTCCCCTTTCCCTTTAAGGAGGGGGAGTGAGAGAGCAGTTGTGGTAGAGTTCAGCTACTCAGGTGAGTAAAACCACCACAGCCCTGTATTTAGTTGTACATATATTTTTAACAATATTTGTGATGTATGTTCAGTGTCAGAAGCTGATTTTCAGCATTCATGATCACATCTGTTATTTACTTTCATTGTTATCATTATTTGCCATGAATGAAGGGTCATAGGGTAAAAATCCATCTTCACATTTTCAGTGTCTGATGGCTTTAGACAGTGGTGGTGTTTTTCGTTTGATTGGTTGGTTGGTTGGTTTGGTTTGGTTGGTTGGTTGTTTTTCCCCTCTGTATTTTTTACTTTACAGATACTGTCAATGAACTGGCATTTTCAGAGGTTTAACTGAATCTTATTGCTGAACCTTATTCCTCAGCAACAGAGAATAAAGTTCAGCAATCATGCAGAAGACACACACGGTTCAAGCTGTCCTAACAATATTCCAGTATATTACCATAGCTTTCAGCAAAACAGCTCCCAGGAAGGTGCAGTGAGTGTGTGTATGTGTGTGTGGAGCAGAGGGGTGGAATCAATGTGTCCTGTCATGCTCTTTTAAGGTTTAGGCTATTTTTTCTACTGAGAAGTCATCCAAATGAAATTCTCTTCAGTTATGTGTTTCCACTTGAGTTTGACAAAATATGGAATCAAATGTTAATGTACAGGTAATGACTGCAAAATTATATGTTTACACTGATGGATTGCTGTTCATTATCACACTCTACATACACATCCTCATCAATCACTGAGTATTCATCATTTTTGCAAGTGGTCTGTTGATTCTCAAATCTGTTGCAAAATCAGAGCAAAGCATCATATTTATACCATGGTTGTGCTCCTGTGTTTCAAAGCTTATCAGGTGGTTTCCTGCCAGACCAGGATTTTGGAGTTTGTTTTACTTATGTTTTTGGCAAAATGTAGGTTGAAATTTATATCAAATTATGACATCACCTTGATAAAGTCTTCTGGGCTCAGTACCAATGTGAATTGCAATTTGTTTTCAACACTTTATTCTAAAAATAAGCGTTCTAATCAACCTTCCTAAAATAGAAAAGAAAACGATCATCTATAATAAGTCATATGTTTTAAAAAACTATTTGTATTTTTTCTTCATTTATTTCTGTGCTGGTTTCATCTGCCTACACACAGTGCTTCATTTCCCAAGGACCAGATAACTGTTAAACAATACCTTCACCTGGACGCAATAAGATTTTAAAATAGTGGGTTCTTTGGTGACAGTGCAGACTGAAGAAATAACTTGAGATTGGAGGAAGATAAGTGTTCATCAACAGGAAATCTAAGTTGTTTTGTTACTGGCATTTGAGTAAGGAATGCTGAAGTGCAGGTTGAACTGGGTTCCACAGAATCCAATTTTAGTAAAATACTAAGCAGGTAATTAAAGACTGCAGTTAAAGAGTGAATATTATAGATAAGAATTGGTTAAAATCTATGTATATATATCATAAGTAATCTCTGTTCTGCTGCAGAAATGATCCTATTTCCTTGCAAAGTGCAAATTATATATGTGTGTGTATGCGTACACATATATATATATTTTAATTGTATTTGTATGTATTTTAGTATCCATAATTGTTCTTTTGTATTGCCAAATAAGCAAATAATTAAAGAATAATTTCAGGTGTTAAACTACTATTGTTTCTGTTGTTGTGCATAGTTAATCTTAAAAAACACAACGAAGCGAAAGGAAGGAGTCCTAGAGATTTGTATTATACTTTCACTATTACAAAAATAATGTACAAATAATCTAACCATGTATAACAAAAAACTTAATAAATCCATCATAATTTTCATTTAAAGTCTTCCTGAGCTTGATGTTTTTACCTAGGAAAAATCAACACCGGAGGAATAATACAGATTTATTTATTTTTTTAACAATGTGATTAATACAAGCAGAGATGAAAGATGTATTCTTAGTCACTTTGAATGCTTGAATGAATATGACTTTCTAAAAATGGGTATTCTAATTTAGCCAGACAATGGAAGCTTGATGGTTTAGAGTACACTACATTAAGTTTTAATATTTATATATTACAAGAGGTATTGCCAGACAGTGGAATGCTATTTTTTCACCTAAAAATCTATCCTTTTATGATTTAGTTTCCATATTTTCATAAGCTACTTGTACAAATACAACATATATTCTACATTATTCAAATAATTGCTCTCTTGCACAATTTAGTATCAGCTGTATATATTTTTGTTTATATGTTCTTGCAAAATTCTTTTTAACCCTGCAAAAAGTTGCGGTAGTTTTCATATGGAAGTTATTAAAGAATCCATGAAGACAAAGAGGGCCAAGAGAGTTGAGATGTCTCTATGACAGCAGAACAAAGAAACAAATGGAAAAATCATAAAACCATAGTGGTTTTTGTTTGTTTGTTTGTTTGTTTTTCATAGAATCATTTAGGTTGCAAAAGACCTCTAAGGTCATCTAGTCCAACTGTTAACCTAGTAGTGCTAAGTATACCACTAAATCATGTCCCTAAGCACCACAGCTACACATCTTTTGAATACCTCCTGGGATGGTGACAACTACTTCCCTGGGCAGCCTGTTCAAATACCTCACAAACACTTCAGTGGATAAAGTTTCCTAATATCCAAACTAAAACTCCCCTGGTGCAACTTGTCACCATTTCCTGTTGTCCTATCATTTGGTGCTTGGGAGAAGAGCCTGATCCTTGGGAGAAGATCCCCCACCCCGCCACTACAACCTTCTTTGAAGTAACTATAGAGTGCGATAAGGTCTCTCCTGAGCCTCCTTTTCTCCAGGCTAAACAACCCCAGCTCCCTCAACCTCTACTCATAAAACTTGTTCTCCAGACACTTCACCAGATTCATTGCCCTTCTCTGGACACGCTCCAGCACCTCGATGTCCTTCTTCTAGTGAGGAGCCCAAAACTGAACACACAATTCAAGGTGCGGCCTCACCAGAGCCAATGACAGGGTAACAATCACTTCCCTGGTGCGGTTGGCCACATCATTTATGATACAAGCTAGGATGCTGTTAGTCTTCTTGGCCACCTGAGCACATTGATGGATCATATTCAGCCAGCTATTGACCAATACCCCCAGGTCCCTTTCCGACAGGCTGCTTTCCAGCCACTCCTTCCAGCTTGCATCATTTCCTGGGGTTACTGTGTCCAAAGTGCAGGACCTTGCACTTGGCCTTGTCAAAACTCATACAGCTGGCCTCGTTGAACCTCATACAGTTTGTCTTGGCCCATCAGTCCAGCTTATCCGGACCCCTCTGTGGAGCCCTCCTACCCTTGAACAGATCAACACTTGTGCCCAACTTGGTGTTGTCTGCAAACTTACTGAGGATGTACTTGATTCCCTCATCCTGATTGCTGATAAAGATATTGAAGAGAACTGGCCCCAGCACTGAGCGCTGGGGGACACTACTAGTGACTGGACTCCAACTGGATTTTACTCCATTCACCACGACTCTTTGCGCCAGGCCACCAAGCCAGTTTTTTACCCAGCAAAGCATATGCCTATTCAAGCCATGATCAGCCAATTTCTCCAGGAGAATGCTGTGGGAAACAGCATCAAAGTCTTTACTGAAGTGTAGGTAAACAACACCCACAGCCTTTCCCTAATCCACTAAGCGTGTCACCTTGTCATAGAAAGAGGTCAGGTTCATCAAGCAGGACCTGCTTTTGACAAACCCATGCTGACTGGGCCTGATCACCTGGTTGTCCTGTATGTACTGTGTGGTGGCACTCAAGATAATCTGCTCCATAACCTTCCCCAGCACCAAGGTCAGACTGACGGTAGTTTTCTGGATCCTCCTTCTGGCCTTTCTTGTAGATGGGCATTACATCTGCTAGCTGCCAGTCAACTGGGACTTCCCACGATAGCCAGGACTGCTGATACATGATGGAAACGGGGTTGGTGAGCACTTTCCACCAGATCCTTCATGACCATTAATTGTATCCCACCTGTCTACGTAGAGCTGTGTACATCTAAGTGGTGTAGCAGGTCACTAATCATTTCCTCTTGGATTACGAGGGCTTCGTTCTGCTCCCCATCCCTATCTACCAATTCAGGGGGTTGGGTACCCAGAGCGGGCGGGGAGGGATGGAGGAGGGGGAAGCCCTGATTCCTATTTCAGGCACTTCTATAATTTCTAATCCATCAATATCCCTTGTGCCTTTGTTAGTGCATGGCTCTCCATCCCCTAGCTGCACTGGGATTGCAGACCAAAGGACCTTGCTAGCACACCATCCCACAGCTAGCCACTGGCATACTGCCCCCAGGCTTATCTCTAGCAAGCCTGTTTTTATCTCTTTCTCCTTTCAAATCTGGTGTAAAGCCCTTTCAGTGAGCTCTGTTAACTCTTGAGCAAAAATCCTTTTCCCCCTTAGAGACAGGTGAGCCACATCTATTGCCAGCAGGCCTGCTGTCTTGTAAAATGACCCATGATCAAAAAAAAATAAATAAATTTCTGCTGGTGACACCAGGCTCAGAGCCAGGTATTGATCTGCTGTCTCTTCCTGTTTCTCCCCTAATCATTCTCTGCAACTGGAGGGATAGAAGAAAACACTACTTGTGCTCCTGATCCCTTAATCTGAGGGTTGCACCAGAGAAGGAAGCTTTCTCTTTTTCCATCTCTAACCCAGGCCCCTGGGAGGCAGCAGACTTCCCTATGAAGTGGGCCTGGTCAGCATACTGGGTTTTCTGTTCCCTTCAGAAGGGAGTCTCCTCTGACAATGACACAACCTTTTGTCTTTGTGCAAACAGTTTAATGCAGGGCATAGGCTGACTTAATCTCAGTGACACCTCCAAACTAGATGAACCGTACTCAATATCATTTGGTTCCACTTGCAGAGCCTCACACCTATTGCACACAGGCACTTGGGAAGGTGGGGTATTCACTGAGGAGATGCACCAGCCACGCCGGGCAGGGACTTGTTGCCACTGCTCCTTGTCCATTAGGTCACTGTGTGTAGCCAGGTGGGGAGAGGATAGGAAATCCTCCATACAATGTGTCCCTTCTGTCTGCTGCGCCTGTCCCATGGAAGGTAGGGAGCAACTCCAGCGGTCTCTCTCCGCCTCTGACTGCCTGATACTCTTCAACCCACTCACCTTCTCCGCGAGCTCTGTCACTAGGCAGAGGAGTGCCTCCACCTGGGTGCACCTCCCATGGTTGTGTGCACTCCTGAGCACTGCTGTGTTCACTCCTGTGCTGGTGTAGGAGTAGGGCTCAACCTGCAGCCTGACACCTGGGTGGTGGTGTGTTCCCCTGGAGCTCTGTATGGGAAGCTGCATTGATTGTGGTGGGTGCCGAGCTCTGAGAGGCTTCTGCCAGGTGGATTCCATTGCTCCCTGGTCAAGCCAGTCCAGATTCAGTGCCCTCCCTGCACCCTCCTGCATGAACTGCCACACAAAATGCTGTGCTGTACCATGACCTGGCTGGTTCATCATGCTCAAAGTGGACAAAAAGAAAATTAACGCTATTTGACAAATAGATGCAACCTGACATTTGAATTATATTTATTCTTTGTCATTACTGATGGCATACATCATCCAAACGTGTGAGTTCATGCAAAAGAAGCTTATTCAGGGGACAGGACATAGCAGGTGGAGAGTGCTTTCTGGAATGAGGATATAAGATTCTATGATTCTATGATCCGCATTCCTTATGCTTACTTTCTCTCTTCCTTCAATAAGTATATAGCATGAGTCCAGACAGCAAAACAAATGAGTGAAGAGAGCAGACAGATGGTAAATCATTTTTAGTACTACTAAATGGCAGGAGTTTCTAGAAAATGCCACTTGCAGTGTGAATCACAAATTTGTTATGTATATCAGCTTTATTTTAGGGAAAAAATAAAAACCCCTACATTACATTTAGATTAAAACAGAGTTTGTAATCTAAATAACTGTTATATGCACAATAATTTATGAAAGAAGTAAAATACTCACTCAGTTATTTGCAATTCCATACATTCCATACAAAGAAATTCTCTTGTCCTGGTTTTGGCTGAGACAGAGGTGTTTTGTTGTTGTTGTTGTTGTTTTGTTTTGTTTTGTTTTGTTTTGTGTTTACCAATGGCTGGCATGGTCTTTTGAATTTAGGATGAGAATAATGTTGATAACATGCTGGTGTTTTAATTGTTGCAAAACAGTGCTTACACTGACTTTTCAGCTTCTCACACCTCCCTGACAGTGAGGAGACTGGGGGCTCACAAGGAGCTGGGAGGGAACAGAACCAGGACGGCTGACCCCAACTGGCCAAAGGGATATTCAATACCATATGGCGTCATGCTGAACAATAAAACTGGGGTGGTTGGCTGGGGTGGGAGGGACCACTGCTCAGGGACCACCTGGGCATCGGTGAGCAATTGCATTGTGCATCATCTGCTTTGTACATTGTATTATTATTATTATCATCATCATTTTTATTATTCCCCTTCCTTTTCTGTCCTATTAAACTCTCTTTATCTCAACTCATGAGTTTTTACCTATTTTTTTTCTCACAGTTCTCCTCAACTGACTGGAAGCTTACTAAATCTGAAGTGGATACAGTCTATGAATCCCACTGATGTTTTTCTTACTACCAAAGAGAAAACAGAAGCTTGCTTGGCTCTCTACAGTTTCTACACATCATCTGGTTTCATCTGAAAATAAAGAGTACTGCAGAATATCCAGTATCAAGCTACTTGGTATCAAATTCTTTGTCAAGCTCTTTGATATTTTTTTCTACATTGAGTCTGCAGTGGCACATGTATTGTACTTGAATTCACTCCAATATAGGCTAACCAGGGTAACTTCATATAAGATAATTGACTTTGGTTTCTGAATATTGGGTAGACTTAGTGACTGAGTTTATAGCTTATTTTCTTATTATTTTCTTTTGCAGGGATGCCACCCACTAGATCAAGTTGGCCAAGGCCCCATCCAAACTGGCCTTCAGCACCTCCAGAGATGGGGCATCCACAAATTCTCTGGGCAACCTGCTCCAGTGCCTCACTACCCTTACAGTGAAGAATTTCATCCTAATGTCTAATCTAAATATATTCAGTTTTAATTTAAGACCTTTCCCCCTTGTCTTATCATTATCTACCCAAGTAGGGAGCCCTTCTCCATCCTTTTTATAAGACCCCTTTAAGTACTGAAAGGTTGCAATAAGGTCTCGCCAGAGCCTTTTCTTCTCCAGGCTGAACAGCCTGCCTTCATAGGTGCAGCTGGTGCTCCAGCCCTTCAATCACCTTTGTGGCCCTGCTCTGGGCTCACTCTAACAGGTCCACACCTTTCTTATGCTAGGAGCCCCAAACCTAGATGCAGTACTACTGGTGGGGCCTCATGAGGGCAGACTAGAGGGAAGCAATCACCTCCCTCGACCTGCTGGTCACACCTCTTTTGATACAGCTCAGGACACAGTTTGCCTTTCTGGGCTGCAAGTGCACACTGCTGGTTCATGTCGAGCCTTTCCTCTACTGGAACCTCCAAGTGTCTCCACAACGCTGCTCTCAATGAGTTATTCTCACAGCCTGTCCTCATGTTTGGGATTGCCCTGACTCAGGCACAGCATCTTGCACTTGGACTTGTTGACCTCGTGCAGTTCACAAGGGCCCACTTCTCCAGCCTGTCCTTGTCCTCCTTGTCCTGCATATGTCTGACTTAACATTACCTCCAGAAGGATCTGTTCCATGATCTTACCAGGCACAGAGGTGACGGTCACTGGTCTGTAGTTCCCCAGACAGCGGAGTATGAGGGACCAAGTTCTTGTTAGACCTGTTACCAAGGACATTCACAGGAGATGATGTCTGGTGACCTGACAGTCTTTGGAATCATGTATATCCCTGCTGTTTTTTCAAATGTAGAGCAAAAAAAAACATATTCCATGAAATCTCGATAACGAGGTAATATTAGAGAGTGATACTCCATATAGATATAATTTTCTGGGACAAAGGTGTGTTTTTATTTTTTTTTTTTTGAAAGTTAAGGATCTCCACTTTATAGGTGGTCCTTTATTTGTTGCAGAAATGTTGGAAATGATGCATTTCTACAGGAAAGAAAAGAGAAAGAGAAAGAGAAAGAGAAAGAGAAAGAGAAAGAGAAAGAGAAAGAGAAAGAGAAAGAGAAAGAGAAAGAGAAAGAGAAAAAAAGAAAAAGAAAAAGAAAAAGAAAAAGAAAAAGAAAAAGAAAAAGAAAAAGAAAAAGAAAAAGAAAAAGAAAAAGAAAAAGAAAAAGAAAAAGAAAAAGAAAAAGAAAAAGAAAGAAAAAAAAAGAAAGAAAAAGAAAGAGAAAAAAAAAGAATGAGGAAAAAGAATGAGGAAAAAGAATGAGGAAAAGGAAAAGGAGAAGGAGAAGGAGAAGGAGAAGGAGAAGGAGAAGGAGAAGGAGAAGGAAAAGGAAAAGGAGAAGGAAAAGGAGAAGGAGAAGGAAAAGGAAAAGGAAAAGGAAAAGGAAAAGGAAAAGGAAAAGGAAAAGGAAAAGGAAAAGGAAAAGGAAAAGGAAAAAGAATCCAACAAACCAGCTTCCCTGAAATCCCCTGGATAAATCACTCCTTAATAAGTTCAAAGGCAACATTCCTCACTTTGATGAAGCTTTAAAACATATACATATTTGTTCCAGTGTTCCCTGCACACTCACTACTCCAAAGTTCAGAGCTGTGGCAAACAATGACAACAAAAAATAGCAGAAGGCTTTTATATACAGTTTTCTGACATGAAGCAAATGCAATTCAATGCTGACAAATGCATGGTGTAGGGGCTTGGTTGCCAATAGAACAACAAATAGAAAACGAATTAAATGTACCTGACTGAGAAGACTGAAAGTCATCTTAGCATGTATAGACATGCTGGGTTTGAGACCCTTTGCCCTCCTCTTCCCATGTCTACTGTCAATCTTATTTTATTATTATTTGGCTCTGTCCTCTTAAAAATCCTTTGACTTTATTTGTTTGTTAGTTTCTTTCTTCAGTGTACCCTTTCCTTTTTATTGAATAGGTGACCACAGGCTACATAATATATAGTCTGTCTCAGAGGCTGGTATAACCTGCCATAGTATGTTTGATGACTCACACATCACTGAAATTAAATATATTTTTAATGTGGTTTTACTCTAAAGGCTGGATTTAGAAATGGCCTTACAGTGTTCTGTGCTTCTATTTTTTTTATTTTTTTTTTACGTCAATGCAATACAAAAAGTGGTCATTTAAACATATATATATACACATATATATATTTATTCTTCAAATATATATACTTCAAATTGATATTGTGTCCTCAAAGCCAAGCTATTTTCCTTCCTTTTCATACATCATGACTAGCTTTTCTTTAAACCACATTGTACTCTATGTGACACTTCTGCTTTTGGTAGCTTTATTCAGACATGATTCAAAAACAGACTATTGTATGTACCAAGTCAAAGCCATGGAAAGCTTTAAAAATAATTCCGATAATTACTTATTTTAAATAACTGTGAAATAGTGAATCATTATGTAAGAAGAAATGCTTGTAAACTAGATTCACACCCCCTCCCCGCCCCCCCAGTGACTGTATTGCAGTCTAGTGAACTCTGATCTTGCCAGTCACAGAAGTCCATAGTTCCCCAGTTCTTTCTTTCTACTGCTTTTAAAAATGGGAGTGATGTTTCCCTTTCTCCTGTTACAGAGAACTTTGCCTGACTCCAGGACTTTTCAAATATGGTGGAGAGTGGCTTGGCGACTACATCAGCCAATTCCATCAGGACCCTGGGATGCATGTCATCAGGCCCCATAGGCTTGTAGTTTTCTAAAAAATGCTCAAGCTTCTTTCTTTATCTTCAGGCTAATTTTTTCTTTTTCCCTTCTTTCTTGTTATACATATGTACTAGTAGTTTCAACCTAATCTTCAGATGTTAACAGCCATCAGCTTTCTTCAGGTTAATCAACAATGACACCAGATAGAATGCTGGAACACTTACTGCCATTATATCAATAAGCATATGCTGTTTATTAAGTCTTGCTGCAAGCTGATTTAAAACAAAACAAACAAAACAAACAAAACTAACAAAACTAACAAAACTAACAAAACAAAACAAACAAAAAGCCAAAAGCAAACAAACAAAACAACAACAACAAACCTATTTATCAGCATATTTCTGTTTTCTGCATTTTGATTCCTAATTATTTTCAATCTAGTTTATCCATGTCTGAATCCAAAAAGTCAAATCTGCATATACTGTTGCAAGCAACGTACAGAGTAATGATCCAAGAGTTATTAACCTTCTTTTGGTAATTTCAAAAAAATGCTTTTCATTCCCCTGGTTGCAAGAGTAATTGAGTCCAGGTCTCCAGCTCAGCCTCACCTTCACCTTCCCTTAATCCTTCTTTCACTGTAATTGAAAAGATGCTTTAAGGGTTGAGCAGATACTGATAAAGTCTGGTCTATGAAATAAAATGTACAGAAAAGTCAACTCTGTGCCTTTCAGGGATATATAATGAATATTCTTGGGCTATCCCCATTCTGAACTACAATATATATAGAAATAAGGTAGAAAGAGGAAAAATATCAATTCAAGGAAAACTGAAGAAAATATCAAGTTTCATCTAACTCAAATATTTTGAAGCTTGGAACTAACACAAATAATTATCTGGCATACCTTTTTATATTGCAGTGATCATTAGGGGAACTGCTCTGTGTGTGTTTGTGGTTTTGAAAGACTCTTCCCCAGATATGTTTAGAATTAATTTCAGTTTACAAACCAGAACTACAGAAAAGAACCTGATCCTGCTTCTAATACTTAATCTATTGAAACAGTTCTTATTTCATCCACTTTGAGACTTGCAGAAAAATTTGTTCTAAATCATTGGGTTGATATAGCAGCTCCTGCAGTGCGGAAAACAAAACAAACAAACCATCATCAACAGCAACAATAAAGCCCACATAAACAAACAAACAAACAAAACCACCACCACCAACAGCAAAGAAATATTAAATTTCATTAAAATACTAAGGATGTAGGAGTACTGTGTACTATTCCAGATGAATCTTTTGCATTTTAAATCATAATCCATCATAGTCAATATAAGTTTTCCCATTTATTTCAAATACTTTGGTGTCCTGCCAAAATCTATGTAAAATTGAAATTGAAGGCTTAAGCTAAAAGAATATCTATTTTTGATAAATAACATTAACATATATAATTTAGAACTTGAAGTTCTCCATGTGTCACTGAATAACCTTTTGTTTGAATCACCTGAGTAAGAACTTCAGGTAACATTATGATGTTTGTAAACTTTACATAGTGGAAATCAATTCAACACAGTAATACATGACAATAAGATGCTTTGAGCTTCAATTGAATTAGTTGATTCAGAGACCTTTGAAAGGTTAGGTTGTATTAAGAGATTGAAGTTGAATGACAAGGTAGGAAAAAAATAACTTGTCTGCAAAAGAAAAAAAAAAGACTGAGAAAATATTGATTAGCCTAGCTTTATGAGGGGCCACGTAGCTATGGAAAATTACACTCACAGATTGGTGCAGAGTTTTTATAATTCCATATATATAAATGAAATATATGACATTTGATAACTGCCAAATCGGAACACTAAATATAAAAGCAATTTTTAGGGGTGTATGCTGTGGGGGTGAATTGCAGTAATTAGACTGGCCTTATATCCAAAAAGAACAGCATAAAGGAGCCAGTAAAGTGCCTGGTAATCTAGTCAAAAGTTAAAAGAATCTTAACAAGTATTTATTTTTGAATATTTTAGCATACTTCTGGTGTGTTGCTTAATTTCATGGACATATGAAGTTCTTGAAATTGTGATTTTAATCAATACTGAAATCATTAATGTCACTGAACACTAGAAGAGCTGAGGTTGGAAGTCACCTCTGAATATCACCTAATCTAATTACCCTGCTGAACGGAGACTCCACAGCCACTCTGCAACCTGTTCCAACTTTCAATCATCCTCACAGTTAAAAAACATACTTTTTTTTTTTTAATGTTTAGATAGAATTTCCTATGTTTTGGTTTGTGTCGATTGCTCATTGTTGTGTCACTGGGATCCACTGAGAAGAGTCTGGCTACATCTTTAATGCCCCCCTCACAATACACGATCTCTAAAGCC
This sequence comes from Cygnus olor, assembly GCF_009769625.2. Lineage (NCBI taxonomy): Eukaryota > Metazoa > Chordata > Aves > Anseriformes > Anatidae > Cygnus > Cygnus olor. The sequence goes on along the minus strand of NC_049176.1, from coordinate 13,812,287 downwards.
CTTTCCTCCCTAGGCTGAACAGTCCCAGCATCTTCTTGTATGACAGACGCACCAAATCCTTAATTATTTTTGTTGACCTTTGTGGGACTCACTCCATGTCTCATTCATACTGGGGAGACCAGACCTGGACACAGCACTCCAGATGTGGCATCACCAGTCCAAAGCAGAGTGGAAGCATCACCTCTCTCAACCTGCTGGGAAATGCAACTGCCTCATGCAGCCCCAGAGGCTGTTGGCTGTCTTTGTTGTAAGGGTGCATTTCTGGCTCATGGTCAGTTTGAGGACCTCCAGGGCTTTTTCTGTTAAGCTGTACTCCAGCTGGTCACTCACCAGCCTTTACCAGTGCCTTGTGTTTTTCCTCCCCAGGTGAAGAACTTTTTATTTTCCTCTTTTGAATGGTGTAAGATTGTTATTGTCCCATTTCTCCAGCCTGATGAGGTCCCTCAGAATGGCAGCATCTGGTATCTCAGCTGCTTGTCTTAATTTTTTTATCATCTGTGAAATTGCTGTGAACTTTTCCATCATCTAGGTCATGACTGAAGATGTTGAAAGGTATTGGCCAGAGAACTGACCCCTGGATTACTACAAGTTACTGGACTCCAACTGGACTTCATGTCACAGGTCAGAATGCTTTGCGGCTGACTGTTTGGGCAGTTTGCAGTCCATAACAATTTACAGTTACCTAGCTTGTACTTCATTAGTTTGTCAATGAGGATGTTAAGGGAGACAGTGCTGAAATAGATCCTAATGAGATCATAATCTGTAACTACACACAGACTTCAAATCCCTCCTGTGTATTCTCCATGTTGCATGTACTAGTGAACAGGCCAATAGTGCCATTCTCCAGGAAGGGTATCAGAGTCTTCCCCATAATACTGTCTGATAGGCACTTCCTTATTTATGTGCAAGCACTTGGGGTAGCACCACTTCTGACGTTTTGCTGATTATCCTCCACATCACCAAACACCCTCAGCTTCCCTACACAGTCCACCACTTCCTCATCTGATAGCTGCCCATTCTCTCCCTCCCCATTGTTCCTGCTTTAAAGCTCTACTTGACATCTTGTCCAGTGCGTTAACAAAGGTGTTTTTGTTCCCCTTAGTCTGGTGGATCTTGTGTCTTCCAAATATTTCTAGATCCTTGAAGAGGATCTAGAAATATGTGAGTCATCATGCTTCAATGGGATATTTAATGTTTTTTGCAAGATGAGCTGAAGTATAATAAAGCCCAGTAGTATGACCTAAGAGTAACGCATATATCCAAAATCCTATCTGTCATTTTAGCAGAAGTTACTGAGCAAGTAAATTTCTGAAAGAAAATTGGAAAAAAAAAATAATAACAATAACAATAACAATAACAATAATAACAATAACAATAATAATAATGATAATAATAATAATAATAATAATAATAATTAATAATTACTACAACAACAACAACAAGAATAAATGCCATGAAACAGCGGGTGAAATTGCTCCTGCTATTTTGGCATTGAAATGTAATTTAAAATAATGTCATTCCAAACAGAAAGAGTTGCATGCTAAAGCATGCAGTGGAAGAGAGACGAGTTGTGAGAATGAATAATATAGATATACACTTTCTTAGCATTGAGGCTATGATTAGACTGATATTGCTAAAGAGATCATATATTATGGTTTATGCAATATGTTAATCTAAACTCAACTAAAGAATCATTAAGGCTGGAAAAGACCTCCAAGATCATGTGGTCCAATCGTTCCCCAACCACCAATATTACCCACTAAACCATGTCCATAGATTGTGTGTTGATATAGTCAACTGCCTTAAGAATAGAGAGGAAACAATTAAGTTTGGATGAGCTGTGACACCAAGTTCCCCCCTCAAAGCAGAACAAATTTGAATTGAATTTGACTTGATAAAGTTTGAAGCTGAAATTGTGAGATACTATATAGTCAAACTCAGTAAGGTTAGGACCTTATTTTCAAATGTTCTGACAATGAACAGCTCCTGCTGAAGGAAATGGGATGACAAAGTCATTTTCTATTCTTATGGTTAGAATTAGTCATATGTAGTGCAAAATAATTTGCCAATACTGAGTTTGGCTACAGAACAAGATCGCTGTGTGAAGCACCACAGACAATTCTTACTTTTATTTTAATTGTAATATTACATGGATAAACGTTTCTTTTCGAAACACTTGGTACCATATGATGATTATTTGTTTGTTTTTGCTTTAGACTGCAGACTTACATTAATCCTATAAATTCCCAAGTCCATATCAGACTCTCTTCAAAGTACAAAAATTTTTATTTTTATGTTCAAAAAGATGTAGTGCTCAAAATAAACACTAAAAGAAAGAGCAAGAAAACCCTTTGGTTAATAGTAGATTGCATAAAGTTGGAACTTTGGGATAAACTCATGGGATACTCATGGGATAAAGTGCCAAAAGGTCCTTCTGAATTAAAGTTAATGAAATAAACAAACAAACAAATGTATCAGGAAGGTTTCATCGAGTTAAGAGGAAAAAAAATGGGAACAACCAGAAACAACAGAAGTTATCTGTAATAAGCTCCTTTATTTTCAGTCCTTTCTTTGGTCTAGATCTGTTCCAAAAATTGAATATTGGGTAACTGAATGAATAAAAACTTATGGGGGAAAAAAAGAAAAAGAAAGAAAGAAAGGAAGAAAGAAAAAGGAAGGAAGGAAGGAAGGAAGGAAGGAAGGAAGGAAGGAAGGAAGGAAGGAAGGAAGGAAGGAAGGAAGGAAGGAAGGAAGGAAGAGAAAGAAAGAAAGAGAAAGAAAGAAAGAAAGAAAGAAATATAGAACTAATAAAGAAAGAAAGAAAGAAAGAAAGAAAGAAAGAAAGAAAGAACAGAAAAGGAACCATTTATTATTGATTTATTCTATTTTTTTTATTTCTTTTGCCTTCCCCCTCACCCCCCCCAATAAAAGCACCAGTCAGTAACTGTTATGCTGGACTTATGCTCAAACAATAAATTGTAAGTTTTTTACTTTTTTTTTTCCTTAAATATATTATAAATACAAACTGCAATATAAATTGTTTATTATTATACCATGCAATTTATTATTTGTACATAAAGGTATTATTATTTACACTACTGAAATTACTTCTTAAATACTGAGAAAAAGTTTTCAAAAATGATACAATTTTCCTATTGCTACTGTATGCATTTACTTTCTGGGTTTTTAGAACTGCTGTACAAAAAGTTTCAAGCAACTACATAGAGAAGAGAAAGCATCATTCACATTTACAGTGTAACAAATTTGAATTATTCATATAATCAGATAAAAGCCACAGAAAGTAGCTTCCCAATGTTTTTGCTGTAGGTAAATAAAACTATAAAGACAGAAATCATAAATAAGTAACTTAAAATATTTTATCAGATTGTTATTTAATCAGTATTAATGTCTATTATGTTAATCACTTATCATCTGATAATAGAAGCAGTTGTTTCTTAAAAAGCCCAGTGACTGAATGGCATATTAACTATAAGAATGTATATGAGTACACTACTGGTAATTTTAGAAAGCCATGAATACAGGCCACCAGAAAACAAAAATCATCCTTATATATCTGTGATTATCTATTAAGATGTGTATTATTCATAGTTATAAATATAAATAATTGCATTCTTATTTTCATTTAAGCAAATAGAAGACTTTTAACATCAAGGAAAAGTATTGTGATCCAATAATGGAAACGTTATGATGTTTATTGAGAGATGGCAATCAGAAGGTGTGCAAAAGCAAATTCCTTTCTTGATTACGCATGATTGTCATCTGAATATGGCATAAGTACCCAAAATTAATACTTGAATGGTAAAGGATTAATTATCAGCAAGGTAGCTATGTCAGCTATGTAGACGTTGCGATGAAACGCAACTTTCTTGCGTTGCAAGAAATCTTATGAGAGTTTATTGAAAAATGAAACAATGTTTTGGGTATGTTCACAAAGTTAAGTACAAGTACAAGATATCTCACAGCATCCCTACTTCTTAAGTACAGTCCCTGTGAGAATAAATGGATCTCAAAATGGAGGAGGGTCTAACTGTATGCCAGTCCATAAATTATCCTATCAGCAATAAAATCTGTACGTCAATAAGGTTGATTTTTAAATTTATATGGGTAGTCAAATTCATAATAAGAAATATATGTAGGTATGTATAAGCAACATCCGAGAGCAAAATGGCTATAGAATATAGTAAGAACGCTCCTCAGGAAAGCATTGCTTTTCTTGTGGAAAGCAGTTAGAGGTAATATGGGACACTGCAAGACTACAGAAATTGAAAAGCAACTGAATGCTTGTGGAAAGAGCTGAGCAAAGCACTAATGAGCCACTCTGCAGCAAACCATGAGTTTGACAGATTTGAGTATAAACAGCTTTGCTTTGAGAGAGGCATATGGGAAAGTCAACAGAATTCTGAACACCACTAAGAAAGCATTATTTTAAAAAGAGTTTGGGGTAGGTAAATTTCTTCCAACCAGCAGTTCATTTCCCTTTGAGAATAGTCAATAACAGTAGCCTTGGTCCTTAGATACAGCCCAGCTAAATGCAGCTAAATATCATAAGAATTGCAATTTGGTACAGAATAGAAACAATTAAAAATAAAGCTACAGCAGATTAGAAAGCGTCAGAGAGAGAGAGAGAGAGAGAGAGAGAGAATTAACTTATAAGTCTGATTAGTTAACACTAAGTGACCTAAACTAACATTTTAGGATTGTCTTACTGTGGCAGGCTCTGAGTTTGGCACCTTCCCACATTTTCAGCAGTTATCTGAGCATGAATAGAACTGCAGTGGGCTTCAAGATTTCTCTTTGCACTTCAAACTGAACAGTACAGTCCTGAGTGTTTTGAGCTTTGCGAGGAAGGGGAGTTACTTAAAAGAGGCTTTGCTTAGAAAGTTTTGGCTTAGTCTGGAAATACAGGGAAAGAAGTCCCACTGCAAAAATGAGGCAATGAAATGATGCAGAACTCTGATATGAAAGTCTCTGTCTAAACCTGCGACTATATGACAGTAAGAGAAGGCACAATTATTCCTTCCTTACTCCTTCCTTTTAACACTTGTATAATTCCAAAGTATTTGTAAGAAAGTAATAGAAGAGGTTTTCAGTAAAGTTCTCAAAAGCCTAAGGGGAGTAGCTGCTGAGATGGATTTACAGAGAGAAACTATATATTTAGAGCTGAGCACTCAGGAGCGGGAAGAAGGCAAGATGAAAATCATGGCAAGAACATACACACAGCCATAAGAAGAGTCTGATGAAAATTTCTAAACAGTGCTCAAAATCTAGAAGCTTCAGAAACTGCATAAACCTTGGGAATGCATATAGTGAAACTTCCTCAGGTACTTTCCCAACCTGCAGTGCTCTGCATTGATTTCCTGAACAGTTGGAAGAGATGTCTTTTTTTTTTTTTTTTTCAGTTATCTTCTTCAGAGAATGTCTGCAAACTTCAACAAAAATTAGAATCATAGAATTACTTAAGTGTTGAAAAGACCTTCAAGATCATCTGGTCCAACCATCACCCTACTACGAATGTCATCCATTAAACTATGTCCCTTAGCGCTAGGTCCAACCTTTCTTTGAACACCCCCAGGGATGGTGATGCCACCACTTCCCTGGGCAACCCGTTCCAATGCCTGACCACTCTTTCTGAGAAGAAATGTCTCCACATTTCTAACCTAAATCTCCCCTGGTGCAACTTGAGGCCATTCCCTCTAGTCCTATCACTGGTTATCTGTGAGAAGAGGACGACACTCAGCTCACCACAACTTCCTTCCAGGTAGTTGGAGAGAGCAATAAGGTCTCCACTGAGCCTCCTCTTCTCCAGACTAAACGACCCCAGTTCCTTCAGCTGCTCTTCACAGGACTTGTGTTCCAAGCCCACACAAGCTACACAGCTTTGTAGCCCTTCTCTGGACACGCTCGAGCACCTCGATGTCCTTCTTGTACTGAGGTGCCCAAAACTGAACACGGTACTCGAGGTGTGGCCTCACCAGAGCAGAGTACAGGGGGACGATCACCTCCCTGGTCCTGCTGGCTACACTATTCCTGATACAAGCCACGATGCCATTGGCCTTCTTGGCCACCTGGGCACACTGCCGGCTCATGTTCAGGTGAGCATCAATCAGCACCCTCAGACCCTTTTTCTCTGCACAGCTTTCCAGACACTCTGCCCCAAGCCTGTAGCACTGCATGGCGTTGTTGTGACCAAAGTGCAGGACCTGGCACTTAGCCATGTTGAACCTCATCCCATTGGCCTCTGCCCATTGACTCATCCTGCCCAGGTCCCTCAGCAGAGCCTTCCTACCCTCTGGCAGATCGATACTTCCCCCCAACTTGGTGTCATCTGCACACTTACTGAGGGTGCACATAATTCCCTCATTCAAGTCATCAATAAAGATATTAAAGAGGATGGGCCCCAACAGTGACCCCTGGGGAACACCACTGGTGACCGGTCACCAGCTGGATTTCACTCTGTTCACCACCACTCTCTGGGACCAGCCGTCCAGCCAGTTTTTAACCCAGCAAATAGTGTATCTGTCCAAGCCATGGGCTGCCAGCTTCTCCAGGAGAATACTATGGGAGACCATGTCAAAGGCCTTGCTGAAGTCTAGGTAGAGTACATCAACAGCCTTCCCCTCATCCAGCATGCAGGTCATAAAAGATGAGGTTGGTCAGGCAGGACTTGCCTTTCATGAACCCATGCTGACTGGGCCTGATCGCCCAGTTGTCTGGCATATGCTGCATAATTGCATTCAAAATGACCAGTTCCATAACCTTTCAAGGCACCAAGGTCAGGGTGACAGGTCTGTAGTTCCTCGCGTCCTCCTTATGACCCTTCTTATAGATGGGCATCACATTAGCAACTCTCCAGTCATCCGGAATCTCTCCAGGTGACCATGACCACTGATAGATGATGGAAAGTGGCCCAGCAATCACATCCACCAACTCCCTAAACACCCTCAGGTGGATCCCATCTGGCCCCATGGAGTTGTGAGAGTCCAGGTGGAGCAGCAGGTCTCTAACTGTTTCCATCTGAACTGTGAGGGGGTTCTTCTGCTCCTCATCCCATCCTAGGTCAGGAGGCTGAGTACCCTGAGAATAAGTGGTCTGGCTAGTAAAGACAGATGTAAAGAAGGCATTAAGAACCTCAGCCTTTTCCTTATCCTCAGTAGTCATGTTCCCCCCTGCGTCCAGTAAAGGACGGAGATTCTCTTTGGCCCTCCTCTTGCCATCAATATATTTATAAAAACATTTTTTGTTATCCTTGACCATAATGGCCAGGTTGAGCTCGTGCTGAGCTTTGGCCTTCCTGATTTTTTCTCTGCATACGCTGGCAAGTTCCTTGTATTCTCCTCGAGTTGCCTGCCCCTTCTTCCACTGGACATAAACTCTCTTTTTCTTCCAGACACACAACAAAATCTTCCTGTTCAGTCACGCCGGTCTTCTTCCCTGCCGGTACATCTTATGCCACACAAGGACAGCTTGCTCCTGCCCCTTTAAGACTTCCTTCTTGAGGAGCATCCAGCCTTCCTGGACCCCACTGCCCTTCAGGACTGATTCCCAAGGGACGCTCCCTACCAGTGTCCTGAACAATTAAAAGTCTGCCCTCCAGAAGTACAAGGTAGCAGTTTTACTGATGCCCCTCCTGACTTCAAGAACAGAGTACTCTACTATTTCATGGTTACTCTGCCCAAGACAACTCCCTACCACATCTCCCATGTCCTTCTCTGTTCATGAACAGCAGGTCTAGCAGGGCATCCCCTCTGGTCAGCTCACTAACCAGCTGAGTCAGGAAGCTGTCTTCCATGCACTCCAGGAGCCTTCTAGACTACTTCCTCAGGGCTGTATTGTATTTCCAGCATATGTCTTGGAAGTTGAAGTCCCCCATGAGAACGAGCACTGGCGATTGAGCAACTTCATCTAGCTGCTTATAGAATGCCTCATCTGTCCCTTCATCCTGGTTTGGTGGCCTATAACAGACCCCCACCAGGATGTCTGTCGTGTTGGCCAACCCCCTGATCCTTATCCACAGGGACTCTACCTTATCATTCCCAACCCCAAGCTCAACAGAATCGAAAAACTCTCTAACACAGAGAGCCATGCCATGGCCCCTCCTGAGTTGCCTGTCCTTTCTGAAGAGCTTGTAGCCATCTACTGGAGCATTCCAGTTGTGGGAGTGGTCCCACCATGTTTCAGTGATGGCAACTAGGTCATAGTTTGCCTGCCACACAAAGGCTTCCAGCTCCTCCTATTTGTTTCCCATGCTGCATGCATTGGTGTAGATGCACTTCAGTTGCACTATTGCTCTCACCCCCAACCCTGGGACTGTCCCCCCAGGCTCATCTCTATGGAGCCTCGTGTGCCCCCTGTTCCCCTTTGTACCTAGTTTAAAGACCTCTAGATGAGCCCTGCCAGCTCCTGGGCTAGAATCCATTTTCCCCTTTGAGACAGGTGGGACCCATCTGCAGCCACCAGGCCAGGTGCCAAGTAAACCTCCCCAAGATCAAAAAACAAATTCCTGCGATGGCACCAGCCTTTCAGCCATGTACTGATGAGGCAGGCCTTCCAGATCTGCTCAGTATCCCTCCCACTGAAGGGATAGAGGAAAACACCACCTGCGCTCCCACTCTATCCAGCAAATGCCCCAATCCCCTGAAGTCCCTTTTGATAGCCTTCAGGCTTCTCTCAACAATTTCATTGCCACCAGCCTGAATTATCACTAAGGGGTAATAATCGGTAATAAGTCAATTTCCTTCCCCTAGACAGCCTCCTGTGTGGACTTTCCCCCACATCCTCACCACCCTGTCCTTCGAGCTCCAGGGCCTCAAACCTATTGTGTAAGGGCACCTGGGGAGGCGAGGTGGGTAGGGAGGGGGCCCCCCTGTGACACCAAGCAGGGACCTGTTGCCATTCCTCTCCATCTCTCAGGTCCCCTCCCTCTGCCTGACAGCAACAGGGCAGGGTGTCCCCCACTATCTGGGGTGTGTCACCCCGGTGCCTTTCTCTCAGGCATGGCAGGGAGTGACTCCACTGGTCTAACTCCTGCTTGCACTCCCTGATCATCCTTAATCTCTCCACCTCCTCCCTGAGCTCTGCCACCAGGCTGATCAGATCTTCCACCTGCTCACACCTCATGCAGGCAGTATCTCTGCCACCTTCCATTGGCAGCAACAGGCTCAGGCACTCCCTGCAGTCAGAGACCTAACAGCCACATCTTTGGGCAGGCACTCGGTCTGGGTTGCCACGGTCTTTTTGGCAAGCTCTTTGGCAAGCACTTGCCGCCTGGCGGTGACCTTGGCTGGGTTTGGTGTCTGGGAGGCAGCCGGTAGGAGAGCCAGTCTCCTGAGTGAGGAGGGATCCTCGGCCCTCCCTGCTAGCCCTGCCTGCACAAACTGCTGTACCACGCTATGACTGACGCCACACCCTGGTCGCCTGCTCTGGTCGCAGTGCTCCTGCTCACTCATGCCCAGGGGCTGCCTTTGTACAGCTGTGGGGGTTGCTCCCAAGCCTTCTCAGCCTCCCTCATGAGGGCTGCCAGGTCCTGGTAGCTCCCTCAGTTGCCTCGAGTGGCCTTGATGCAGAAAAGCGCCTGCCCGCCGCAATCCCCCGCTCTGCTGCAGCACATATCTGTCTCGGAACCAATTCTGAGTACAAGTTCTATTTAATGTTCTCTCTCTCTCTCTCTCTCTCTCTGTTTTGTTGTTGTTGTTGTTGTTGTTTTGTTTGTTTTTTTGTGGGTGTATTTAAAGGAGATTAAGGTTACTCCTTTAACTGCATTAGACGGTTTCAAGAGTCAGGAGAGAGTGTGGACAATGCATTCCAGGAGGTTTTGTCATCCTTGTCTCCCTTTCTTCCTTCCTAGGTGTTTAGATGTCCGTGTCCAAGCTCAGCTGTATCTTGGATTTGGCTTGTATGACCTCATGGAGACATGCTGGGGATCATAGTCCTTTCACCGGGAGCTGCAATTAATCTAGGCAACCTGATCTAGTGGGTGGCATCCTGCCCATCGTAGCGGGGCTGGAACTAGATGATCTTTAAGGTCCCTTCCAACCCAAGCCATTCTCTATCTTATCACAATAAAGTTTCCTGGTGAGCACTGCTGACCCTGACTGCTAATGTCAGACTCACTTTACTTACCTAGTTTTTTGCTGTAGGACCATAGCTTTACGTCTCCTGCCTATCCTGTCACTCTCACCTCCCCACTCCCTAGCAGTGACATAGGGTCAATTGGCCTTCTGGTGGACAATACCTATGAGAAAAGCTGTCATCACAAAGAAGGACGAGTGGGGATCACTAAATCTGAACAGGATCTTTTAATTGCTTTTTAAAATGGTTGGTTTTTTTTTTTTTTTTTTTTTTTTTTCTTAACTGATCACTTTCTGCCATAACCATGACCATGTCAGTCTTGTATTTTTCTCTTAAAATATATTAAGTGTAGAAAGGATAAAGAATAATGTATTCTTTCCTGGGTCAACTCTTATAAATAATCTTAAAAATAATAAGAAACAGCTATTGCTTTTCTCAACTTATTATATGATGTTGAATGAAGAAGTAAGAGTTTTAAAATCAAATATTTAAGAAAATGAGAATTGTTATGGTACTTAAGGATGAGTAACAGGTGGCAAAATCTTATTAGAAAAACCTGCTCAATGTATCTGTATTCTGCTGATCTTGTTTATTCAGACTGACTAAAAGAGCATGGTAATGCACAGAAGATATCAAGGAGGAAATTTATTCAAGTATAAATTTTCAGTAACATCTTTGGGTTTACAAGACACTCTTGTTTCCAAAAATGGCTTAGGAATTTAAGTATTGTTAGTATTTAAATTGAAGTTATGATCCAATATGCTTCTTCCCTCAGTAATATTCTGATCCTCTTGTACTGGAATAATGTAGATATACAACAAAACACATTAAATCAGATTAATCTCTTTTCTTAACCATACTGACTGAATATATTTCCATCTTAGATTTTTATAGAACAATCAAATAATGATTCAATGAAGCTTGATGAGTGCTGATATTTACTGTCTGAAAGACACAGATGTTATACTTTGATAGAGTTCACAGGTGATGGAGTAATGAATAAGCAATCATTCTTACTCTAAAATTTAATGTGGAAGAAACTTTTTTTGTTGTTGTTTTCTTCCTTTATTTATTTCTTTTCCTGTGCTGAATGTCTAGATTAATTAAGGAAATATCAAATCTTTATTTCGGGTCAATATGTTAAAAAATTGTGTTCTGTTTTTCTGCATCCACTTCTTGCACTGATAGTGACATTGAGCTGGTAGATAGGGACAGGAAGCAGAATGAAGCCCTTATAATCCAAGAGGAAAAGCTTAGTGACCTACTACACCACTTAGATGTACACAAGTCTATGCAGCCAGATGGGATCCACCTAAGGGTAAAGAGAGGTGGGAATCAGGCTGTTCTCCCAAACACCATGGGAATAGGCTGCTGAGGGAAGTAGTTGAGTCTCCATCCCTGGAGGTCTTCTAGAACTATCTTGAATTAGAACTTAGTAGAATGGTTTAGTAGTGGACTTGTCAGTACTAGGTTAAAGATTAGACTAGATGATCACAGAGGTCTTTTCCAATCTGAAAGATTCTATGGTTCTATGAGTGGTATGGTAAATTAAGAAAAAAATAAATATAGATAGATAGATGAATAAATGTAAAGTTCCCTTGGACTTCCATGGATGATTTTATTAAAGGGAAAAGAAAGAGGGAAAGAGAGAAAAAAAAAAGACCATGTGAAAGCACAGAGATAGAAGAGCACACAAGGCAGCATCTTCTTGGATATTTAATGTTTTCAGGGTGCCTTCAATGATCTCAAATATGTTAAAATAATGTTCAATTTGGATATACCATTTTTACATAGAAGCTCATTGTGCCACCCCATCAGGAGGAGGAGTTCCTGCTAGCACTGGTTTTATTACCTTAAAGGTCCCCTCAACACAATGGGCTATGTATCTAAGCTTATCACGGGTAAGCCCTTCTCCCAACTAGAATAACATTTTTTTTTTTTTGCATCTTTGAAGCTGAGGGAATAAAATCCAATTGGAGGAATAAAGCCCTCCAGATCTCTGTGCCAAAGGTATAGTGACAATCCAGAGTGTGTAAATCCCCATTTGATTTGCACCAGATCATAGGGATGGATAGGACCTAAGGCCTGGTAGGTGTTCGCCTCAAATATCAGTAGCTCCAAAGCTTCATCATGAAGAGAGGTCCATTTCCGTGCCACCTCCTTTTGCAGCAAATTGTACAAGGGTCTTGCAATTATAGAAAAGTCTGGAATATGTTTTCTCCAGAATACTAATAACCTGAGGGCATGTTGTAACTCCTTTTTATTTTCTGGAATCTTTACGTGATCTAATGCAGAAAGGGATACATACTATTCCCCCCTTCCACCATATTCCTAGAAATTTTACCTCACTAGCAGCAGTTTGCATCTTTCCTATGGGTATCTGAATCCCTAAAGACTCTAAGTGCTGTATGGTATTCTGCTGTATCACCCATTGTACTGGAACAATTTTGTCTCCTCCCATCAAGACATCGTCAATATATTGATAGACTTTGATATACTGATATAGTTTTGATATATTTAATATATTGATATATTTATATATATATTGATATTGATGATTGATATATATATATTGATATATTGATATATATTTGATATATTGATAGACTTTGAGAGACTCCCTGTTCTGGGGGAATTTTAGCTAGTTCTTGTACCAAAGTGTAATTCCGCCCCCCCCCCCCTTCCCCCCCCCCCCCCCAACTTAAACAGGATGAAAGAGGGAGTTTTCCAATGGCTCAGGTTTCTTGACTAGTTCTGTTGAGACAAAGCATAAATGCCGTCTTCCACAATCTCTTGGCTGATGCAGTCCAGGATATGACTGGCCTTCTGGGCTGCAAGCACACATTGCCAGCTCATTTTCAGTTTTATATCATGAATATTATATAAGACTATTTTTTCATGACATGGAGACTTTTTACTTTTGTTGGTGGTAGTGAGACAAGTTTGTGTGTGTCATGAGGTTGTTTTGCCTTGAAGAAATATGGTGCTTGCCATATTTACCATGTAATCTCTAATAGTCCAGTTTAGTCTAACATCAGAGGTTAAAGCGCGAGTTTTCAACTGTGGTTGCATTCAGAGGTAGAAAATTACACAGAGGACATAAATATTCTTCTAATACATTAGAGTTCTTGCAATATCCATGCCCCATATTTAACTACGGTATGTTTGAAACCCATCTTCAGATTGTCAGCAGCTTTTCGGAGAATGATGGTGAGTTAACAGCTTTCATGCAGTGATTTACTGACATACAGTTATCCCACTTAAAGCCTTTTCTGTTTTGAGAAAGTAAATTTTCAGGTATTTTATTTCCCATTTTATAGTAGAAGGAATTTTAATTAATGCAATAGGTATTTCTCTCTTCTAAGATTTATTTATTTATTTATTTAAAATTTATTTCTATGAGCCACAGTATGGAAAGATGTGGGTTACCTAAATCTTCATTTCATTTCATTTGTCATGAATTACTTTCAGTAACATGTTACCCTCATTATAGTGTTCATATAGTATTCTCAATATTAAGATAAAACTAGGTATGTCATATTTACCTCTATTTTAATAATGCCTTTGTTGATTGTATCTTATTCTGGGTTCCCAAGAATGTTACACTGAGTGTGGAATATAATGTCAATAAAATGAAACTTGTATAAGATGTTAAGAACAACACATCTCTACAGTTTAATAGTGCACCTGTGGAATTGCTTCTGGCATTGCTGAATAACTAAGTACTAATATTCTCTATTTAAGTTCTTGTAAAGAAAATGATTGTGTTCATTTATAGAGATCACAGTGCTCTATCTCCTTTGGAAAAAGGATGGGAGAAAAAGTCTTAACTTATTTTAGTATGCTACTAGTATTTCTGAAAATAAAAAGAATACAGACCTCATGTAAACTTTATGTCATTGTTAAATACATTAAGTAGAATCATTTTCTTAACAAATATTGCTTATGTATTGACTCAATGAAACAAAATTCAAAAAAATTATTACATAGGACATTTAAAACATTTAAATATTGGTTGTCTTCCATTTTGGTCATAAGTGTATGTTAAGAAAAGCATATATTGATATCTCAGCTCAGGGAAGCCATAAAACACTTTCTGTAATCAAGTTATGTACAAAGTTGACCCTTAGATCATATGTAATTCAAAAGGATTAAAAAATGCAAAAGTTAAGCACATGTTTAACTTATGAATAGATATGTTACGTCTTTTCTAAATAAGCACACATTCTTGACTCAAAGATTGAAGTTAAATGCATGTAAATGAAGAAAACTCTTATTCTTTGTAATGGCAGTAAAATGAAACTTAAAATCTTATAAGCATTAATTAATGTTGATGACATTTCTATTCATTTTGTTTCAGTCACTAGTTCACTAGTTACAGTCACTAAGCAAGAAGACAGGTTTGAATTAAACACTATTTTAAATACCTATTTAAAAATTAATTTTAATAGTTGAAAAACATGTCAATTATGTAATTTAGGTAAAATTTTGTTTAGATAAAACAATTTTTCAGACTATCTTTTTCTCCTCATTATTTCAAATATTTTGCTCAATATGAATAACAAAATGACATACAGATACAGCATTGCTGGAATATCTCCAGCTTAATTTAGAAAATCATAATTCTTGTCTTTAGGTGTGAAAAATGGCCTTTGCTTGTAGTTATATACCATCAAAAGGTGTACCAAGAAAGAAGTCAAACTTTGCTGTAGTGCTTTGTTGCTGCAATCTTGCTTTGAAGGTTTTGACCTACATAGATGAATGAATTTACCTTATCAGGTGACTTGTCCTCTGGCCAATATTGTTCAAAAAGAAGGCTGAAACCACCCTCTCACTTCTCATTTGTTGTAGTCCAGTAAATATATTTTTTGCTATATTTAGGAAAATTCTATAGGCTCTGTTTTGACCCAGTAATGCAAGACTTTAGCACTTACCTGTGCTTGCCTTAAACTTGTGACAATGTGCAGCTTGAATAGAAAAATTGGAAACATTTGGACACATACCTATAATTTAGTGGACACAGTGGTTCTGCAAAGAGTGTAGAGAAGTGGTAGTAGTCTGGCTGTCAGTATCAGAAACACAAACCTCTTCTCTTATTAATCTACTGCAAAATTACTTTCTATCACTTGACAGTAAACAGTGCTGACCGTAGGAAAGAGGTTAGATACACATTTTAAGAAAATGTAAATGTAAATGGACCCAATGGGAATAATGACAGGAGTCTATTCATTCAGTTTATTAGGAAATAAAAAGAAAATTGAAAAGTGTTCTGAGCAGTAAAGTGTGTCTGTTGGTAAGTATAACACTATATATCTTATATCTTACACAGGACCTTTATAAGATCAATATTGACACTGTGAACATGACACTGGGGATCACTACACATCTTTCTCTTTCCTGAATTTCAAGATTGAGTATCAGCTGATCATGCCACCATCTATTTCCTAAAACCGCAGGGTTTCATAAAAACTAAATTAAATTCAGATCAAATACTTAGATCTCAGTTGGATTAAATAAGTGTTTTTCCAAGTAAAATGCCATACAATAGTTCAAGCAGTTTAGCAATTTCTATCAGTGCATATGAAAGACTTCTGAAGAAGTAAAATGAACTATTAAAATAAGCATCTCCTCTGAATGAGTTAAATCACTTTCTAGAGAAGAACAGTGAATTCTGGAGAACTCATTTGGAGAAACATTGGAAATTCACACAGAATTACTAATTAAAAATGAATCAAAATCTGATTTATGTTTTTAGTTGTCATCAACCACCTATACTTTCTAATTTGTTAATATCTGAGTGACAATTTCTAAACGAGGACAAGTATCTCAAACTCATTTTGACAGACAGCCAACATATTCCTCAGACGTGCTCTTGTGGATTTCTGGCAAATGCTGTAGGTACTGAGTTCTATACAGCTGAAGTGTGTAAAGCAAACATCTAGGATAAGTCTACAAACAAATTATATTTTTCCACCTTGATGCAGTATGACATAAATCAAAAGCTTTAGATCCTACTGAAACAGCAATTTTCTTAACCTTGCTAAATTCCTGACATAGAAATATGAAGTCTTAACAATGTGTCCCTCAAAACAAGTCTCAGGGTTAAACATAATACCAAAATTATTTAGTGAGAAGACAATTTTATATTCCCAACAAATGGTACCATAAATGAGGAACTGCTATTTAGCAGGCGATGGGCCAAAGAAAATCAATTCTGTTTTAAACACCAAATGTTAGCAGACAGTCAACGCTGAACATCTAATATATTTCCAGACTAGGGACAGATTTATCGAAGTCATCATGAACTGTTTGATATACCTATTATATTTGGGTGTCATCAGCATAGAGATAGCAATTAAGATGTTGCTTATAGAATAAATGTTCTTACAGGGAGTACATACTGTGCACGCTAAATAAGATAGTCTTCTTATTTAAAGTGTGGTGTTTCCAGCCTCAGTATCACTAAAGAAGCTTAAAACTTGTAACTGAGAACTTTAAGAAACACAGAAAAACAACTGAAAAAAAAAATTAATCATCGTTTCGCTCTCATTCTCTTTTGATTTTCTTCCCCAGCCAATTAAAATAAGTAATGTGGAAAAGACTATTAATATTAGTTCTTATTATGTCTCTAGATCCAAAAATACCCAGGGTGTATTATGCCAGAGTTTTGATTTTTCTATTATTATTATTAAATATTATTTATTTATTTAACTATATGAAAAAATTAGGTAGTTGTGTGCACAAGAAAGAAAGAAACCCCTCTCTCTATTCATGTTGTGTTTGTCAAAATTCCTAATGAGAGTAAGGGCATGGAGAGATTTGAGAAGGAATTTGCAGTATTAGGATTTATAAACTGCTTGTTCTGCAGCTCTGCTTAGTTGTTACTATCTAATTAATTATGGACTTGGGAAAAGGATGATTAAGGAGACAGCTTTCCTCTCCTTCCTCCTCCTCCCCCTCCACCCTAAGAAAATTCTGTTTAAATGTTTCTTTAAATTTATCTTTCATTGACTTCTTGAAAGTTGTGTTTTTAGACTTACCTACACATCATTGTTGGTTATTTCAGTAAATTGTTCATGTTTCCCTAACTTTTAAAATTAGAAAAAAAAAATAATAAAATAAAATAAAATAAAATAAAATAAAATAAAATAAAATAAAATAAAATCAGAGGAACAGATTCATTTATACTACTCTTTTTTATGTTACAGACGGTTTTTTAGTTTGCTGGAATTTGCATTCTTTAATTAATTGCACTGGGAACTGCATGCAGAGGAGAACAGATTTGGGGAAAAGCTCATAAACAAGCAAGTAAAGCAAAGGATTCAACTTGAAATATATTATCAAACTTCTGAGTTCTGTAAGCAGTATAATGGTATTTATTGCATTAATGTTTCTGTCTAAATTTAAAATAATTATATGAATAAAAATGTACTCTGACAGTTTTTTTTGTTGTTGTTTTTTTTAATCCTTTTAAAAAGGTAATATGTCTTTAAGTTTTATTTAAGTTTTCACTGCATCTGAGAAGAAATGTTCTTCCTGAATGCTCAAAAATAATTCTGGTGGGAATTTGGGAATTTTTCCCCCAAAAATGGAGATTTATGAACAGAAGTACATAAGGAAATAAAGTAGTCTGAATGAAGAAATGTTTATATAAATAAAAATACATACAAAACTACTGATATGTTTGATGATAAAAATCAGTTTCTACTAAAGAGCAAGAAACATTTTCTCGGGCTTCAGCATTGACAGGAAATAGTATAATTTTTAAATGAAATCTAAATCAGTTCTTGTTCTGTAATTGTGAAAAACCTGCTCAATATCGGTCATAAACACCTTACAGATTTTTTGAAATAATAAGTTTTAACCATAGAGTCTATCAAAAATATGGTTGATAACCAAGCTGAGAAACTGAACTTCAGGTCACATGGATCATACAACATTCCTGTATCACAGTGAATTCACATAATTGCTGACGTAACTTTTTACTTATTTGATATGAGAAAAGTGGTAGATAATTTTTAGGTGTAACTACAGATTATCTCATGATTTTGCCAAATAATATTTACACATCTTGTCTGAGTCTGAGAGAGGGAAATATTCTTAACTTATATTTTTAATGCATTCATTGTTACTTCAACTTGGGGTAAAAATGACATGAATTATGGAAATTTCTTATTACAGAGTGTTAGTTTTATTGTCTAATAATATCCACACAAGAGTTGATGTATATTTTCAAGTATGTGATTATGCTATCAGAATATGCTATCAGAATTTATGCGCCACTTTTTACATTTGATTCTAATTTAAGATACAATTTAAGTAGAAGTAAAGTAAGTCAGACACAGACACAGATTTCTAGGTTGGAAGAGACCTCAAGATCATCGAGTCCAACCTCCGACCTAACACTAAGCACTCCACTAAACCATATCGCTAAGCTCTACATCTAAACGTCTTTTAAAGACCTCCAGGGATGGTGACTCCACCACCTCCCTGGGCAGCCCGTTCCAATGCTTAATAACCCTTTCGGTAAAGAAGTACTTCCTAACATCCAACCTAAAACTCCCCTGTCGCAACTTTCGCCCATTCCCCCTCGTCCTGTCACCAGGCACGTGGGAGAACAGACCAATCCCCACCTCACTACAGCCTCCTTTAAGGTAACTGTAGAGAGCGATAAGGTCTCCCCTGAGCCTCCTCTTCTCCAGGCTGAACAAGCCCAGCTCCCTCAGCCGCTCCTCGTAAGACTTGTTCTCCAGACCCCTCACCAGCTTGGTCGCCCTTCTCTGGACTCGCTCGAGCACGTCCATGTCCTTCCTGTAGCGAGGGGCCCAAAACTGAACACAGTACTCGAGGTGCGGCCTCACCAGAGCCGAGTACAGGGGGACAATCACTTCCCTAGACCTGCTGGCCACACTGCTTCTTATACAGGCCAGGATGCTGTTGGCCTTCTTGGCCACCTGAGCACACTGCTGGCTCATATTCAGCCGACTATCAACCAATACTCCCAGGTCCTTCTCGGCCAGGCAGCTTTCCAACCACTCATCTCTCAGCCTGTAACTCTGCTTGGGGTTGTTGCGCCCCAGGTGCAGGACCCGGCACTTGGCCTTGTTGAACTTCATACAGTTGACCTCAGCCCATCGCTCCAGCCTATCCAGATCCTCCTGCAGAGCCTTCCTGCCCTCGAGCAGATCGACACACGCACTTAGCTTGGTGTCATCTGCAAACTTACTGAGGGTGCACTGGACGCCCTCATCCAGATCATCGATAAAGATATTAAAGAGGACCGGCCCCAGTACCGAGCCCTGGGGGACACCACTTGTGACCAGCCTCCAACCAGATTTGACTCCATTCACCACAACTCTCTGGGCCCGGCTATCCAGCCAGTTTCTAACCCAGCGAAGCGTACGCCAGTCCAAGCCCCGCGCAGCCAGTTTCTTGAGGAGAATGTTGTGGGGAACGGTGTCAAAAGCCTTACTGAGGTCAAGGTAAACCACATCCACAGCCCTTCCCTCATCCACCAAGCGCGTCACTTTGTCATAGAAGGAGATCAGGTTCGTCAAGCAGGACCTGCCTTTCATAAACCCATGCTGACTGGGCCTGATCGCCTGCTTGCCCTGCAAGTGCCGCGTGATGACCCTCAAGATAATCTGCTCCATGAGCTTTCCTGGCACTGAGGTCAAACTGACAGGCCTATAGTTCCCCAGGTCTGCCCTCCGGCCCTTCTTATAGATGGGTGTCACATTGGCTAGCCGCCAGTCAACTGGGACCTCCCCCGATAGCCAGGACTGCCGATAAATGATGGAAAGCGGCTCGGCCAGCTCCTCTGCCAGTTCTTTCAGTACCCTCGGGTGCATCCCATCGGGCCCCATCGACTTGCGCACATCCAAGCTCCTTAGCAGGTCGCCAACCATTTCCTCATGAATAGCGAAGGCCACATCCTGCTCCCCATCCCCTTCCGCCAGCTCAGGGCACTGGGTATCCAGAGAACAACCGGTATTGCCGCTAAAGACTGAGGCAAAGACGGCATTAAGCACCTCAGCCTTTTCCTCATCCTTAGTAACCAGGTTTCCCCTCGCATCCAGATTTCTCCTGCAAGGAAATAATTATATTACTTGTAGTACAAGGAATCCTCCTGTTTTACATAGAATCACAGTTCTTTGATTGTACTATTAAATACTCCTCATAATAGCTCAAAATGGTCATTAAATCATTAACATTTACATAGTAAAAAGATTAAGCAATCTTCACCTTGATATTTTTGATTACATTATTTTCAATATTTCATAAATTTTATAACACTTTTAAGATAACAGTCTGTGTTAGGCTCAAAGCTATCTTGGCATTATATCATGTTGACAGATAATCAATATAATTGATAATCTGTTTTCTGTTGCTCCATTGTAACTAACTATCAAGTGGACCTTAACACATCTGAGGAAAACTGATAGCATTTTTATATTTTGAACTGTATTAACTGTGTCACTACTGCACAGCAGAGTGTTGCTCTTATAAAAGCCATAAATCATAAAAATTATCATTTTCACTCCAGTTTTCAAGTGGTTAGAGTAATGATAGCTCCTGCAGAGCATCAAGAGATAGAAAATTAATCCCCCCTTCCTCTTTTTTTTTTCCCTGCAGATAAAAAATATACATATTCAGCTTAGTTGAGCAGTGTTCCAATTGCATATCCATTTCCATTAAACAAGATTACCTTCTGATGCAGTTTTGTTTGTCCCTTTAAATTCTAAAATACTGTGGACAAGAAATTAAGTCCTCCAATTATCCTATCACTACTTGCTGATATGCCCCACAATTGGTATCTGAGCACAATACAAATGGCATTTCCTCATTCAAAATCTACCTCCCCCCAAAAAATATTTAAACCAAGTCTCTCAAAAATACACTGGAGAGTACTCTTATTTGAATAACACTGACAGAGGTAGTCCCTTTACTGTTCATATTGCTCAGGTGCTGGTGGATCTGGGGTGTTTTCACTGCCAGATGAGTTTCAAGCTTGTGATTGCCACAGGAGTCATTATGTATATGGGAAGTAGCTCTTCCTGCTCTCCTGGAGATGTGCTTTATCATATTTTACAAAAATAAATAAATAAATAAATAAAATAGTTTCACAGTTACAAAAATTGAAAATGGAGACAAGGTGAGGTGAAAAACAAGACTGAGTGAGATTTGTTTTGTTTTGGAAGAGTAAATCCTGAGATTTAGTTTTTGCCCAAAGTGCTTTATATACGACTTAATAGTTATGATTTACTTGTTTTCTTAGTATGTGTCTAACCTGCAGAGAACACAGTGGTATAGACATCTCTATCTCCTACAGTTCTAGCCAGCATGTCTGACTACAGTTTTAAAGATTAGGAGTTCAGATTTATGTCATGCGTATATATATATATGTGAAATATAATTTTTGGATCTAGGGGTTTCTAATTCCTATCAAAGTCTACTTCAGGTGCTTAAGTCTTTTGTAGAGATTTTGAAAATTTCCTCCTGTCACCTACCACATCATCGTATACATAAATATCTGCAATATTCAAGGTCTCAGATGGCTGAGCTATGCCTAATAATAAAACTTTTTTTTTTTTTTTTTTTAAGTGAATCATAGAATATCCCGAGTTGGAAGGGACTCACAAAGATCATCGAGTCCAACTCCTGGCTCCACATAGGTCTACCTCTACCCAGAAATTCATACCATATGATTGAGAGCATAGTCCAAACACTTTTTAAACTCTGACAGGCTTGGTGCTGTGACTATGTTCCTGGGGAGCCTGTTCCAGTGCACAACAGCCCTCTCGGTGAAGCACCTTTTCCTGATATCCAGCCTGAACCTCCTCTGTCGTAGCTTGACTCCATTCCCTCAGGTCCTATCACTGGTCACTAAAGAGAAGAGATCGGCACCTGCCCCTCCACTTCCGCTTGTGAGGAAGCTGTAGGCCGTGATGAGGTCTCCCCTCAGCCTCCTCTTTTTCAGGCTGAACAGCCAAGTGACCTCAGCCGCTCCTTGTATGCCTCCCCCTCTAGGCCCTTCACCATCTTTGTAGCCCTTCTCTGGACGTTCTCCAGTAGTTTCACATCCTTTTTGTACTGTGGTGCCCAGAACTGCTCAGACTTTTGGTGAACTCTCAGTAAAGCCAAATTTTCCTGGCTACTACATAACCTTAAAAAAGTTTTTCTACAGTTTATTTAAGAATTTTCTGTAGCAGCCACTTTTTCTATTTTTTTTTCAGATCTGAATTTATCAGTAACCAAATTCTTTTGCTTTAAATAAAATGTCCTGCAAAGCTTATATCTGTTTTTTCTGAGGACTTTAGTAATCTGACAGATTATGCCATTTCAGTGTTTATCTGGGCCAGTTATAAATGACAAATCCTGTCTTCTGAGTAAACAGTGTTGCTAGATGCCATTTTCCTTCAAAACTGATAGGATAGGTTTATTGAAGTAATCTCTAGGGTTCTTGCTAGATTTACATTTCATTTCACAAGTAGATTCAATATCTTTTAAAACTCTTGCAATGTAAGCCTTGTATTTTTAAAGTGTTATTTTGTGTTTTAAAAGTGGTAGAATGTATACATTTAATCTAATGAGAGAAATCACCAGCTTGTAGAGAGCAAGGATATTTCCCACAAACTTGCCCATGAAGATCAACCATGTTTGTTTGACAAAGAGCACACTGAATATTTAAAGGGATTTTTGTTTAAGTGAGAGTAGGGCCATCATAATGTCATGGTTTTGACTTGAACAGAGATAATTTTCTTTGTAGGTGTTCACACAATGTGGTGTTTGTATCTTTGATGAAAATAGTGGTGATAACTTACTGATGTTTTAGTGGTTGCAGAGCAGTGCTTACACTAACCTAAAGACTTTTCAGCTTCTTGTGCTGCCCTGCTGGTGGGTGCACCAGGAGCTGTGAGGGGACAGAACCAAGAGAGCTGACACGGACTGGCCAAAGGGATAACCCATACCATGTGGCGTCATGCCCAGCAATAAAAGCCGGGGTAAAGAAGGAGGAAGAGGAGGACATTCGAAATGATAGCATTTGTCTCCACAAGAAACCATTAGGCGTGATGAGCCCTGTGTTCCTGGAAGTGGGTGAAGACCTGCCCACCAATGGGAAGAAGCAAATGAATTCATTGTTTTGTCTTGCTTGTGAATGTGGCTTTTGCTTTACCTAGCAAGCTGTCTTTATCTCAATCCATGAGTTCTTGCACTTCTACCTTTCCAATTCTCTCCCCCATCCCACCACAACACATGCAAAATCTAATAAAATTTGATAGCTTTAGGCCAAAGGGAAAAAAAAAAAAAAAAAAAAAAAAAAAAAAAAGAAAGATCTACAGGTGATAAATATCTAGCACTTTTTTTTTTTTTTTGACAAGTAGTTGACAGTATGGGCAAAAATAGACAACTCAGAATGTTGGCTTTCTGTGCATGGTAACAAACAAGATATAAAAAATATATACTTTTTTTAATGAGAAAATAATGGGAGGAATTGGTAAATGGAATGTTGGGAAATCCTCTTGGGTAAAGAATGTATATAATACTGAAATACCTGTGCCTGCTAATCAGGGGTGGAAGCCTAAAGTCAATATAACCAAAGAAGAGTATAAAACCAGCAAAGCCAGGACATATGTGGAAAGAATAACACTGCTTATCTGCTTATTTGAGAAGATGAAGGGGGAAGAAAGAAATAAGATAAATTGAATCATGTGAAGTAACTCTCCTTTAAACAGCCTTGCATCTGTCCAGTACAGCTGGAACAGAACAATAAGTGTATTGTTGTGCCCATACCATGCACTTGCTTTTCCAGTCAGGAGCACCTGTGGTGCTCTCTCTGATGAAGTGACACCCCTGAGGAGAGCAGACCGTCCTTCTCTTATGATGAGTACACTGTGGGATTTGTATTTCCAGACTATTTATTGACAAATCTGTGATGGTTCTAGTCAACATTGGAACAGGAATTTTCTGTGCAGAGACATCCAAGGAGATCTTTTAATAACATGTAAGGACATGCTCTTTAGAAATCATAACTGCAGCAAATCTGAATCCAGCACCAGATAGTTATATCACGTAGATATATAACGACAGTGTCATGCACGCAACATGAACAATGTGAGGCATGGCATACTTTCTGCTCCTAATACCTTAATTGTTCAGATCAAGATCCTACAATAAGTGTGCAGACTGGTAAACTTTCTGTGGAAGCCAAGATGCTCATCCAGGCATGAGAGTAGAGTTTAACAAATCTTCAGTTTGAAATCAAATAGTGTTCGGTCTTAAGAAAGTTAAATAATCAAAGGAAATCACCCAGTGTGTGATTATCTCCCCAGGTTGTCACCTGTGAACCATGCAGCTGTGCATATCCCTGAAAAAAAAAAAAAAAAAAAAAAAAGAAAAAAAGAATATCATCATTTAATGATGATTGATGTCCTTTCCCAGATCAAGATTTCAATTATATTCAGTTTAAATTCCTAGTCTTCAAAAGCAAATGTTTCCCATCATATAAGTGAAGCTTCAGAAGACTTGTTCGCCCTCTGAATATTCTATGATTCCATGGCTCTGGTAAGACATTATGGTTGTTTTATTCAACTGGGCAGCTGAATTCCACCACAACTGCTCTCTCACTTCCCATCCTCAAAGGAAAAGTGGGAGAAAGTATTATGAAAAGGGCTCAAGGATGAGATAAGGACAGGGAGATCACTCAAGAACTATTGTGATGGGCAAAACAGACTCAGCATAGGGAGATTAATAACATTTATTGCCTATTACCAACAAGATAGAGCAGTGAGAAACTAAAAGCAAACTAAAAACACCATCCCCCTATCCACCCTCTTCTACATCTTCACCCAGAGTGGTACAGGGGGCTGCAGTCAGTCCACAGCGCTTCGTCTCCACCACTCCTCCACTCTCTGCCCCTGCTCCAGTGTAGTGTCCCTCCCACAGCATGCGATCCTTCCTGAACTGATCCTGCGTGGGCTTCACACAGGCAGCAGCTCTTCAAGAACTGCTCCAATATGGGACCATGGGGTCCATCTGTCAGGAACAAACTGTTCCAACCTGGGTCTCCCACGGGCAGCACCTCCCCCCAGACCCTCTGCTCCTGCGTGGGCAGCCTCCTCCAGGCCACATCCACCTGCTCCACCGGGGGCTCCTCCATGGGCTGCAGCGTGGAGATCTGCTCCTCGGTGGGACCCATGGGCTGCAGGGGGACAGCCTGCTCCACCACAGACCTTTCCACAGGCCACAGGGGAACTTCTGCTGGGTGCCTGCAGCACCTCCTGCCCTCCTTCTGCAATGACCTTTGTGGTTGCAGGGATATTTCTTACTCCTCACTCTCCCAGCTGCTTTTGTGCAGCATTTTTATTTTTATTTTTATTTTTATTTTTTCCCCCCTTTCTTAAGTCTGCTCTAAGAGATGCACAAACAACATCGTTTATTAGCTTGGCCCTGGCCAGTGGCAGGTTCCTCTGGAGCTGGCCGAAAATGGCCTTTATCTAACATGGGGCAGCTGCTGAACTCATCTCACAGAGGCCACCCCTGCAACCTTCTGCTATCAAAACTTTGCCACATAAACCCAGAGCTGTTTAACCTGCTAATGAGGATTCTTGCAGTACAAAACAAAAGCCTCTGAAAACTGTAAATGAATTGTCTCTTGTAATGTTTTGTTTCATGAACTCCAAATAATGCTTTAACCTTGGATTCCCAAATTTTGAAGATTTTCCTTACCATTAAAAAAAAAATCATGTGACTATTTTAAAATAACATTGATAGTTTCCCTGAATAAAGTCATCCAAGTCATCCTCTTTTTTTTTTTTTTTTTTTAAATATATAATGAAAATAGTCAAATGCTTATTTCTGCAGCCTGTAACATTTACTGAATCCTAAAGGACATTGGTTTCTGATGTACTAATTGGACTCAAGTATCTGATAAGAATGTAAAGAAAACACAGTGAACATCTGATGTCTAAAAACATAATATACTTCTATGAAATTAGTTAATATTGATCTTTAAAATTGTAAATAAACTTGTATTAGGAATATTATCTTGGATGTCTTGATGTCTTCCTTGAGGACCGGTGTTTCATTAAATGAAGGCCACCTTGGTATACTTACCCATTTATAGAAATATTTTCATTAAGAAATATTTGTATTTGTTATTTCCAATTATTATTCTCTCTCAAAGATTCTGTAATTGTGCAATTTTTGAAGTTTTTATGTTGCACTGAAATTATGTTTTGTTTACAATATGAGACCTCTGAAATGCATGATCTTTTGCAACCTAAATGTTCTGTAAAGAGAGAATTGCTACTGCATCTAATGAAATATTACCTGACACACAAATTCCTTCCTGTATTAGTACAGTAAACATTCTGTGATCAAATCCTGCCCCCACATACACAAATTTTACCCATGAATCTATCCACTGGCTTAATGTTCAACAGAGCTACAAAAAGCAATTGTTGCTAACTTAATTGCTGTCAGAGAAATATAATTAAGTCTTCATTGTCCACTACTTTTTAATAGGTTCAAGGTTTACTGTTAAAAATGAACAAGAGAATTTTTTAATTTCAATTTCTAATAATGCGAGTGCAAGAATTTCTTTCAGATGGGTTCCTAATCATGAATTCTGTCCAAAATAAAGTTATAAGGTAAGTGGATACCTTTAATATGGTAGGTGGATTACTCTCTTTCCTTGTACACATCATTTTTTATAGTAGCAAGAGAAGAGCTGACTAGCATAGTTACAGCAGCAGGAAAGCCTTTATTGTACCCTCTTGTCCTGAGTTATTTATAACTTACAACCCTGCTTTTATAGCCTTATTCTCATAGAAAAAAAAATGTCTATCTCATCTGGGACAAGTACAAATAATTCAGCAATGAAGATTTTAAACACATCAGCTGAGAAAAAGTATCATCAGAATCTTAAAGTTGAATGGGCTGGTCTGCATAAGACAAGGAGAAGATGTAAAAATTAATTAATTAGTTTCCATAAAATTATGGTTTTTTTAAGGGTCATCTAAAGCACTGAATAGTCCCACATGTTCCGCCAGGTATCAATCATTCCAAAAGCATATTAAAATTCAACCTTGATATTCAATTTTATCAAATAGCTTGTATTTGTGTCCTGAATTAAAATTTAATTTTTACTTCATTATACACTTAGCCATATATCAAGATTTTGATAAAAATTGTTAAAAGCTCAGACAGGCATCTGCTTTAGTTGATGTTACAGTAATTTGCACTGGAAGTTTTGCAATAACAAATATTACTCAGACAGTAAGCCAGTGTTGTATATCAACTTTCATTGGTTTGCTAACAAATGAGATTGCCATGTTATACATTTAACTGTATTTCAGTGACTATTCAAAATTGCTTGATTAATATTCTTTGAAAGTAACTTCAGAATAGTACAACTCAAAACCATGAGAATTCAGAACAAACAACTAGAAGTTTGCAATAGTTTTACCTGTTCTAAAGTGTGGCTAAACACATTCATTTTGTTTTACAGGTTTTTCCAAATTTCTAGTGTTTTTTGTTTGTTTGTTTTTTAGCTGAAAATGGGAGCCATCCTGTTTTTCTTTCAGATTTTCTATGATTAAAAAGGTAGTAGAATAATAGAACGTGAACTACTTCCATAAAAGTGTATCTTCAAGTCCGTAAGTAAAATTTGCTTTAAGGGCATAGATTCACACACCACCACCACAACGCTTACACCTACTGGTTCCATCTGCAATAGTTTGTACTTTGAACATTACAGATAAAGGGTGTCCCAAATGATTTTTAAACTAATCAAATATGGAAAGCACATAAAAAAGAAAGTTTCTAATTTCATATTTTCCTGGTGGTGAACTGAGACAACAAAGAACTTCTTCCCTGTTGAGATCTGACTTTACATTAGCTGCCCTGAAGCAGAATATTGCTTGTTACAGTTTCAGTTCACACAGTCCATAAACCTCATTTCACTTATGTAATGCTGGCAATAAATCTGCCATGTGAGTATTGTTTCATATGTATTTTAAGTGTGTAATTTAGATTCTTTAATGACTGTACTCAATAAAGATGAATTAATAATTTATATGCATTAACAGCAACCCAGGCTATTGGAGCTGATGCCCAGAGAAATACATTTTGAATAATGTAATGAGAATCAGTTCTTAGTGCCACCTCTTATTTTTCCTGCTCGTGGTGGTTTTACTGTGCTAGGCAGCTGAACACCACAACCGCTCTCTCACTCCCCCTCCTTAGATGAGGAGGGGAAGAAGTAAAGGAAAGAACAACTCATGGGTTGAGATAAGGATGATTTAATTAAAGGAAAAAAGAAATAATAATTAAGGAAAGATTATTATTAATTAAACAATTTAACTAAGCAATTTAACTAAACAAATAACAATTTAACTAAAGGAAAAAAAGAAGAAAAAAAAAAAAGGAAAGGGGAAAAGGGAGGGGGAAAGGGAAAACTAAACAAAACAAGTAAAGGCTATGTGGAAGTGCAGAGGAAAGAAATTACTCTCTACTTTCCACAAATGAGCGATGCTTGACCACGTCCTTGAAGCAGGGCCTCAATGCCCGTAGCCGGTGTTCAGAAGGAGGACAGACATTTTCACAACAAGAGCCCACCCCTTCTCTCTTCTTCCTTTTTCCACCTTTTATTGCTGAGTGTGACATCATATGGTATGGAATATCCCTTTGGTTGGTTTAGGTCAGCTGCCCTGGTGATGTTTCTTTTCTCACATTTTTGCCCACCCCTAGGGGGGTTAGAGAGAGTCCTGATGCTGTGTCAGCACTGCTCAGCAGCAGACACAACACTGGTGTGATACCATTGCTCTTTTAGCTACAAGTGCAGAGCACAGCACTGTATGGGCTGCTGCAGGGAAAGTTAACATCCCAGCCCGACCCAGTACACTGCTGAACATGCTCTGTCAGAATAAAAGCAAAAACAAACAAACAAACAAAAGAAAAAAAAACACCAACAACAAATTATTTTCTGTACTCATTAAAGGTCTTGCAATAAAATATTTTGTTGTAGAAATGTAGTTCTAGAGTCTTAATGTCTGACACCCAGTAAATTGTTACAGCACACTGGAGAGCTCCCAGCTGTCACTGGTGATAGAGTATTTGGCAGGTATCATTCTAATCTTGACATAACAAGAAAGAATCAGGAAATGACGAGAAACTACATTCCTCCTCCCCCCCCTCCCCCCCCCCACTTTTTTTTTTTTTTTAGCAGGGTGGGGGAAGAGGTGAATGGGATTATTTTCATCTCTTTCATTAGAGTGAGCACGCCCAAGACTAGCTTATGTATTGACTTGATTTTCCAGGGATCTAGACATCATTCAGTTTCTCCAGAATTCTGGATACAGAAAAAATAACAAGGATTGCACAAAAGAGAAATGAAAATAAGACTGTAATTTTCATTACAGTTTTTGGAAAGACAGTATTAGCTTCTATAAATAGAGATGTGTTTAACAGAGAAATTAAACATTATCTCAGTTTTCCAGAGTATGAAAACTGAAGCACAGAAATCATCTCATTCAACATTTTGCTGGCCACTAACAGGGCCAGAAATAAAATGAAAATCTTTCCACACTTTAACTGAATTTCCTGAATAATTGTATCTAGCAAGTATCTCTTTTCTCTATAAAAATAAAACTTGTAAAACTTATATAGGTTTATATATAAATATATATAAAATGCAATCTTTACTTAATGAAATAAAAAAGAAAGTTATGGAAATAAATAAAAATGAACAAAATGAAGTATAAAGTTGACCACTTATTGGGTTTTAGGAAAAGACTAGCAGGGTTATTCTACTACCTATATACAAAGCTAAAGTCACATCAGAAAATTGGAAAAATGTTCTTGATTAGTCATAGATTTTCTCCTGGTGCAAAACTCAACAATAGTTAGACTCTAAAGTCTATTTACAGACCTGATTCAAGTATTTTTTTCATACTTTTAACCAGTAGAGATGCAAACAGTACCTCTGAAGGATTTTCGCACTACAACACCTAAGTTAGCTTCGCAGGCACAAAGCAAATAGAAGCAGCTCTTCTAACTGATTCACTTAGAGCAGATGGTTATTGCCATTAGCTCATTACAGCTAATTACAGAAATTATAAAAGCTTGTATGCCCTAAATGGAAAATAGTAAGGATAAGCATGTGTGTGTAGGTAACTGTGGATAAGGCAACTTTCACAAATGTAATAATAATATTTAGAAACAGTAGTTTAAAGAAACTCGAAAGTATTGGGTTTTTGTTTGTTTGTTTGTCTTTTTTTTTTTTAATTTATACTCAGCTCTGATGCAAGCATTACAAAAAATGAAAACAAATAAAAATTAAAATAAAAAAGTTAGTGAAAGTATGTTAAGGATTCCTTACTTGCACATTTTCAGAGTTAAGTTCCTTAAAATGTATCTCATGCTTTTGGGTTCTGTTTGTCTTATGTATAAGTGGAAACCACATGCACTCTGCTTCTCTGTTCTTATTGACGTTTAATGTTTATGTAGTGCATGCATTGAGCTTTCTTAATGTTTTTCCCTTCATTCTACTTGTTCAGCCAATTGATTCTTTAGTGGCTTTTATCTTCTCATTCCAAAACAGTAGCTTGTCTATAAAAACAAAGAATTGGAATGTAGCTGTTTTTTCATGACTGCAATAAATTTGCTGTAAGCAACTAATTTAGTTGGGAAGAAGTAAATGCATCAAAAACACTTAGTAATGCCCTTAACTGCTGAAGCATTGTCTGCTGAAATCAGTGGAGAGACTATTATTGACTGGAATAGGCTTTGTAGCAGTCCTTTAGCTTGAAAGAAAGAGGGAAGAAAGGAACTACAGAAGAAGAAAAAAAAAATAAAATAAAAGAGAATAAGTTAATTGATACATTTAAAATTCACTTCCTCTATTGGATTACATGTGAATTCACATCTCCTTTATTTGCTCATGTTTCTAAGCAGCAATATAATCGAATGGAAGTTCCTTTCCTCAAGCATTATGCATATATGAAGCTCAGAAGACTTACTGAAAAATTAAACTATTGCATAAAACATAAAAAGCATTCAAAATAAGTCTTATTTCTTAACCCACATAAAAAGAAAAAAGAAAAAAAAAAAAAAGAAAAAAGACAACAATAAAAACATTCAACTGTGGTTGATACTTGCTGCAAAATGATGTTTGGAATACCTTTCTGAATTAACATCTTACATCTTATCATATTCAAGAAAATATAACGATATAATTTGTCAATAGATATTTTTCATGAGAAGTAAAGATGTAGAGTTCATCTTCAGGCTTTATCGATAAACATATGGGGGAAAAAAAAAAAAAAAAAAAAAAAAAAAAAAAAAAAGAATTGACTAAGAAGGATTCCAGAAACTGGAATTTCAATGTGTGGAGGGAAAAAAAAAAATCTGAAGAGAAAGTCAGAGCTCCGCGTTTTCATCAAAATTTCTTCTGATTATATATAATGAATCAAGTGTCAAAGTACCTGTTTTACAACTAATCTTATTCTAGCACTGTGCAGTTCTCCATGAGGGTATGTGTTAAGAAGTTGTTTGCCAAATGAGTAGATGTTTTTTCTCTATCATTATATTCAATGGCAAATAAATTTAGCTAATGATAGAAAGACAGCTCTTTGTTTTCTGCTTACTGACTACCCAAAATAACTTTTTAAAACCAATGAAGACTGTCTTCTATAAAAGTATCAGAAGGTTAATTTACTTTTTAAAGTATCTATCAAGAATGCATTAGAGAGTCTAAATGTTTATTCCTTCTTCAGGATTGTTTCAAATGATACTTCTTAAGCTTAAAAAGTTGAAAGAGATTTTCTAGAAAGAATCTTGAGTAATTGATTTAAGAACCCTCAGACTGGAATGTTAATGAAGTGCCAGAAATTTCAAGGCTAAAACAATTGCAGTAAAGACTTTGTCTTTTTCTATTGCCTGGCATTGTAACTCTGATGAGGTATGGTTTGAAAGACCTGGGGATATCTACTCTGGAAGGTTTAACAGGAAAGGTAATAATATGCCTCTGGTTTACAAAGGGTAAATGAACAACTAAAGATAATTGTTTAGGAAAGCATCAGTTTATAATGCACCTTCGTTTGAAGTTTATACATCAGGAGTCTCCCTGGGATGCAAGAAGATGACCTTCTGAAGCATTTTTATCAAAACTGTTACTGTGACTCTGATCTTTTATAACAGTATTTCTCTAACAGATAAGTGGTTTTAAACTGCATTGAATGGCTGTATTTAGGGACTGCTACAGACAACTACAAAAAACAGTACCTGTATTCTTACTTATTCTTCTTTCTTAGTAAAGCCTAGTCTGAAAAGAAAGTTCTAATCTGAGAAAACATTATATCTAGGAACTCTAAGAACTGGATGGAAAAGTGCTTATATCCAAAGAAAGATTTTGTTTGTTTGTTTGTTTGTTTTTAATGGAAAATTTCTTATTCATTGAGGTTGGGATTAACCCTTCTACAGAAGATTTTTTTTCTATATTTTTTTCTGAATTTAAAGCCATATTGAAAGCATAAAAACATTCACCTCTGTAAACTTGAAATACCTCTTACAACATAGTGTTGTATGTCCCCTTACCTGATTAACTTTGATTTCATTTACTTGATCACATTAATCACATACTAGGCTTGTCATTACTGTTATTATAAAATCATCTGAGAGTCATTTCAAAAACTTTACTCATAAAAAGAACTGTTTGCAATATAAATTGTAAACTTGTCTGACAGATGTGTGTTCAATATACTTTGTTACCTATTTAATTTTCAGCTCTTCTGTGACAGGGGGAGGATATACATCCAGTGTACAAAATCAAAAAATGATTTAATGTAACCAGCAGAACTTTCATAGCATACTCTAAGACTGGTGACAACCCATGGTATCAATAAAAGGGAATAATTGCAGGGATTTAAAAAGGCTGGTTTCATGAGTAGACAGGGCTCAAGGAACAAAAGAATCTTTTTAAGAATTCCTCACACTGCTATCAGGGTCCATTAAGTTAAGCCAGAAGAAGGTTTTACAGCTGCTGAAAGGAAACTTCTGCATGCCAGGGAAACAGTTTGATGTTGAACCAGGCACCAGCAGATCACCAATACTTGCTGAATTATTGCCACTCCTAATTTCTAAGCAGAGGTATAACAAAGGAATCCTTGTAGTGTTTCACGTATGACAAATGGTTTGTTGCATATGCTTTCTAATATTATGTTGCCTTGTACGTACCTTAGAATTAGGTAACATGTTTTACCATATCTATACTAGCTAGGGTAGGCACCCAGAACAAGCACCAGATAAGGCTATACTGATTATTGATAAGGGTTGCTCGAAATAGTAGCCTCACAGACGTGAAGCTGCAATGGCTCAGCACCTCCAGCTGCAGATGGTAGCAAGGGACCTGGAAGTGTTGATCGATGCTCGACAGAACATGACCCGGCAGTGTACAAAGCAGTAGGTGTTTGGTACAGGTCACACAAAGAAAAAACAGGATATGACAGTCAAATGTTTTTCATAAGGATTATACATTTTAGTGATTATTTTATAAAATTTAAGGGACTGAAAATGAAATGGAATGAAATGAATTAAATATTGTCTGTTCCTTGGTTGTTTTTGTTTTGTTTTGTTTTTTCTTTGTTTATTAGAATTGCCAGCACAGATAAAATACAGATGAATGTGAGACGTTTACTCTGGTCACTGCTCAGTAAACTGTTGATAAGTTCTCAGTGTTATCAAAAACTCCTGGAAGAAAGACTTAAAATGGCAGTCATTTCCCATTCTTCCCAAACTGCTGCACAACTTCTGGAAGACAGTGTGGAAAAAAATCACCCCCAAAATAGCCAACAGAAATAAGCAAAGAAAATGATGTATTAAAAAGCATTTAAAGTTGTATGTTTTAGTGACTTGGGACAGTTGATGGAGATTATATGGCTGGAGATTTTTATTTTGTACAGGCATAGTGATATTTACCTACTTAGGAAAACTGGCCTTATGAACCGTTCTGTGATGTTTTATTGTCACATTAAGCTGTTTAATGCTGAATGCCATATTAGGCTTATTAAAATTTCTGTGAATCTCTCATTTATCCTGTTGACCTGATGTCACAGCAGAGGCTTCTGTTAGGTCAAAACCATAAGAGCTATGGCATTCTGGGAGTGAGGCCAGGCTACAAGTTTCCAACTGGTTACTCAAGGACAGAACTTGTAGCACTGGACTCCAGGATCACGTCAGCTTGTATGATTGATACAGGGTCTCAGCAATTCCATCTTTCTGATACTCTGTCAACTGAAAGGCTCTTTCACCAATTTGACATCTCTAGCTTGCTGGATCAATGCCAGAAAGACTCCATTGTCATTATGTATGTAACTCCAGACCACTGAAGTACGTCAAAGCAGAGGTTCTTATGACACTGTTGGCCTGGGAAGTCAAACGGTGGAAATGGACCATAGCAGCAAAATCTCAAATTCTTTTGTTAGTTATGACTGAACATGAAATTACAGAATAACTCATTTTATCTGCAGGTACCCTAGATCAAGAGATATTTGTCTTAAGTAAAAAAAATAAAAAAATAATAAATAATAAAAATAAAAAAATAAATAAAATAAAATAAAATAAAATAAAATAAAATAAAATAAAATAAAACTGTCATATGAAAATGCTTTAATTCTGAGGCTATCATGTTGTGTTACAAATAGTATGGGGGGACAAAACCATTTGTGGAAGGGTAGTTTAAGAAGAAAGCATTTTGGGGAAAAAAAAAAAAGCATTTGAAGGATTTCTTTTTTTCAGTCACTGGTTTTGTTAAATCTGACTATTACTGAGTATAACAGCAGCGTAATTTTACGCTAAATACTTCAATTGCACGAACAAATGACTGGATCGCTGATGGATCAAGGCCACTGTTTGTAGAATAAATTCATTCTGGAGATCTCATAAATATTCAGCACACTGCAAACAGCAACTCTCCCTCATGACTACAGCATATTGATTTTTATATTTATGCCATAGATTCTTTCCAACTTAAAGAAAATTATTCCACAATAGACTGTAAATAATTGATGTGCTTATTGGTCTTGTTTAATATGCTTTAACAGTTTTTCTGAGTTTGTATACTTTATCATTGACCTAATGTAATAGTGGGAACAACATGTTATGACTGTCATAAATGGTTACTCAAGGGAAAACACAATTACCCCAGCACCTTTCAGATGTCTCATGACAGGTATGTTAACATAAGTAATTATTGTTCTTTTTTTTATAATTCCCCTTATAAACGTGAAAGTTCCTTCAATCTCTCAAGTGTCCTCCAAATAAATAAATAAATAAATAATGTGTAGCTATGAAGAAATTTACACTGAAGCACAACCAACTTTTGCAGTGATTAGCGGCACAAAGTGTAGTGACCGGCACTGTACCCCAGTGGTCAAAACTGGGTCCAGTCATGTTTAACATCTTCAATAATGATCTAGACAATGGTGAAGAATGTAACCTTACCCTCTATAAGCACATCAGTGACAAAAAGAAGGCAAGAGTAAATGTGGTCCCACTGCTGAAGAAAAAGAGAGACCTGGTTACGCAGCACTGGGAAAAGTCTGAGGTACTGAATGCCTGCCTTGCCTCAGACGTTACTAGCAAGACTGGCCTTCAGGAATCACAGAATCAAAGAACGGCTTGGGTTGGAAGGGACCTTAAAGGTCATCTGGTTCCAACCCCCCTGCCATGGCAGGGATGCCACCCACTAGATCAGGTTGCCCAGAGCCTCGTCCAGCCTGGTCTTGAACACCTCCAGGGTTGGGACATTCACAGCTTCTCTGGGCAACCTGTTCCAGTGCCTCACCACCCTCTGAGTGAAGAATTTCCTCCTAACATCTAATCTACATCTCACCTGTTTCAGTTTAAAACCATTTTCCCTTGTCCTGTCATTATCTGCCTGAGCAAAATGTTGCTCTTCATGTTTTTTATAACCCTTCTTTAACAATTGAAAAGCCGCAATGAGATCTCTTCTGTAGGCTGAACAGCCCCAGCTCTCAGTCTTTCTTAGCAGGAGAGGTGCTCCAGCCCCTTGATCATCTTTGTGGCCCTCCTCTGAACCTGTTCGAACAGCCCCACATCCTTCTTGCGCTTGGGACCCCAGACTTGGATGCAGGACTTCAGGTGGGGCCTCATGAGGACACAGCAGAGGGGGACAATCACCTCCCTCAACTTGCTGGCCACTTTTCTATTGATGCAGCCCAGGATGCAGTTGGCCTTCTGGGCTGCAAGCACACACTGCTGGCTCATTTCAAGGTTTTTGTCCACCAGAACCCCCAAGTTCTTCTCTGCAAGGCTGCTCTCAATGAGTTCTTCACCCAGTCTGTACTCATGTCTGGGATTTCCCCAACCCAGGTGCAGCTCCCTGCACATAGGCCTATAGAATCTCATTAGGCACATTCACATGTGCCCAATTCTCAAGCTTGTCCAGGTCCTTTCGGATGGCATCCTTTCCTTCTATTGTTTCAACTGCTCCACCCAGCTCTTTGTCATCTGCAAACCTGTTAAGGGTGCACACGATCTCACTGTCTATTTCATAGAATAAGAATCATAGAATGGTTTAGATTGGAAGGGACCTTATAAACTATGTAATTCCACTCCCACGGCCATGGACAGGGACACGTCCCACTAGACCAGGTTGTTCATCCATCACCATCCAACTGGGCCTTGAACACTTCAAGGGATGGGGCATCCACAGCTTCTCTGGGAAACCTGTTCCAGTGCCTCACCACCCTCTGAGTAAAGAATTGCTTCCTTATATCTAATCTACACTCTTTTAGTTTAAAACCATTACCCCTTGTCCTATAACTACATTCTGTGATAAAGAGCCCTTCCCCAGCTTTCCTGTAGCCCCCTTTAGGTACTGGAAGACTGCTATGAGGTGTCACCAGAGCCTTCTCTGCTCCCAGTTGAACATCCCCAGCTCTCTCAGCCGGTCTTCATAGGAGAGGTGCTCCAGCCCTCTGATCATCTTCACGGCTTCCTCTGGACCCACCTTGTTAAAGTGGAGGCCCCAGAACTGGATGCAGCACTCCAGGTGGGACCTCACAAGGGCAGAGCAGAGGGGTACAATCATCTACACTGACCTGTTGGCCACACTGCTTTTGGTGCAGCCCAGGATATGGTTGGCTTTCTGGACTGCAAGCGCACAATACTGGCTTGTGTTGAGCTTCTTATCAACCAACGCCCCCAACTCCTTCTCCTCAGAGCTGTTCTCAATCCATTCTCTGAACAGCCTGTATTTGTGGACCTTGCAGTTGGCCTTGTTGAACCTCATGAGGTTCACACAGGTCCACCTCTCAAGCCTGTCCAGGTCCCTCTGGATTTCATCCCTTCCCACCAGTGTGCTGACCACAACACATAGCTTGGTGTCATTGGCAAACCTGCTGAAGGTGCTCTTAATCTCACTGTCCATGCCACCAACAAAGATGTTAGACAGCGCCTGTCCCAATACTGACCCCTGAGGAACACCACTTGTTATTGATTTCCACCTGGACATTCAGCCGTCGACCGCAACTCTTTGAATGCAACCATCCAGCCTATTCCTTACCCACCAAGTGCTCCATCCATCAGATCCTTGTCTCTCCAGTTTAGAGACAAGGATATAATGGGGGACAGTGTCTAATGTTTTGCATAAGTCCAGGCAGATGATGTCAGTTGCTCTTCCCCTATCCAGCAATGCTGTAACGCCATCATAGAAGGCCACCAGATTTGTCAGGCACAATCTGTCCTTAATGAAGCCATGTTGGCTGTCACCAATCACCTCCTTATTTTCCATGGGCCTTAGCAGAGTTGACAGGAGGATCTGCTCCATGACCTTGCTGGGTACAGAGGTGAGACTGACTGGCCTGTAGTTGCCCGGGTCTTGCTTTTTTCTCTTTTTCAAAATGGGGGTTATGTTTCCCCACTTCCAGTCAGTGGGAACTTCATCAGACTGCCACGACTTTTCAAATATGATGGATAGTGGCTTAGCAACTACTTCTGCCAGTTACTTCAGGACCCACGAATTTATTTCATCAGGTCCCATGGGCTTTTGCACCTTCAGGTTCCTTAACTGGTGCCAAATGTGATCTTCTCCTACAGTGGGTGGTTTATCATTCTTCCAGGCCCTGACTTTGCCTTCTGTGGCCCAGTCCATGCAGATGGAGCTTTTGTCAGTGAGGACTGAGGAAAAAAAAAAAAAAGTCTTTAAGTACTTCAGCCTTCTCCATATCCTGGATGACCAAATCTCCTGTTCCCTCTGGAGAGAGCCTATTATTTCCCTCATCTTTCTTTTATCACCAATGTGTTAAAAATCACCTATAGAAGCCTTGCTTGTTGCCCTTGATGTTTCTGGCCAAATTAAATTCTAAACAGGCTTTTGCTTTCATAATGTCTCTGTATTCCTCCCAGACTTTCTGCCACTGCTTCCATTCTCTGTAGGCCTTCTTTTTCTGTTTAAGCTTGAGCAGGAGCTCTTTGTTCATCCATATAGGCCTCCTGGTATTTTTGCCCGGCTTCCTCTTTGTTGGGATGCATCTCTCCTGAGTTTGGAGGAGG
This sequence comes from Cygnus olor, assembly GCF_009769625.2. NCBI lineage: Eukaryota > Metazoa > Chordata > Aves > Anseriformes > Anatidae > Cygnus > Cygnus olor. The sequence goes on along the minus strand of NC_049176.1, from coordinate 13,773,620 downwards.
TGATCCTTGACTATTAATCTGCTTTCTTGGGCCCCTCTTCCCTCCAGGGCTTTGCCCCATGGTACTCTACCAAGCAGATGTCTGAAGAGGGCAAAGCCTGCTCTCCCAAATTCCAAGTGGTAGTGAGCTTGCTGTTTTCCCTCTTTGTTGCCCTCTGAATTCAAAACTGCAACATCTCATGGAAAGTGCAACCAAGTCTGCCCTTGCATTTCACATTCCTCACCAACCCTTTGGTGAGAATGAGGTCCACCATAGCATCTCTCATCATTGGTTCCTCTATCACTTGGAGAAGAAAGTCATCATCAGTGCATTCCAGGAACCTCTTGGACTGCCTATGTCCTGCTGTGCTGTCCCTCCAACAGATATCAGGGTGATTGAAGTCCCCCATGAGGACCAGGGCTTGAGAACAAGAGGCTGCTTATATCTGTCTATAGAAGGTCTCATCTGCTTGGTCTTCTTGATCAGGTAGCCTGTAGCAGGCAATAAAGTCACCTGTCCCTGCCCTCCCTTTAATCCTGAACCATCAGCTCTCTGTCCGCTTCTCACCCACCCCTAGGAAGAGCTCCATGCACTCCAGCTGCCCATTGACATAGAAGGTGATGTCCCCTCCTCACCTACGTTGCCTGTTCAGTCTGGTAGACAAAGAGAGAGCATTGGATATTGTCTACCTGGACTTCAGGAAGGCCTTTGACACTGTCTACTGTAAGATCCTCACAGAGAAGCCATTGAAGTATGGGCTGTATGAGCAGAGAGTGTGGTGGGTTAAAAACTCATTGAATGGTTGGGTCCGGGGGCGCTGATCAGTGACACAAAGTCTAGTTGGAGACCCGTAACTAGCACTGTACTGTAGGGGTCAGTGTCACCCCAGTTTAACATCTTTCATAACGATCTGGGTGACAGGGCAAAGTATAACCTCAGCATGTTTGCAGGCAACACAAAACTGGGCTGACAGGAACCTCATGTAGTTCCCCAAGGAGAAATGCAGAGTCCTGCACCTGGGGAGGAACAACCCCAGGCACCAGGACATGCTGAGGGCCACCCAGCTGGGAAGCAGCCTGGCAGAAAAGGACCTACTGGTCCTAGTGGACACAAAGTTGAATATGATCTAGGAACATGCCCTTGCCACAAAGAAAGCTAATGGTATCCTGGGCTGCATTAGGCCAAGCGTTTCCAAAGGGTCATTGGAGGTTATCCTTACCCTCAACTCAGCATTCATGCACATGGACTACTGTGCCCTGTTCTGGACTTACCAGTACAGGAGAGATACAGATATACTGGAGACAGTTCAGCAAAGATTCATTGGACGGTTAAAGGATCAGATCATCTCTGCTATGAGGAAAAGAGGCGAATGTTGAGACTACCATTCAGCCTAGAGAATAAAATGTTCCAAGGTGTTCTCATAATTCTGGATAAATACCTGAAGAAAGGTTGTAAAGAGGCCAGAGCCAGGCTCTTTTCTGTGGTGCACAATAATAGGTCAAGAGGCAATTGGAAGTTCCATCTGAACACCAGGAAAGTTTTAACCGGCGGGGTGATCAAGAACTGATACAGGTTGCCCAGCCTGGAGATATTCAAATGCCATCTGGACATGGTTCTGGCCAACTGGCTGTAGGTGTCTCTGCTTGAGTATGAGGGTTAGACAATATGACCTCCAAAGGTCCTTTCCAACCTTAACCATAATGTGATTCTGTAAAGCATAGATTATATATTAAATATTGTATTTAACCATCAGTTTCAGATGTATGTCTAGATGTCGGAAAAGATTTTATTCACTCAAATCCTCCTAGAATGTTGCTAACTTAAGTGAGTTCAGAACAGCTTTCCTTTGACTTCCAACTTCTCTCCATTTGTGCTCTCTCTATATATAATGCAGTTATTGATTACTCAGCAGACTGTATTTACTATCTCCCTAAGACCAGAGACACGTATCATTTCTGGTAACCCCTTGGAAAACTTGAGCCACTAAATTTGATTGTTCAGTCTGCAAGAGTCAAGCATGTTTAGATACTTATGCTTAGATTGCTGTGAACAAAAGGGGATGAATTTTTGTGGAGTAGCTCTCTTCGGATTCTGAGCAAAACAGATGCCATCAGATGATGACCAAAAATATGTTTTATGTTTTATACTAAAACTGGGAGATTAAATCTGAAACATAGAACTTGCAGAAAATAATTACCTGTATTTCTGCCTTTCCTTTTTGAAAACAGATATTACAGTCTTTTCAGAAACTAACATTGTAGATTACAGAATGTTTGTCGTACCTTTTTTTAATGTCCAAGACGTTATGGCTCTCTCTTTCTGGAGTAGAAGGAGATGTGATTATTTAGGTGACACAATCAAAGTTACTTTATTGAAAATTAATATTCCAGAGGGGAATTCTTAGAGCATAATTTTAACTTAGTTTCATTGATATATAAATTGTGAAGGTAATAAACATTTAAACTCTTTATTTCTGAGAATATAGTCCCACGTGTCTGCTGCACTCACACTATACTTAAGGTTAATCTTTCTTAGTTGAGCTTGATACAATAATAGCATTCAAGGATAAGCCATTTCCTGTTGAGGGCATCCATTGCTAAATAACATTATTGTCAGTCCTCTGTTGCAGGAGTTCAGATTCAGAGATGAGCATCAGTTCATCTTTTATTGTTTTGTTATTAAGAAGTAAAAAGAAGAAGAGGAAGAAGAAGAAGAAGAAGAAGAGGAAGAAGAAGAGGAAGAAGAGGAAGAAGAAGAGGAAGAGGAAGAAGAAGGAGAAGAAGAAGAGAGAAGAAGAAGAAGAAAGGAGAAGAAGAAGAAGAAAAAGAAGAAGAAGAAGAAGAAGAAGAAGAAGAAGAAGAAGAAGAAGAAGAAGAAGAAGAAGAAGAAGAAGAGAGAAGAAGAAGAAGAAGAAGAAGAAAAGAAGAAGAAGAAGGACAACGACAAGGACAACGACAAGGACAATGACAACAACAAGGACAAGCTGCTTGAACCTGATCCAAGCTGGATCCACAGCATCCACAGGATGATTTCAGAACTCGTGAGAAACTGCTTCTTGTACTTCAATTACAATGTGTTTTAAATTGTCCATTTCTTCATTTTCAACCTACTTGTAACAATTACAGATCTCTTTCTATATCAATAGAAGACAAGCTCTTTCGTCTAATGTAATCAAAATAGCCTTCCCCAAACTAAACTCTCCAAGAATAACGACTAATGACACAGGGTAAGATTCCTGATTACATGTGTAAAGCAACAATAATCTTTGTTCACAGAACATGGTTTTTTGTTTGTTTTTGTTTGTTCTGTTTTTATTTTGTTTTACTTTTACTGCCCATGTTTGATGTTTTACTAAAAAGTTTTAAATAACTTTTAACAAAGGATAGCAATATTTCATTCTGCTTACAACTTATAATTAAAGTTCTATCATTTTCTATCAGCTTCCTATGTTCAGAGGTACTATCATGGGTATTTAAATTATGAAGTTGGTTTGTCATGGTCCCTGCAGCCTTGAACCATTTTAATTGTTGAACCATGTGGAGAAATGATTGATGTGAAAAGAAAATCATAGTGGTAAACAGCTCCTTTCCATATATCACTGTCTATACAAAACCCCTCCAAATCAGCCTTGTTTAAATATTATTTGCATTTAAATTGCAGGATAAATTATAGATGATTTTATGAACGAGACTAAATGATAAAAACAGCAGTTACATATTCTTTTAAATAGTGAAATCCACTAGTACACTTTGAATGAGGCACAGTTATAAGCAGACTACAGAGTCAAGGACCTTTGAGGAAAAATTTTTTTGATATTTGTGAGGTTGGGGGTTAAGAGACAGTGTAGAAATGCACTGACTCTGGGTTCAAATTATGAATAAAGGAAAGTATTTCCATGTTCTGAACAGTGTCTTTGTAAACACATCTTCATTCAAGTATTGTACAGCCTAAATGGATTTTCTATACACTGAATTGTTATTTTGCAGTTAAACTTCAAAATGTTCTGCGGAATGGTAGCATGGTAACAGAGTGCTACAGTGTCACTTCTATCCATAGATTAAGTAATGAAGACTCTAACTGTACATTGACACTAAAAAAAACATTGTTAGGAAGCCCAATTATATTTTTTCCATGCTCGGTTTAAATAAGTGCAGCAGGTCAGTCATTCTGAATAACAAACCAGCTTCTTAGCTTTTCCCAGAAATAGTTTATTATTCAAATAATACGTCACTGATTTTCATTTCCAAAAGGATGATGAAAGTTTTATAAAAGACCACTTTTCTTCTCCAGGGCCTTTTAAAATTCAAGACCTACCTATTTAATAGAGTGCCAAGAACATAAGATGTGCATTTATTTCCCTTTAAAAAATAAAATAAAATAAAAATCTCATGGCTATAAAATGGAAAATATAATTACATTTTCTCTATATGGGTTAAAATCTGTGGGGTTTCGCTTCATTATGCAACAAGCTAAGAAAGGACAATGTATCACAAAATGCCTGTTGAAATGTGTTAAAGAAGGGCATGGCAATGTTCTTAAGAAACTAATAGTCTCAAAGACCTAATTGGCTAGAAAAGTAATTTTCCAATTCAGAATATTATAAATGAGATCCTTGTCTGCAGTGGCGATGAAATGTTGGAGTTCAAGATTGTTAGGGCAGCAAGGAGGGAGCAAAGCAAGCTCACACCCTGGACTTGGTCAGAGCAGACTTAGCCCTCTTCAAACATCTGCTTTGTAGAGTACTGTGGGATAAAACCCCGGATGGAAGAGGGACCCAAGAAATCTGGCTAATACTCAAGGATCATCTCTTCCAAGCTCAGGAGCAATTCATCCCAACAAAGAGGAAGTCAGGCAAAAATGAAAGAAGGCCTGCTTGAATGACTAAGGAGCTCCTGGATGTGAGAAACTAAGTTGTGTTTTTGCAGTAGAGAACTAATTTTCTGTATTCCAATGTTGTTGTGTAGTCATAATAAGGAGAAATGCTAAATAGGTAAGTGGACAGTAGAAGGGCTTACTGTTCCAAAATAAGGTAGAAGCTTGAGAAAAACAGGATGAGCAGTGTAGGAACAGTAAAACAAAGATCACAGGTTCTCAAAACATAAGAAGGGGAAAAAAAAAATGGAAAAGGGAGAAATTAAAGGGTTAAAAAAAAAAAGAAAAGAAAAATTGTACATATATGGTATAGAGAAGCATCGAGTAACTTGTGAGCCTGTAGTACCCAGCCAATGAGGAAACAGGGGAGGTAATCAGGTGTCAGGTAATAGGGAACAAAAGGTTATGATTTGTTTATTATAATGTGCTCCTAATTGACAGGACGCCTGCCATTGCAATTGCAAATAAAATAGCTTCACAGAAGATCCTGTCTGAAGAAAATTATTTGAGATTTTTCTCACGTGGCCAAACTCAAACACAAAAGGGTAGCCTACAGAGGGTGGAAGAAAGGACAGATAGCCTCGGAAGAATACAAAGACATTTTTTCTGAGCAGCCAGGGATGGAGTTAGGAAAGCTAAAGCCCTGATAGAATTGAATCTAGACAAGGACATCAAGCGCAACAAGAAGGGCTACTACAAGTACCTCAATGACAAAAGGAAGACTAGGGAAAATGTGGGCCTTCTCCTGAGGGAAACAGAAGGCATGGTTACCTGGGACAGTGAAAAGGACAAGGTACTGAATGTCTTCTTTGCTTCTGAAGTCTTTAATAACAAGACTTCAGGAATCCTGGGCCCCAGAGGCCAGGTTGAATGGCTGGAGCAATCAAGATCTATCTTTTGTGGAAGAGGATTAAGTCAGGGAATACTTAACCTGGGCATTTGCAAGTCCATGGGCCCTGATAAGATGTACCCATAAGTACTGAGGGAGCTGGTAGGTGTGATTCTGAGGCCACTCTCTACAATTTTTGTTCAATTGTGGCAACTGGGAGAAGTGCCTGAAGACTGAAGGAAAGCAAATGTCATTCCAGTCTTCAAAAAGGGCATGAAAGTGGACCTGGAGAACTACAGGTCGGTCAGCCTCACCTTGACCCCTGGGAAGGATGTGGAACAGCTAATCCTATAAGCCATTTGAAGGCATATGAAGCAGAAAAAAATCATCATCATGGATTGATCAGAGGAATTCATACCTGACCAACCTGATAAGGTTCAGCAATGTGCCCTTGCTGCTAAGAAGGTATTCTCAGTATTCTTGGATTATTCTTTGCATTAGGCAAAATATCACCAGCAGGAGGTGATCCTTCCCCTCTTCTTACCATTCGTGAGGCTGCAACTGAAATACTGTATCCAGCTCTGGGCCCTCCAGTCCAAGAGAGATGTGGACATACTGGAAAGTGGCCAGTGGAGGGCCACCAATATGATCAAGGTAGTGGAGCACATCTCCTATTAGGAGAGTATGAGAGAGCTGGAACTGTTCTGAGTGGAGAAGAGGAGGCTCAGGGGTGATCTTATCAATGTCTACAAATCCTTGAATTCAGGGTGCAAAGAAGATAGAGCCATGCTCTTTTCATTGGTGCCTGGTGCCAGGATAAGAGGCAATGGGCACAAACTGGAGCACGGGAGGTTCCATCTAAACATCAGGAAGCACTTGTTTACTGTGTAGATGGTGGAGCATTGTAACAGGTTGCTCAAAGAGGTTGTGCAATCTCCCTCCATGGAGAGGAGGTCATGGTCCTGGCCTTGTCATGGTCCTGGCCAACATGCTCTAGGTGTCCCTGCCTGAGCAGGGGAGTTAGACCAACTGACCTCCAGAGGTCCCTTCCAACCTGAACCATTCTGTGATTTTGTGAAAAGACTGGGTGACAAAGAATCTCATCCTAACCTAGAAAAACAATGAAAGAGTGTAGTAACGGAAAAAAACAACTACAACAAAATAAACTCCTAATAGTAAAGGTGTTTATTGAAAGATTTCATCAGAAGAATGAAACTGTCCCATCTGTTTCCTTGCTGTGACTTCCAGGGCACCAGTAATCAGGAACAGGGTTTAGAAAATCATTCTTAATGAATGAAGAATTCATTTGAGAAATATGAGATTATTATTTTTTTCCCCATGAAGTTAGAGTATCAGAGTGTCACTTATTTCACTTATTTGAAATATTCAGCTACAAAATAATAATAACTCACAAGCAGCTCAGTGGAAGTACTTCTAGTGCATCAGGCACTTGAACGGTAGAGATTACATTTTATGATGTGTTTGCATAGGTCATTTAGGTGCTGCTCTTGATTACAGCCTCTAAAACAGACTGCTAAACAAAGAAATGAAGAACAGCATCAATTGCATCTTTGTGTGCAATAGTCACAGTAGCTCCAAGGGACTGTAGCATGATTAATAGTGAAATATTTTCATGTTCCTATGATTTCCCGTGTCATTTCTCTATCTGTTAGCATACAACTTTTTTAGGGCCCAAACTATTTTCTGTTCCCAGACCTGATCTTGGATAGTCAATAGTTACTTCTGTAATTAAATTCAATTCATTCTAAACACTTTGAAAATGTGAGGATCCAGGATTGGGCATAGTGCATGAAAAGGGAAGGAAAGGGACCAGAACTGGATTGGAGAGCTGTTAGGAGGCTCTGAGGTAGCCGGGATTGCTGCACTTCATGCTGTTCTCCCCATCTTCTGACTACAGCAGCTGCCTTCACTCCATATCCCATGCCAGTCATGCTGGCTTTTCAGAAGCACAGGTAGATTATCTGGAGCATGGTCTGCTCCCCTGGGCCAACTTCATGTGCCTAAAGCTGGTTATTGATCTAACTAATATGATTACTTGTGTTTTCATGTGTATGTTTACAGTAGGTGGGGAAAATATCTTTAGCAATACATGTGAATTATTTGAATCAACTTCTCCATATTAGACTAATCCTGGGGGTCTAGTAATTCCAGTAAGTGTTTGCCCTTTATTTGCATCTCAGAACAGCATCCCAGAATAATAGGTAATACATAAAGTCAAGGGCACTTATTATTATAAACAGTCAATAATTTGGTCTACAGGAAGAAGTTTACAGCATTTTTTTTTCTTAAACTAGAAGTGTTAGAATTCTATATAAAACATTTCTTCTGGTATTTCATTAACTTTAATTAAGCTGAGAGTTACTGATAGGTATCCTCAGTCGCAGGGAGTTTTATAATGTACTTTTTCAGCCACTTATCTAATAGTCTATATCAAAATGGTGTGGAATATTCATATTGCCAAGTTTTACATTTCTTGTATATATATCTCATTTAAGAAGCTAGCATGTGAAAAAAACACATGTTCATCTCCTCCTCTGGTCACACTATGGGGAAACCTGTCTTCTTTTACAACAAAACGAACATATAGTTCATGAGTATTTAAAAGTAGACGCAATTTTCTTCTTGTCTCTTTCATTAATTTAAGTCTGCAGAACTGTAAGCTTCATCTTTGATGCTGTGTAGTTAAATGTGAATTCCTGTGTACTTTGAGGAGAAGAATATAATGTCTGTTTTACATTCATTCCAGCACAACATCTGTTCAGGAAATGACCCATTCTATTGTATGGAAACTCTTTAGATGTCTTTCATTCAACTCAGCCCTTCATGGGGCAGATTGAAGAGCCTCCCCAGGACGCAGTTCCTCAAAAAACGGTGTGCTTGCCATAGCTTACCACTGATGGACCTGATTTTGTCCCTTTCCTCCTTCAAATCTAGTTTAAAGTCCTGTCATTCAGCCCTGCTAACTCCTGGGCAAAAATCCTTTTCCCCCTCATAGAGAGGTGCTCCCCATCAGGAGTCAGTAGGCTTGGTGTCATGTAGGCCTTACTATGATCAAGAAACCCAAAACTGTTTTGGTGGCACCAGTCTCAGAGCCATGTATTGATCAGCTGGATTCGCTTGTTTCTTTCAATATTGATCCCTGCTACTGAAAGGATGCTGGAAAACAATACCCGTGCACCTGATGCTTCAACCAATCGCCCCAAAGCCATAAGGTCCCTTTTGATAACTTTTGGGCTTCTCTTTGCCACCTCATCACTGCCAATAAAGGGTAATAATCAAAGGGGCATACCAGGCGAGTGACTTTCCGAGTACTGTCTCTTACCTGTGCCCCTCATAGGGCTGCTGGTTACCCTCTACCTCTCTCACCATTCCTAGTTTAAAGAGATCAATCATCGTATTGGCAAAAGTATCTTTGCCCCACTTAGTGATGTCCTGTCTCTCCTAAGGATATGCTGACCTGCAAACAGGGTCTTATGGTCATAGAACTAAAAACCTTGTCAGCAACACCAGTTCCACAGACAAATTATTGTCATGTACCATCAGTGTCCTCCTCTTTAAACCCTTTTACCTTGAATAGGATTGAGTAGAACATCACCTTGAGCCCCATGCCCTTGACTACTGCCCCTAGAGCTCTGTAATCACTTTTGATACTGTCCAGGTTTCCCCTGGTAGTACCACTTGTACACGCATGGAATGAAAGCAAAGGGTAGTCAGATGGCATATGAAAGACAAACAGTCCACGTAGTCTGTAATAGTCCATAGTCTATGAAAGACATACATTTTCTCTTTCAGCTACTTGTGCCCTTAAGGAAAAGGGTGCATGATGATGGTGTGCTCTTAATCTCACTGTCCATGCCACCAACAAAGATGTTAGACAGCGCCTGTCCCAATACTGACCCCTGAGGAACACCACTTGTTATTGATTTCCACCTGGACATTCAGCCGTCGACCGCAACTCTTTGAATGCAACCATCCAGCCTATTCCTTACCCACCAAGTGCTCCATCCATCAGATCCTTGTCTCTCCAGTTTAGAGACAAGGATATAATGGGGGACAGTGTCTAATGTTTTGCATAAGTCCAGGCAGATGATGTCAGTTGCTCTTCCCCTATCCAGCAATGCTGTAACGCCATCATAGAAGGCCACCAGATTTGTCAGGCACAATCTGTCCTTAATGAAGCCATGTTGGCTGTCACCAATCACCTCCTTATTTTCCATGGGCCTTAGCAGAGTTGACAGGAGGATCTGCTCCATGACCTTGCTGGGTACAGAGGTGAGACTGACTGGCCTGTAGTTGCCCGGGTCTTGCTTTTTTCTCTTTTTCAAAATGGGGGTTATGTTTCCCCACTTCCAGTCAGTGGGAACTTCATCAGACTGCCACGACTTTTCAAATATGATGGATAGTGGCTTAGCAACTACTTCTGCCAGTTACTTCAGGACCCACGAATTTATTTCATCAGGTCCCATGGGCTTTTGCACCTTCAGGTTCCTTAACTGGTGCCAAATGTGATCTTCTCCTACAGTGGGTGGTTCATCATTCTTCCAGGCCCTGACTTTGCCTTCTGTGGCCCAGTCCATGCAGATGGAGCTCTTGTCAATGAGGACTGAGGCAAAAAAAAAAAAAAAAAAAAGTCTTTAAGTACTTCAGCCTTCTCCATATCCAAAATGTTTTAGTTGTTTCTCGCATCTTTACTTAATAGAGCTATGACCTTGCAAGCACTTAAGCAAATTCTCTTTCTAATGACATCACTAAAATACACAATTTCTTTGGTTACTGTATGCTAACCACAATATAGACAGCTGCATTTAACTCAGAAATATGTTGGCATATCTAATGCTGCACATCAGTGAATGCCATTAAAAAGTGTACACCTCTAAACATTAACTGGGGCAACTGTTTTGCACACACATTCTCAAGGAACTATAGACAGGAAAGCATCGATTCTTTTAGGTATATGTTTACAAAAGTTGGGGGAAAGATAGAAAGATCATACAAACTGTCAAGTTAAATGGTATCCTGCAGTATATATCATCTAGTTAATATATATATATATATATACACACACATAATTTTTGGTTGAGAGTTCCATTAAATAATTATATTATTTAACCTGTAAGCCTTCTAGTCACTTTTAGCATAACTCTTTGTATTTTTAATTTATATTTAATTAAATAACATAAAAACTTATGTGGGTATTTTAAGTTTACATTTTCAAGAATGGACATCCAGAATGGACACACATTAGGTGTGGGAGACAGAGGGATTTGGCCAACCTCTTTTCAGTGGTTTGCGGGGACAGGACAAGGGCTAATGGCCACAAGATGGAGCACAGGAAGTTCGGCACCAACATGCGAAAGAACTTCTTCACGGTGAGGGTGACAGAGCACTGGAACAGGCTGCCCAGGGAGGTTGTGGAGTCTCCTCCTCTGGAGGTATTCAAGGCTCGTTCTGGATGCCTACCTGGGCAGCCTGCTGTAAGGAACCTGCTTTGGCAGGGGGCTTGGACCTGATGATCTTTCAAGGTCCCTTCTAACCTCTACAATTCTGTGATTCTGTGATACTGAGATCCCAAGATGATGAGAACAAAATGATGAGAATTAAGCAAAATACAAACGATCATCCTGTCCTATAACAGGGAAAACGTTTGAGGGCCTCCTCATTGAGGAATTCCTCTAGGTTTCATTTTTGACCAGATTCCCATGAAACTGATTATATCTGAAGGCAAAGTGGAGTAAAACAAATCAAGCTTCCATTTAAAGTTTGAAGAGATGATCAGCTGAAAACTTTGTGTGCTGGTGTTAGAGTTCACAGTTCATAGAGGCACATGGGAGAATGTTATTTTCAGTAATCTTAAAGTGTTATTCCTTATATTTCAGGTTCCTAGTTTATTGGTTCATCTACATATAAGCATCACACAGGACATATTTCTTTAAAAGATGAGAACTCATCCATTCAGATCTAGTATGTTATTTGCTTTTTCAAATGTATTGTTTGCTTTTTGGATGTAAAACACTTAAGAGCAAAGACAAATGTCCTATAATGCATCACATTAAGTGGAAAGCATTAGCAACCCAAGGGGGAGAACATGGTAAAATAGTACAATTTATTGACAATTATTATTGTTATAATAATTATTATTATTGTATAATATATATGTATATATGTATATATATATGTATAACATATATATATATATATATTATAAAAAATATTATTGTTATTTCTGAAATGAGAATAAAATATTAATCATTAGAATAGAGCTAATAACTTTTAATTTGGAAGGAACAACAGCAGCAGCAACAACAACAAAAGAAGCAGCAGCAAGAGAGGAATTAAAACATCAAAAGCTCCCAATACATCACTCTTCCCTCATAAACTAAAAAGAGCAAGAAAATGGTTGCAACAGCAATATTGGCACCTCCTCAATCTGTCTGTATTGTTATCACAGAAGCAAGTACAGGAGCAAAGACACTGATAATGGCAATGCTTATGTGAGAAGTGAACATAAGGCAGGGGTAGTATGTCCCATATATCAGTTTTTCTTTGCCTCCTTTCTATTTAAAACAAGAGAATGAGGTAACCAATTTTTCTCAGTTATATTACACAAACATATTGCTATCCTCCCACTCCCCAAAATTATCAGCAGTCTACAGCTTTTCAACTGCTGCTGTATAAAAGTGAACCGTGAAAAGAAGAGGCTAAAATGATCAATCTGCTAAGTTTAAAGTTAGGCAAGTTTGGATGTCTTGCTTAGTTGTGCCTGAAAATGTATTGTTAGCAAGAGAAATCCTAGTCAGCAGTCTTTCAGAAACAACCTCCAAGATCCTTTTACTAACATCATGGCTCAGAATATTCTCTTTAAATCAGTTTTGCGGAATTATTCTAGTTCCCAGAAATAACTTTATCAGTGGATTTTTTTTTTACGTTATACGATATATGTAGAAACATATTTTAAATGATTCTTCTTCTCCAAACAACATGACTGTTAGAAAATACTACTAAGTTCTGTTTCTCATCTATGTATGGCAGCTGAATTGAACTGTAAGAAAACATAAATTCACTACAGTAGCAGTTTCAGGAGCCCTTACTACACTGCAAAGGAAGATGTCTTTATATATGTTATATATAAATTTATAACCTATATTGACCTTATAACCTTTATTAGCCTTAGTTGTGTATCTTATAACCTGTATTAACCTTAGTTGTGTATCATGGGATTTTTCAGTAATTTGAGAATTCCTTTTCTTGGAAAAGTTGATGTGAGTGAATCCAATTACATTGATGGTCATCATTGATTCAAATAAGATGTCCCACAATCTCAAGGACAGCCTCAGCTCTAAGGAAGGAAGAAATAACAGAACAAAATTAATTGAATTAATATAATTATTTGGAGCTCTTTAGCTATTTGGATAACATTTTTGCCAACAGTTTACATAGGATGATTAGACACACTCAGGACAATTTTGTCTTTGTCTGCACACTTGATACTAGAATGCTACACTGTAAAATATGTTGATTTTGTCCTAACTGAATAATGATCTTTTAGCATAGGCAGTGCTCAGGACTTCTTTGGGCTACTGACATGAGATACATATCACAGTGTTCTTATGTCTAAAACAATTTTCTGGAATCATGGTAGGTTTTTTGTTGTTTGTTTGTTTGTGTGTTTGTTTTAAGATGTAGCCAGTATGTCTCTGTAGGACTAACATGACCCTATGTCAAAAGCCAAAAATGAATAATAGCAGTTTGTATACGTGACTATATTATCTTAAGATCTTAAGCAGAATGTTCATTTTCTGTAAAGCATCTAAGAACATATTAAACTTTTCACATAAGAGCAATTTGACATGACCTTAAAACAAGGTATTTATGAAATAGAAAATTTATCTGATACTAGTTCCTAAATATGGAATAAGAATCAGTGTGCAAATCCTAGTAACTTAGTGCCTTGATCAGGCACTCATTTCCAGGACAGATTTTAAAAAAATGATATTTTCAGAGCATTGTTGAAAAGGTTTTCTAGTTTCTGGTTAAACTTTGATTTGCAGGGGCTTACTCTTTGATATATCTTTTCCTACTTGTATGGTGACATTACCCCCACCTCCCCCTGCTTTATTATTTCATTGGTGTAATATTTTCTTTATTGCTGCTGCCTTACTTTCTCCTGCATAGGTACTGATCCTTCTCTTTTAAACATTCCCTCTCTTTTTTCAAACAAAATAGTTGAATGGAATTTTAAATTCCTTAACAAAAACAACACTCACTCACCAGCTACTCTCTGCCTACTCATTTTTGAACAATATTTCTCCATTTTACAGGCTCACAAAAATCACCTGCAAGATTTAAGTAATATGTATATATACACATATATACAGTCTCTGCTTTTGAGAGATGGATACAATTGAATCTGAAGCTTTTAACAAGTCTAAAAAATTAATTCTCTATATAAGACCCCTACAGTTTGTTCAGAGGGGGAAAGAACATGTTTTATGACTGTTACCATTTGTGTAACATTTTTGACACTACGATTTTTTTTCTTGGATAGAAGAAAATACACCAAAACCTCAGAAGATACCTGAATATAGAAGATGACAGCGTTAAGTGAATTGAGACTATGAATAAATATTGTGAGGAACAACTGTATGCTTTCACAAAAATTTACACTTTTACATTTTTTTTTTGTTTTTAATAAAAATTCTTCACAACTTGTTATTGTTCATGTCCAGCCCTCCCTCTTTAGATTGAAGGCATTAGACATAACCTATTCAAATATTACAATATGTATTAAGAAAATCTTAATTTAAAAAAAAAAAAAAAAAAAAGGATAATCAATAACAAAATTAACTAATAAAGCCACCACTATTTCTAATTTAAAATTTCTAATTACTGATTCTGGAAACCATTCACACTAGTACAACTGCACTAATTATCAAATCAGATGAATCACATACAACTATTATTTAATTATAATTCTACCACCCAACCCTCCACACAGCACTTAGAATAGCTCAATGTCCAAGTGGAAACTGGTGACAAGTGGTGCTCCTCAGCAGTCTGTATTAGGACAAGTATGATTTGACATCTTTTTTTGCTGATGGACAGTGGGATTGAGTGTACCCTTAGCAAGTTTGCAGATGACACCAAGACAAGTTGTGTGTTTGACATGCTGGAGGGAAGGGATGCCATCTGGAGGGACCTGGACAGGCTGAAGAGGTGGGCCCATGTGAACAACATGCAGTTGCCAACAAGGCCAAGTGCAAGGTCATGTAATCCCAAGCATGAATACAGGCCAGGCAATGAGTAGATAGAGAGCACCAGATAGAGAGCACTTCTCCCTGTGCAGAAGGATTTGGTGTTGCTGGTGGATGAAAAGCTTGAGATGAGCTGGGAATGTGCACTTCCACCCCAGAAAGCCCAGCATATACTGCACTGTATCAAAAGAAGCTTAGCTAGCGGGTAGTGGAGTCTAGCTCCCCTGAGCACCCGCAATACAGTTTTTACTATGTCTTAACCATCTGCCTGACTATCTGGAAAGAAAAAAAGACCCCAAGAGCAACCACAACAGTTTTCATTGCATGTGAACCATCTGCCTTAAAAGGGAACTAAGGTGAGGGAGTGGGCATCATGGAGACAGGGCAGTGTCTCTCTTGACCTATTTCCTCATATCACCACATCAGCAAAAGTGGCTGACCGCACCTGAAATGGGGGAGGAGATAGAAGACCACCATGTACCCTGAGAACTACCCCAGACTAATTTCTTGAATATTCCACTATATGAAATACACCTGCCTGAGAAAGGGTTGCATAGGACTTCTGAATCTGCCCAGATTATCAGTAAAAATCATAACCTTGTTGAAACCCTGAAAGACTCATATTCTCGTCTTATGACCCACAGATTCAATCAAATTTATTTTCTCCCTGGCCAAGTGGGACCCAGCAAAATGGGACAAGAGACAAGTCGAAGGAGGTGATTCTCCCCCTCTATTCTACTCTCATGATACTCCACCTGGAGTTCACTCCACTCAGTTCAGCTCTGGGACCAGTAGTAGCATAAGACATAGACTTGTTAGAGAGAGTCCATTGGAGAGCTACAAGGATGATCAGAGGAGTGGAAAAACTCTCTTATGAGAAAAGGCTGAGAGAGCTGGGGTTGTTTAGCCTGGAGAAGAGAAGGCGCTGGTAAGACCTTTTAGTGACCTTCCAGTACTTACAAGGGCCTTCAGGAAAGATGTGGAGAGACTCTTTGTCAAGAAGTGTTGTGATAGGGCAAAGGATAATGGTTTTAAATTAAGAAAGGGTAGGTTTAGATTAGTTATGAGGAAGAAATTCTTCATGATGCAGGTGATGAGGCACTGGAACAGGTTACCCAGATAAGTTGTTGATGCAAATGGAAGTGTTTATGTCCAAGTTGGATGGTGCCCTGGGCAACCTGAGGGAGGGGTCCATGCCCATGGCAGGGGGTTTGGGACTAGATGAAACGTAGGTGGAACCTAACTACTTTCCCTCCTTTTCTTACACTTTTTTCCCCAGCCATGATAAGTGCAACCCAGTAATAGGTATTTTCTCTCAGGGCAGTAGAACTGCTTTTCACAGTGAAGAGCTAGCACAGATAGCATTAAAAAATGTATCCTCAACTTAAATGATCAATTGTACCTTTTTCAGTACATCTCTTAACTTTTTTTCTCTAATCCTATTAATTCCATTCTGGATACTGGATACACTGGAAATAACGGTTGAAGAAAACAGCTCCATGAAGCACCTATTTTATATGTGTTTCTATGATTTGTTAAAATTAATATTCAGTGAATTGTTGCTTTTAATCTCAAAGCAAACACCCAAAAAGACAAGATCATGATCAGCATTGCTTTGAATGAAAGGAAATCATTACCAAAGAAGTCCTTCTAAAGATAATCAACCAATTTAAGAACCAGGAAAAAAAGTGAAAAGCAGGAACTGAAATACAGAAAGAATTGTTTTGAGCATCTTTGGAATGCTAGGAAAATACTTTAAAACTTAAGTACAGATACCACTGATACAGAAGATATGAATTGACAGGTGCCATACCCCCTGATTCAGGCAGAAGCCCTGCCCACCTCTTGGCAGCCTCAGGGACTTCCACAAACTTGCTGAGTGTGCACTCAGTCTCACTGTGTCATTAAAAAAAAAAAAAAATAGATTTAGAATAGTTCATTTGGAATGGACCTACAAAATCGAGTCCAAGTGCATATCATCAAGTCCTACTTTGAATAAGATACTAAAAAGTACTGGTCCCATTAGAGATACCCAAGAGCATCTCACCATCACTGGTCTTCATCTGGACATTGAGTAATTCACTGCAACTCTTTGGACATGGCCATCCAGCCAATTCCTTCTCTATCTAATAGTCTATCCATGTCTCTCTGATTTAGATAAAAGGATATTGTATGAGACAATGTCAAAGGCCTTAAAAGCCTTTATTCAGTTTATACCTATAGCAATAGTAAGCAATCAAACTAAAGAATTGGTTGGGTTGGGGTCCCCCACTATACCAGACTGCAGAAGAAAACAAAATAATGTGGCCCTGGATTACAAGGAGAGATAAAAATGAAAAGTTGGTATATAACTCATGTAGTAAATATGATGATGAAGGCGCAGAATATGTGAAGATATAAAGAATGGCAAATATAAAGAACAGCATATTTTATAAAAAGAATGGAAGATATTAAAGAATGGTATACTTGTATGCCTGCAGTCCCTAATATGCTCAGACAAGATGGCAGGAATAAGGCAAAACTTATGATGCAGATGATGAGTTAATTGTTGAGATCATAAATGACCAAGACCTAAAGACAACCTTTGTCAGTGAGAAGGCAGAACCCCATCCAGCATCAGACTATACTAAAGGCAAAATATATCAATATTGCAGCCGTACTAATGGAGAGAAGCACATACTCTCTGGTTTTGAGTATCATCCAAATTCTTCCCAGCTTCACCTTGTCTTATGTGCAATATTAGAAGAGTCAGCGGGAATGAGTAAGTTACCTGTGTCACTAAAGGAAGAGAAGTGAAGGATTAGCAAAGAAGACTAAAACCGTTAGAGCTTCCTACCATAAATCCGCAGTTGGAAGAGAGGGCAAATCCATTTTTCCTGTTTTATACACAGAGAACTGAAGCTTGAAGGTGATAAGTGATTTGATGAATATGATTATCAGAGAGATGGAAAGTGAAATCTATGAGTATTTACATTTTTTGGTTGGTTGGTTTTTATTTTCCCCTTTTTCCATCAAAGGAAAATCTTTCTTATCCTATTTTCGTATGTATTGCTTTTCTGCTTCTAATTTTATTTTTGTACTGTGGAGATTTTAGGATATAGATAATTTTTAACTTCCAAACTGCCTTGCACAACATGACACTGTTCTAGTGGCATCTTCTAGAAGCACATTTCTTTATAGTATAGAATAAATCATAAATAACAAAAACGCAATAAAAATGCATTAGAGATCCTAAATAAAGTAATAAATTGCTGTCCAACCAGCTTCTGTAAAGCTGCAAACCTTACCATTGGGACAAATCTTCAAGATAAAAAGAAAAGAAAAAGTGTTATTGCTTAGAATTGTGGAACCCTTCTGCTGACGATGTGTATTCAGCATTCATTTAAAAAGTAAGCCAAACTATATCATATATTTTTCAAGAAGACAATGGAAACATGAAATTTATGATCATTGATTCGCCGAAGGCTGGTACTGTGGATCTGTATTTGTCACTTCAATTGTACAAAGTCATTTTTCAATTTTTTGTGGCTGGCTGAAGGGTTAGAGTGCAAATTGAAACAACACATTAAAATAACATATGTCAGAAATATTGCAGAAGGAACTGAGAGCTGCCTTAACAGACCTTATAAAATATTACTCCTCCTATTGAATGGGGGGGGGGCGGGGAGAGTATTTCACATTCGTCTTTTAAGTTTATGTTTGAAGTCTACTTTGAACTGGAACTAGAAGGTTGAGCTGTGAAGGAATTTCAGTTTGTGTCAGTGCATGTGAAGATTTCATGTTGTCTTTTGCTAAACAATAAATACGTTTGCCATTTTAAAGGTCCTTGAATAGTATAAAAACATTCAATCATACCTTTAGCTGTTCCACTGCAACATACTTAATTGTTGTCCTCTGTTGAATTCAACTACACAAAGATTATTAATTTCCTTTCTAGTTATGCTTTGTTCAGGAACTATTCTCCAGTGCTTTCTGGCCTAAGCTTTGCTCAAAGGTTTTGCCAGCATATCAAACAGGAGTGTGAAAAATCATTTCCCTCTCAAGTACATTTCTCCTAGAAAACAGGAGTGTGTAGGGGTAAAGAATAGATGTAAAGAATGTGACTGAAAAAAATAGTGAATTTGTGATAGTTAACCAATTTTGTTGAGGGAACTGGTCTATCCTAAAAAAAATGTCCCTTTGATGATTAGGTTTGTTGGTATGGCAGTTAACAACCACACTCTCTAATAAAGAAAAGGTATCATTTTTACACTTCTCATGTCTCCTATCAAGTTGCTTCCAGTTGTTGTTTTTTCTTTTTTGTTGTTGTTGTTTTTTGTTGCTATTTTTTTTTTTGTTTTGTTTTGTATTTTTGATTGTTTGATTGATTTTGTTTATGGTGTGTGATTGTTATTTTTCTTGGTGATGGTTTTCTATTTTTTTCTTTCTTTGTTGTGATAACTTCAACTTGGTATTTGCTTTTCATTCTAAAAACTGAGAGGAATATGTTTACAAAAGAAAGAATGTGTGAAAGATGTCCTTAGATTTCCTGGCCAACTCACTACACCTTGGCTGTTATTAGCTTGGTTCATTACACTCCAGTTGCCTGGAAAAATAAGGTATGAATCTCAGGCAGCATCCCCTGGGGCTGAAGCTTCTTCCCAAGCAAATCTGTCAAATCAGTTATGATTCAGATGATGCTCAGTTAACAGTAAACAGCATGAAATGAGAAGCTGTATTCAATTTCAAATCCAAGCACTAAGCTAATGTGGAAGTGAACACATACTCCATGAGACCAGGCTGACTTTCACACAGTACATACAGGACAACTAGGTGATCAGGCCCAGTCAGCATGGGTTTGTCAAAAGCAGGTCCTGCTTGATGAACCTGATCTCCATCTACGACAAGGTGACACGCTTAGTGGATTAGGGAAAGGCTGTGGGTGTTGTCTACCTACACTTTAGTAAAGACTTTGCTGCTGTTTCCCACAGCATTCTCCTGGAGAAATTGGCTGATCATGGCTTGGATTGGCATATGCTTTGCTGGGTAAAAAACTGGCTTGGTGGCCTGGCCCAAAGAGTCATGATGAATGGAGTAAAATCCAGTTGGAGCCTAGTCACTAGCAGTGTCCCCCAGTGCTCAGTGCTGGGGTCAGTTCTCTTTAATATCTTTATCAGTGATCAGGACGAGGGAACCGAGTACATCCTCAGTAAGTTTTACAGACAACACCAAGTTAGGTACAAGTGTTGATCTACTCAAGGGAGGGCTCTGCAGAGGGATCTGGATAGGCCGGACCTATGGGTTGAGGCCAACTCTATGAGGTTCAATAAGGCCAAGTGCTGTGTCCTGCACCTGGAGCACAATAACCCCATGCAATGCTAGAGGCCAGGGGAAGAGAGGCTGGAAAGCTACCTGGCAGAAAGGGAACTGGGTGTACTGCACAATAGTTGGCTCAATATGAGCCAGCAGTGTGCTCAGATAGCCAAGACGGCCAACAGCATCCTGGCTTGTATCAGAAATGGTGTGGCCAGCAGGACTAGGAAAGTGATAGTCCCTCTGTACTTTGCTCTGGTGAGGCTGCACCTTGAACTGTGTGCTCAGTTGTAGGTATAGGGTTAGTCATCAATAATGTTGATGCTAGTGATTAAACCATGTATACGCAAGCATCCATAAGATTAAAAGTCCTCTAGTGACAGAGACTGTAAATGGCTCATACTGCAGTCATCACGGATGATTGAATCTCTTTTATCTTAAAAGGAGTCTAATAAAGTCAGAGACTTTCTACTGTTCTAGCATCTCAGTTTCTGTGTTTGTTTCAATGAAAATTGCATTGAATTTTGTTTACAGTTAGAGATCAATATTTGCCTGGTACTTCATTAGAAGATGCAGTTGTCCATACAATTGAAGTAAAGTGCTATCATTGTTGAACAGTGCTCCTGGCAAGCAAAGATATAGCAATTCACTATTTTTTTCTTGTAAGAGAAAGTTGATTTAGAGTTTATTCTAGTACATATTTGGTAAAGATCTTAAATTTGATAAAAAGTAGAGACTGGTACTAACATGAGAGAAATAGAAGAAGTAAAATTAAAGTAACATAAAGCCAGGCAACTTGAATTTCCTCTTTTCCACAAGAGTGTGAAACCAGGAATGTAACTCAAATCCTTAACTTTAAAAACTTCCTGGCATTTAAAACATCTTGTGGAACATTTTGAATAAATTCTGTATAATCTTTTTATAGAAATACTGAATATTGTAACAGAAATCAAATGCATTATTCCTATAAAAATTAATCATTATTCAACTAAAAACCACATTAAATAGAAGCACTATGTTGAATGGAGAATAAAGAGGAGAGTCTAAATCGAGCAAAGAGCTTGGTTTCTTAGCAGAATAGGGTCTCTATGCCTGATATGTAAATGTCTGGACCCTCAAAGGGAATCTAGAACCTCTCATACCTTTTGCATTATTTGGACAGTATTGGAACAAGTGATGTCCACTAATTTCTAGTTTCCAAAGAGACTCAAGTGATAGTACTTGAGCACAGAAATGTCTATTTTTTTATTTTTTATTTTTTTTAGTTCTACTTTGTCTTAACATTAACTGTTTCCTCTTCACTAGAAAGAAGGAAAGTCTGGTTTCTATTTCTTCAAGCTTTGTTGCATTGTTAGTTATTAAATAACATGATGTTCCTTGCTGTAGCACAGTCACATGGTGACGCAAGTTAAAATGATAGGGTATCTTCTACTCAGTTCATAAGTCCTGGAGAGCTTCCTGATGACTCCACTCTCCGATAGCAGAAACATTTCCCAAAAGGCATAGCTGAGCTAGAAATTTTAATAATAATAATAATAATAATAATAATAATAACTTGCACAGGTATAATACGTTAACTACTGCATCTATTGTTCCTGCCATCACTTGAGATCAACAAATGAATCTATGTAGTTAAAACGCATCATACGTGTGCATTACGTGTTTAACCTCTGAATGCTAGTAAGCCAGTGTTCATATACAATTTTTGCAAATACCTTGTAGACTCCTACATATCATGGTAATGCTATGGCATAGACATTAGTGTAGACTAACTAGCTAACTTTTTTTCCCCATTACATTCAAACTCATTAATAGGGCTGATGTTGAAAACCTGAAGAAAACAAATTTCCCTGCTTCCAGTTGTTAGAGAGAAAATGATCAAGAGTGTGTGTGTGTTTAAATGAGAGATGGTTAAAGGAAAACTCCGTCTTTGTTTTCTTATTTCCCCCCTTACTCTAAATCCCCACTACACTTTCCTAATAGAGATCAACAGGTGGAAATGGAGAATCAGTTTCCTCTCTCTGAAGAGGGAAGAAGTGACTTCACTACACTGTCCTTATTAGGTAGATGTTTATGGCTTCCATTATATATATACTATTGTAACATGTTGGCCAACCTTAAGCAGTTTTAACCAGGAAGAGTAGAATATTAAATTGTTGATAAAATAGATGGTAAAACAGAATACAGAAGAATAAATACTGCCTTACTGAAGAAGACAACTGTATTGGACACCAAAGAAAAAAGAGTGGTTATAAAAGAATGATTATCAGGACTTTTCATCTTATTGGAAAACTTTCATTCAGAGGTTACACATCCTTTGGATACTGTGAAATCTAATCATAAAACACAAAGCCATAGGAAACCAAAGTTTTGTGCATGTATTAATCAAAGATCCACTTTTACTGTATCTGAAGTTAGAATATTTATTTTTATTTAAAAAAAAACTTTTAATTAAAAAAATGA
This sequence comes from Cygnus olor, assembly GCF_009769625.2. NCBI lineage: Eukaryota > Metazoa > Chordata > Aves > Anseriformes > Anatidae > Cygnus > Cygnus olor. Next base: position 13,750,913 of record NC_049176.1, on the reverse strand, counting down.
AATAAAAATCACTTTCTGTTTTAAATGTGTTAGAAAGAAGCTGTACTAAACTAATATATGCTAAAGTTAGAACTTTACCATTATAAATAAATATGAACCTAACCATAATGTACTTTTCTTAATTTTACGATTAAATTCCAGACCATTTTCCTGTTTAGTTTAAATATTTCTTCTATTTGTTTTAATAGCCTAGGTTCTGTATTCTCTGTATTGATTGAGAAAGAAATCATTTGCTGAGGAATTTAGTCAAATTTACTAAATAATACACCAACAAAGATTAGCTTGAGCAATCCTATGAATAGAGACTAGTTTCCACACTGGTTGAAATGAATACTAAACATCTCAGTGACTACCACTCTGAGTTTTGACCAGTTCTGTTCCTGAAACCTATACAAACATTAAACTCCAGAAATTACTGCTTTTCACAGTTTATTTATGTTGCCTTGTTCTCAATTCTCTGGTTTTACAGGAAGTTATATTCCATGCTGTAATATCATTAAATGGATTTGATGTATTTTGAAAATATATGGAAATATTCACATCTTTAACCTGCATTCACAGTAATTGTATTTCACACTGGAAATCTGATGTTTCAGAAAAAACACAAGTATATGGCACGTATCTGATCATTTGGACATATAAATTCTAAGCATTTAAAGTGAGACATGGTTACTACATGTACACTTTGAAAAACCACTACCCTAAATGAGTCATTAATACTACTGAAAGGAATTCCAATTTCATTGTTTTTCTGAATAAGCTATCTTGATTTATTTAAAAAGAGAAGAATGAGGTGAAATGTTTGAAACATTAACTGTGGCAGAAAAGTGAATAGGGAGGCAGGATTCTCAGGTGAAAGCAGAGCATTTTGAATTACTTTTAACTTGTTGAGGAGAGACTTTTAAGCTACAAACAGGAAGAAGCATTGCATCTTCATTCTTTACTATTAATTTCACCATTTCTGAATGTAATGTGGGTCTCTGCATACATCAACATCCAAAGAATAAGGCAAAACAAACACTTCCCCCCAATAAATAAATAAATATATTAATTCCTTTCTTAGGAAGTTAACATATTTTATTAATTAGGGATTTTTTTTCCAGTTTGTTTCTGGAAAAAAAATCCTTCTTTTCAAGATAATTTTTTCAATTTCTTTTCTTTTCAAGATAATTTTACATTGGGACTGTTAACAAATAAATATACATTTTAGATAATCTTAGTGATATTAATCTTGTAAATGTGCACATTTTCTTCAATGTACAACAAACTTCTCTTACATATTTTACAGCATCCATCATTCTTTCTATATCCTTATCAGTGTTTTAAATCAGAAAATACAGTTTCCATAAAATGCTGTCTTCTTTATTTATATATTTTACCTTGATTTACCCATAAATAATAGGACATTAAATATAAAGGGAAAGAACATTTTATCAAACTATTTAAAGCCTTTCCATAATAAAATCCATCACTTAAAAATAAAACAAAAGGCTAAAATTGAAAATGAACAAACAAGCAAACAAAAGAACAACAACAACAAAAAAGTCAGTCACGCATGGCTTTAAAGTATTTTCAGTCAGACCTAAAGCATAATGCCTGTAAGCCTTGTTGATACAGAAGCACATGATTTAATAAAGTCAAAAGGTTCTTTCTTTATCAAAAAGCCTAAAAATCATGAATGCATTCTTATGTACTTCAGGATATTTTGAGACCAAAGCATAGAGACATCTGTGCAAGGCCATAAGCTCCCCTAAGGTATATTGAGAAAGCTAATACACAGAACTAACACTATCAATCACTTTGCACATAGGAATAACAGACATTTCACAGAATGGCTTTTCACTCATTCCCATTGGAACAAAAAAAAAAAAAAAAAAAGTATTCTTTGGTACTGGAAGAAAAATTTTGCTAAAATAGTCTTCCCCAGAATGAAATTACAATGACTAAGAAGCTATAAATCAGTTGTGCTTTAAATAGAGCACTTTTTCAGTATTTTGTAGTGTAATGAATTTTTTGCAATGTGATAAAATAGTAGTGGTGCATGCTATTGATTAATGGCATAGTGTGACATAATGAAAAAAGTAAGTTGTTTGTTTTTGACTTTTAATAGCAAAAAACAAACAAACAAAAAAAGCTGCTGCTGCACTGACAAGAACATCTTATTTCTGTATCAAGATTCATCTGAAATATGTAATATATCAAATACATCACAGTCTCATTCATTCCAATACTGTTACATTATTCTTATATGTCATTTTTTAGTATCTGGTTACTTCCTGAACAACCATGTAAGAATATAAAATGTATGTGCGTGATCACTGCTTTTCTAAACCTTTGTCTAAATGCATTGATTGAAACAGTTGAAAATGAAATATAAATGGTTAAAACATTATTTTCTGGAAATTTCATGACACGCAAAGAACTACGTCTTCCTTTCACTTCCATGGGAAAGCCTTTTAACAGCTTTCAAATGTATTTTCACCTTATTTTTAGAAGAGGAGAGATTTTTAGAACATATGCATTCTCTTTTAAGGCTGTTTATTGTTGTCGGTAATGTTTGTTTGCTTTTAATATGAATGTTAGACTTAGTGCCGCTCATGAATGAAATCACCACAGTTTTTTAATGACTTCTAGAGAACTCTTTTGGGAGAAGTTACATTTTACAATAGTATCAGAAAAAAAATCAACATAGTAGATTGGGAATTCTAATGCTTATTAATTTTTTTTTGCATTTATTTTAGGCTACTTTTCTGCCTTCTTAAATGCAATGATATGTATATCCTATTATTGTATTGGCTTAAACAATGTCAGTCTTCGACATCTAGAAAAATTGTAATTCCCCTTGAATCGAAGAAGGAATTTAATTCTTTAACATTATGACTTTTTACTTTTGTAAAAAAGTAAAAAGGTACTACCCAATTTTTACTTTCATAAAAAAGTACCTTTTGTAGCGTATTAGAGGGATTATTGCATAGCTAAAACAACAAAATGCTATTTTGTCAATAGTTATTGGTTATATACCAACACTTGCCAACCCAAAGCAAACTTTATGTAAAATGTTTCTTAATATATGTTTCTATATGCTAGGAATATGGACATCTTAAAAAGATGATGTGCCTTTTCAACCTTTCAGTGACTGCTGCAGCTGCCACAAGGAAACTACCAGTCTCCATCACAGTAATTTTATCTGTATCCTTACTCTTTTCTCCAATAAGTATAAAATTAGAAAAGTGAAATGTACCCATCGGTCCTCCCTATATAAGAAGTGTCAAACTCTCTTTTTACTCTACATACATGTGCTGTGGTGTTCTTAGCAATATTTCAAAACACTGACTTATTTATACCCAATCTAATTCTTTCAGCTGAAGCCTTCTTCTCTTGATTTCTCAATGTGTCCAATTACTGTAGTAATAGTCCTTTATATATATGTGTGTATATATATATATATGTATTATATAAATCCCCATATTTTCTCTGAATTTCTCTATTACAGAGGATAGGATAGGCACTGTGTTATTCTGAATGTTGCTTAAAAGTAAAATCAGTTCTCAAAAAATTGCAACTTCAAAATTTTTTCTCTACCTGTGTGTCATTAAGGAAAAAAAGAAAAAAAAATTACTGCTTGCATTATGGTAGTGCCTAAGGAAACTGTTGTTTCCATTGACAGTGACATTCTACTCTGGCCTTGTTGGAGGATGAATTTATTTATTTATTTATTTATTGGTGTAATTTGAAGAATTCAGTAGCATATGCAGGTGATGCTCTTGATTGTAGTGACAGATTTGGGTAGTTGTGCCACAGCACCTCTTCCGCAGTCTGAGCTAATGAAAAGGTATAGCCTGCCCAGTCCCACTCTGCCCTTTCCCCTCCCCACCCACCATTCTTACTACATCATGGCTGATGCTGACCATGTGCAAGATCAAGAATTCCTAGAGAAACTATGCTAAAAACAGCAAAACAGGAAACAGCACAGTAGATGTAATTCTAATTTGTTGGACTTGCAGTGGGGAGAAAGAGTGTCTTTTTAACTATTGTATTAGGAAAACTGTTTTGGAATTACTGGCATTAATAGATTTAAGAAAGAACTGTATTATATCTGTACAGATTTTTATTTTTTTTTTACTTTTATGACGTTTTTAAAATGTTCATCTAATTTTTCTTTTTCTGAAGGTGCAGGGACACTTTTTCACTAGGAATGACAAATTTCCCTTGTGTTATTAGGATGCATTTCTTATGAACATTTTTTAGAGGAGGTTCAGTAATTAAATTATTGAAACCTACCTAGCTTATTTCAAAGTTCTTAGGTGAACTATGAAATCATTAATTCTGTCACTTTCTTCTAAATATTTATTCTAGAAAGAAAACAATTGCCTTGATAACAAACTTTAAAGAGAAAGGAAGTTATCCAACTTTTTCTGTCCGTTATGAAGAGAGTAGAAGCATATGGCTTAAACCTTAATCTTTCTTCCTAGAATTTGATATTAAAACCATGCTCTGTTAGCTAACATAATGGCAGTGAAATGCTGGAATAAATTGTATGTGAAGGCTGGGGAGGTTTTGTTACTGAAGCTCGGTGCAAATGAAGTAGACCACCATCTGCCAGGAACGGCATTCGGAAAGTTAGTGATGCCTTGCTGCAAGAAAATGAACTTCAGACAGCACCATTTTCTGTGATTCTGTATGTACTAAAGTTTTGTGATGATATTGTACAACATACAGAAATGAAAAAGCAAAGAGACATATCTTTAAGGATTAGAAATAAAGGGCCAAAATTAATTGTTTATCACTTCATGCTTTTAATTAGAATAGAGACATGCCCTGTTTGCAATAGCAGACTCAATGAAAGAGTCAATGCAGATTCTCTTTCTGATTTTGCTTAAGCCTTACCTCTTGCATGAGACAAGTGTCAATATTTTTTCTGGGTCGGGGGGCAGTCACCTATTTGGCCAGGCGAATGCCCCTCCTTGCTAAAGGCACCCTCCCAGCCATGCTCCCCCAGGCTGCTTCCTACAAGGGTGGGGGTGTCCGCCGACAGTGCTGGCTCTGTCCACGCCTCCTCAGCCACTCTCACAGGAGCTGCCAGCCCCAGGGGGGGCTCTGCGCTCCCTGGAGCTGCTTCATCTCAGAAATCCCACCCTCCTCACCCCCTCACCCCCCGTAGGCCATGGTCCCCCACAGTGCTGCAGAACATGCCCCCTGGAGCTGATCACCTCACAGAGTGTTGTGCCCAGCAGGCAGCCAAGCACTATACAGCCGTTCGCTCACTTCCCCCTGCCATGATGAGATGTGAAAGAGAATCAGAAGTGCAGGAACTCATGGGTCAAGATAAACAGAGTTTTCTAGGTAAAGCCAAAGCTGTGCAGGCAAGCAAAGCAAAACAAATATTTCATTCACCAATTCCAGTCAGCAGGCACTTCCAGAAAAACAGGGCTCGTCATATGTAACAGTTACTTGGGAAGTAAAATGTGCACTGTGAACATTCACACCCTGCTACCACCACCACCACTTCTTTCTTCTAGCTTTTATTGCTCAGCATGACAGCATATGGTATGGGATATCCCTTTGGCCAGTCTGGGTCAGCTGTTCTGGCTCTGTCCCCTCCCAGTTCCTTGTGCAACCCCAGCACCCTCACTGGTACAGGGGTGCCAGTGTGAGAAGCAGGGGGGTGCCTCACTGTGAGAAGCTGAAAAGTCCTTGGCTTACTGTAAGCACTGCTCTTCAACAACTAAAACATTGGTGTGTTATCACCACTATTTTCATCAAGAATCCCAAACACAACACCATACCACTTACTATGAAGAAACTTAACTCTATCCCAGCCAAAACCAGGACAATGAGGGAATTAGCATTTATAAGCTGTTCTGGAGAAGGCATTTATTGCCTTATGGGCTGCAAACTATAGTGAAACTATATTATATCTGTGTCTTCTGTGAACGCCTATTTCAAGGTTCTGGTATGAATGGCAGCATCATAAATGTGAAGAAATGCCACTGGCCTTGTTAGACTTATGCTGATTTTCAGTGTGAAGCCATTTTAGGACTGAGCTAAGTTGCAGCTTAGGTTGTACATATAGTTGTCCTTGAGTGAGGGTCACACAGTTTATTTTCTCCCTCCTCATCAGATATTGAAGTTTAATAATATAAGTTTCAGGTGGCAATTGATAGGTTTAATTTCCAACTCTCCCATGTGCCATAGGTGCTTTTCAATGAATTATTCATTAGATATTTGTATCATCTGTATATACAAAATGAGATGCAAAATCTGTGCCGTGTAAAAACGCAGAGTGAAAGTTGCTGATTTTCTATTTAATATACCTGCAAGTTCCACATATATTTTTGAAAACAGTATAAAAAAGATGATGTCTGCCCTCCATTGTCTGTTTTATTTTTCTACTGATCATTTGCAGTGTTAGGATTGCATGGCAACCTGATTAAAGTGAGTAACAAAGGGATTAACTTCTAGATTTAATAATATTGCTACTCCAAAAATTCTTTTATCTATATGTATATAATTTGCCAACTTTCAGTGCGATAACGAAAAATATATATTACAGTCTTGAAATTACACATAATGCTCAATCTGTTTTTCAAGTAATGAGAGTATTTTTCTATATTTTAAGTATTATTTTTTAATAGTAAGAAAATATTAGGGCTTATTCTAACCCTGCTCATATTCCTGTTAGTGTGAGTATGAACTAGAGTACTTTACTTATACTGTTCACAAATGCCAATGCCTTGAACAGAAGTTGTTCACAGAGCCTCGCAAAAACTTCCACTAAAGTTCCACAAATCAATCAAACAAACAGCAGCTTTCAGGAACTTTTATTTCTATCTTTATGCAAGATTGACACCATATACTATACAGTTATTTACTTCTTCCAGAGACCCAGAAACTGGTAGGTAGAAAATCTAATGACCCAGAGTGGTTTCTTTGTAAGCACATGGTCTTGAAAAGAAAGCCTGATATAGAATTGGTTCTTAATAAAAGCTTTAGTGTTCATGGAAATACTTCACACAAAATAATCCTCTTAACAAACGTCAATGTGCACTGTGCAAGTTCCTCCCATCAGTCATTAACATGTCAGGCTTTGGCATCTTTACCATACAGCTTTATAAGGGAAATTAATTTTAAGAATATTTGGCCAATGTAAGCATTCTTTCAGCTTCAAAAGGTAATATGTCTTCTAAATTTTTTATGTATTTGTCATACATACATACTGTGCAAAAGTATACTGGACTTCATAGAATGAAGCTTTAAATATTTAAAGAATGCACACTTTCCTGATGTTAATGGGTAGTTTTCATTGTGACTCAATAAGAAATTGCAGTGGAGTTCTTACATTTCAGATCTGTTTGCCTCTCTTTTCTGGCAACTTTATAATGGATTCTATTGAACTGCTGGGCTCTGACAGTCAACATAACTGAATTACACAATGGTAATCTTAGTATGTTGCAAACATGCATCATATACATATATTTTCTTATGACAAGGTGCAAAAGGTGCTGTTCTGGAACAATATAGTAGTGTTTCTGCCACTCAGACATTCATTTGCACTCCCACAACTGTTTTGTTACTAAACAATGAATGAAGTAATGAGGAACCCTCTTACTAGTTGGCCTAGCAGGAGAGCGCAGAGACTCAAATATGTTTAAAGGTAAAGCAAAAAAAGAGTAGTAAAGAAAAAAAGAGTTAATCAGATACTTTCTTGGTGGTTGGCAATTGAGAGCTCCATATTGACAGAATCACAATCAAGCATCAGGCAAACAATCATTGCATTCCTGTGTTCACAATAGAAGAAATTACAGCATAATAACGGCATTATCAGCAGTGCTGCTAGAAAGCTTCATCACTGTTATATGCAGCCAGATTATAATAGCCTATTATGAAAGAGAATGTAGGAGAGGAAGACAGCAGGCACCCATGCTCTGTATTTGCAGAAGAGAGCACAAGTGGCTCATTTTCCCCAAGGTGTGTGTGAATTTAGAGCTCACAGGACTGGGCTCTTCCAATTGCTGTCACGAACTTGTGTGTGTCCAGCAGTTTTAGGAAACATTCACTCTCTCTGATTGTGATGCTACGTGACCACTTAAATATTCCAAAACCTCAAAAAGAGCTCAGCTGGAGTGGTTCTTCTGCAATGTCACAACTCCACCAGTCTCTAGACTAGATTACTAGTCTCTAGACTAGGTTACTTTTAGACTGAATTGATAGCTAGTTTTTGTGCTCCTGGTGTAGTAGTTCAGTGCAGGAGCAATGGTCCTTGTTCCTCTGCTTGTCCATCAGGTTGCAAAAAGAAAATAAAAAGGTACTGCACTTTTCTCTGTTTGTTCCCAGAATCAGACTAGTTCATGGAAGTGGGAAGTGTTTGTTCATCGTAATTAATTCCTCCTGCATGTATGTAATCCAAACCATTGAAACCTTTTTTTTTTTTTTTTTTGTCTTGATAGTTTAATAGTGCAAAACGTCCATCATACCTCTCTGAACTTCCTGGAAATGAAGTAGACATTAATTCAAAATGATTAATTGAAACATTACTTCTGGCACAGGTACAGATACTTCAGCTTTTTATTGATTTGAGTTTGGCATTGACACCTAACTTTTCTTGCCAGTGTTGAGAGAATAAGACCTCATTACTACAAAAACAAGGAGCTACTGAGGTGAATGTACATATGACATATACAGTCTCTTAAATATCCCCACTTAAGAGGGATCTGTCAGATTTGTTTTTATTCACCAAAACAGTTCAGAAAGCTTTTCAGTAGAAAATTCCGTTTCCTTAAAAGCTAAATATCTCAGGAAATTGTGTCTGTTTTGACAGTCTTTCTCACAGAAGAGTTTTGAAATCCACTCATTGAGAAGATGAAATGAAAACCAGACCTCTCTGAGCAAAAAATAGACTTTTTTTTTCAAAATTGTGATTTTTTGTTAAAGCTTTTTAACAGGGAAGTAATGGGGATGTTTAAGAAAAGGTTGAACCTGGTGCTTAGGGACATGCTTAAGTAGGTGACATTGGTAGTAGGGTTATAGTTGGACCAGATAATCTTTAAGGACTTTTCCAACGTTAATATTTCTATGATTCTATGATTAAAAATTTTCTCTGAAGTGGAATGCAAAAAGAATTAGAAAAATCACAAAATAGTATTTCTGGTCTACAGCAGTCTCTATTATTCACATAGCTGTTGAACAGAATCTTCCTGCAGTTCTTGGTTAACTGTTTTCAGAAGAATAAATACACATGATTTTATCTGAAAATTCAAGAAGAAGAAAATAGCAGGAAGAAGAGAGGGGGACAAATAGAACATTTATATAAAGGAAGAGACTTAGAACCAAAGGACAACTCCTAACCAGAGGAGAAGTGTTACTAGACCTTGTGCTCACCAACATGGATCATTAAAGAGGTCAGGATCGGAGGCAATCGGGGCAGCATGATCATGCACTGGTATTTTTGATCTGGAGGGATATGGATGGGCCTAGTGAAGATTCAAGTCAGGACGCTGAACTTTAGGAGGCTGAAATTCCAGATGCTTAAAGAATCAGTGGATGGGATCTACCGGGAAACTTTACGTATAAAAAAATCTTTACGTATAAAGGAACAGATTAGAGCTAGCAGCTCTTTAAGGACACTTTTCATAGAGTGCAAGGTTTCTCAATTCCCACATGTGAGAAATCAAGCTGGAAAGGCAGGGAAACCACATGGCTCAGTAAGGACCTTCTGGTCAAACTGAAGTGTAAGAAGGAAATGTACAGGCAGTGGAAGCAGGGACAGGTGGCCTTGGAGTACAGTGATACTGCCTGGATGTGTAGGGATGGGATCAATAAAACCAAGGCACATCTGCAGCTGAAATTAACAAGGGATGCAAAGTATAATAAGAAGGGATTCAATAGATACATTAGCCAGAAAGGGAAAATTAAAGAGTGTGCAACCTCTGATAAATAAGGTGGGAGAACTGATGACAACAGACATGGAGAAGGCTGACGGGGGAGTGGGGGAGTGGGTTCCTTCTGGGGGAGTGAAGTTCCTCCCTGATTTTAGGAATGCTAAAATCAGTACTACAGTAGCAATACTGTATTACTGGAACTATTAATGTTTAATATCTTAGTTGGTGACATGGACAGTGGGATTGAATGCACCCTCAGCAACTTTGCAGATAACACCAAGGTGAGTAGTGCAGGTGATATCTAAAGGGAATGGATGACATCTAGAGGGACCTGGACAGGTTTGAGAGGTAGGCTCATGCAACTCTTATAAGGTTCAACAAGGCCAGGTGCAAGGTGCTGCAGCTGGGGCAATCCCAAACATCAGTATGGACTTTGGAAAAAAATGGATTGAGAACAGCCCTGGGGAGAAGGATCTGGGGGTGCTGGCTGATGAGAACCTCAGCATGAGCTGCCAATGTGCGCTTGCCACCCCAAATAGCCATTGACTCCTGGGCTGCATCAAAAAGAAATGTGGCCAGCAAGGCAAGGGAGGGGATTCTCCCCTTCTACTCTGCCCTCTTGAGGCCCCACCGGGAATACTGCATCCAACTTTGGGGCCCCAGCAGCAGAGACATGGACCTATCAGAGCAGGTCCAGAAGAGGGCCACAAAAATTTTCAGAGCACTGGAGCACCTCAAAAATTTTCAGAGCACTGGAGAACCTCTCCTATGAAGAAAGGCTGAGAGAGCTGGGGTTGTTTAGCCTGGAGGAGAGAAGGCTCCAGAGAGACCTTATGGCAGCCTTTCAATACTGAAACGGGGCTTATAAGACGGAGAGAGTTTTTACAAGGGCATGTAGTTTTAGGACAAGAGGTCATGGTTTTATGCTGAAAGAGGGTAGGTTTAGATTAGATATAAGAAAAATTCTTCACTCAGGGTGGCGAGGCACTAGAACAGGCTGCCCAGAGAAGCTGTGGGTGCCCCCATCCCTGGAAGTGTTTCAGGACAGGTTGGATGGGCCTTTGGACAACCTGGTCTAGAGGGAGGTGTCCCTGCCCCCAGCAGTGGGGGTGGAATTAGATGGTCTTTAAGGTACCTTCCAACCCAAACTATTCTGTGATTCTATGATTCTATGCTGGGCAGGTGGGATGAAACTAGAAGATCTTTAAGGTCCCTTTCAACCATTCTGATTCTATGATCCTAGAACAGCTGTGTAAGCCTGAGGTAAGTACTGCATCTGAACTGAAGGCTAATGTAGCCTAATTCAAGATTTAACAATCTAACAATATAGCAAGGGAAATGGAAAAGCTCTAGAGGTGTTTGGAAGTTAATGATGCAGCATTGTGGTAACGACCAAATTAAATTCTCAGTTCTCACTGCAAAAATACACTAAAACTAAAGTACTTCAGGATAAGGCTCTCTCATGCTGCTTGGTGCATTACTCCTCCTGATTTATTTATTATTTTTTCCTGTTCATACTGCTAACTGGAAGTCCTGCACATAAATGCGTTCTAGTTGCCAACCACCAGCTACTTAATAATTTTAGAACTTCGAAATCCTATTGACTAATGCCCTTTATTGAGTTAAAAATGCCTATTTTATTTTATTTTAATTTAATTTAATTTTATTTTATTTCATTTCATTTATTTCATTTCTATCTTCATCATTTATGTTATGAAGTCTTTGTTTAATACAATTTTTATTTTCAGCTTTAAAAATATTAATCTTCAACAGGTTCATTCAATTTTATGTTCTCGAAGGTTCTTTCAGTTGAAATACATTTTAACTAATGTGTTTCTTTTCTTTTTATAGGTAATCTGTATTATAAAATTGATGTAGTGATATGACAAGCTAACTGATCTCATATAAGTATCCTTTTTTGTCCAGATTGCTTCTGACAGAATGATTAGCCAGTAACTCTGATACTCCGCACCATTATTTACTAACCTAAGTATAATGAGCAAAATAGTTCGAGTCGATGAAACTTCTACCTGTTTTAAATAAAATGTGCAGTGTTTTTAGGAGAGAGGCCTAAGAAATTAAAATGGAAAAATGGTCATGTTGTTTTAAGCCACCTATCACTGCTCCTAAATGAATGAGCATAGGAATAAATAATTAATATGACACTGTTTCATTTTAAGAGATTTCTCTGATTTTTCCTCTCTCTCTCTCCACCCCCTCCTCTCTTGCTCTCTTTAGTCTCCTCTGGAGCTATCCAAGAGATATGCTTTATACTCCTATCATAGTCTTTTCTCATTTTTTAAATAATGTTGTATTGTATCAGTGAAAACGACTTATTTGAAATTGTGATTACAGTTGCACATTCTGCTGTTTAATCTCTGAAACCTTTTAACTCATTAATAAACTTAGCTTCTTCTCATTCAGAGGTGTCTCATTCAGGGACTGTTGTTTTGTTTTGATCATCTTCTTTATCCTAAGACAAACTTCTAAACTTCTTTCTAAGTTAGACAGTTATTAACCTGAGTTATATTTAGGATGAGGCCTTTTGATGGATCTCACACATGTGAAAAGCAATAAACCAGAAACAGCACATCCCAGTGACTCTTCCAAGAAGAACTAACAGCTTAGAGTCATAGCTTTGACCAGCTGCAAGAGTTACAAACTGTTGCCCTCTTTATTACACCAGTAACCATTTTTTCAACTGTTAGGAGTGCTCCTGTGCAAAGAAATAATACTAAGAAATGTCTGATATAAAAACTTCTATAATTTATAGAAATTTAGAAACAGAGTTCTGTTTTAGGTAGTATTTGTAATGTTCTCCTACCATTCAAGGAAAAACAAAACAAAACAAAACAAAACAAAACAAAAGGTAGCTTTTTGGATTTTAATATTTGAAAATTGAGAGAGTTCAGATGTTTTCATGGGGTATATGCAGAAAAAAAAAATAATAACATATATATATATACATATAGCTTTTCAGGCACATTTTTTCCAGAGTTAGTTTACACATGAAATGGCTAGCAATTACTGAATAGCATCTCCATCAGAAATGATTTTCACATTGAGTGTGTTAATAAAGAGTTCTAAGCAAACTTTTACAACAAGAAATATTTCTGTCAAGAGTGAAACTACAGGCAGCTACAGAAAATAAGGATTTTTTTGACAATTGGATCGCATTATCAAGCAAAAATTTACAGAGGATTTAGGAAGTAATATATTAAATCAGTCCTGGCTGAACATTGACCTAAATGGAGTGCAGTGTCCCCCATGGGAAATGAACTGGTGAGATATTTAAACTAAAAAGTTCCCTTGCAACAGAGGCAGATGATCTGTATACTTCTATAAACTCTCCTGTATGTGTGTTTGATGGTGACTGCTATAATTCTGGTGATATTAAACAAGTAACTCAAGATTCATATGTCAGACAGAAATAGACGTTATTCCCTGGACTTCTGTTTATATTTCTATTTACTTAGTATATTAAATTAATATCAGTTTCCCGTGCAGGGATGCTGTTTTATTGTGACATATACATAGCAATCTGTTTTTAAGTCTTGCTTAGATTTCCTAAAAATACAGTGCCCAATTCATAGCCCTGTTGCCTGTCCAACTGACTGGACTGCCTATAGGAAAAGGCAGTCAGTCTATCATAGGTATGGAGATACCTACAGATCTGAATAGATGGCGAGAGGAAAAAAATATCATTATAATAGGAAGACATAACACAAGAGTTCAATGGAAAATCAAGTTCTTTATCATTAAGAAAGGCTTAAAACATAAAGATATTTAAAAAGACAAGAAGACAGTTAAAATGTCATATACCGAATATACGTAACATGAATAATTTTAAATCAAAGTCTCTATTGATCTGGAAGGCCTAACTGAGTTTAGCTTCTGTCTTATGGATCTTCAAGGAGTTTTGATTTCAGAAGAATTATTTATTTGTTTATTTATTTAGTCTGAGTAGCAGTATATAGCTCCTATCTTTTGAGCAGCCTTATGTATATATATGTAATTCCAGACTGGCCTGTAATATAAGGATAGAATTTCATTGTCAAGGAAATAAGGATGGCAAATTTAGAACTAGAAAGGAAAGGGATAGTGGAGTTGTTCTCTCACCATCTCACCACCTGGTCACAGAGAAAGCTTGTTTTCTTGGGAGCACTAAAAAAAAAAAATCTTCATTTGACAGCAGATCTGAAAAGGTGGTCACAAAATAGTGCTGCTAACAGGAGCTGTCACCATGCTTAACACTGATGAGTAGTAATTAATGCGGATTCTTTCAGGCAAGACTTGCAGGCTCAAATGGTGCTTAGTGATTCATGGAGGGAGAGGAAAGTGAGAGAGAGAAACTCTGAATGTGAATTTACCCCGTTAAAGTCTGACAGCAACAGTCTACAGAGCCTTCAGCAGCAATGAAGTGACTCTATGTATTTACTCACATTGGAAAATGCTTTAAAGACAAGAATATTCACAATTACTGGAGATGAACAAAATACATTCTTATTCTCTAATATATCTTTGTATCTGCGGCCAATTTATATCTTGATGGAAAATCTCAACTTTCTGGATCATTGTTTAGAAACCTCATAATAAGATTATTGTGAGGTTTATAAGTTAACTATGTGGTGGTCTAAGAATGAATGACTGAGAAAAAATTGATATGGACGATGATTGAAAAGCACTAATTTATTACCTTCCATTTAGCTCAAGTGCCAACAAGCTGGAGAAATATATTTTAATAATAATAATATGTAAAGTGTAAGATGTAAGATATAGGGTATAAATTATGATAGATGTAGATATTTTATGTGTGAGAACCTTTTATCTCTTAAATTTTAGATGGAGGTGCACTACGGTTGCAGCTCATTATGCTCAGACAATCTGTCATGCTGTAGAAATGTTTATACATTTTGGAAATACAATACAAAATTCCACAGTTGTCTTTATTATGTTTTTAACATTGATCTTTTCAACATATGGATACTGTAATTTATAACAATGCATAAACCAAAAGAGTATGTGTTTTACATCACTGATGGGTTTTACACAAATCTGTGCATCACATAATAGTGACTATCAAACATAGTCCCACTGATATCAGGGGAGGTAAAGCTGAGCTCTTCCTGGATTCTTAGCCCTTGTAATGCTACAGCTATTCTAAGTATAACTTGTTAGCCATTCTCATAGTATTTAAAACCACTGTAAATGCATTGCTTCACTACCTATTTCAGCTAGATGAAAAGTGCTCAGGGATGTCCTGCCTGTTAGATTCTCAAAAGAGTTATCAATCAGGAAACTAAAAAGTATGTCTTGTGAAGAATTTCTGAATGGGATAGAGTTATTTGACATGATTTACCCTTCAGCTATCTGTAGGCTCTGTATGGTTCAGCAGTAAAATCTGAGGAATGATGACTTGGATTAAGTTTTGTGGCAGAGTGACCTACTGGTAATTTATGCTCTAGGAAACACAGATAATGCCAGATCTTTGTTCTGTGTATTGAAGACATATCATATATTTCCCAATGTAAAGGCAAGTTGGGGAAAATAATTTTAAATTTATTGTCAATTAAAAATAAAAGTTGAATAGTGAGAAATAAAGACAAATTAAATCAACACCTTCCCCCTAACTGCTTCCCATGTTCAACTTCACTCCTTCACTCCCAGTTCATCTACCACCCTACACCCCAAGTGACACGGGAGTGGGGAATAAAGGTTCTGGTCAGTCCATCACACTTCCTTTCCGCTGTTCCTTCCTTCTCACAGCTTCCCCTGCTCTAGTGTGGGTTCTATCCACAGGGCACAATTTCTTCAGGATAAACCTGCTCTGGCATAGGGTCCTCCATTGGCTGCACTGTGGATATCTGCTCTAGTGTGGTCCGAAACAGTATCTTCATCTCAAGCAACCAAGAACATTACAGAGTAAATTTTTTTCAATATAGAAATTAAAGCTCCATGCAGCAAAGAAATAATGGTTAATTGATTACTTATGAGCTTCCTAGTGATCAAAAAACAAATAAATCTGTTTAACAAATAAAAACCTGTGACTGTATTGTTAAATTAAGGACTCAAATTTGTTTAAGTCTATTGGTTTTGATCTTTCACTCCAGACAATTTCAGCTGCACGTAGGTTGCACTGAGAGAAACAAATACAGTGAAAAGGTGTTACCTGCCACAGGAATGGGAGATGTTGCATATCAGAAACTTTGGTAGTTCTGGCAGCTTGGAAAACTTTTTTCTTTTAGCATGAGCCTGGTATGGAACGTGCCTTCTCAAAGTCTACTTCCTAGTGTATTCTCATTTCATTACTAATTATTTCTACCTAGACATGAGGACCAGAAACTTAACATCTTTAGTGTGTGTAATGAAAACTCCCTTAGTGACAGCTCCAAGACCTGGGCTTTAAAACATTAGTCAGGTATCATCAGACTTACAGTAAAATCCCTGAGCTGGCAAAACATCAGCACTTCCCAAACAAGTTAGTTCAGCCTGCCTGCTAAGAGGAGAATATACATTTGTTACAGGGAAATTCAAAGAAAATCAAGAG
Organism: Cygnus olor; assembly: GCF_009769625.2. Taxonomy (NCBI): domain Eukaryota; kingdom Metazoa; phylum Chordata; class Aves; order Anseriformes; family Anatidae; genus Cygnus; species Cygnus olor. Next base: position 13,734,488 of record NC_049176.1, on the reverse strand, counting down.
AAAATAGCTAATAAAAATGGTGAATTATTTTATCTGTATGATCTGTTTGGCAAAATGTTAATTATTTCTTGTAAATAAACATCAAGCAGAAAGTGCCTCCCCAAAGCCACAAAGCAACCAAAGCATTCATAGATGACTCTTGATCAATCTTGATAACAGGCTTTTTCCATGAAGTGCATTTCACCAAGTGTGCAAAGTGCAGCTCCCTGTTCTCAGCTTAATGCATTTAATAAAACATAATGAAACATTTATAAACTTAGTGAAGCACTCTGGAAATGAAAATAAAGGAAAGCCAATCTCCTTCTAAATGGAAACTAGACCATCATAGTGGTACCACTGAAATAACTGAAATAATACTAAGCTTATAATGTGTCTTTTGGGGTTCATCAGTAGGTTTTCAAGAAGTAGAACAGAGTATCATAGAAATACTGTTACATTAAATAAAAATGATCACAAATGTGTGAATAGTGCCAAACTGATTCAGAACTATGCTCTAATTCATTTTTTTTACTACTGACAGTGTCCAGTGTCATATTTCTCTGAAGATGGTGAAAAAAAAAATGAGAGAAATAAAACTGGTTGGTATAAAATTGATATCTGGATCCTTTTTACAGTTAGCTTGTCATTTCCTCTCCTCTCCTCTCCTCTCCTCTCCTCTCCTCTCCTCTCCTCTCCTCTCCTTTCTTAATATACATATTAGCATCTCTGGAAGCTTCAGTCTGATAAAGGTCCCAGTTTTGCAGGAGCTGGGTACAGTCACTTTCTCTTTCTTGAAGGGCTATGTATGAACCCCTTGAACACCTGTAAATGAGGTTCAGTTAGCTAGTGAAAGCCTTTGCTGCTTTCCTATGAAGCGAAAGCTGGGAACAGGTGCTTTCCACTGTATCTAATTCATTTTATATGAGTTCTTGCGTGGTCATATTTTATAGCTTTACCTTGTGAATTTAAGAAGAAAGATCTCATTCTTATTGAAATGGTAAACTCCTTAAAATGAATGGTCTTCGTCCACAGCATTTTGTCTGTTTTCTAGTTCCTTGATGTGTGCTAGCACAAGCAGTGGATAAGCAGATATCCAGGACTTGGTACTTTTGGGGGCATTTTCAGAGTCAAGTTTAGAGTAACTTGAAGCATTGTTTCAGCAGAAAGGTTTTCCATTACTGTGAATGTACAAGAAGCTCTTGAATAAGATCAAGTGGGATGTGGCAATATAGTTTTCACATATGGACAATTCATCCCATATTACTAATATGGGCCTTGTTTGGCGTCATGTAAGTAAGTATAAAAAGTGCATTTTCACTGTTTTATCCAGGTCTAGCAGGGTCATCTCATGTCATCAGATTCATCCCGATGCCTTCTGATTAGGACATGCATCACGTGAAGCATGCCTAGTTCAGATACATGATTTATGAGGTAGGCTGGATTCGCTGAGTTTAATTTGATTTAGGGAAATTTCTGAGAACTTACCAGGGGAAAATCAGTTATAAATCAAAACATCATATTTCATAAGATTTTACATTTTCTCCTAATATTTTAAAAATATTTCCGTAGGGCCTGATTCTACAGCAGTCTTCACATTAAGCTGCATTACACTTTCCTGGATTTCAGTACAATGAATAAGGAAACTTCCTTCATGAGCATGCAGTGGCTAAACATGGGCTTTAATGATTACTTACACAGGTGATGCTTTATAACATTGAATTGGTTCTTTTTTGGTTTTGTTTGGTTTTGTTTTTTTTTGTTGTTGTTGTTTTGTGTGTGTGTGTGTGTGTGTGTGTGTTTCCCTAGTTTATATTGCAGGTTTTCCTAGGGAATGGCCCTAATTTCAACAGAGTTGGCACCGATGACATGAAAAGATCTTTAGAAGTTCTGCTCATTTTCCAACATGGCTTGATTAGTCACGCTGTCCAACATTATACATGTAATCTAGGTTATGAGCATAGGATTTTTGGGTAAATGATGGCCAGGTGTAGTCTATTAAGATGTCTGAAATTTCTCTTCAGATCTTTATCATAACTAGAAGAAGCCCAGGCTTTCATCTTAAAAAAAAATATAATAATAATTTTAGATGCCTTACGTTTTATGAAATGAATACCTCCATAGATGTATGAATGGCTTCAGCGATCTGAAATATACATTACCTTATAGCATTGTGGCAAAAAGCTTACATACAAAGCAACTTCTGCTTCTCATATATTGCTTGTTCCAAGAGTGCTTAGGTAGAAATGACAAGTGTTAACCTTAAAGTCAAATATTCTTGCTTGCAGGGGGATTACTGCCTAGTGTACCTCAGCTCTTTATGTAATAGCTTTTACTAGCTTTATCAGAGTCTAAAAGTTGCCTCTTAAAGAAAAAAGTAGCTAGGTAAATTCAATGAATACCTGAATGTACTTGTGTGTATATATATGTTTGTATAATCCAGCTATTTTAATAAATATTCACATGAAGATTTTCAAATAAATCTGGGATGAGACTGAAGTGACAACCATTCCAATATATTTTAATAAGAGAATGTGACAGGACTTTCATTGCTGTTAAATTTTTGCAGATGAAGGAAAAAGACCTTTCATGAGCATATTACATTTACACTAGGACTTATTAGAAATATTACTGGTATTTTCACTCTAATTCAGTAGTGTCTGTTCATTTTGATTTCTCAAAATGTAAATACTGAGAAATGGTATATAAATACTTGGTAATTTCCTGTGTTTATAAATAAAGTCTGATTTATAACTAAAGTCTGACTATGAGGTTTTCTCTGGTCCAGATAAGATTTTAACTAAGAATTTCCATTTTGTCGATTGTGTTGACAAGTCAGCACTTTAAAGCACCTAGCAATTCGGTCTCCTTCTTAACTTTATAGATTCAAATATAAAAAACAGACAAACAAACAAACAAAAACTGTAATGTGTCTGTCCTGCAGCTAAACATGAACTTTCATATATAATGCTGTCAAAGTAGTCCTTTCATGAAAGGCTGATTTTGGTGTTGAAATCCTAAGCACTGAATGTCAATAAAATAGATAATTGAACTTCACTGAAACAAAGCCAGTTAAAAATATATATTCACTTTCAGATGACAAATACTTTATAGAATTATTATCTAATCTTATATAACATAACTCTTTGGCATGTCTTTTAAAAGCACATGGTTAGCATTGTTACTAAATGATGTAACTGTTATGTTGTTGGAATAGAATATGAAATGCTTTCAGTTTCTGAGAAGAGAACAGGTTAAATTGTGTTTTTTTTCATTGAGCAAAAATTTATACGTTCTATATCATGTCATCTTTTTTAAACTGTCTTAACTACATTTTACATTTGTTGTTGGTGATGGTTTTCATTTGTTTGTTTGTTTAGTGGTGAGGAAGGACTTACTTGGAAAATATGTAACTAAATGCAAGTCATATATTTTATTTAAAATTACATGGAGAACTAACTCACATTAGAATGATTTTCTCTCATGTTGCAGTGCTTTAATTCTGTAGGTAAAAGAGTTGTGCCCTAACAAATAACTGGCATACCCAGTGACTAAAGTGGAGGGGGGGAGGAAGGTGTCAGTAAAAAAGGCACGTAAAAGAACATATGCACTTTTATAACGTTAATTATCTTTTGTTTTTCTTTTATGCACATGTTTAATGCTTAAAGTTTCTTCCACATTGAGAGGGAAAGAAATATATAAGATTTTTTTTTTTTTTTTTTTTTGCTCAAAACCAATTTTGGCAAATTATCTCATGTCAGTCACACCAAGCAATAGTACCTAATCTTTATATTTCAGGTTTCCTGTTGTATTTATACTTATTGTATCTAAGTGTTCTTGGACTGAGTTACACACCTCTGATGAGATCCCAAAGACACTTCAGAGATTCTTTGTTCTTCCTCTTTCACCTACAGAAGAATCATAGATTGTTATGCACACACCCAGCTTTGCTTTAATCCTTTTTCTTTCTCCTTTCAGGTCAGCTCGGAAATGACAAAAGCTCTTGTAGTGTATTTGAAAGATGGTCACATTCTGGACCTTCTCACAGGAGTGATTTTTTCCAAAGCAAAACCATCTCTGCTTCCCAGGTGCCTTTTCTCTCTTTTCTGTTTCCTGTATGTTGACGAGGAGATACACAATAACTAGTGCAGCTGTGTCCTAAGAGCAGGTAAGCCTCCATTAGGCATCTTTACCAGAATGGTTGTTTGGAATCGTAGAATCATAGAATCATTAAGGTTGGAACAGACCTCCAAGATCATCTGGTCCAACCACCCCCCCAGCCACCAATATTACCCACTAAATCTTGTCCCTAAATACCACATCCAACGTTTCCTCAAAGTGGGGAGATTTAGATTAGAAAAAAGCAATTCTTTACTATGAAGGTGGTGAGGCACTGGAACAGGTTGCCCAGAGAAGGTGTGGATGCCCCATCCCTGGAAGTGTTCAAGGCCAGGCTGGATGGGGCTTGGAGAAACCTGGTCTGGTGGGAGGTGTACCCACCCACAGCAGGAGGTTTGGAATTAGATGATCTTTAAGGTCCCTTCCAATCCAAACTGTTATGTGATTCTATTAATCTATGCTGGGCTAAAATGTACCATAAAATAAGAGCATTTTGTGTGTTGAAAAAAAAAGACACTGATACTTGCATTACTCTCAAACTAACTAACTAACTAACTAACTAAATAAATAAATAAATAAATTTACCTGTGTGGAAATAAATAGTTGCACCATTCCTGGAAGTTATTCATAACCCCAACCTTAATCTTGGTTATGAGAGGAGAGAAAGAAATTAGGAGTCCTGCTCCTCAAGATACATGTACTCCCAAAACAGAGTAGTCTGTGGTGTGGCTATATATTATATATATATGTGTGTGTGTGTGTGTGTGTGTAATCCTATAATCTCTCAGAAAGCCATACACTCCACTTACACATGGGTACACTGACATTATATACAGTTATAGGTTGCTTCAGGAGTGATCTGTATGTGTAATATTAGATTACTATGCTACATCCAGAATAGACTTTTTACTTACTATGTGAAGGTCAATGTGTGGATTTGAAGTCAGTTGTGCAGGCCTGTAAACTGCCTGTGCTGTAAATCTCAACAAAGTGCATATGGTATTAATAATACTTTACTAGCTGTGTGTCAAGATCTATCATGCCACTGAATCTCATGAAAAAGGAGCCATGATATATTTTGTTACCAACTTCTATCACACCCAGGGTAATTTTGGCTTCTTTTTTTAACTGGTGATACAGGTGTTCTCTTCCACTTGTTTAAAAGCCTAGTAAAATGATACCCTGTTTCCCTCTCTCCACTTTTTCCTAGGTTCTAAACTGCACTCTAGCTATCTTGTCAGGAACCCCTGGTACACAACCTAGAGCATGCTCCCATTAATAAAAGTGACTGTACCAGAACAAATAGTTCAGATTCTGCCATCTACCTGTCAAAGAAACAACAGCCACTAGATTGTAAAATCCATTATCATATCACATTACCCATTTCCTATTACACCTCTACTGCCATGCAAGACATGCCGTAACTCAGTAGGACAGCAATGTGTGTTGATCAACTTTCTTTGTGCTCTGCTATGTTTTGTTTTGTACCAATACGCACTGTGTTTTCAAGCAAATAACCTTTTGATTTTTATAGCACCCTCCTTCATGTATATCCCTGTTCTCCTGTGTAAACTGCCTGGCTGCTTATCCAGCCTGGGAAAACTCCTTACTTTTGTTTCTTTAGTCAGATAAAGTATCTACTGAGTCAATTGCTTTCACAATTAATGTGGTCAGCTTATGCATAATTTAGGAAACAAAGGCGCTTCCTTCAAATATTTGTAAAGACAAAACTGTCCTGTGGCAAAGGAAGTAACACCATAATTCTGGTTTAGGCATTGATAAGGTAGCAAATCATTATTACACTTTGTTCCTGTAATAGAACTTATAGATGTTAGTTTGGCTTCTTAGTCTTTGAACATAGTCTGAACTGTGTTTCCTTGGAAAAGATTATTATAAAAGTTTGTCATTGGTGGTGTTTTTGTTTGTTTGTTTTTATTTTTATTGGATAGCAGTTGCCTTCACTTAAGCAGGAAGGTTACTGTGTTATAATGAATATCTATCCGGTAATTGTGCCTATAGTCACTAAAGTTTTTTCTGAGTACTTTTGCACGTTGTTATCATGCCGTTGCATATATTATTATCATTTTCTTGTCTTTTTTTTTCAGTTTATAACAGCATGTAATAAGTGGTAGTGAATGCAATGGAGAATGGACAGCAAAGAAACAAAGAGTGAGGATCTGAGGTATATCAACACTAAGCAGAGGAAAAATATGTTATATCTGAATGAAAATGAGTGTACATATGTAAAACCATAGTTCCTTCTTATCCACAAGTGCATTCATACCTAAAAAAAAAAAAAATAAAAAAATCTTATGGCTTGAGTTCTTGACTATTTTGACTTGTCCAGACTTTTTCTTTTTTCTCTTTGTATACACCCTGAAGTTCTCTTTGAAAATATAGAAATATTTCAAATAGAAAAGTATCAAAAAAGAAATACCATTGGCTCCCATTTGTAACTTGAGAACCTAATAAATTCTGTGTGTTTTTTTGTTTGTTTTGTTTTGTTTTTCACTATTCGCTTATGATTTTCCTTCTATTTTTATCTTTATCTTTATCTAATTTTGGTAAACTGGAAACCCTTACTATTAAAAGAACCCCCTGGTTCCAAAGTCTGCAACTGGTTGATAGGATTTTTTTCAGTTAAATACACTTAATGTGTTGCGTAATAATTGTCTGTCTTAATCCTCTTTTGATTTCACCTTCTCTGTGTACATATTTGGGCCTAGAGAAGAACTTTCATTCTCAAGAAATTAAAAATAAAGAAAGAAAAAGAAAAAGAAAAAGAAAAAGAAAAAGAAAAAGAAAAAGAAAAAGAAAAAGAAAAAGAAAAAGAAAAAGAAAAAGAAAAAGAAAAAGAAAAAAAAGAAAAAAAAAGAAAAGAAAAAGAAAAAAAAGAAAAGAAAAAGAAAAAGAAAAAGAAAGAAAAAGAAAAAGAAAAAGAAAAAGAAAAAGAAAAAGAAAAAGAAAAAGAAAAAGAAAAAGAAAAAGAAAAAGAAAAAGAAAAAGAAAAAGAAAAAGAAAGAAAAAGAGAAAGAGAAAGAGAAAGAGAAAGAGAAAGAGAAAGAAAAAAAGAAAAAGAAAAAGAAAAAAAAGAAAAAGAAAAAGAAAAAGAAAAAGAAAAAGAAAAAGAAAAAGAAAAAGAAAAAGAAAAAGAAAGAAAAAGAAAAAAAGAAAAAGAAGAAAGAAGAAGAAAAGGAAAAGGAGAAAGAAAAAAGAAAGGGAAAGGGAAAGGGAAAGGGAAAGGGAAAGGGAAAGGGAAAGGGAAAGGGAAGAAAGGAACTATTTTAGGAAGGTATTTGAAAAAGGGGAAAACATCTCAGGTGATTTGCCACAACATAACAGTATTTTCCTTAGCAAAGGGATAACATATGTGAGTGCTTTATTTATCACTGTCCCACATTTCTACTGTAATTTTTATTTTCTATGAACATAATAGGATTTCTTGCTTTTTGTTTATTTTGTTACACCATAGTCTTCTGTTTATATAAGAAGACTACAAGAGGTACTGACTAGTCAAATCAAATTGTCTAATTCTGCATTTTATTACAGTTACCAAAGACATGCCAAATGAAAGACCTGAAGATAAGAACAGGAGTAGTAAGAATCTTAACTCAGAAGGTCTTAGTAATGTAAGCCAGGATTTTGATACAGACAAAGATACCGAGATGCATTATTTATCAGCAAAAGAAAGCTGTGAGTAGAAATCAAACAGGCATTCATCTAGAGGCTGATTTGGGGAAAAAGATGTTAACTTTAGTACTGCAGGGCTTCCTGGTATAGCAAGTATAAGGAATTATCTGAATGTGTGTTGGTGAAATAGGAAATGTTATAACTATATGATGAAATCAGGAGGGAGAGGAGAGAAGAAAAAGAAGAGTCTCCTTTGTAGCAGAGTTTTTGAAGTGTTTCTGACCGTGCATTTTAATTTGCTTACATATAATTACAAAACATAGCATTACTTTTGCTATTGTGGTCTACCTAGAAACAAACTGAAGAGTGTAACTTAAGTTCAGACTAGGCTGCAATTCAGAATTAAATTGTAAAATAACTAAATTGAAATTAAATTGAAATTAAATGAATTTTAATTGAAATTAACTACAATTATTTTTTTACTTTATGTGCTTGCACATAAATAGTGGTTTTATATGTAAATTCTGTTCCATTAAAAAAAAAAAAATCTTTACATAAATGGCATGAATTCAGATTTCACATAAAGAGGTGTTACCTCTGTTGCATCAATTGTTGCATCAATTTCCTTCATTTTATCCTATATTTACTTTGAAAGACTTCTGAAAGCCCAGCCATTTGTAGTATTCACTGCTTGCAAGATGCAGCAGAGATTTCTTGGGAGTCCCAAGTTATGCCAACTTAGACGCTTTTTTTTTTTTAATGTTTAAAATATCAAAGAACTTAATTCTGATCCACGAGTATGCACCACAGTTAATTCATTTCATTAACAGATAATCACATTTATTTTCCCCTTCTGCTTTTTAAACTCAATTCAAAAACTGCCATGTATATGTAAAAGAGTGTTATTTAAAACTGAAAAATCTTGCACTGAAAGGTTATTATTTGTACCTAAGGAAAAAAAATCCACTTATTAAACAATTGTATTGTTAGAGAATTTTCTTGATTGAACTTGAATCTTGTCAGCATGTATGATATTTAGGTAAGTAGTTCAAAATAGATAATTCTATATTAATACTAAAATGTGTGTACATGGGGGAAGGGACAATATATACATATGGTTTACTATTTCTTCTTTCCGGAACTATACAAAATACATAGGCAAAGCAAAGGATTATGGAGACTTCTGAATAGCTCATTTTCTGGAAATGGTTGTCTCTTGTAGGTGAGTAATATTAGTTTCACAGGGAGGCTCTCACCTGTCTGCTATTGAGCTAATGCAACCTTTCATTACTGTGCATCTCACAACACTAACCTCCTGACCATCCTAAAACCCTCAATATTACCACACTGGAAGCCTGTATGTCATGTTAAGCAACTTGAAAAGGGCATGCCTTTTCAAGTCTCACAAGTGTAGCAAGTAAAGCATCACTACAGTTGTCACATCAGCTCAGCATGAACATTTAGATTCATATCATAAGAATACAATATTCCATAGTTTTGACTTTTCCATGGTTTCTGTTAAAACTATAAGTCGCTATCTTTTATTTACCTACAACCTGTGCTCAACACACAAAAGTATATCAAGGTTACTACTTTTGTGTAAGAAGAAAGAATCCCACAGCATTTCTTTTTAATAACTGTTCAGCTACAAAATTTTATTGGTATCCTTCTATGTTCCCTCTAGAGGATGTAATGCACAAAAGCATTGCCACGGAACATATAAAATTACAAATGAAATTTATTGTAAAAAGTAGAATGTCTTCTAGACTGGTGTCAGTATTTATTTCATTCATAAACCAAAACTGCAGGTATAATATATTCATTGTCAGCAAGTTCATGTGTGTAAATTGCCATCCAACAGTATTGACTGATATAAGACAGATATTGAAAAGACAATTTAAATTTACTCTTCCAAACATAAACTGTTCCACAAAAGCACTGTAAAAACTCCTTCAAGGTTTTGTGTTGTGCTTCACATTTATGGTTAACTACATAATTTGGTTGTGTCATAATCCACTGTGTTTGGCAATTTGGCATTAAATGCCTGCAAAGCAGATTGAATCCTCACCACTTCACTGGTAGACAGTTTGAGTCTATGACGGAGCAAGCAAGAGAAGAGGTCTAGACGACGTTGACCAGGTGGAGAGAGTTTATTTACACGATCACGTATCTCTAACAGCTGCAAAAGTGCTGAGTCCTGTGATCCCTGAGTATAGGGGTAGTCCAGCTGCAAAATCAAGTCTCGAATTGCTTCTGGGTCAAAGTGCATGCTGTAGCCAAACACTTGGATGTTATTGATTTTCATGTAGCCCAGATTTCTTGAGGGATCAATAAATTCCAGGGGTTCATAGTAGATGCTCTCATTGCCATTTGGACCATTTGACTTTATTCGACTCCTCAGATAGATGTGTACTGTTTCAAAAAATGTCTTCCACTTGTTGCCCAGAGTCAGTGTCCAGTTATAACACTGAAGGGGTAAGTCCAGCTTAGTCCGCTCCCAGTCTGGGAAATTATTTTCATTCACAGGCATAAACCAGCTCTCAGAGTGGCTGCCCCCAAAAGGGTTGATGTAAACAGCAAGAACAGGCTCTAAGGTGCTGTTTTTAGTTAGGCAGATTTGAAGAGAGAGGCCCAGTATCATATGAACCAGGCTAGACTTGTACTTGTTACTCTTAAGGGTAAGGAGCATCCGCTTGCGCCAGGAAGGATCAAACCAGCTGTTGAGGCGCATGTCATTGCTGATGAAAATTGCATGGACCTCAATTCTCCGATCTGTCTTCTGCAGTAAATACTTCATTTCCAAGTCCTGAAGATCAGTCTCAAACCCAATGTAGTGTTCTGTTGATTCTGCCACTTCAGGCTTGCAAATCCCTTGGCTTAGCATGTATCCAGCATTGCAGCTCCCACAGCGGGTGCGGTTGTCAGGGGCACAGCTCAAACATGCAGAACCATCTCCAATCGTGCAGGGAAGGAACCCATGGCAGGCAACTTGATCATTAGGGCAGGTACATGTGTGAGTCTCTTCAGAAAAGCTCCCCAGGAGGCCATTTTCATTGCAGTAGAGAAAGGACTGGATGCGGTTGAGCCAATAGTTGGAAGATCTGCAACATTAAAATAATATATTTTAGCTCAAAGTGAGACACAAACACAATAAATACAACCTTGTAATTTTTTTATCAGAAAAAAAAAAAAAAAGATAAAGCTGTTTTTAGCAGCAGATTAAGGCACTATAAACATAACTAAAGTCAGATGACAGCATCTGCTCTCAGATAAATACGTCTAAATCACCTTTTAACAATGATAGAGAACTTTCCTTATAAGATCACACAACAGAAACGTTTGGTTCACTTATTTTTTTTCTCTCTATCTCTGTCAAGAAAGCCTATCAAAGAGCTGTTTTTCTGTAATTGTCTTCAGATTAACATCTTGAAATCCTATACAGTTGAGATTTTTTTCCTCGTACTCTTTGCTCAGGGACATGCTTTGTATGTATCTAAGTGTGTATGACTTTGTACCATCTCTGTTTTGTTTTGAAGATTTTTCTAAGCTTGCACACTTTCTTGTTACTAGCTGTAACCATCCTGATTTATAAATAATGAGTCACAGAATGACCAAAATTCTTACCTGGAATAGCAAATAGGACCTCGCAGCCCACTAAAACAGATTCAGTCTTAATTCTCTGAACGAATTCCAACACAACAATATCCCTATGGGAAGCCACAGATGACCATGCTGTGTTTAGTTTTCATGTTCTGAGATGAAATTGAACTATCACTGATGTTTTTCTTGTCATTTCGTTTCAGTTCCACTAGAGACAACAGTTAATGTCCTAAATTACACTGTGAAAACAGATACTGAAACCAATAATTTAGCCTGATAAGGTACGGTTGCTAGCAGAAAGAAAATGTGAACATAGTTATATGGACATAGTCAAGAGAAAAATTATCTCCTTTCCCTATCTGTATTTTTAAGTCCTTCTTAGTAATCCTACAAGTGCACAGCTTAAAGGACCTGTTTTGTCTGCTGCAGAGTCAGTTTTATTGTTGCCACATGAATGATGATGGTTGTACAGTTCTTCTGTTTCAATTGCACTGTTTCAGTGCAAGAGCCTCACTTACTGACTTACTTTTTCTGTCATATCTGAATTTGTCTCAAGCATTGGATAGTTCAAAAATCTTAATGATTTTTTTTTCCCAACTCTAGTATAAATACTAAAAGTAAAACATCCGGCATCTCAAAATCTGATTTTTTGGAAACATGAAAATAAAAACCAGTAATATTACATCATTTTATACTCTGGTGACTCTCTGTTTTTGATGTTGTGGTTTTGTTTTGGCGAGTTTTTAGTCGTTTTTTTCACCTCTTTTCTGTTTCTTTTTTATATATTATCTATCAGTGTTTTATGGAAGTATAAGTATATATAATAACGTCTGTGACATGAACGCCTAAACAACTTGCTTCTCTATACTTAGATGAAAGTCAACATTAAGGAAAAATATGTTTGGAAAGTTTATATCTTCCTTTCCTGAATAAAACTAGAACATCCATTCTACAAATAAATCCACTGTCACGATATAAATGTTACTCCAAAACTGAGCAGAACATTAAAGCTATAGCTTTCCCAGGTAGAATGGGAAGTTCCTGTGTACTTGTTTTGACAGTAATCTGTACCTACTGAGCTTGCCCTGGCATAACTACATGTTGCGTAGTTTGTTGTACCTAAGGATACATTTGCATGATATATTCTGGTCAAATGAAAGCTCACTGTACCTGAGCTCCAAGGCTAAACAAAGGCAGGTGACTACATTAGTTTCTCAGCAGCGACTAGCAGCTTGGATTTTGCATTGTGCTAGTATGGACAAGACATTTCTATATGGCTTGGAGGTTAAACAAAGACCATTTCTACTGGCCCAGAGCCCAGGCAGAGGTATCTTTCAACTACACTCCAGCTATGAATTTTGGAGCTTGACTTCAGATGCTTTTAAGCTAGATTTCTGAATAGTACTTTACTGAGGTATACTGGGTGTCAGTGGCAAGGTTTTGGCAGTGGAGAAGGGGGAGTGAGGGGAGCCTCTGTGGGAAGAGATCAGGGGCTGCCTTGGGCCAGACACAGTTCCAGCCAGCTTCACAACAGCCCCACTGTAGCCGCAGCTGAGTCTGTCAGTGAAGATGCTGGCACCTCTGAGAAAACACATTTAAGAAAGGGCAAAATACTTCCTACCAGACTGAGGTAGAAAAGTGTGATAAAGGAGGGGGAGGAGGTGCTCAAGGTGCTGGAGTAGATTCCCCTCCAACCTGTGCAGAAGACCCCATGACAGAGCGGCTCTACCCTAAAGAGCTGCAGCCTGTGGGAGGGACCTACGCTGGAGCAGGAGCAAAGTGTGAGCGGAAGGAGTGGCAGAGAGGAGCTGTGATGGACTGATTGTAGCCCCTTGCTCACCATCCTTCATCACTGCCTGGGGCAGGAGGAGGTAGAGGAGTTGGGAGTGAAGGAGTGGAGTAGAGCCAGGGAAAATGGGGGTGGGGGGAGATGTGTGTTTTAATTTTTGTTGTTGTTGTTGTTTCCTACTATTTAAGTCTCTTTCGCTTGGCAGTAAATTACATTAATTTTCCCCAAGTTGGGTCTGTGACTGTAACGGGTAAGTGATCTCCCTGTTCTCATGAGCTTTTTCATTTGATTTTTCTGCTGCCTCCTGTTGAAGAGGGGGAGTGAGAGAGCAGCTGGGTGGGCATCTTGCACCCAGCCAAGATCAAGCCACCACATGGGGAAAAGGAGATAATTTGCAGCTTTAAGATGATCTTTAAGATTTAAGCTGTTATGTTTCATCTACCCTTTCTTCCTCTTAGATGTAGTGTATAGGATTACAGTTTATTATATTATATTGCTACTTACTATTCTGCTTATTATTTGTCATTGAAATAGTTCAAAGAATGTTCTGTGTGGTAGTTTTCAGTATAAACAACAAATATCACTGCTAGTGTTCTGCAGAAAACAGAAAAGAAAAAAGAAAAAGAAAAAGAAAAAGAAAAAGAAAAAACAGGAAGAATATGAGGCTTCCACACTACTTAAAGTCAGATACTGTCTATACTGTCTAGTCTTATACAGGTATTAATTGACTCCGGAAAAAATGTTCTGTATCAAAAGTGTATACTAAAAAGTGTATATAATACATGTGTGTGAAAAGTTTTGGGATGTGCTTGTCCACAGTTTCCTAGGAAACTAAGTAACTAGGAGGCAGTGAGTAAAGATGTCCAGTTTGTCTTATCCCGGCTGCTCAGCCCCCATTTTTGTATAAAAGACTTTGGGGCGGGGGAAATAAAGGAGGATGTCTCCTCCTGGGGATACATCTGGGAATGTTAGATTGGACAAGTATCTGGAATGCAGGGTGAGCCAGACAGAAAGAGAGTCTGCAGAATTATTGCAGATTGACAAAGAAGGGAGTTCAGAGAGCAGGGAACAAATTCTCTTGGTGCACAGAGGTGATGGAAGGAGGGAGACCTAATGAGAAACATGACACTGTTGGAAGAGGAGGATTTTCAATTGCTGGATTAAGGTTATTTAAATTAATAAAATTAATTGACAGGTGAAAGTTGATTTGACTTGGGTAGTTTACATCTCCAGCCACACAGTCTTTAGAATTTTTTTTTTTCCTTAGTAATGATATAATCTACTGTTTCTGTTATTATGACAAGCAAAATCCTTAATGACACTTCTTTGCTCTTTTTATTTTTAAAAAGCCTACCTACATTTTCAAAAGAAATGTGGCCAGCAGGGTGAGGCAGGGGATTCTCCCCCTCTACTCTGCCATGTAGTGGGTTTACATGGCAAGGTTTTGGTAGCAGGGGGCCATTGGGGTGGCTTCTGTGAGAAGAATCAAGAAGCTGCCTCATGTTAGATATGGGGCCTGCTACTGGCCAGAGTCGAGCCAATAAGCAATGTTGTTTGCACCTCTGTGAGAGCAGATTTAAGAATGGGAAAAAGAAAAAAAAAAAAAAGAAAAAGAAAAAAAAAGAGAGAAAAAGAAAAGAAAAAAAAAAAAATAAAAGAAAAAAAAGAAAAAAAATACCTGCTGCAGAACAGCAGCTGGGAGAGAGAAGACTGAGAAACAGCCTTGCAGACACCAAGGTCAGCAAAGAGGTGGAAGAGGGTGGATGGGGACATGAAGGTGTTTTTGGTTTCTTTCCTACGTTTCTCACTTCTCTAGCTTGTTAGTAATAGGCAATAAATTTTACTCTCTCCCTACTCTGAGTCTGTTTTGCCTGTGACGTCAGCTGTTAAGTGATCTCCCCATCCTTATCTCAAACCTTGAGCCCTTTGCATCATATTTTCTCTCCCTTTCCCTTTGAGGAGTGGGAGTGAGAGAGCAGCTATGGTGGAGCTTGGCTGCCTACCCGAGTAAAACTACCACATGTCTTCATGAGGCCCCACCTGGAATACTGCATCCAACTTTGGGGCCCTAGCACAAGAGAGACATGGACCTATCAGAGCAGGTCCAGAAGAGGGCCACAAAAATTTTCAGAGCACTGGAGAACCTCCCCTACGAAGAAAGGCTGAGAGAGCTGGGGTTGTTTAGCCTGGAGGAGAGAAGACTCCAGGGAGACCTTACGGCAGCCTTTCAATACTGAAACAGGGCTTATAAGAAAGATGGAGAGAGAGTTTTTACAAGGGCGTGTAGTGATAGGGCAAGAGGCCATGGTTTTATGCTGAAAGAGGGTAGGTTTAGATTAGTTGTAAGAAAGAAATTCTTCACTCAGGGTGGTGAGGAACCGGAACAGACTGCCCAGAGAAGCTGTGGATGCCCCATCCCTGGAAGTGTTTCAGGACGGGTTGGATGGGCCTTTGGGCAACCTGGTCTGGTGGGAGTTGTCCCTACCAATGGCAGTTGGGTTGGGGACTAGAAGATCTTTAATGTACCTTCCAACCAAACCATTCTATGATTCTATATATATATATATGTTATTATTATTATTATATTTTCCTATGAATAGAGATTTTTAAGTACTCTACCTTCTACAGCTTTGAGATTTAAGGTGCTGCTTTTCTTCAGTGCCTATAGCCAACAGACGTAGATTGAGTCTCTAATACTTAAGGACAAAAAGAGTTTGTCTTCCTGAGTGATATATAAACCCCTAGTATTTCCTGTCCAAATAGAAAATTTTGCTGCCTCTCTAAGCTCATTATACAAGTCCAATATATGCTAACACCAGAATTTGAGGACCATTGAGCTGTTGAATATCCTCCACAAGGACCTCAGCCACAGGTTGACTGAAAATTTTACACAAATGACTGACTACAAGTCAGTAATTACATCTATATTATGCCAGATAGTTCTGAAAACATAATTAAAATAAACAACTCTTCAAGGAAAATCAAAAGACATCTACTAGATATCTTTCCGGATTTTAATGGGATCCATTTTTCTTGCTCAGATCTTGCCATGGCCTCCAGACAACAGTATAGTGTGGGAATATTTTTTTGAAGCTTGGTGCATCTAGCTTGAGACAAACAAAATTTCACTTTCTTCTAGATTATTATCTTCTTCACCTAAGAGTCAACTAGTATCAGTTATTACTTGATGTCATTCATTAGATTTCCCTTTTCTAGTACATGAGATCTAATTATTCCTTATTTTTCTAAGTTAGGTGACTGAGCTTGTTCTTGGTTGTCTAGATACTCTGTGAAATTTTGAGTGTACCACTTCTAATTCACCTGGGTCAGGGCAGTCCCAGATAGGAGTACAGACTGGGAAAACTCATTGAAAGCAGCCCTGCAGAGAAGGATTTGGAGGGTTTGGTGGACAAAAAGCTTGACATGAGCCAACAGTGAACGATTGCAGCCCAGAAGGCCAAATGCATCCTGGGCTGCATCAACAGAGGAGTGGCCAGCACTGGAGGGAGGGGATTGTCCCCCTCTGCTCTGCTCTTGTGAGGCCCCACTTGGAGTACTGCGTCCAGGTCTGAAGCCCCCAGAACAAGAAGGACATGGATATGTTAGAACAGGTCCAGAGGAGGGCCACAAAGATGATCAAGGGGCTGGAGCACCTATCCTATGAAGAAAGGCTTAGAGAGTTGGGGATGTTCAGCCTGAAGAAGAGAAGGCTAAGAAGAGAAGGCTCCAGGGAGACCTTGTTGCAGCTTTTCAATACTTCAGGGGGCTTATAAAAAAGATGGAGAGCAAATTTTTATTTGTTTGTTTGTTTTTTGTGTTTTGTTTTTTTTGGTTGTTTGTTTTTTTTTTTTTTTTGCTTGGGCAGATGATAGGACAAAGGGGAATGGTTTAAAACTAAGAAAGGGGAGATTTAGATTAGAGATTAGGAGGAAATTCTTCACTCAGAAGATGGAGAAGAACTGGAACAGGTTGCCCAGAGAAGCTGTGGATGTCCCATCCCTGGAGGTGTTCAAGACTAGGTTGGATGAAGCCCTGGGCAACCTGATCTAACGTGTGGCATCCCTGCCTGTGGCAGGGGGTTGGAACTCAACGATTTTTAAGGTGCCTTCCAACCCAAGCCATTTTCTGATTCTATGACTAAATTCTCAGTACATCCCTTCATTCATCACGACATCATTCTGTATACATTGCCTGTGTCCTTTTACCTTCAATCGGTTCTATTTAATCAGTTATATTCTCCTTGTGTTAATGGTGACTAGTGACAAAGAGGCTACTTATCTTGAGCAGTTGCTACTTACTTATTAATTAATTAAGAAATAAATGAAGACAATAAGTATCTGGGGGAAAGCTGAAAGGGCTCTCTAATTATCCTTTCAATAAGATTATAAGCAATATTATTTCATCTGGAAAATTACATTTACTAGCCTAATGTGTTTGTTTTTGCAGACCTTGAGCTGTAGAACTTTTGTGTTCCAAACCTAGTGAAAAACAAAAAAAATCTTACTTACTTCAATGAGCTTTGAAACAAAATGTGTTGCTTGAAATATCTGTGCTTTCAAGATCATAAAATGTTATGTGACAAGCTATTATCAAAAGCTATTTTAATGAATAGTATACTTGACATCATAATCTTACTTTTGAATTAAAGTAATATTTAATTTAGATAAATAAATTAATTATAGTATAAGACAACTTCTATCAAATAATACAATGCTCCCCCAAAATTCCTCTGAATTTTTTTGTAACTTTTTTGTTGATTAATATAGAGTTAATGGAAATTAACCTTTCAAAAACTAACAAAAAGTTACAAAAGAAGTGCATAGTCCAGGCTGGAATTTCTACGTAAACATAAATATCATTGATTTTCCTGTTAGCTGAATACCTGTTGTCTTACTAGGAAATAGAGCATCAACCCTCTGCTTACACAGAGTAGGGCACTGAGCCAGATAACTCATACAAAACACATACAACTATAAACCACATACATGTACCCTTTAGTTAAAACCCATCAACTGCCCTTCCACTTCGCAAAGAATTTCTAGTCACGTGAACCACATATCTCTTTCGTGGACAAACATTTATATCCAACCCTATTTAATTAATACATTTAGTTGTGTGTGACAGCATTCCAGAAACCTTTCACAAGTCTTAAAATTTAGTGGGAAATAGATTTCTAATTATTTATAGTTTAATAACAGGTCCAGCTAACTGAAGGAGTAAATTCTACCTTCTCACATTTAACCCTTTTCCTACTATATCAGAAGAAAATCAGGCTGTTGCTGGATGACCAGTATCTTTTGTGGGTGAACCTTCTGTTGCACAGGATGAACTAAGCAGTTGGCTACCATGCTTTCAGCTAGAATATTTACAGAGCAAATAAAGCCTGCCATATAATCCCACATTTACACAAGCATAGCAAAAAATAGCAATCTTAAGTGTTTTTGTAGATGAAATAATTCTGTGACAGATGCGCTGCATTACCTCTTAATGAAGTGCTTCCTAATTTTTAATTCTAATATGTCTTTAAAATATATATCTATGGCTATGCAATAACTTTACATTTTAAAAAAAATAATAATAATTTCTTTGAATAATAGCAGTTGCAAGTTGAAATCCCAAACTTATGCTTACTCTTGTTCAATACACTGTAATATTAAACATAAGAACAAAGCAGTATGGTCACCTTATATAATAGCTATGGCAAGTACTTAATCATGATATGACACTTTTACCTCCCTCTCTGCCTCACTAAGTGCTTAACATCTGTTGTACATCAGATGGTTCAGTAGCAGATGATGAGTACTCAGTGAGGCAGATGCTAAGTAAAAAAATGAAGACAATTTAACTGGAAATGTATAGACAGTAAAATACCCATTACCTATTTTTCCCTCCTTTGGAGGTTGAGTCCAGTATAAATTTGTAAGACAGGAACATCAACAGCAAATGCACTTACAAGCCTCTTTAAAACATCCTACACTTGATCTTGTGGGATCACCTCTTGGGAAGGACAAATAAGAATCCAAGTACTTAGTTCCTCTGCTGTGATTCTTAACAGGAACATTAATTTTTACTAAATTTGATAATGGTCTCTATGTGAATGCACTTTTCTTCTGGGAATCACCATAAAACTACTATCCTGACAGTCACCAGAATGCCAGCGAACGATTGATTAGAAGACTGAATGTGTTTAGTTTGTTCAGCCTTACAACATTAAAGTAGTACTATAAACACTGCTCCAATAAACACACCTGAAATTATTTGACTATGGCTGATGTTACTGGTATGTCAGTGATACTCTCAATGACAGCTTCAAATCCTACTCTAAATGATGATAAATGGGAGCAATGCAGCTGTTCTGAGTTCACACCTTATAATTTCACAGCTGGCTCTGCCTGAGCCAGATGTTTTAAATCTCTTCTAAAGATCTGCACTAGCTACATGGCCTATGGTGAAACTGAAGTTTTCACAAACTGCATACTCATCCCACAGCATCTTGTGAGGTAGAGAAGGAGCGTGATACTTTTCTGAATGTATATAAATGAAAAAAGAGCTTCTAGTTAGAAATTTGCTAAAATCCCATGCTAGTGTTCCCAGAAAGCATATTAATTATGTGTGAAAATTATATAGAAATATCATTACCATATGCTAAAATTGCTAAAGAGGATGTGGGAACTAAAAGGTAGTTTGGTTTAAGACCTGTGTATGACACCTATGCTGCAGGAAAGGGACTGGAAGAACAAGGAGGCTGATTCCGTTGCTAGGATTAATAACAACCTATACTGAATCTACATTGACTCATTGAAGTCAAATACTGTCTTCTCCCTTCTTAATCGCATCTAAGAATAATCTTTGCAGAACCCCCAGTTCTTGTGTTACCGTTCTGCAGCTCTTGCCACAGCAATGAGTGGTACTCTATATTTTAAAACCAATAATGCATGTTTAATTTAAATTCCAGATTGTTTTAATTATAAAGCAGAATTAAACCCCTGTACTGAAAGACATAGACATCTAACACCTTGTGGGGAAGAAAAAAAAAAAAAAAAAAAAAAAAACCTGCCAAGAGTTACTTGATATTTCATACTAAAAATATTTTGACATTGAAAAGATATTTGTCATTATTTAGATAAGTCTGACATGGGGCAGCTGCTAGCTAAACTCTCACAACAGTTTTTTTTGGTGGGTTGGTTGGTTATTTCTTTTTCTTAAGAATAAACTCCTGACATTGTTTTATTGATTAAACAAAGCCACGTACAATTTGAAGATCTTCTCAAAGTTCATGAAATCCTCACTCTAGGAAACAAAGCTTTTAACAATGAATCTTTAATGCTTTTTATTTGTTTTCTTCTTAATAAAATGTTGGTTGTGGTAACACAGCTAGAGCAACTTAGAGTTTTATCTCTGAGTAAGTATGTACATGCAGTTATTTAACTTTTTAAAGGTATTTAGGGCTTGTGATTTTCCTGGATATAAAGATCATATTCTGCTTAATTTTTCAGAGGATCTTTCCAGTTAGCATGTTAGGAGTACACAAATCTGTAGTTTTAACTACACTGATGTTGCACCTCCTTTATTCTTGTAGCAAAGATTTTCTAATCTTTAGCACTTTCCCCCCCAACAAAGAATAGTCATATAGATAGCATTTTAAGATAACGTACCCACTCTTTTTTGACAAAGCTATAAGCTATAGTGAAATCAGAATCAAACTGCTTTGTAATAACAGTTACTTATTTTAAAAGCTTCAAATCAGAGACAAGCTTTGAAAGCTTTTACTAAATAATGATCCCTAGCTTGTAAATAACAATCCATAGCAGGGACAAAGGAAATGCCAGTCAAATTAATTAATCCTGTTAAAAAAAAAAAAAAAAAGAGAGAAATTAGAGGCACTAGGAAAAAAAAAAGTTGATGTGCACAGAAGGAACAAGGAAGTTACAAAAATAACAATAATGCAAATGATATGACATCATATCTGTTTCTTAAAGCCACTCATCTGATACATATCTATGTACATGTACTTGTTTTTCTGGTGTTAGATGAGTACAAAACTCATCTTGGGCAACAGATTATCCATTAATTCTGCAAGCTTTTACATGGGCTTTTCCACATGTATATTAAACTGCAATTGTGAAGAAAAATTATGAAAGTAGGAGCTTATCTAGACATTTTAATTATTTGTCCATTTGACATGCATCTTTAAGACATTAGAAAAATAACTAGGAATATTATTTCAACACAATCAACCTTTTCATGTCAGGGAAAGTGAAGGAAGTATAAAATTGGACAAACTGAAGATAGACCACCCAACTACTTTTAGAAAGGCAAGTAATATAAGAACATGATAATTCCACATAAACAACTGTACACAATGCAGAGACTCATACACTAGCATGCGATTGACCTATTGATTTGACAACAAAAAGAATATCCTTCTGCAGAGATGAATGCTTACATCTTGAAATCAGTATGATTAGTGTAGCCCTGCACCATTGCTGCCTTCCCCCCACAGCTTCATGTTAATGTAGGTTGAGCAATGACAGCTCTTTGTTCTGTGTTCAACTGTCCATAAAATAGATAAAGCAAAGAATAAATTAAATGGAAGGACCATTGGCTTACAAAAAGGAGAAAAAAATGAAATGTTATTTTGAGATTAAAGATATTCCATTGTAAGATGTAAGTGTAAAAATAGCTAATTTATATGTGTCTTCCTATCCAAAGTTACACATAGCAATGAAGTAATTGTAACATAATTATGAGAACAGGGCTTCCTCAAATTATCTGAATCTATTTTAATTAGGCATAATCCTAATTTATAGGAGGAAGTGACACAGCAGGGGTTGCTAAAACTGGATTCCCTTATCAACATATATCCTCCCTTTGTAAATTCGTGGCAAGGTTTTGGTAGCAAGGGGCCATAGGGGTGGCTTCTGTGAGAAGAATCTAGAAGCTGCCCCATGTAAGGTAAGGGCCCCACTGCTGACCAGAGTCGAGCCAATAAGCGATGTTGTTTGCACCTCTGTGAGAGCATATTTAAGAAAGGAAAAAATAATAATAAAAAAAAAAAAAATCGCCAGCAGCTGGGAGAGTGAGAGGAGTGAGAAACAGCCTTGCAGTCGCCAAGGTCAGTGAAGAAGGAGGGGGAGAGGTGCTCCAAGCGCCAGAGCAGAAGTCCTCTGTGGCCTGTGGTGAGGACCATGGTGAAGCAGGCTGTCCCCCTGTCCCCCTGCAGCCCATGGAGTACCACGGTGGAGCAGGGTTCCACACTGCAGCCCATGGAGGAGACCACGGTGGAGCAGGTGGACCTGCACTGACGGAGGCTGCGGCCTGTGGAGGACCCCTGCCAGAGCAGATTCTGGGCCAGACCTGTAGCCCGTGGAAAGGAGACCACACAGGAGCAGGTGAGCTGGCAGGAGCTGGTGCCCGTGGGGGATCCAGGTTGGAGCAGTTTGCTCCTGAGCGATGGACCCCGTGGTACGGACCCATACCTGGAGCAGTTCTTGAAGAGCTGCTGCTTGGGGGAAGCCGACACCGGATCAGTTCAGTAAGGACTGCATCCCGTCGGAGGGACCCCACAGCACAGGGGACGAGAGTGATCAAGAAGGAGCAGCGGAGACAAAGTGCTATGGACTGACCACAACCCCAATTCCCCCATTCCCCTGCACCGCTCAGGGGGAGGAGGTGGAAGAGGGAGGATGGGGGGAAGGCATTTTTGTTTTTTTTCCCTTTGTTTCTCACTTCTCTAACTTGTTAGTAATAGGCAATAAATCCTACTATCTCCCTACGCTGAGTCTGTTTTGCCCGTCACAATAATTGCTGAGCGATCTCCCTGTCCTTATCTCAACCCTTTAGCCTTTTTCGTCGTATTTTCTCCCCGTTCCTCTTTGAGGAGGGAGAGTGAGAGAGCGGTTGTGGTGGAGCTCAGCCGCCCACCCGAGTAAAACCACATTACACCAAAGCAAGAATCTCCCAGTAAACATTAATGGTTTTAATTAAAGAATACAAAACTCAGTACTGTATTCATACCTCATATATTATATTAAAAAAAAAAGAAGCTCAATGTGCTTTTTTTTTTCTCTCATGTTAATAACTGAGAACAACATAAAATAAATACATTTTGCACAAGCCCTCAGTCTTAATGTAGGCACAATATACTTTACAGGAGAAGAGAAGTTTGTTTTTCTGCCACGATATATTTGAATAAATTACAAAGGCACCCTTATGGTTCTGAAGAAAATGTAGAGGCTGTCTAAAAAAATAGTTTCACGCTGGGTTTAAAGAATTTATTTCTGTATTTTGTTTAACAATGTATAATTCTAATAGAAAGATGCCACTGGTGTGAGATCATAAATAGGGAAAGTATTAACATAAATGGACAGATGTTGCATGTACATAATATAGACATATAAAAATTATATATTGCATACAATATATATAGATATATTATGTAATGTAATGATATTGTATAAAACTAAATAGGTGACAGTATAGTAATAATGCTTATAAACAAATTCCAAGTAATTACACCATAATCTTTTTTGTCTATCTTAAACAAACAAACAAACAAACAACAACAGCAAAAGAACCAACACTGAAATGCAACATATAAATTGATAGGAAGGCTGAATGAATTGTTGTCTCCTCAGAATTTCTTCTGGCAGAAACAAGTCAAAATATATACTTGTTGTACATGCCACATTAACTCCTGTGCATTAATTTGCAGTTCTGCCAAAAAATCAAAGTTGTTAGGATATATCTCACAGCTTTCTAACTCAGCTTTGGTGTTTTTTTTTGTTTGTTTGTTTATGTTTGCTTGTTTGTTTTCTTTTTGATCTTGTCATTGGCTCCCCAGTATAGTGGTTACAGCCCCAAGCCTATCAATGTTCAAGAAATGATTGGACAATGTTCTTAGATAAACAGTTTATCTTATAGGTTTCTCCGTACGGAATCAAGAGTTGGAATTAATGATCCTCATGGGTCCCTTCCAAATCAATATATTCTATGATTCTGCAATTTTATTTGTTTTACAAAACATGGTTTTCCTACAAGAAAGCAGGAGAAGGACTCTTTATTGGGGAGTGTTGTGTTTGGACATGGAGTAATGGCTTTAAACTCAAAGAGGGTAGATTTGGATTAGACATAGGGAAGAAATTCTTTACTATGAGGGTAGTGAGGCATTGGAATAGGTTGCCCAGAGAAGCTGTGGATGCACCATCCCTAGATATGTTAAAGGCCAGGCTGGGATGGGGCTTTGAGAAACCTGATCTAGTGGAAGGTGCCCCTGTTCATGTCAGGGTGGGTGGAATTAGATGATCTTTAAGGTCCCTTCCAACCCAACCCATTCTACAATTCCATGGTCAGGTCAATCTGTTTTGTCCACAGTTTTCTTTGCTGCATCAGCATGTTATCTGTTCAAGAAAATCACATATGTTGGATTATGTTAATACCCTCCACCTGAGAAGAATGTATGAAGGGTAATCAGTTATAAATCATAATCTGAAGTTACAGCCTTTGATACAAAGAAAGAACATATTAGTTCTGCTAAACTGTTTATATTTCTAGATATTCAATCTCATTTTGATGAATTGCTCTCTCCTCATTATTATGTGTTTATACTAACCATAATATCAAAGGGGAGAAAGAAAATCTCCCCATGCAGAAGAACTTCATAGAATCATTTTTCTTTCTGTTTAGCGAAACTAGCATGCTGCTCCCAGAAGGGACACAGAACTCCAGAGAAACCATGTGTACTACATGTTTATGTAAAACTGTTAAATAGTTCTGTTAAATGGGGTTTCTGATATGGAATTATACTGAAATGCAAGCAGCGCTCTTATTTCTGGAAAGTTACCTGAAGGGAGATTGATGCACAAGCTGCAGAAAAGTGCAATGCTGTCCTCAGTTATTGCAGAATGAAATGCCATGTAGAGCAACTTGCTGTCCTTTGCCTGATGTATTTGGATGTAATCTTGAAACTCATATGCAGAGTAAATGGCTGATTTTTATTTATTTTTTCTTAACCTGTACAAAATTGTACAACACCTGTAGTATCTTTGCACTTTTAACTACTTAGTATCAGGAAGGACTGTTAAACATTAAGACTGTGAATCAGGTTATGAAACAAAGAATTCCACAATGATAGTTTTTAAATATGTAATTAGTAGGATAATAGCTGTACCAAGATATCTCAAAAAGGATTCTGTCTATTCTCAACACCTTGCAAATATTATTGTACTCTGTATTGTGTTTATAATGAAAGTGACTTCAGAACAAGCATGAAGACATTATCAGTATAGAAAGTGCCAATCTTTCTTAAGAAACTTTGTATTGAAGAATTTCCAACCTAAGTGGCACAACAGACGAAAAGAAAAAGAACTGGGATGTCAGATGCGCTCACAAAGGTTTTAGAGATATAGTGAGGGGATGACGAGAACTTGAGGTGGATAACTACAGAGCAACTAGCTGAAGTGTGAGTCTGGAGCTTTAATATTCCCTCTGCTCTGCAGAAGATTTCTTACTGTGCACAGTGAATACCACTGAATAACAAGGAATAGCCACAAAAATAGCCCTAATGTCCTGAGGCATAAATATCACCCTTTTATTTTTTTTTCTTCTGTTTATTCAATACACAATCTGTCCATGTGGGTTTCCAGGTCTCTTTTATTTGCATTTTGGTGGATAAAGTGACTTCACATTCATATTAAAGGGGCATTTACAGGTGCTGAGAAAATTTGGTTGGATCTTTTTCAGCCTGCTTACTATGGCACTTTCTTTCGACGCATTAATGCCTTTTCACCTGTTTGTAGCTGCCACCATTTTGTGGTACTTTTGTTTGACAGCAAAGGCAAGCAGATTTGTCACTGGGAAATTAAGCAAGGCTCTAACACAAACACTCTTACCTTGATGAGTAATTACAGTCTCTGCTGGCAAAAGGACAGAAAAGCCCAAATCTACACATAATCCAGTGTTTTTCACAAGGCTGATAACAACTGGAATTGACATTACCAGAAAGTTAAAAAAAAATAGACCCTGCTCAAATTTTGCCTAATTAGTTGTTTTTTGAAGTTAACTGTATGCAGCCAAACAGCTGTAAGAAGACGTATGTCATATAACTAATGAAAATTAATGTTAGTTTTATATCTGGCAGGAGTTTTATGATCAGTGCAGCTTGCTGCAATACAGTTGTAAAGCATTACTATTATCTGAATGCTTATTACTTTTTCGATCTACTTACCTCACTCTGGACTCGTTCAAAAAATGAAGGCATTGATGAAAAGACTACATTTAACTTCAGAGCACTCATGATCAACCATTGATATATGTTTAATACTAGCCCTGTGAGAAACTGTGTTTCTGACTAGAGGCTGAAACTCAGCGACATAATTTTAAAAGTATATAAAGATACTACCTGTACTTACAAATAGTACATTGCAAATGATCCTTATTTATACAAATGTAACTGGACTGAATTCTTTTAATACTACCTAGCAGCTTCCACTGTCTGTTTTTAGTTTCTATGGAAACCATTACAAATCTTTTTCACAATATTTCAAATCTGAATTGCTACATGAACTACCTCTCCACATATGGGTATTCAAGCTCTTAATTAAAATAACTACACCATTAGCTCCACAAAAAAAAAAGGAGTTGGTGGGTGCTGTAAGACCATTTAATTTCCCTGGATCAGATGACTGAGATGGATGAGAAAATTTGAAACTTTGAAGAGCTATGGCATAATCTGCAGTCTATTCTAAGATAACCTAAAGATTGAGGATTGCAACAATTTCATAACGTCCATATGAAGACAATATTAGGGCAAAGGTAACCATTAGAAAAAGAGGAGGGAATGTTTATTCATCTCCTTTGCCCCGGGAGAAAGTCTTGCTTACTTGCCCTAGGGTTATTATTTTTGGTATAGGCTGATCTGCAATTTAATTGATTTTTCTTTTTCCTACTGATTCTACTTAAAATTTCCTACTGAGTTTGAACATGGCTGTCAAGCAGGCTGTTTTATAGACAGTTCCAACACTTCCAATTTTGAACTTTTTAATATGGTTTACATTTTTTTTTCCAATATGCACTGTGATAAAAAAAAAAAAGACTATGCTTTGTTAGCCAATTTGTATTCAGCTTATGCTGTTAAGCACGTAAAACATAAGTTCACTAGAATGAGTTCAAAAGCAAAGACTGTAACACCAATACTCAATCTCTCACCCCCACCCCTAATAAGGTACTTACCCTTCAGTATCCTACAGTCAAGTATAATTCTCAAGTACATGAAGAGAAAGCAAAAAAAAACAGAAGACTGACTGAATCCTGTCAGTACGCTTGGGTAGCTGATCCCCATGCCCTTTGCTAAAGCACGAATCATAACTTAAAGTCAGGGAATTACAATTCAGGAACAGAAATACCAAACTTCAGATAAAATGGAATCAAGGTGAAGAACAGAGAACAAAAAAAGAAAAAGCCATCTATAAAAGCTTAGCTTTAACAGTGTTGTATCAAAAAGAAATATGATCTTCTATCAGCTCTCTTACTGTTCTTTGGAAAATTGCCATTTTTTAATATTGGAAAGCATTTTTTTTCTTTTTTTCTTTTTTCTTTTTTCTTTTTTTTAACATATGATTCATTTGGAATACAGAGTTACAATACCTTACATAAATATACTGTTAGTTATGACCAGCTTATGCATAACAATGACCTGGGTTTCCTCTTAATATCAGTGGGCTATTAATTGCTAATAAACAAAATATTGTTCATACGCTCTTTTTTTTTTTTTTTTTTTTTAGAGAAACATTGAAAATATTGAGGAATACCTATATTACTTACATTGTGCTAAGAAATACCTTATTCTAGTTCTACACCTAATCCAAATATGAAAGAGCTTTCTTTTCTCAGGGGAAGGTGGAAGCAGTACATTGCTCTTGTGTCAGGTAGAAGGGGCTGGATTTTTATCCATCAGAAATTTATATAAATCAGAAATGATTGATGGATAAGACTTTCTGCCCCCAAAGTATAGTCTACCAAGGACATAAAAGTACCTCTAAGGATCACATGAGGCCACATCACAAAGAACTCAGACCTACCACTGTGTTACAATTTGTTTCACATTTTCTTTCCTTATGAACTATCAAAATTGCAACAATGACAAAATAAAATAAAGCATCTGAAGGTTAGAAATGAGAACATACAGGCCCGTAGACCTAGGATTTCCCTGTATTGAATGCATGCACTGGGAGTCATCTTTTGTTTGTCTTTTCCCACAACTAGTTCTTTATTCATTTGCACTGCACAAGGCTCATGAATGGTTCATATCTCACTGTTTTCAAATTTCATACCACTTCAGTATTAGTTGAGTAATGTTGGATATATCAGTCATCTGTAAAGTAATTTTTCAGAACATTTGAAACAATAGTATTTGAGATTTTCTTTAGAAATATGCAGCTTCCCTACTTAGGATCCACTATAATAGAAATGATTTGTGAAAATGTTGTTTGAGATGCTACTCAAGATTCTCCTGTTTTACAACCAGAGCTGGGCAGGCTCTGAGCAGTGAATCTAATATAGTGCATGAGCAGCACCTGTTGTGTTCACAATGACAATAACTTCCAAATACTTTTTAGATGAGCATGCATACTAAATTTACAGGCTAAGGAAGTCCTCTCCAATTAAAAATAGATTGTCCTTAATAGAATCTAAAAATGCAAACTACAGTAACTGTGCTATTTCCTTTGGCAAGATTTTTTTCTCTTTTGTAGCAAATTTACCTCAACTGTTTCTGCTTTATTGCCCTGATAAGATAGAAAATTCCATTTGCTGCTGTCTGTTGTTACATTTGCAATTTTCTACAATATCTGTATGTATGTGTAGTATTTTTTTCATTTGTTACTTTAGAGAACTTACTATAGATAACCAAAATATTTGTTCCATTTTTCACTTAAAAAACCCTATGTTGATGTTTTGATTAAGAAAAATAAATAATAATAAAAAAAAAAAAAAAGTGGCTAAAGTTATGCTCCTACATTATCTACGTTGTGAAAAGATTTGCTGGTTATAAAAAATTGTTCCCAATTTCATCTGGTGCCAATTACAGAGACATGGTGGGATAGCTCACATGGCTGGAATGTGGTCATGGATGGTTATGTCCTTCTCAGGAAAAACAGGCCAGCAAGGTGAGGTGGCAGAGTTGCTCTTTACGTGAAAGAGCAACTACAGTGTACTGAGTACTCTCCAGAGGCTGATGAGGAGTGAGTTGAGACTCTGTGGGTGAGAATTAAGGGACAGACTAGCATGGGGGATACTTTTTTGGGTATCTATTACAGGCCACCAGATCAGGATGAGGCAGTTCCAAGCTGAGTTCCAAGCTTGGAAGTTTGAGCTTCCAAGCTCAAAATCAGAGCATCCCAAGAGGTAGGAGGTCAGGAAAGGGAGCCAGGAGACCTGCATGGTTAAACAGGGAACTGCTGGACAAACTCAAGTGGAAAAGGAGAGTCTACAGATCATGGAAGGAGGGGCTGGCCACTTGGGAGGAATATAAGACTGTCGTCAGAGGATGCAGAGAGGCAACTAGGGAAGCTAAGGCCTCCTTAGAATTAAACCTTGCAAGAGGGATCAAGGACAACAGAAAAGGCTTCTTCAAATACACTGCAGACAAAACTAACACTAGAGGCAATGTAGGCCCACTGATGAATGAGGTGGGTGCCCTGGTGACAGAAGACACAGAGAAGGCAGAGTTACTGAATGCCTTCTTTATCTCTGTCTATAATGCTGGAGGCTGTCCCCATGAGCCCTGTGCACCAGAGGAAGTTGGGATAAAGGAGGAGTTTGCCTCAGTTGATGAGGACTGGGTTAAGGACTGATTAAGCAAGCTAGACATCCATAAGTCCTGATGGGATGCACCCGCGGACAGGTCCTGATGGGATGCACCCCTGGATGCTGATGGATCTGGTGGAAGTCATTGCTATGCCACTATCAATCGTCTTCAGTAACTCATGGGGAATGGGAGAGGTGTCTGAGGACTGGAGGAAAGGAAATGTCACTCCAGTCTTCAAAAAGGGCAAGAAGGAGGATCCGGGTGACTATAGACCTGTCAGCCTCATCACCCTGGAAAAGTGATGGAACAACTTATCCTTGGCGTTGTCTCTAGGCATATCAAGGATAATAGCATCATTAGGGGCATTCAGCATGGCTTCACCAAGGGCAAGTCATGTTTGACCAACCTGATAGCCTTTTATGAAGACATAACCAGGTGCATAGATGATGGTAAAGCTGTGAACGTGGTCTGGCTTGATTTCAGTAAAGCCTTTGACACCATCTCCCACAGCATCCTCATAGCTAAACTGAGGAAGTGTGGTCTGAGATAGTGAGGTGGACTGTGAACTGGCTGAAGGGAAGAAGCCAGAGAGCTGTGGTCAATGGAACTGAGTCTAGTTGGAGGCCTGTATCTAGTGGAGTCCCTCAAGGATTGATGCTGGGACCAGTATTATTCAATATATTCATCAGTGACTTAGATGAGGGAATGGAGTGCACTGTCAGCAAGTTTGCTGATGACACTAAACTGGGAGGAGTGGCTGACACACCAGAAGGCTGTGCATCCAGCGGAACCTAGACAGGCTGGAGAGTTGGGCAGGAAGAAATTTAATGAAATATAACAAGGGCAAGTGTAAAGTCCTGCATTGGGGCAAGAACAGCTCCAGGCACCACTATAAGTTGGGGACTGACCTGCTAGAGAACAGCATAGGAGAAAGGGACCTGGGGGTCCTGGTGGACAGCAGGGTGACCATGAGCCAGCACTGTGCCCTTGTGGACAAGAAGGCCAGTGGTATCTTGGGGATAATCAGAAGGGGTGTGGGGCAATGGGTGCAAGCTGGAACATTGGAGGTTCCACTTAAATATGAGAAACTTTTCCACAGTGAGGGTGACAGAACACTGGAACAGGCTGCCCAGGGGGGTTGTGGAGTCTCCTTCTCTTGGGACATTCAAAACCCGCCTGGACGCATTCCTGTGTGACCTGATCTAGGTGTTCCTGCTCCGGCAGGGGGATTGGACTAGATGATCTTTCAAGGTCCCTTCCAATCCCTAACATTCTGTGATTCTGTGATCTGTCTCCTCAAAAGCACAGCCTATTTCTTTTGAGATGTTTGGTTTTTATTCAACTTGAGAGCACTCCGTTGCATTCAGTATTAACTGGCTACGTCTCTTTCCAATGGACCGTTCCTTTAAACATCCAAGAATCTGTAGAGAAAAAAAGTAATACTGGTCACTAATTCACTGAAGCATTGTTATAGTTACTATGATCCCTTGTGGAGTTATGTTTGCTGTTTCTGTTTTCTTTTGTTCCTAAATCTCCACATAAATGCTTGTTAAAATCAAATTTGCTGGATGCTCTTTGGATGCTGAAAGAGATAATACAAAAATCTCTCTAAGAGGATGATATTGATAATAAACAGAAAGCTTAAAGGAGAAGGTGGAAAAAGTAAATAGATGTCCTATTTCATAAATAAATTTAAAAGGAGAGAGTTTTAGGAAAAAAAGTCATATACAGAGATAGGAAACTTCTCAAACATGCATGCACAAAACTAGTTAGGAGATGAGATGTTAAGGATAAATCCTCACTTCTTTTTTTTTATTATTTCTATTTTTTTCTGGTACTGGGACTTCCATTGTTTAAATATTCTTATTGTGGTCCTCTGAAGGAGCCAGTGTTGTTCTCTTTTGTTTTCATGTTTTATGTTTTTCCACTTGGTTTCTGAAGAAAGCAAGGCTAATATAACAGTATTGCCTGTTAGTTCTGTCTTCTGTTCCTTCATTATTTCTGCCAACAACTTTTAGAATTGTTCAGCTAATACCCAAAAAAAATCACAAAAGGGCAAATATATATATATATATATATATATATATATAAATCCTTAATGTTTTATGAAAACAAGAAAATAGCTCAAAGGAGATTCTATTAAGTTGCAGAGTGAGCCCAAATATTCCATAAATTCATAGAGGAATTTAACCATGAGAGTCTAATTTTTAGGGAAATGGGACTCACTAGTTTCACCACTTATGAAACTATTTGTTTTCTATCATCTTTTAGGCAATGACTACTTAAAAATACAAGATTTCTGGGAGAGAAGAAAAAAGAAAAAAAAAAAAAGAAACATAAGGAGAAAAGTCTGATATATGGATACTGTGTTTTAAATTCTTTTTTTTTTTTTTTTTTTTTTTTTAAATCACATCTTTAACAGATCTATGAATGCTGAAGTACCAACTAATTCCTGGTTTAATATGTTTATGACAAATGAAAAATGACCAGAAGAAAATGTGATCTACATACTCCATGTCAATAACTTCTTCTTCAGTACAGTGTAGCCAGCATTCAGAATGTTCAGAAACCCGTCACTACATCTATTTGCCACTGTATCTCAAAGAATACTGACAGTCAAACTCATAGCAACAGTCAATATACTAAGTCGAACCTTTTAAAGTGGGCATACTCTTTAAGGACATCTTTGTTTTCACATTCAGTTAAAGGTTGTTCTCTAAAGCAGCGTTTCAGGGTTTGAGCAACTGGAAAAAAAAATTTTTATTTAAATGGATTTTACAAAGCGTAAGGAACAAGAGTATTTTTTAGCCCTAGGCAGAATTTGTTAATATGTGTTTACCTTTTTAATCATGACGATGTTTCCATGATGTGTAGTATATTTGCATTACTCCTATTTGTTAGGTAAAGAGGTGCATGGCCCTTTATTATTTATATTTTTTCTGACCTGTGAAAATATTTCTTATTAGACTTCAGCTTCACCTAGCCAGATCCATCTTTGTAAGTTCTTGTGTAGCACAAAATTGATGCTGCAGTAAATATACTAAAACTACCAACAACAATTTTCAGTATGTAGCTTTAGTTTAAGTACATAGCCATTGCTTGTAGCTAAAAATATACAGATACCATACTATACTTTCTTATAAATAGCTGATGAAAGTTAATATACTAAAGAAAACTACTGTTTTAGAAGTAGATATCATTTTTTGTATTCATTTACTGACAGCTTAATACTTCTATGTCAAATTAAATACTAGTATGGGGAAGTATTATCTGAGCCATGTATATGGAAAACATACAGTTCAGAAATGTGTATATAATTCACATTATTCTTCTATTAATGAAAAAGGCAAAAATTTTTCTAAGGAAATTTTATTTGCATAAAGGAACTTCATTTTTTTTTCACTTGTTTAATTGATAATTTTCTTTGGACCTGTATCTTTTTGATACCTGCCAGATTGCCAGTAAATTGTTCTGCAGATTTATATAATTGATGCTACAGAAATCAAACTGAATCCTTATGACAATGGACAAATACAGTTGAAGTTATTGGGAAAAAAAAAAAAAAAGAGTTAATATGCTATCAAAGGTAAACTTATACTGCCTTACAAATAACAGAAAAAAAAAAGAATGAGTGAGAACCCGAGCAATTAAGAAAAAAAAAAAAAAATCTCTTCTTGTGTCTCAACCAGTCATAAAAAATAAGATACTTGAAAAAAAACTACAGACTTAAGGACAATTTCAC
Source organism: Cygnus olor (assembly GCF_009769625.2). Classification (NCBI taxonomy): domain Eukaryota; kingdom Metazoa; phylum Chordata; class Aves; order Anseriformes; family Anatidae; genus Cygnus; species Cygnus olor. The sequence goes on along the minus strand of NC_049176.1, from coordinate 13,700,828 downwards.
TTATAAAAAATAAGGTAACTTAGTCTTTATAAAGGAGAAGCTTTTATCAGCTGCTATATCCTGCATGTCAGTAAGTTGATACAAATTGGTATGTTTAATTTGTTGTTATTGTCAGCCACTTCCTTATTTCCAAAGCATCTTATATTATTTTATAATATTATTTTATTATATTATGGTTAATATCATAAATATGTTTTTTAATTTTGACTACACCATGATTCAGTAACAATTGATTCTTTAAAATGTCTGATTAGTAGAAAGTATTCAAAGGAAGAATACCTACTATGGCTAATAGATATAAACCATAAATCAAGGGAGTAGGAGTAAACCATGACAAAAAATTGCTTGAGATTAGTGGGTATCTTCCAGCTGATGCCAGCAGCGCATTAAATGAATATCTTTTGTGAGTGACATTTCACGACACATGGCAGCAATTCCATTTGTGTTTCAGCAGAATTTATATGGTTGTAAACTTCTTTTCCTGCAATTAGTGAGTAGTCAAATACACTGCTTATTCACAGTTGCCAGTATACTACCACTACTTATTGCTGTTCAGGGTATTCCGGTGCTTGTGCATAGGTCCTATCATGGATGCCCTAAATGTCGATATGATACCACCAGTATTTCAGGCACTCTGTGCCATCTCTTTAGGCTCAAGCATGAAACTGAAAGACAATGCATTTGATCTTTATAAGTACACAGTCACTTTCTTCACAATATATTCAATGGCTTTGCAGCTAAACCCTTCACCATGAAGTAAAGTAACTACCATGATGCTGGGACTCAGAGCAGCAGTTCCCAACAGCCAGCTGCCCCTAGGCCCAGGCATGCCCCCTACATCTCCTCAGTCTACCTGGGCCACACAAGTTAAGAAAATATTATTTTCTTATGCTCCCATGCAGAGCCAAATATTTACATCTCTTCTGGCATTTGTATAATGACATCGACGTCTTCTGAACACCCTTACAGAGTTTTATACTCCTCATCCTCTTTGAAGGTGAATGAAACTAAGACTGAGTTTCTATGCGGAATATTTCTTTTTGTTAGGACATGGGAGCTGTTAGGATTCCAATGATTTTTTAGATATTCAAAAGTGCTATAGTACAATAATCTATTTTTATGAGAGTTTGGAAGATGAATATAAAAATAACATAATCCCCAGCTGTTCTGTTATGTGCAAAGCTATCCCATTAATCATACTCAGTTTTACTTCACAGCTTAACAGTATGCAAAGTGTTACTGCCATTCAGGTGCCTTAATACTAGCAGTTGCACACCTTAACTGCATTTTGAAAGCTATCTTCTCAAGAAATTAAGCATTCAATCTTTTCCTTTCTCCAGTGGAAATGTTAATTCGGCACCTTCTGATGTCAACAACATATTCAGAACAGCCTAGAAATCCAGGCATGCAAATGAAACCTCACTAGTAGACCAGCTTCCACACTCAAACACAAAGCATTAACCACATTAAAAATAAGTTCAACTATTCTGTTTGTTTGCAGATTATCTGAAATGATTCAGCATTTTTAATTTTCCATCAGGACACTAAGCACAAATAACAGTAAGTGGTTAACCTACATCATTACAGAGAAAAGTGATTAGATTATTTGAGCTTCAAAAGAATGAATCCATACCAGATTAGACTTATGTTGCCAATAAATATATACAAATGTCAGTAATGTCTATGGGAGCTTACAGACATAAGACTGCAGAGGAATAGTTCACTTTTCTGGTGCTGGTAACAATGACAATGGATTTGAATTATGATCAAGCAACTGAGTTTAGCTCTAAAAGAAATATACAAAAATCTCATGAAGAAAGGACATTACTGTAACTAATTACACTTTTCATCTGCTTGTTGGATACTCCAGTTTTCTACTTGTGAAGGCAATGCCTCAGATCACAATCAGGAAAATGTAAAATAATGCTGATATAAGCCTTTTTTTCTAAAGCATGCAAAGTGCCATGACTCAGAGGGATTGATCTGTAATACACCCTCTTAAAACAAAAGTCCTAGGAATGTTAAATTAGTATCTGGAATTCAAGATAGTCTTATAAAATTGCTGGGGGTAGATTTAAGAAACCAGTTTTTTTTTTAAGATACCAGGTTTTATGCATTTTAACTTGTGTGCACAAGAAATTTCAACTTGGTAATTATGACAGAAAGTTACAGAATTTCAGTAAAGAGAGAGCCCTAGAAATATTCTCCTTAATTTTATTTATTAAATTTCTGTATCTGTATTTGTGTGAATACGATTTTGCGTGTGCAGAGTTGTATTTTTTATACCAATGAATAGGGATTACAATGTGCAAACATTGCAATTTATGTTAACCATTAAGGATAGACATTTAAACAGAACAACATCAAAATTATGAGAATTTCACACACAGAGAAAGTTTCATTTCACTTCTGCACCCACTCCAAGGGTGGAAAGAATATAATGAATGCTCTTGCATGTTCAGAGATGAAATAGATTTTTAAAAAAATGTTTATAAAATATATTTACAAAATTTGGTGAGATGTATGATCACATAGACTGTGAGACCTGCAATGTCATTGATTTCAGAACTGCATGGCTCTATTCATCTGGATTTGTCTATAGAGTTCTACAATCAACGACTGTTGGCTATTCAGGGAAAAAAAAAAAAAAAAAACAGGCTCTGGAATCATTATTTGCCAAGATTAACAGGTGCCTCCTGTAGGAAACTCCTTTATAATGCTTCACTCCTCTCTATCTCTCTATCAGGACACTAATCTCTATTCAGTACAGAGAAATTTTGCCTTTCATAAACAGAGGGTCTATTTTTATCTTTGAAGTTAATCCAACCCCAACTTGCAACAACACTTAGAAGTACAGATGGAGATAGCCTGTATAAACTTCCTTTTAAATATTCATGGATGGAAACATGTTCCTCCACTTCTAACATTTATAGTTGAAGATTCTGGCTTTTATGAACTTTTGCTTATGCCATAATCCACAAGTAAAATGTTTCCTCTCCAATTCTGTTGACATTATACCCTAATGTGGATATACATAGATAAGCAGCCTGCATATGCAGCAGATGATTAGCTGAAGAAATAAAAATAAAAATAAAATGAAATAAAATAATAAAATAAAATAAAATGAAATGAAATGAAATGAAATAAATAAAATAAAATAAAATAAAATAAAATAAAATAAAATAAAACAAAATAAAATAATAAAATAAAATAAAATAAAAAATTGAAATGAAATGAAATGAAATGAAATAAATCACTTAATGTTGAACAACCTCATACCAGTAGCAAGATTCATCAACTGTGGACTCAACTCAGCAAGAAAGAAAATGCTACTCAACTGTTTTGCAATGTATTGAGGGCTAAATTGATGAAACTGAAAGTCTGCCTGCTGTCTTGGGATTTGCCGCATTGGTCTCTACTCAGGGCTAATTTAACTGAAGTTTTGTAGAGAAACATTACGGACAACACAGTCATCAGCTTAGCTATCCATTTCACAGTACCTTGCTCACCCCTTGGATATATTTGCCAGCTCTCTCCTTTATATTTATACTGTATCTTAGCCATCACTCCAGGAATTATCTAAACCAGTAGTGCTTTCTGAAGATAATACACTGATGAAGCAATCTACACAGATGGTAAGCTTTCAACTTACATTAAAAAATCATCAGTTATTGTCCCCATTTTTTTCCAAAATTAAGGCAAGTTTATCCAAAAATGTATGAACTAATATACATGCTGTTTCAAGGGCACAACGCCTGTGGTTTCTCCTAAGGTCAGTTAAAGAATCTTTTAGGATTTCTATTTAATTATCAAAAAGAAGTTTCCTAACATTGGGAAAATTAAAAACAAACAAAAAAATGGACAAGTCTAAGATAATGACCCTGATTCTGGAACCTATTAGAAATATCCCAGTTTTACATAAAGTAGGAGGGTTTTAGGATCTATAGTGAACAAGGTCTAAACAACATTAACATAGCACTGCATGCCAGTTGAGAGAATTGATTGTTCTGCGCTGGTGAGGCTTCACCTCAAGTAGTTTTTGGTGCCATGATATAAAAAAGACATAAAACTATTAGAGAGTGTCCAAAGGAGGACAACGAAGATGGTGAAGGGCCTAGAGGGCAAGCCATATGAGGAGTGGCTGAGGTCCCTTGGTTTGTTCAGCCCAGAGCAGAGCAGGCCGAGGGGAGGCCTCATGGTGGCCTGCAGCTCCCACACGAGGGGAGCAGAGGGGCAGGTGCTGAGCTCTGCTCTCTAGGGACAGCAACAGGACCGGAGGGAACGGCATGGAGCCGGGACAGGGGAGGGTCAGGCTGGGTATTAGGGAAAGGTTCTGCACCGAGAGGGTGGTCGGGCACTGGAACAGGCTCCCCAGTTCCAGTGGTCATGGCACTGAGCCTGCTTGAGTTCAAGAAGTTTTTGGACAGCATTCTCAGACATATTGTCTAATTTTTGGGTTTGCCCTCTGTGGAGGCAGGAGTTAGATTCGAAAGGAGGACCCAGGAAACTACCGGAAAGCCTCACCTCTGTGCCTGGCAAGATCACGGAAAAGATCCTCCTGTAAGCAGTGTCAAGGCACATGCAAGACAAAGAGGTGATCTGAGACAGCCAGCATGGCTTCACCAAGGGTAAATCCTGCCTGACCAATCTGGTGGATTTCTACGATGGAGTGACTGAATCAGTTGACAAAGGAAGACCGACCAAATGTCATCTACTTGGACTTCTGCAAGGCATTTGACAAGGAGGGAGATTGATTTGATGGGTGGACCATTCAGCGGATAAGGAGTTGGCTTGAAGATCACACCTAGAGAGTGGTGGTTAATGGCTCTATGTCCAAGTGGAGGCTGGTGACGAGTGGTGTACCTCAGGAGTCTGTCTTGGGACCGGTACTGTTTCATATCTTTATCAATGACATAGTGGGATCGAGTGCACCCTCAGCAAGTTTGCAGATGACACCAAGCTGAGTGGTGTGTTGATACAACAGAAGGAAGTAATGCCATCAAAAGGGACCTGGACAAGCTGGAGAAGTGGGCCCACATGAACCTAATGAGGTTCAACAAGTCCAAGTGCCAGGTTCTTCACCTGGGCCAGGGAAGTCCCACACATGAATACAGACTGGGTGAAGAACTCATTGAGAGCAGCCCTGCAGAAAAGGACTTGGGGGTTCTGGTGGGTGAAAAGCTTGACATGAGCCAGCAGTGCACGCTTGCAGCCCAGAAGACCAACTGTGTCCTGGGCTGCATGAAAAGAGGAGTGGCCAGCAGGTGGAGGGAGGTGACTGTCCCCTTCTACTCTACCCTTGTGAGGCCCCACCTGGAGTACTGCGTTCAGGTCTGGAGCCCCCAGCACAAGAAGGATGTGGATCTGTTAGAACGAGTCCAGAGGAGGGCACAAAGATGATCAAGGGGCTCTGTGAAGGGAGGCTGAGAGAGCTAGGGATGTTCAGCCTAAAGAAGAGAAGGCTCCAGGGAGACCTCATTGTGATCTTTCAGTACTTAAAGGGGACTTACAAAAGAAAATGGAGAGTGACTCTTTGCTTAATCATATAATGACAGGACGAGGGGGAATGGCTTTAAATTGAAAGAGGGGAGATTTAGCTTCAAAGTTAGGAGGAAATTTTTCACTCAGAGGGTGGTGAGGCACTGGAACAGGTTGCCCAGAGAGGTTGTGGATGCCCCATCCCTGGAGGTGTTCAAGGCCAGGTTAGATGAGTCCCTGAGCAACCTGATCTTGTGAGTGGCATCTCTGCATATGGCAGCGGTTGTAACTAGATGATCTTTGAGGTCTCTTCCAACTGAGCCATTCTATGACTCTATATCCCTTGTGGGTCTCTATCAACTTGGGATATTCTATGATTCTATGTTTTGATGATGATTAATGGTGAGAGAAATTTTTAATTGCTGATTTTTAAAAGACTATGCATTTTGAAAAGTTGATTTATTTCAAAATTTCTTACTGAATACAACGATATATACATGAATTTTAATTGAGGCAACAGATTTGTAGCACTTTTAAGAGATGAGGAGAGAGTGCACAGTGAAATACACACTGCAGTCATTCTTGTCACATAGAAGGAGCTATTTCTCTTAAGAATTTGAATGATCAAGAAGCCAGAAAATAAATTAAAAAAAAAAGGAAGAAAAAAATATTTATTCTTTTTTTTTTATTTTTTGCTAAGACATAGGCAATCAATATTATGATAGATATGAAAACACGTTAACAATGGGAAAGATGTTTGCACTATCTGTAGAGGTTCTGGGTAGAATTCAGGTATAGAAGGATTTTAGTTCAATTTGATTTTATTTGGGGTAATTTTTTATTTTAATATCTTGACAACTGAGAGATGTCAGTCATTAAAGATAAAATAAAACTACATTAGAAAATTAGCAAGTGTCACCTTCTGTCTGGAGTGTCAATGAGTGCAAGGTGCTGCACCTGAGTCAGGGCAGATCCAGACATGACGACAGACTGGGAGAAGAACTCATCGAGAGCAGCCCTGCAGAGAAGGACTTCGGGGTTTTGGTGGACAAAAAGCCAGCAGTGCACGCTTGCAGCCCAGAAGGCCAAATGCATCCTTGGGTGCATCAACACAGGAGTGGGCAGCAGGGGAGGGAGGTGATTGTCCCCCTCTACTCTGCCCTTCTGAGGCCCCGCTTAAGAGTCCTGCATCCAGGTCTGCGGCCCCCAGCACAATAAGGACATGGGTTTGTTACATGGCAGGGACATTGGAACTAGATGATCTTTAAGGTCCCTTCCAACTCAAGACGTTCTATGATTCTACAATTATTATTACTTCTGTTCCTTGCAATGCATGAATCCTTTATCTTTATCATCTGTGGTTCCATATGTAGGTTTCCAGAAAACTGATATGATGATTGGTGTAATTTCCTGAAAAATTAATTGCAATTGACGTCTTCTGCAGCTGCTCTGTATTATCTGCTAATTGAGGGATTTCTTTAATGATCTGTGGTAATCAATTTTCAACAATGCTACTCTTTATATCTCTTTAATATGCCTTAGGATCTGATAAGCACGCAGTAAATGTGTAAGCAGTTTATATGTTACGAATCAGCCATGTATATAAAATAGATCACATGGGACCCCAGGATGTGTTTTCTATGTTATTTTGTCTAATGAATTCTGAGACCTGCCTGTGAAAAAATAACTTCCTGACATCTTCTTCAGTGAGGTGTGGGTTGAAGCAAAGGAGGACACATGTCTTAGACATTTGACTTTCTCTTTTCGTTGGTTGGCATTTGGTGTAGAATATGGGCAATACTAAACTTTAAAATACTGGTCAAGATGTGAATGTGGAGAAAGGAATTTGATAGAAATGAAATCTTGTTTTCAATTCAGATGTTGTCTGAAATGTTCAGGTCTTAAAGACCCTGATTTCCTTCACTAATAGATGGAACAACATTTCATTTGCATTCTCTCCATCCAAAGCTTTTCTATTCCCTGCCTAAAATAAAACTTCAAAAATTATATTTTAAAAGAATACTACTGGTAACACAGTGCCTTGTATTCACTCTCTGTGATATTTTCATGGCACTTTTCCAAAAGAATATAAATACCGGAAATATCTGGAAAAAATATCCATAGATGTAAGGCATTTTGTACAAGTGCACATTTTGTACACTTCTTTAAAAAAAAAAAAAAAAGTAAACAGGAATTCTCAATAATTAAGATTTATTTTTTTCCCCCCAGAACCAAACAAAATATATTGGTTCTGAGAATGCAGTTGTCATGCTTAAGACATTTACCTGGGATCCAAGTTTGCATGTCAATAAGATTATAAATTTTTTCCAGACTATAAATATGCATGGCAGTTAATGATTGCATCGTAAATTAATGTGTCTAATGGGCAATCTCTGTCACTGTTACTGTGTTTTCTATTCCCTTGTTTGCTAAGTTTTCTGGGAAGTGAATGATCCTATTCCAGGTACAAGCAACTTCGTAAACCTAAGTAAGGATGTCTGGAGACACTTCTGTATCATAGTGAAATGTGTATATATATATTTCTAATTATAATAATCCCCAGAGCAAGAGATGATAATCTGTTGCTTATGACATGCTATGAATAGCTTCTGAGATTTAAAACAAATCCAAGTTATATATAGTTATCTTGGAAGCAATTGAAAACTCTGTGGTTAGTTTGCTGTTTTGCTGGGGTCTCCAAGCGCAGCCCTTGAGCTACAGTAAGTTTATATGAAATCTTTCAGGAATTTAAATGTTCTGCTGACACAAAATATGAGGTGAATACCTCAATGATAAAGCGATTTCCTAGGTGACATCTGTCCACACAACACACATCATCGCCAAAACTGGTGCTCTAACTGATGCGCTCAGCTAAGAGCCCAAGGAATAAAATACTATGGAAACTTTATTTATTTAGGACTTGCTTTCAAATCCTCTAGCAATGATGCTTCCCGGCGAGAGTTCAGATATGTTGGCAAGGCTGTGCAAGCCTGGACCTGCTACCAATTCTGTCTCTCTGGGAATGGTTCATAGGGCTGGATGCTTCTGAGCTGTCTGCCTGACACCTCTCTGGAGTGCTAGGTTCATTCAGAAACTTTGGAGAGAAGGAATGAAGAAAGACGAAAGGAGGGAGCAAAGAAAGTTTCCAGCTCATGTCACAGTATTGCTGTCTGTGGGGCTTTGAGTGTGCTACATGGTAAATTCTTTGTGGTAAATGAACTGTACGTTGTCTCTAACAGTCTGTGTTGAGCTACATGAATGAGGTGCCCATATGGAATTTATAATCTGAAGTTTTTACACTGTCCTTTGGTTTGTGTTTCCAAAAATTGACCACTGTCATATATATATACACACATGTATTCTTCCTATTGTCTCTGTCCATAAATTTCTCTACCCTTAACAATATATATGTCATGCACAAACTCAATTCTTATCTCGCAATTCAACTTCATAAATATTAGATGTCTACCTACCCTCTATCACTACTTCAGAATACACTTGATTCTTTTCCTTCTTTTATTTTGCTCTCATCAAGGGCACTTAAATGAAATATGGAGATCATATCACACCATAAATTAAAGTGGTATTTTTTTGCTTTATATATATACATAGATAACATATATATACATACATATCCATATATACATAGTCTACCTTACAGAGTAAATAAGAAAGACCAACTAACTTTAAATGATCTGGAAGCTGGAACATTAGAGTTGTTTCTTGCTTAGTGTTGCATATTAAAAAAAAAAAAAAAAAAAAAAAAAAGAGAGATAGTAGGAAACAGATGTATCAAACTTTGAATAATTCTTTTCATAATTGTACTGGCCAGATAGAAAACTTGTTCCCAGAACTATGTTGTTTGGAAGAACTAAAGACAGAATGGGACTGGTGCATTCTGCATGTTGGAAGGAAGAAAAAAAAAATAGCATACATGGAAAAAGGTAGACATGGGACAATGTGAACAATTCAGAGGCACGCTTAAAGTATTTTTCAAAGCATTTTTCAAAACCAAAACCAAAGTGCAATATCTGCAAGACTGAGACCATCTAATCTTCAAATTTATCCACAGACAAAGCTCCAATATGTCTTTAGCTAAGATGACCTGAGGCACAACCCTGAAGGCTATAATCTACCATTTTATATCTCCTTGAAGAGCTAATATCTGATTGACCTAAGAGAGTAAATTGTTTATGACTTAACACAGGTGAGCAGTACTAGACACTTTTATATGTCTGTGCCTATGTCAATGCATTTATATCCCAATTCCTTGATTTATAGAATCATAGAATCACAAGGTTGAAAAGGACCTACAAGATCACCTAGTCCAACTGTCTTCCTATCACCAATACCACCCACTAAGCTACTAAATCATATCTTGTAGCACCTTGTCCAAGCGCTTCTTGAACACCGCGAGGGATAGTGACTCCACCACCTCCCTGGGCAGGCCATTCCAGTGCCTGACCACTCTTTGAGAGAAAAAGGTTTTCCTGATATCCAATCTAAATCTTTCCAGATGCAACTTGTGGCCATTTCCTCGACTCCTATCATTAGTTATCTGAGAGAAGAGGCCAACCCCCTCCTCATCACAACTTCCCTTCAGGAAGCGGTAGAGTGCAATGAGGTCTCCCCTGAGCCTCCTCTTCTCCAAACTAAATAATCCCAGCTCCCTCAGCCACTCCTCCTAACACTTGTGCTCCAGACCCTTCACCGGTTTTGTTGCCCTTCACTGAACACACTCCAGGGCCTCGATGTCCTTCTTGTAGTGAGGGGGTCAAAACTTTACACAGTACTCAAGGTGCAGCCTCACCAGAGTACAGGGGGATGATCACCTCCCTGGTCCTGATGGCTACACTATTTCTAATACAGGCCAGGATGCCATTGGCCTTCTTGGCCACCTGGGCACACTGCTGGCTCATGTTCAGAAAAGCATTGATCAACACTCCCAGGTCCCTTTCCTCTTCACAGTCTTCTAGCTACTCTGCCCCAAGCCTATAGCATTACATGGGGTTGTTGTGGCCAAAGTGCAGGACCCGGCACCTGGCCTTATTAAACCTCATCCCATTCACCTCAGCCCAGCAGTCCAGCCTATCCAGATCCCTCTGAAGGGCCAACCTACCCTCAGGCAGATCGACACTACCTCCCAACTTGGTGTCTTCTGCAAACTTGCTGAGGGTACACTCAATCCCCTCATCCAGGTCATCAGTAAAGGTATTAAACAAGATAGGCCCCAGTACCGACCCCTGGGGGACACCACTTGTAACGGGATGCCAGCTGGACTTAACTCCGTTAACCAATACTCCAGCCACTTCTTTACCCAGAGAAGAGTGTACCTGTCCAGGCCACGGGCAGACAGTTTCCCCAGGAGAATACCATGGGAGACTGTGTCAGAGGCTTTGCTGAAGTCTAAGTAGACTACATCAACAGCCCTTCCCTCATCTACCAGTTTGGTCACACGATCATAGAAGGAGATGAGGTTGGACAAGCACCACCTGCCTTTCGTGAACCCATGCTGGCTGGGCCTGAACCCCTGGATGCCACACAAGTGCCGTGTGATCTCAACCAAGATGATTTGCTCCATAACCTTCCCTGGAACCAAGGTCAGGCTGACAGGCCTGTAGTTCCCTGGGTCCTCCTTACAGCCCTTCTTGTAGATGGGAGTCACATCAGCAAGCCTCCAATCTTCTGGGACCTCTCCAGATAACCAGGAGTGCTGATAGATGGTGGAAAGCAGCTTGGCAATTACTTCCACCAGCTCCCTCAGCACCCTAGAGTGGAGCTTGTCTGGTCCCATGGACTTGTGACATTCCAGATGGAGGAGCGGGTCTCTAACTTTCTCTTCCTGGATCACGGGGGGATTCTTCACCTGAATCACAGGGGACACCCAGGTCAGGGAGTGAAGTACCCTGAGGATAGCTGATCTGACTACTGAAGATAGATGTAAAGACAGCATTGAGAACCTCAGCCTTATTCTTATCCTCAGTGATCTCATTTTCTGCTGCATCAAGTAAAAGATGGAAATTTTCCTTGGTTCTTCTCTTGCTGTTAATATATTTATGAAAGGATTTCTTGTTCTCTTTTACTGCAGTGGCGAAGAGTTCAAGATGGGCTTTTGCCTTTCTAACTTCCTCTCTGCATATCTCAGCAACTTCTTTGTAGTCACCCCAAGTAGCCTGTCCTTTCTTCCAGCGGATGTAGGCTCTCTCTTTCTCCCGGAATCTCAATAAAAGTTCCCAGTTCATCCATACCAGTCTTCTTGCCCTCCAGCTTGCCTTACAGGACACAGGAACGGCCTGCTCCTGTGTCTTTAAGATTTCCTTCTTGAGGAGCGTCCAGGCTTCCTGGACCCCTTTGCCCTTCAGGAGTGACTCCCAAGGGACCCCTGCAACAAGTGACCTGAATAGGTCAAAGTCCACCCTCCGGAAGTTCAAGACAGCAGTTTTGCTAGTTACCCTTCTGACATCACCAAGAACAGGAAACTCTACAATTTCATGGTCACTCTGCCCAAGACATACCCCAACTTTCACATCTCTCACCAGTCCTTCTCTGTTAGTGAAGAGCAGGTCTAGTGGGGCACCTCCCCTGGTAGGCTCTTGAACCAGCTGTGTCAGGAAGCACACTTCTATACACTCTAAAAACCTCCTGGACTGCTTCCTCTGTGCAGTGTTATACTTCCAGCATATATCAGGGAGGATGAAGTCCCCCACGAGAAGGAGTGCTGGTGATGGTGTAACTTTTGCAAGTTGCTCATAGAATGCCTCGTCCATCTCTTCATCCTGATGAGGCGGTCTATAACAGACCCTGACAAAGATGTCACCCCTACAGGACTTCCCCCTGATCCTTATCCATAGACACTCAACTTTATCATTCCCAACCGCAAGCTCTTCAACATCAAAATACTCTTTAATATAAAGAGCAACCCTTCCTATCTTGTCTATCCCTTCTGAAAAGCCTGTAGCCATCCACCACAGTACTCCAGTTGTAGGAGTGATCCCACCATGTTTCAGTTATTGCAACTAGGTCGTAGTTAGCCTATCTCACAATCGCTTCTAGCTCCTCCTGTTTGTTGCCCATGCTGCGTGCATTGGTGTAGATGCACTTCAGATGAGATATCTGCCTCACCCCCATCTTCAGCATTGTTCCCCTAGGCACTTTTCTGGTGAGCCATTTTACCCCCTTCACCCGTCATAGCTAGTTTAAAGCTCTCTCCATGAGTCCTGCTAGCTCCTGTGCTAGGATTTGTTTCCCCCTTTCAGACAGGTGAGTTCCATCCATCGACATAAGGCCAGGGGTCAAGTAAACTGCCACATGGTCAAAGAACCCAAAGTTCCTGTCTCGATACCAGCCTCTCAGTTAATTATTCATTACCTGTGTTTTCCTAGCCCTCTCTGTGTCCTCCACCTCCCCAGAAGGAATAGAACAAAACATGACTTGCACTCCTCCTCCTTGAACTATTCGCCCTAAACCCCTGAAATCTCTTTTCATAGTTTGCAGCCTTCTCTGAGTGATTTCATCACTGCCCGCTTGAACTATGAATAATGGGTAGTAATCAGTGGGGTGAACCAGCTCCAGGAGTTTTCTAGTTATGTCCCCGCCCCAGGACCCAGGTAGACAGCACACTTCCTTACAGCTTGGGTCTGGTCTGCAAATGGGGCCCTCTGTTCCTCTGAGAAGGGAGTCGCCTACCACAACCGCCCTTCTTTCTTTCCTGGCTGAAGCAGTCTGAATGCGTGGAGTCAACTGCCTCGTCCTTGGTAACCTCTTTGGGGAACGTTCCCGTGCCTCCCCACTTACCTCCCCTTTGATGTCCAATGCTACAAATCTATTGCTTAGGGGGACCTGAGGGCGTGAGGGAAGCAGATTGGGGGGGGGGGGGGGGGGGGGGGGGGTGTCGCTCGCAATGCCGAGCAGGAACCCTCTCCCAACCCTCCCCATCCCTCAGGTCCCCCTCCTCTGCCCAACCAGGGCAGGGCAGGGTAGGGCATCCACTGCCAATTGTGGGATATCTCCCTGGCACCTTTCCCTCTGGCATACCAGAGAGCTACTCCACCAGCTGATCTCCTGCTCACAGTCCCTGATGGCCCTCAGTCTCTCAGCCTGCTCTTTCAGCTCTGCCACCATGCTGACCAGATCTTCCACCTGCTCGCACCTCACACAGGTGGTCTCCCCGCTGCCCTCCCCCGGCAACGGCAGGCTCAGGCACTCCCTGCAGCCAGAGGCCTGAACAGCCACGTCTCTGTGGAGGCCCTCCGTCTGGGTCGCCACAGTCTTTTTGGAGTGAGCTCTCTGCCTAGTGGACACCACGGTAGGTGTGGGATCTCGCAGACTGCCAAGATTTAGTGCAGAGGCCCCGCGCCCTTCCACACCAGCAGCACGCCGCTGCAGCCCCCTCCCTCTTCGTGATGGGCAGCACGCGGCACGGCCCTCCCGGGGGCTGTGTCTAGGCAGAGGGCCAGGGCGCAACCGCCGTTGCCGTGGCGGTCATCCTCTAGCGAGAGCCAGCGGGTGCGGCCTGACCAAGCCACTGTCTTGGGACGCCCCTGACGAAGCAAGGGCCCGAGGTGCGCCCTGTAAACAAATCCCCCGATTTGTTTATTTGTGAATATTTTATGATTCAGAGACTGGAAAAGCTTGTTTTCAGAGCACTGACAGGCATGACCTGCCAAGCAGAGGCCTCTTTGCCAAAATGAGGCATTGGAGCAATGAAAAGTTTTGCCTGAAATATGCTTATGTGTGGAAATAACCCGCATACACACCTCCTGTCACCAAGTCCAATCTTCATATTCCCTTTCATTCTGCAGTCATATCAAAGCTTTTGTGTGCTTTGCATTAATACTATCTTCCCACAGAGGAGACAGATTTTTGCTTCAAATATCACAGATCAGAAAACCATTTATATATACCAATTCATACCAGCCATAGCTGAGATTGGGTCCCCACTGTGACATGTGCCGTACAAACATATAGTGAGAGACCGTCTGTGTATCAGTCTGAAGAAAGACAACAGACAAAAGAGAGCAAGGAAAATATGATATTGGCAGCGTATTGTCAGCCCTGTTGTCTAAGAGGAGCACAGGCAGAGGGACTTTGGTTACTCCACAGAGGAAACCTGATGCTGGAGACTGAATATCAAGGATTATTCTTTATTATTTTTCTCACATCTTACATAATAGACCACAGATGATAAAAGACCTGCTCATTTGCTACATTTTTTACTCTTCTGGATTACATAAAGCAATGCTCAAATGTTCTCTTATTCTACAGGTGAAATCTGGAGAATACTAGAACTATCTGGACTTGTGAACAGCCTGACGCCCAGGATGATCTGAAATCCAGTATCTCATGCTTATGTGCATGCCTGACCTCCAGCTGAATTTGTGGTTTACATTAGCGTGCTTGTTGAACTTCGGGAGCACTATTTAGAATGCATCCTAGCCATCATGTCAAATGTCATGACTGCAGAGATAGACAAGCATCAGCCCAAGAGCAAACAGAAGCTGCCAAGCCAAGAAAAGTGCGCCAAGATCTATCTATATGTCAAATAATTATTTTAAAGTACAGGCTCGCATGCCTGGTGAGTCAGTGCCAGTGTTGGCTCTAATGTTATTTCTACAAGCGATTTGTGTGGAATGGTGATTAAGATATCTTTAAATTTGGCATGAGTGAAGGTCCATTACGGCATTTAGGTCACAGTCAAAACCAAAAGGCCAAGAGCAAGCTCCTCAATATCCTGGATATACACCGGAGAGCAAACATGCTGAAAACCGTATCTTTATAATAGAAATTCTGTAGCAGCTTTTTCTTAATATGCCCTTTTCTTCTTTCATACACCATGTCTATAAAATAAAATTTAATTCAAAGTTGATTTCATTTTATTATGTTAAAATTTTCAGTCTCCAGTGCTGACAGCATCAATCACGGTATAAAATTTGCCCGGAGGAGAAATATAAGTTTGGGCATTTAGGCTAGAAACAAGGGACTTGGGCATTTGGAAACAACAGAGGCAATTCACAGTGGAATGACTGTTAGCAGATCTGAAAAAAAAATGGTAGATACAGTTTCATAATGGAGAAGGGAAATTGCATCCCAATATTTCACTTCTCAGAACTGCGCTGTACAGAGGAAAGTTGTCTTTGAAAGGAATTTGGGATTTCTATTCCTCTTACCCTGTTATTCTTAGAAGAGAACTTACAAGAAAGAGTTTCACAGTAAAGTACTCATCAGTCTTCTTGAGTGAAATGTTTTCATTGAGTCATTTTATGCTGTTGGACCTCTGAATACTGTCACCTTTGAGCTATTGTCTAAGATACTGTTGTCTGAATATTCAATGTTATTATATAATATAAAGGAACATGGAATGAAGTCACATCCCTCATGCCAATGTTTTGTTCTTTTAAAGTGTAGACTGTTTGCCATTCCTCTAATAGTGGTTTGTGCTTTAGTAACATTTTAAAATCATAAGTGTCAAAACAAGGTGTAATGCAACATCCCAAAATATTATATTATATTAATCATATTACATTATTATTTTATTGGTAGAACTCCTTTCATGTCAGATGCTTCCTACTAATTTTTTTTAAACATTTTGTTACATGATGCAGGACGTTATACCTTATCTGAGACTTATGCTGCTAAAATGTGATTACCAAAGCACTATTAGAGTACTGTTGCACTAGCAAGTAGTCCATACTTTAAAAGGACAAAACATTGGCATGAGAGATGTGGCTTCAGGTACACTCTTTGCTGGGTTAAAAACTGGTTGGATGGCCAGGCCCAGAGAGTAGTGATGAATGGAGTCACCAGTGGTGTTCGCCAGGGGTCGGTGTTGGGGCCCATCCTCTTTAATATCTTTACTGATGACTTGGATGAGAGAATTGAATGCACCTTCAGTAAGTTTGCAGACGACACCAAGTTGGGGAGAACTGTTGATCTGCCGGAGGGTAGGAAGGCCCTGCAGAGGGACCTGGACAGGATGGGTCAATGGGCACAGGCCAATGGGATGAGGTTCAACATGGCTAAGTTCCAGGTCCTGCACTTCGGCCACAAAAACCCCATGCAGTGCTACAGGCCTGGGGGAAGAGTGGTTGGAAAGCTGTGCAGAGGAAAAGGTTCTGGGGGTGATGGTCAATGCTCACCTGAACATGAGCCATCAGTGTGCCCAGGTGGCCAACAAGGCCAACGGCATCCTGGCTTGTATCAGGAATAGTGCAGCCAGCAGGGGCAGGGAGATGATCATCCCCCTGTACTCTGCTCTGGTGAGGCCGCACCTCGAGTACTGTGTTCAGCTTTGGGACCCTCACTACAAGAAGGACATCGAGGCCCTGGAACATGTCCAGAGAAGGGCTACGAAGCTGGTGAAGGGCCTGGAACACAAGTCCTGTGAGGAGCAGCTGAGAGAACTGGGGTTGTTTAGTCTGGAGAAGAGGAAGCTCAGGGGAGACCTTATTGCTCTCTCCAACTACCTGAAAGGGAGTTGTGGGGAGCTGGGGGTTGGCCTTTTCTCACAGGTAACTAGTGATAGGACTAGAGGGAATGGCCTCAAGTTGCGCCAGGGGAGGTTTAGGTTGGAAATGTGGAGACATTCTTCTCGGAAATAGTAGTCTTTCTTCTCAGAAAGAACAGGTTGCCCAGGGAGGTGGTGGCATCACTGTTCCTGGGAGTGTTTAAGGAGAGGTTGGACGTGGTTCTTAGGGACATGGTTTAGTGACATTGGTGATATTGGTGGTAGGGTGATGGTTGTACTAGATGATCTTGAAAGTCTTTTCTAACCATGATTCTATGATTCATTCCATATATTGCTCATGTCATAATTTCAGAACATGGAAGCAGGCATAAGGCTGCTCTGTGACATTACTATAACCTGTCTATTAGTTTCACAGCAATTTATAAGATGATGACATTATTTTCTTCTAATGTTGTTAGTCATCAAAAATTCACAAAAGGAGTTATCGGAAGGCTTGAAAAAATGTCATGTATGGCAAGTGATTGAGAATAGCTTGTCTGAGTAGATAATAAAGTGCAACATTAGGAAACCAAAACCGAGAGAGCTTCTGAGAGTGGTTTACCCTTTTGTATATACAGCTATTACGTTATGTGTGAAAACATATCTATAAACAAAGGTTTATCCTAGATTTCCATGCTATCAGAATTATTATTTGCAGGCCTGTGTATCATATTTTTATATGTCACATTAGTTTTAAATAACTCTAATCCCCCATGCAATTAAAGGTATCACCTCAAATTGGATTGTTTTATTTCCTCTGAGGAAAGATGTGGACTTATTATTCAGTTTACTGTCAAACTGGCCTTCATTTTATCTTACATACTTTCATCTTACCACTTTCCTTTTTATATGGCATACAACTTTCAGATGTGTACATGGTGTGTTAGCTCAAATCAAAGTTTTAACTGGAGAGGGTTCCCTTACATTCAAACTTGCCAATTCCCAAATGCGGTATCTTAATGAAGTGGATCAAATAATTTTCTGGTATTTGTTGGTAATTTAAAATGTTGTACAATCTAAGTGCATTTCTCTTTGTCCTTCCTTAGAACATTTTTTTTTTTTTTAGAAATGTCACTAAGTTGTACTCTATAAAAAGGTGAACATGTCAAAAAAAAAAAAAAAGGGGATATTGCTAGTTCAATTTTGCTTCTTCAGAAGCACCATATTTAGACCCAGTCCATACAACTGAGTTTTTGCTGTCTTACACTGTCTTTCTGTAATGCAATTTTTGTCTAAAATCATTATTTACCTATCACTATTTACCAGTCCGCGAAGTGATACATAATCAGATCTTTTTCCATACATCCACTGCCACGAATATGCTTTGAAAGGAAGAACATCTTTGTGATGTATTGTGAAACATCCATGTATTGAACTTTGTGGCTTCCTTAGTGGAAAATTTTATTCCTGAATAATTCTATGCCCATGAAACAATTATACTTACAGTAAAGCAATCTAAAGTAGCTCATAACCAACTTTGGGCGGTAAGGAATTAACGCTGTGTGACATCTTGAGGGCAAAAAACATTATGGTTTTTTGTGTATTTCATTCTGAAACATTCTCATGAAAACAGGTTACAAGGCCTCCATAGTCAGAGGTTTAAAATTAGATTCTGTTATAGGTATTATAGAAAATTCAGATTTCTTAAATACTTTTTTTTCTGCATGTGGACTGTAGGGAATGCTGAAACACAAGTACCTTCTGTGAAGTGTTTTTAGAGTACTCAGGCCCTGTTGTGCTCTTAGGGCATGTGAATTTTTTACCCTGTGAAGTTCATAAATGGAAAAATGCAAATTCATGACTCATCTTTTTTTACAGCTGCCTGTGGAGCATTCTTCGGGAAATTCCAGAGCTAACTCTCTTCAAAAAGCAATTATTTCTGCAGCTCTTTGGTTTGATGCATCCATTCACCATTTCCAATGACGAACAGCTTCTAAATCTACATTAGCTCCCAAAGTATGTTTCTTTAAAAAAATAAAAAATAAAATATATATATATGTATATATAATATTAATAGTCCTTCATGAAAATAAGGACATACTTTAAATGTAAGGCAACTGAGAATGGCCTTCCCTTTAGAGATAAGAGTTCTAATATTTTAATTAAAATCTTCTTTACAAGTTATTAAACATTTTTTTCTATATTTGCCTTCAGCTTGCACTATCAGAATCAGATTTGGTTTTTGATTGTTTTCGTGGTTTTGTAAAATCCATTCTGTTAATGACTGGGCTGGAATGTTTGTATAACAAACATTAACAAAAATAATAACAATAACAATTGTTACAAACAATAACAATTACAATTGTTACAAATAACAAACAATAACAAAATTCCTCACTGTACATTATATGATGCTATGAAGCATCCATTAGTTTTAAAAATTCAAATACTGACATTTTATTCAAGATTATATGCTTTTTCTGCAATATTTTTCATAAGTCGTGTAAATTTAAAAGTTTTATTTACATGAGTTGCTCATAATCTTCAGCTGCGATTTGTAGCAGCACATTCGCATTTGTTACCATGCCAAGCAAGACGTAATTTATTCCACTGGTTTATTGTTGTGTTTATCTTACTTTTTTCTCTCCTTTTTTTTATACATATTTTTGTTTGTGTCTTTATTTAATCACAAATTGTGATGGTTAAATTTGTTCTTGAGTGTTGCTTTTTCATTATGAAGTATTTTAAACTGCATATAAATAAGGTTCATACATATAGCAATATCCTGTACAACGTTCATTCACTCTAATAAAATTAGCCAAGGAACCCATTTGAATAACCTAGAAAAAGAAGGAAACCAAGTGCTAAACTGGCACTTCTGAAGGAAGAAATGAAAGCTGCTCCCTGTCTTCAGTGTCTTTCAGTAGTGCTTAGGTATCAAGTCCACCCATGGAAAATCATTACTATTCTAATTGAAATTATATTTGGGAAAGTGAAGATTCTTTTTCTCCTTCAACACAGTTTATACTTGTTTTACACTCTTAAACATAAATCTGCCAATTTTATCATTTCAGTTCCCTAATTTGGACAGATTTAAGTGCCTGCTTGCCTTCAGCTCTGATTCATGTCAGAAGTTACACTGATAACATTTCATAGGTAAGATCACATCTCTTCCTTTGATTTTCAGCTTCTGAGTATATAGTCATTAAATTTTAAAAGAAATCTTACTGCTGTGTTAACCAAAACAGAAACTAAACCCACTTTCACTCCCCAAAACGCACTGACAAATATATAACCACAATTTAGGTGGCTGTTTTACCTCTTCCCATTGCTATATGTGAACTAGAGTGATGTATATGGACTATTAAAATGTAAAGCCAATCATGTAAAATTGATATTTCTCTATTTCCTCCATTTGTTTTGTCTTTGAAAAATGAGGAGATTCAATCCAAAGGTGACATTAACATGAGATGAAATATACACAGATCCCAGGGCAACACTTTCTCACCACATTTGAGTAAGACACTAACAGAGTCAAAAGCTTGGACTAACTTTAGGGTTGTGTCATTCCTTTTCTCAGGCTAGATATACTAGAGCACAGATACCATATGCAAACTGCTTCCAAAGATTTACAATTATTAATTAAGCATCATAGTCTCAGTACAGAAGTATGCATGATGGTGTTAGTGCAGAAATACAGTTTTACACAACACTTTGATTCCTATAGAGCAAAATATATTGAGCTGCTAGCAATGATTCAAGAACACTCTAATGTACATTTTACACCATCTACTAATTCCTGCAAAGCGAAATGTATTGTGCCACTAGCGGTGTTTCAACAATCTTCCTGTATAAAAACTGCAGCAAGATCTGGCCATCTAGTGGAATAACAATTGCTGCATACAGTGGACTCTGGCAAAGCAAACACAATAAGCATATCGTATTTCAAGGTTTTAAGGCTGATACGTAAATGCAATGAGAGCATGTCAGTAATAATCTCTTGAACCTTTTGAAACAGCAGAGCCTCAAGTTTGTGGAGGCATTAGATCACCCTGGTAGTGGTCTTTCAGAGAAAATCAAAAATTTCTCTTTCCAAATACATTTCTTTTAACCTTGTTTTTTTGTTTTTGTTTTTGTTCTTTTCCCTTACTTTCTTGGAATGGAATGTTTTATCGTTCTATCACCCCTATATGCAACATGAGAACAGATTATCCACATAGCAATTTCTGTAGAATTTCTGTAGTCCTTGTTGGTTTTGAATAGGTATTTTTCTTTGAACTTAGACAACCAGTAAATACTTCAATGGTTATTGAAGTGTATTGATTAATTCAGGTGAATTTTAAAAGTTACGCTGACCTGTGCTGTAACAATTTATAATGCAAATACATAGACTTGTGATGTATCTTGGCATGATCTGACTTTCAGAAAGAGGAATAATGATCCATTTCATGGTAATGAAAGAAAGCTTAAAATCTGTGAAGAATATCCGGAACTTAAAAAGCTTTGTAATGAGCAGAATAAAATAAAAATAGTAATCCTGTTCCCATCCTATGTGTATTCCAAAGTGCTGCAGTAAATAAGGCATTGTTCTAATTGCTAGTGCAGACTAAAAGAAAACTATTTACACATTATTCTAGTTGAAAAATACAAACTGTCTTTTAAAAAGAGACAGGCAAATGTAGTATCTTTAACTTGCAAGTTAATTGACCCTCTTCTACCATGAACAATGATGCCAGGAGATGATTCAATGCTATTTTCATTCAAGGATTAGAAAATGAATATATAAACATAATTTAGTTTCAGCATTATTTTAGCATTATGAAGGGGCTATTTTCAGGAAATATGGATAAAGTTATAAGCAATTGTGACTAACAGATTAATTGAATACCATTGCAAAAAAAAATAAAAATCAAGCAACAATTTTTTCATGTTCAGTAACAAAATTCTAAGGCCAGAAAGATGGGTATTTTCAGTAATGAATTATCACCTTGACTCTATGTAGGAGCTTCTTCAACTGTGACAAAACGATTTCTGGCAGACGACATAGATAAATCCCTATAAAACTCAGTCTTACAGAAAGTTTTCATGAATTAAATTAAACTTTTAGGACATAACTCCCAGCTTCATGAAATAGAAAGCCAGCTTTCACTTTCAACATGTTCGTTTAAAAATCTTTTGTATATATCATCTATTGACTTGTGAAATGCAATGTAAAATTAAACATTACCACAGTTGCTTTGTTTTACTCACCACCAGCGTCATGATCTTTATTAAAAACTGAAGGCTTTTTAATCTATATCTGAAAAGACAAGTATCTATAAAATAGAATTTTAAATAGTATTTATACCTCCATTAACTCTCTCTAATCTCTCTTTACATAAAACAATTCACACTTAACGCTCTATAGCAGGATCCAAACACTAATCCAAATGAGTTGTTTGGAAATCCTTTAGAAATTATTACATTTTGTTCAAATTCTCCCTTCTTGTTTCTGTTGGAGTCTTTAATATCACACAGCACATGAAGCTGTTTTTTGCTTTTACTTCTGTGTTCCCTCAAACTCAAGAAAAAGTAGTATTTAGTTTTGCTCTTTCATTCAATTCCCTTTCTGTTGAAATGCCTACTATACAGCCTGAGAGATAATTCATGTTTCTCCATTGCATTCCTTAGGATTTTCCTATTCATTTACTGCTTGCCTGTTAGCAGTTCCTTGCAAACAAACACAGCATGGTGTTTGGATTAAGTATACTGTCATCACTGTAAGTACCTGAACGCTATTCTGTCATGACCTCTGTTTGTATTCTTCCCACCATCCCTCTTTTCCCTACTGAATCCTTTATCCATCCCTGTATCTCCTTCTGAGTTATTTCTTGTTTGTTTGTTTTTCTAACCAGTTTTGGAAATTAAATCAGTTTCTTTTGGCCTTTCCTCCTCACTTCTCACTTTAAAGCTTTTTATTATCAACCATAAAAGCCTTGATGTCAGAAGGTAATTTTCCCAGATAGTCTGATGGAATCCATCCTTTGAAAATGCTCTCTTTTAGTAAATGCATCCCACTGGCTAAGTATTCCCAAACCTGCCTTTAACATTGATCTTTGAGCTATCTATTGATCATCATTATGTCATCATATTCTGGTCTCTTTCTGTAGTAACTGTATAACCTTTCTTAGTGGAATGTTTTATAGTTATGAAATGACTCCAAAAAGCAAACGTACATACATATTTTTGTTTCAAGTAGCAGATCACAAAGCAGATCACAATATGTGGGGGGGGGGGGGAAAAAAAAAAAAAAAAAAAGACATGAGAGCCATAATGGCTACCTCTTTCTGAAAGAAAGAAGGGAAAAGAGATTGGATTAGCTGTGTGCTACCAAAAGGCAAGGGGAAATTGATGGAGCTCCAGCAGAACTGAAAGAAAAGGAGAGTAAAGTACCTCTGGCAGTTCTGGAACACTGAACCTAAACTGGATTTCTTCAAAACTGATGGAGATAAGTGCTAAATTCAGGAGTCACTGGAATAAGTCCATGATGCTTTTGCTCAGAAAAATAATTTCCCTAAAAGCTCATTCATTTCAGATTTACTCTGTGTCATTTCACTAATTTCAATAAAGTAATTTTCGATCAGCAATCAACAATAACCACTTTATGTTAATATAGATTTGACTAGGTAGCTTTCAGGTTCTCTCTGTTTTTAAGCAGAGCTAAAACACATTTTCTTTCCTTAGGCATCCTTTCAAATCTAATTCGTATCTGACAAATGAGACAAGAAATCAATACTATGTAGTATACACTGTATAATGACCTGGAAAGTTCTCAAAATAGCTATGCTTTCTTCAGAATAGGTATTGAGTATTCTGTATACAATTATTTGGCACTGTTACAATTGGCCAAGTTCCACTGAAAATACAATTCTGTAAAAAAGTGGTAAACCAAATGGGATGAATCTGTATGCTCATGATATTTTTAAGTTGCCTGACAAAACACAATAGCATACAAATCAGGTTTTATTCTGATCTTTACCATCACATTTAGGAAAAGCATGAACAGAAAAATATTGAAGGCTGGGATTGTTCAACTCCTACAAAGATAAAGACTGTATGCTGTACATACACAGCATATTGTACATTCCCACTTCCATGCCATTAAGGATATTTTAGCATTAGACAATACTATGAGTTTCTCAGGTTTTCTTACCTTTGCCTTGGCATGCGGATGAGTGGCTGTTTATGGCATCTCTTACTAAGGCCAAAGAGCTTGTGAACAATTTTCTGTGCCTTGAGGAAGAGCTGCTTCATGCTGTTTTCTAGTTGCTCATAGCGACGTTGAAAATTAGAATCCATTGTCCACAAATGCATTACAGTAGATGTGTTCAAGAAATAATTCATGGGCAGCCTCTTCATAAATAATTTGAATTCATCTAAAAAAAAAAAAAAAAAAAAAAAGAGGTAAAATTTAATAGACTTTAATTATGTAGTTATTTTTACAGCAAAAATTAACTTCTTATTTGGTTGTTCTCAAACTTCAAAAATTTTCAAATGAACTTTTGCAATTTTGGAATTGAACTTTTTAACTGTTTTAAAGTAGAAAGATAGCTACATTTTTAGTAGCAATACTAGAACAAAAACATCAAATGTTGATTTTCCATATTCAGAGGGACGGAGATGAAACAAAACATTTATTTTTTGGCATAGATTTTTCTGTGATGCATTATGATTCATTGGAAGAAAAATGGTATTGAAAGGTCTTCAGGAAGGTAAAAAATGAAAAGCAAGGGGCAAAAAGGGTGATTTAATACCTAATAAGCTGGTTTTAATAATGCATTTGGAACCTCCTTGGCAATGTGTTATTCATTTTCTTGCCTTGCCTTCTTCTTTGGATAATAGCCTTCTACTATTCTCCACTTGAGGTCAACACCACTGCCCCCCTGCTGTACCTGGGTGCAAATTAAGGGTCTTAAGGAGTTGTTTGTTTCTTTTATGAAGTATTTGAAGCCTAACTCGTACCCTTCACCTCTTCCTGATCCTTTTCCTAATTTTATCTAAGATAGTGGTTCTTACCCCTATTCAAAAAGAGTATGTGTTTTTACCTTAATTATTCGATTTAATAGAAGTATTTGACAAATTCTGCTTTACCAAATGAGCAGCTCTTTGTCTTTTGGTGTAATTCTGGGAGAACCTAAGTGACAAAGTGACAATTACACCTTAGTCTCCTTGCACAACACATCCCAAGAAGTCTTGTGCTTCAAGGCGTGCACAGATGTTGTGAGAGAGGGTTTGGTTTGTTGGAAGGAGACACAGTCTCATTGGTTTGGTAGAGCCTTCCAAGCCTGAGGAGTGCATTTTCAAATTTATTAGTATCAAAAATAAATAAATAAATATATAAATAAATAAATAAGGTTAACTGAACTGTTTCAAAGTATGTCCTTTGGCAAAGCTCCGATCTGCAGTTTGTATAAATCAGCTAAGCTCTACTGACTTCAGAGGAGTGTGCTAATACACCCAGGGAGGATCAGATCCAAAAGCTGCTTTCCTGAATACCTGTTTTAATCATTAACTTCTCATTTCTCTTCTGTTCTTCTGAGACACTGGTATATTTACTTAAACTCAGTGTCATGATGACCAATAAATAAATAAATAAATAAATAAATAAAATCACAGAGGAGAGAATGTGTTCAGAATATGCCTTTTCAGTTTCCATATTTCTGTATTAATTTATTTAAGAAACACTGTCTATTTGCTGTCCTTTGCAGAATGGTAATAAGCTCTACAGCTAACAACTAATCAGATGCAGTGTTTAGAAGTGATAAGAAGGGTTTACAGTCTTTAACTTGCAACGAAAAACCATTTCCAACAAGAAAATGCTCCTTTTCCTTCCTGTAATAAACATCATCCTGTGCCCTGTATGATCATGCTAATGAGCACCACAATGCAGGTGGAGAGACAGAGATAAAATGAGCATGGTTAGATAGTGCCTTCTGAAAAAAAAAAAAAAAAAAAAAAAAAAGGAAAGGAAAGGAAAGGAAAGGAAAGATAATGTGCTCATATCTTAAACAGACACATTTCATGATCTGTGAAACTACAACATGAACTCCTACTATTGAGAGATGATTAAACTATTACATTCTAATCAACACATTATACCAGCCATTTGTGAGGATTAACAGCTAGTACTATGGTGCTGGTGGCCATACAAATTGATACTGTTAAAACATGATACCTGATACCACATATGATATGATTTCAGCACTTTCTAATTTATTTTCACATAGGTGGCTATCAAATGCACACAGAATACCATTTTTCATATTAATAACTTCAGATAATGGGAAAAATATAAAACAGATGCAGTGATTGATCAAACAAGTTTATTTAACTGTTTCATTTATAGCTGGTCATGTCTGCTTTTTGCTCCCCCCTTTCTGCAAGCTATATCTTCTTTGTATTAGTGGTGTGTAGATTGAAATGACTTACCATATTTCAGTAGCAAAGCATTAATGTAAAATATCACAATGACAGCTAACATTATTGCTGAAATCAGATGAATATCGGGCACATTTAGGCTGTAATAAATACCTAGAACTATTTAGCTTGTAACTTGGGTTCTCAGTGTTATTCAGTATCAGAGCAGGGCACACTGGTGAATGCTTTGATTAACATTCTGCAGACAGAGCAAGCAAAGACTTAGAAAAATGCAATAAGCCTCATCAAAGGACCTGACAATGCCCAGCTACAAGGAAAAAATGACGCCTGTTCTGTATGTTGGAGGAGAGCAGGACCCTTGATTCCTTTGCTCTAGATATTTTTCATATCCCTGATATGATGAATTACAAGACCTACACAAGACCATTCATGTCTATGAGATCACAGTGCACTTCTCTTTTCATTTCAGCTGAGACCGAGTGATTTTTGGAACTTTTTTCAGAATATCAAAATGTTCTGTGTTAGCTTGTTTCCTAAGATCGCTTTTGGAAAATCTTTGGAAAGATGTTGGAAGTCAACACAATTATACCAGCCTGGATTCCAAAACACTAGGTTAATGATGGTACCACAGGCTAACATCTGACCATGCAATGTAATGCTGGCAATAAAATGCCACTTCATATCACTGCACTTTCTTCTCCCATTGGCTGTTGCATAAACAGAACAAATTCAAATATTTTTTTTTCTTTTATGATATGATAGCCACTGTTTCTCCTATCGATTAAAAAAAAATTAAAATAATAAAAATTCTCTCTCTAATCTACGGGTATTACAGTGATTTTTTCCTCCCAGCCCAAGGCACTCTGTGTAAAGGCTGGGAACAATCTTGGCTTCTGCAATCAGAATAACATGAGCAGGAGGGTATAAAACAGTAGCTCATTCTGCCTTTAAGCTACAGGTTGTATCTAGGGAGGTCTCAATAATGCCCTTTAGGTAAGATCAAAATTCTTGACTCCCCTGGTAAATGTGAAAACTGCAATTTGATATGGATTTCTAATGAGATATGTATATATATGTATACAGTATTCTTTGTCTTTTTTTTTTTATGTTGGTTCTGTATTACAGCTGAAATGAATGACAATATACAAGTACATGTGAAGAAATTAAGACAAGGGCTGATCTACAGACAGTTTAGAAGAATGTAGAGCAAAATAGAGAGTTTGAAAATAATCTGTGTTTGGTGATATGTTAAGAAGGAAATTGTTTTGCAATGAAGTAAATTAATATAAATTTAAGCCATCCTCCAGAAATGTTTCTGGCGAGCCAACGCTATAGAATCATGTAATCAATTAGGTTGGAAAAGACTTTCAAGACCGTCAAGTCTAACCATCAACCTGACCTATTTAGTCCTATCATTAAACCATATTCCTCGGTGCCACATCCACACATCTCTTAAATATCTCCGGGGTAGGGACTCCACCACTTCCCTGAGCAGCCCATTCCAATGTTTGGTCACCCCAAAATTCTTCTTAATCCCAATCTAAACCTCCCCTGGTGCAACCTTAGACCATTTCTTTTCATGCTATGACTTTTCACCTGAGTAAAGAGATCGACACTTTCCTTACTGTAACCTCCTTTCAGGTAGTTGTAAGGAGCAACGAGGTCTCTCTCTCATCAGGCTCCTTTTCTCTAGACTAAACAATCCCAATTCCCTCAGCTGCTCTTCGTATGTCTTGCTTTCTAGTCCTTTCACTAGCTTTGTTGTTCTTCTTTGTACACGCTCGAGCAACTCAACATCCTTCTTATAGGGAGAGGCCCAAATCTGAACACAATATTTAAGGTGCAATCTCACCAGTGCCACATACAAAGGAACAATCACTTCCCTAGTCCTGCTGACAACACTGTTTCTGATGCAGACCATCATGCCATTGACCTTCTTGACTACATGACCTTATGTCTCACGTTCAGCCAGCTGTCAACCAGCCTCTGCAGGTCCTTTCCTGCAGGGCAACTTTCCACCCACTCTTTCCCCAACCTATGCCACTGCATAAGGTTGTTATGACCTAAATGCAGGACCTGACACTTGTTGAATGCCATGCAGTTGGACTTGGCCCATCTATCTAGCTTACCCATATCCCTTTGCAGAGCCTTCCTACCCTCAAGCAGATCAATAGTCTCACCTAATACAGCATTCACAAACTTATTGAGGGTGCATTCAATCCCGTCATCCAGATTGTTTATAAAAATGTTAAAACTATTCCCAAGACTGAGCCCTGGGGAATGCCACTGGTGACCAGCTGACAGCTGGACTGAACACTATGGCTCTTTGAGCCCAACCATCCCACCTGTTCTTCACCCACCCCAAACTATATACATCCAAGCCATGACCAGCCAGTTTTTCCAGGAGAATACTGTGGGAAACAGTGTCAAACACTTCGCTAAAATCCAGGCTGACAACATCCACAGACTTTCCCTCATCTACTAAGTGGTTATTTTGTTATAGAAGGAGATCAGGTTAGTCAGGCAGGACCTGCTTTTCATAACAACATGCTAGCTGAACCTCATCACTCAGTTGTTCTGTATGTATTGTGTGATGACATTTAAGATGATTTGCACCATAACTTTTCCTGGTACCAAGGCCAGACTGAAAGGCTTGTAGTTCCTTGGATCCTCCTTCCTGCCTTTCTCATAGATTGGTGTCACATTCACCAACCTCCAGTCAACTGGGACTTCCCTATTTTGCCAGGACTGCTTGAAAATTATTGAAAGTGGCCTGGTTCCTCTGCAGGAACAAGAGCAGTGAAGTGGTTCTGCAAGGGCACCTCAGGCAGTGGAGGAAGTCCCTTCCTCCTGATGGTCTTTATCATAACAAACTTCCATTCTTCTATGCTTTCAGTATCACTCCCTTCTGTGTGGTCTTGAGGGGTGGCTTCTGCCAGTTGGCCCACTTCAGACTGTGCTTGCAATCACCTAACTCCTCCTCAGTTTTCCTGATGTTGCACAGCCTTCTCACCACCTCCTGCAGCTCAATCACATGCTGCAGGAAATCCTCCACCTTGGGCACACCTTTTGCAGGCAGGTCTGCTGCCTGTGCCTGCCACAAGAGGAAGGTCTAGGCACTTCCAGTAGCCTGAGGTCTGCACTGCAGCCTCCCCCTTCAGCAGCTCTGGGTGGAAGCATCAGCCAGCCCTGGGGTAGGTAGAGTAAACACCCCACCTGGAGCTACAGCCATTACTCTAAGATGAGTACCCACCATCCTGTCTGGGCAACCATTACTGTAGCTTTAAGGGTCAACAAGCAGGGTGTATGGCCCTTCCCATGCACCCTTCCTCACAAATTGCTCTCTTTGTCACTCTTTGAACGCTCTGTTCACTAGAACTCCCTAGAGCTGCCTTCTGTGTGTTTGGAGTTGCGTGCCAAGGACTTGTCTGCCTCTCTGATGAGGGCTTTTAGTATTGCAAATGAAAACATAACGTTTCAGTAAATATATATTCCTGTTTAATTGTGGATTGTATAGTCCATCCTGAACTTAAGTTTCATTTCTTCAACCAATATTCAAATGTGGAAAAAGCAAAAATATTTACTGAGTTAAAAGAGCCATACAATAACTGAAAATGTATTTTGCCTGCCCAGTTTAAAAAATCTTGACTAACAGAGACATACTATTGATAATAGGCTTATGGATAAAAATTTGGACTGTAGCAGTTTTTCCATTTAAAAAAGCTCAGTAAAATTATGTCTATAGGAGAAAACCACTTTATATATCATTATTATTTCAAAATCTATCACTAGATAGCAATTGAAATGGACTATTTTATCATTTCTCTAAATGACATTTTAATGACATGCTTTCTTCCTTATTTATTCAAGAATGATAATTAAAATTCTTTGACAAACTTTATAATGAATAAAATGATGTGTGTTCATTAGTTTGATTGCATTTTTAGTTTGATAGCATTTCTGACACTGAAACTTTGTAAAATCTATGCAGCTGTCATTCATATTTATATATACATCCTCTTTTTCTACAGAGCTTAACTTGTTCTAAAGGTACTGCGATTCTGCGATCACAGTCTAGAATTGTGTAATACTTCATGGCTAAAAACTGTTATGCTTTTTCACTAACAAAACATTATAATGGGCTTAAGGCAAAGTGTCAAAAATTGACTAGTGCTTTACAAAGAAGGGTGTGATAGTATATACTACAGTATATACTATATATTATAGCCTTACATGCTAGTCCAAATGATAGTGATTTATACAAATTTGCTGAAGTGAATCCATGCTCTATGTAGCTTTGATTATGATGAGAATTACTTGTAAAAGACCTCTACTCTTTACAAAGAACTACTGCTTTGGGAAGCCATCTGCCTTCTTAAATTATAAAGATAGAATCAGAGGTTAATCCAATTTGGATGCAATCTCCAAGCCAGTCAACTTATACATCAGACCAGGTTGCTGAAGGCTTAATCCAGTTAGGTCATGGAAGCCTCTGTGGATGGAGACAGAACAACCTCTCTCCATAACTAAAGCTCAGCTGCCCTCATGAAGAAAAAGTTTCTCCAGTCTGAACCTCTCTTATCCCTGTTTTCTCTCGGCATGCAGAACCTGACTCTATCTTCTTGATCACCTCCCTGCAGGCAATGCAGCTTCTGTGGGACCCTCCAAAGCCTCCCTACCCCTGCTGAACAACCCTCTCCTCCAACAGCAGGTGCTCCAAAACTGAGCGCCCTAGGGACCTCACTGACCTTGCTCCAGTATAAGAAAGGCAACAATGCCTTTCTTATAATGGAGGACCCAAAACTGGATCACAGAATCACAGAATCACAGAATCGTCTAGGTTGGAAGAGACCTCCAAGATCATCTAGTCCAACCTCTGCCCTAACACTAACAAGTCCTCCACTAAACCATATCACTAAGGACTACATCTAAACATCTTTTAAAGACCTCCAGGGATGGTGACTCAGCCACTTCCCTGGGCAGCCCATTCCAATGCCTAACAACCCTTTCAGTAAAGAAGTTCTTCCTAATATCCAACCTAAACCTCCCCTGGCGCAACTTGAGCCCATTCCCCCTCGTCCTGTCACCAGGCACGTGGGAGAATAGACCAACCCCCACCTCTCTACAGCCGCCTTTAAGGTACCTATAGAGAGCGATGAGGTCTCCCCTGAGCCTCCTCTTCTCCAGGCTAAACAACCCCAGCTCCCTCAGCCGCTCCTCGTAAGACTTGTTCTCCAGACCCCACACCAGCTTCGTTGCCCTTCTCTGGACTCTCTCGAGCACCTCCATGTCCTTCTTGTAGTGAGGGTCCCAAAACTGAACACAGTACTCGAGGTGCGGCCTCACCAGAGCCGAGTACAGGGGGACAATCACCTCCTTAGACCTGCTGGCCACGCTGCTTCTTATGCAAGCCAGGATGCTGTTGGCCTTCTTGGCCACCTGAGCACACTGCTGGCTCATATTCAGCTGCCTATCAACCAGTACTCCCAGGTCCTTCTCGGCCAGGCAGCTTTCCAACCACTCATCTCCCAGCCTGTAGCGCTGCTTGGGGTTGTTGCGCCCCAGGTGCAGGACCCGGCACTTGGCCTTGTTGAACTTCATGCAGTTGACCTCAGCCCATCGGTCCAGCCTATCCAGATCTTCCTGCAGAGCCTTCTTTCCCTCGAGCAGATCGACACACGCACCTAACTTGGTGTCATCTGCAAACTTACTGAGGGTGCACTCGATCCCCTCATCCAGGTCATCGATAAAGATATTAAAGAGGACCGGCCCCAGCACTGAGCCTTTTCCTCATCTTTTGTAACTAAGTTTCCCCCCGCATCCAGTAAAGGATGGAGATTCTCCTTAGTCCTCCTTTTTGCGTTGATGTATTTGTAAAAACGTTTTTTGTTATCTTTAACGGCAGTAGCCAGATTGAGCTCCAGATGAGTTTTGGCCTTTCTAATTTTGTCCCTGCACAGCCTCGCAACATCCTTATAGTCCTCCTGAGTAGCCCGCCCTCTTTTCCAAAGATTATAAACCCTCCTTTTTCTCCTAAGCTCGAGCCACAACTCTCTGCTCAGCCAGGCCGGTCTAGTTCCGCGTCGGCTCATCTTTGGGCACGTGGGGACAGACCGCTCCTGAGCCGTTCAGATTTCCTTCTTGAGGAGCGCCCAGCCTTCCTGGACTCCTTTGCCCTTCAGAACCTCCTCCCAAGGGACTCTGCCAACCAGTGACCTGAACAGCTTAAAGTCAGCCCTCCGGAAGTCCAAGACAGCGGTTTTACTGGTCCCCTTCCTGACTTCGCCAAGAATAGAGAACTGAACCATTTCGTGGTCACTCTGCCCAAGACAGCTCCCAGCCACCACATGGATGCAGTATCTGAACATGGTCTAATGAGTGCTGAGCAGAGGGGGCTCCTGCCTTGATGTCCTGGCCTTGCCCCTGTTCATGACATCCAGGATGTTGCTGCACTAAGTGCTGCCAAGGCACTGTGTAGTCCCCTCCACTCACTGTACCTGGGCCCCAGGGTCTTTCCCACAGTGCTGCTCCCAGACAAGCAGGCCTAACCTTGCTTATTGCTGGAGATCTTCTTGCCCAAGTCAGGGCTTTGTATTTGTTCTTCTTGAACTTCATCAGGCTCCTGTCAGCTCACTCCTCCAGCTTGTCGAGGTTTCCGTGGGTAGCTGCCCTATTCTTGATCATGTCAGCTCATTTCTATCCCCCCACCAACCAATCCCCTCAATTTGGTATCATCTGTAAGCTTGATAAGCATGCACTCCAATGCTGCCTGCAGGTCATTGATTGAGATGTCAAACAGAAGAAGTTCTGGGATATTCTTGCAGGATTCCACTTGCTACTGTCCTTCAGGGAGGATATATGACCCAGTAATCCCACACTCTGTCTCCCACAACATTCTGGCATCCAGGTTAAGATAATGTAGTCTGGTTGGAAGGACAAATAAGTGGGTAAAAATGTGGCTGCATGGACAGGTTCCACATTAAAAGCATTATTAAAGCTGAGGTAAATAACATCTATTTTTCTTCCCTTACCCATGTATCATTATTTTATCATAGACATGATCAGGGGGTCAGACATGATTTACTCAGTCACCTTCTCCTTCATGTCTCCAGAAATGTGCTCCAAGAGGACTCAGTCCATGGTATTCCCAGTGACCAATGTGAAGCTGATCAGTCAGTCATTCCCCGGCTTAGTCTGAAAAGACTTTTTTCAAGTTAGGTGTAACCTCTCTCCAGTCATCAGGAATCTTCCCTAGTCTCCATGATCTTTCAAAACTAACAGAGTGGAGTTACAGTGATATTGTGCAGCTCTGTCAAAAGCCATAGACACAGCATGTTTATTCTCATGGACTTGTATGGACCAAATTCTCTCAAATAAGCCCTGACTCAATCCTCATCAACTGCTGGTAGTTCCTCTCCTCCTTGAGTTCCTTCAGTAAGCTCAGGGACATGGGATATTTGCTGATGAAGACCGAGGACAAAGAAGGTGCTATCTCTGCCTCATCTGTTTATGCTGAAACAAATAACTTCTAAATCACCCAGTCTATTCAGAAATAAGCCCAGGTTTTACTTGTTCAGTCTTTTATCACTAAGGTAACTATAGAATATTTTCTTGTTGCTCTTGGCATCCCTTGAAAACATAGATTCCAGGTTTTCCTATCACCATCCCTAAATGTCCGTTCTGTGTTTCTGATTTGTTTCTTGGTAGTCTGTCCCTGTTTCTATCTTCTGTATACTGCCTTTTTCCTTTGGAGCACTGTCTCATGTTCCAAGTTTAACAAAGTCGGTCCCCTGATACATCTACTTATTTTCCTGAATGGCAGGATGGACAGTTCTTGCACTTGAAGGCTGCTGTACTTAAAGCCCCATCAGATTTCCAGAGATCCCTTCTCTTCAGAGCTGCCCCTGAGGGGATCCCATCTACCATTTCCTAGAATTAGGGTCTGTTTTCCCAAAGCACAGGTGTGCAATCTGCAGCTCTCCTTTCTCACTCCTCTCTGGATCCTGAACACAACTATTTCATGGCCTCTGCAGCCAAGGTTACCGTTATCACATCCGCAAACAGCACTTTTTTGTTAATCCAGCCAATCCAGCTCTGTGTCACCTCTCTTGGCCCATCCAGTATCTGTATCAAGAAGTTATCCCTGATACTTATAAGGGCTACAAAGATGGTGAAGGGCCTAGAGGGGAGACGTACAAGGAGCGGCTGAGGTCACTTGGCCTGTTCAGCCTGGAAAAGAGGACGCTGAGGGGAGACCTCATCGCAGCCTATGGCTTCCTCACAAGGGGGAGTGGGAGGGGCAGGCGTCATTCTGTTCTCTTTAGTGACCAGTCATAGGACCCAAGAGAATGGAGTCAAGCTCCGATAGGGGAGGTTCAGGCTGGATATCAGGAAAAGGTTCTTCACCAAGAGGGTTGTCATGCACTGGAACAGACTTCCCAGGGACGTGGTCACGGCACCAAGCCAAGTTTAAGAAGTGTTTGGACTGTACTCTTAGTCATATGGTCTGAATTTTTGTGTAGACCTGTGTGGAGCTAGCAGTTGGATTCAATGATCCTTGTGGGTCCCTTTCAACTCGGGATATTCTATGATTCTATGATTCTATAGCCTCCAGAAACCTCCTTAACTGCTTGTGTCCCACAGTGTTGACCTTCCAGCAGATGTCAGGAGGATTAAAGACCCCCATGAAAACTATGATCTGCGATCCAGATACATCCTTCAGATACTAAAAGAAGGTTTCGTCTACTTTTTTACCCTGACCAGAAGGTTTGTAACACACCCATCACAATGTCACCCTTGCTGGCCTCTCCTCCAACCCTGACCAACAAGCAGGGTAAGAACCTCTGTTGTCCATCCAGTAGCAGAATTCCATACATCCAATCTGCTCCTTAACATAGAGGAAAACTATCTTCATCGTCTCTTGTCTTTCCTCATGAACACATATCCATCTTTCACAGCACTGCAGTGAGGCAAGCTGTCCCAACCTGTCTCTTCTGTTCTAATAATGTCGTACCTCTGTGACCTCATGCATAGTTCTGGTTTGTCCTACTCACTTCGTGGGGTGAGTGCATTTGATTAGACATATTTGAAGCATATCCTTTCTTCCTGTTTTATCATTACTCTTTTTACTGTCACCTGGCACAATGCATTTCAATGCAAATTTTTCCCCTGACTTAACAGGACCAAGAAGATATCCCTTGGGCCTATGCTCAACCCCCAGAACCATGAAGGCACTCCTGATATGCAACAGGTCTCCCGTGGCAGTCTTGTCAGTGCTCACATGGATGAGTAACAAGAGATAATAATAATAAATGAGCCAAATGAGCCTCAGAAGTTTCTCCTCAACATCCTTGATCAAAACCCCCAGCAAGCACCAAATCTCCCCAGAAAGCAGGTCAAGTCAACAGAAGAGGAGGAAAGGAGTCTCCAAATACCTTTCCTCTACAGGAAGGAAGGTCTCCAAATACCATTACCCACTACTTTTTGGTGCCTGCATGTGGGTACAGCCTGGCCAACTCTGATGGCTGACCTTATCTGCTGATGTTTTAAATAAACCTACTATTTTAATACAACTACTGGTTCATTTTTGCTATAGGCTAGAAACTGGGGAGAAGACTACCAATTAATTTCACACAAAAGTTAAGGAAAGCTGCTATAGCTGTTTCACAGCAAAGAAGGCTCTTAAGTAGATCTGCACAGAGCACAGAAATCCATTTTGTGATAGGATTTTTAGTATTTCAAAATCAGAATGCAACCTAAATTTCTTGAAATTTTAAGAAATTCTTCAAGTATCTCTGATTTCTCTAAAATGATATGAAAGGAACATTGAAAGGTTTTTGTGATTTACTTTGCTTTGAATCAGTCAAAATACTTCACCTTGACAGAAGAGAAATTTTACATTTATATGTCAACATTTAATTTCATGTTATATGATAAATGTTATAAAGACAGAAATGACAAAATGAATAATTATTTCAAAAATGTCAAAGTGTTTTCCTGTATTCTGGCAAAAATGTATTACTTCGTAATTACTGAAGGATTGTTTTTGTTTAAAAGAATTGCCTCAGTATTTCATAATATTTTGTAGATAACTCTTTATGCCTTCTATGTCTCAACAGTCTTCTGTTTAGATTGCCAGTTCTTCAGAGAAGAGCCTGTCCCTTATTATATCTTTACAGGACACTTAGCACAACAGACCCCAGATTTAATTGTTGGCATGTAATAAAAATAATAATAATAAATTTGCCTGTGGCTCAAGGCAACTGCATCCTCCCTGGAGTCCACAGTGATAGCTGCAATTAATGTGAAGAGCGAGACTTCTGATGGCAACAATCTCATAAACCCCAACAGCTTATTACACCTTTTACGTAACAGGACTGTATGTGAAAAAAAAAAAAAAAAAAAAAAAAAAAAAATTTTATCCTTAACAATATGACCATAGTAATATAATTACTTTCCCATAACAATGTTTTTAATTGTTACCAGGGCAATAAATATTACAACAAGTCAAATACCAGCATCAGCTACAAATTGAAACCTCAAACCACAAAGCTGTTAGTCTGAGAGCATAAAAAGCAATAGGGCCTACATTTCTAACAGTTGGATCCGGTTGCTGTTCAATAAAGTGCTGCCTCAATATTGTGTAGACATTATTAAAGAGATTTATAAAAGATATATGATTTTTAAAATAGCCCACTGTGATTCAAAAGCCTGGAGAAAACAAAGTACTAAAATGAACATATATTTGTTTTTATGTTGCAATGAATTTTAGTTGTCCGTGATACATTACTTAATTTGTCAGAGAAGTAACAGCTGTGATCCTAGAAATATATGTTTGAAACTAATCCAACTGAAGGAAGCATAAGACTGTGGCTTTAAAACCACCTATTTCTTCACAAAAAATATAGGAAAAGTAAACTTTTTCTTTTCTTTCTTTCCTTTCTCTCTTTCTTTTTCTTTTCTTCCTTCCTTCCTTCCTTCCTTCCTTCCTTCCTTCCTTCCTTCCTTCCTTCCTTCCTTCCTTCCTTCCTTCCTTTCCCTTCCTTCCTTCCTTCCTTCCTTCCTTCCTTCCTTCCTTCCTTCCTTCCTTCCTTCCTTCCTTCCTTTTCTCTAGTTTTCCAATTTATCCAGATTTAAAGGATAAATCATTTAGCTTTCCCTATAATTAAAACGCTTACCTCTCCAAAGTAAATTAACTCTTTTTTGAAATTTCTGAAGGACAAAGATAAGGAATGAAATGTATCTGCTCTGGCAATATGGACTGCATATGAAGGAGAGAAGCTCAACATTTAATATTGGAGAGGCTGTTTGAACTGGTACAATCTAACTGCTTTGTAAGTCTCAAGAGAAGCAAATTTTTATGATTCCTGTAGTGGGCTAGGGGCTTCTGTTTGTTTGTTCTTCCTGTTGGCTTTCTTTTTTGAATTGAAGATTGCTGCAGGGATTGATCCTCTAAACCCTAGGCTTTGCAAAGAGGAGACAACAGGGGTAAGTATCAGCACAGTTAAAGGTGTGATTGGTGGGGAACAGAGATCCTCTGGTCCTTCATTAGTGTATAATTTCTTAGGAACCCTATGCAAATGTTAAAATTGAACTAATTTTACTGGAACAGGAAAGTCTAGATACTCCCATTACAAACCCCTCTTGGTGCACAGATAAAAAGGAAAACTTTGTAGAGTTAAAGGTGTCAGTATAGTTAGAATATCATCCTGCAAATCAAGGAGAAATTCTGAGGTTTTACTGGGCAGCAGATAATTTTCCCTAGACTCTGCTGAGAGCAGAAAGGACCCAGATTTCCTGTAATTAAGAAAAGACTCATTTCTTATTCTCAGTCTAAATATGACTTTGACTGTGAATTCCCGTTTCAGAAACCCACAAGGTGAACTCCAACAGCCGTCTCTGTAAATCCCAACTTATAAAGGATCTTTCCTTCGTCCTGTTATTCTTTCAGGTGTGATTTTGAATAATTGCTCCTTTCAAATTGTTCATATCACTACCCTCCATCGGGCATTCTTTGTAATTAATTGCAAACTCAAAAAAAAAAAAAAATCTCAAGAAATATATCTGTTTTGAATCATGGGTTATTTTGGATTTCTTTGTGAACATTTTGATCATTTTAATATTTTTTTTTGTTATACAAATATTCCTGCAGCATGGACGTTCCAATTTCTATCTAGTGCTAACTATTATCATTCTATAGCACTGTAAATGCGCATAATGCATAGGACATAATTCTTATGTGTAGATTTCAGCATAACCTTTGTCATCCCCAAAAGCTACCTTTCTTGTTCTTGGCCATGTTGATAACTCCTACACCTTGAAATCTGGTTTAAGCAAATAAACACATAAATATGTCACAGAAGGATAGTTCAGGAAAGAGAATGAGTTGAACTGAAAATGTTCTTGCATTGAAGTAAATAACCAATGTTAAGCTGTTACAAAAAAAAAAAAAAAAAAAAAAAAAAAAAAGATTTAAGAAGCTACAAATCAGAATAGACAACATTGCCTACAAGAAAAGTGAGACCATGGAGTGACATCCCTCTTAATGAAGTCCAAAGATGCCAGAGAAGATTGGAATTCCACCAGGAATGAGTTTGTCACCAGCTTTGAAGTGAATTACATTATGTCCTGTACATGGTGGACGTAAGTAGAATTGTATTAGATCAACCCTTCTGCTCCTCCTCTTATTACTATATCATCACAACATTTAAAGTGTCTGAGAATGCAAATACTGTGCAAATCTTTAATAGGTTGATTTGCCAGGTGCTGCTTAAGCAAGAGGTATATAATGCTTCTAGGTTTGAAATAGAGGCAATTATATTGACAGGACCTGATGGGCCATATCCTCATTTTTTGAATCAGAGATGAACAATTTAGATATTAACTCTCTGAAGAAATTCTGCACATCCCACCTGTTCATTTTATTAAAACAGTGACACCTCTGCAGGGGTGAGGTGGGGAGTATCAGTCACAGAAGGAATGACAGCTTGGTATATTGATTAAACTTCCTGACAACCACATAGGGAAGTTAATTACTGGGAGGAAAATTAACACCTTTGCAAGATAATAGAGAAAACAATAATTATGTTAGGAACTCAGGAGGCTAAATTTTCTTGGCCTTGAGCCTGAGGCTGTGAACGCTGTTTTAAAGAAAACCACTGCTCTAGTGCTCTGGGGCAAATAGTTTGAACCATATTGATTGAAGTCTTTATACTCAGTGATTAAAAAGCACCTTCAACTGCCAGTGAGTCTTTTGAGACATTCCACAAGGAGTCTTTCTATTAAGATTTCAAATGAGACTCACTTTGCATTGCAATTGGTCTATTCTGGTCAACAGAAAGGCAGACTGTGCTACCAAAATGACCTGTGCAATTATGCCTTATATGTGCCATGTAAGATGAGATTGCAAGGACCTTTTGACAGGTACATTCTCTCTCCTGAATCAATAAAAATTAAGCTTATTAGAGAGCAAGATGAAATCTGCTGCTTTTATAAACAGAAGAAATCCTTCAGTATTCCATTTTAATTTCAGGTTTATTTTTTGTAGCTTATGCTACATGCATGTGAGTTAAAATATAGCAACTGGAAAAGTAGTAATATGTCACTGAACCACAGTAAGAGAGAACTTTAAGTGGATATTGTTTTCACTGTAAATGGCAGTGTGGAACTTTATATTTGCTGCCTGTCTGTAATGCAAAATCAAACCTATGCAGCTCACAATGTTATTTTTTAAGAATTGGAATCTCAACACAGAGCCTCAAAGTCAGTCTGGGCACCTTTCTTCTATTATAATTGCAAGAAGTTTCTTCTGATCAGAACGTATATATAGCAATACCTATGTTTGATCTGACATTCCTAAATTAAACCTTTAAAAAACTTAAAGTATCATCACAGTAGTTTACACATGAGTTATTGAAGGCACTGTTTGGATCTTAGGGTTGTCATGCCTACTGGTAGTAAGTGAGAAGTCCAGAACTCAGGCTGAGGTATACACAATGTAGTGAATCTGCAAGCTTGGCAGATGGGAAAAATTACCTTTTTTACTTGTCAGCTAGGTGACTGAATTGAAGATAGCAAGAGGCAATAAAAAGAAATTCCACAATGCACATTTTTGCTAAAGCAGTGTTAGAAAGAACTTGCACTGGGGAATAGAAAAATCAGTGGCTTATTGGGATGGCACACAAAATTATATTAGAGTCTTCTGACTAAATGGAGGGATTGTTAGTGTTAAACATCACACATTAATTTCAGACTTGCTGGAGTCATCCAACATAAAGAATCTGACACAGTATAATCACTGTAATGTTTTAAAGAGTTTGTGTGATGGAGAGGAAGAGAAAGAATGAGCCACATTACCGACACTGGTAGCATTCCTTAACGCGTTACTGGGTGATATTAAAATAATACAAAATTAAGATGATTTCAAAATGTCACCTAACAACATTTTATGAAAAAATGAAAAAATCTATTATTTATCTTATGATGCAAACTTCTTTCCCTCAGGTTTACTTTGTCTTACACTTGGACTTACATTTTTCTTGAAGTTTTGGATTTTTTATTAGCTCTCATCATAATGTATTCTGTCAACCAGATGTCAAAGATTTCTGTCTTTAGCACTACACTCTCAGATATAACTTTACATTTTATTTAACTGGCTTTTTTTGTATCTGTTTTCTTTCAGTGTATATATATATATGCAGTCAGTGGAGATGAGGAGAGGATATCCCCCTCAATGTCAATGAGCAGCTGGAGTGCAGGGAGCTCTTCCTTGGGATGGCTGAGAAGCTGTCAGAGAGATGATGGGTTAGGATTAAAGGGAGGGCAGGGGCAGGTGACATTATAGTGGGGATCTTCTACAGACCAAGTGAGTGAGGCCCTCTGTAGACAGATAGGAGCAGCCTCATATTCACAAGCCTTGGTCCTCATGGGGGACTTCAACCATCTCATCGCCTGTTGGCAGGGCAACACAACAGGGCATAAGCAATCCAGGAGATTCCTGAAATGTGTCAATGGTCACTTCCTTCTCCAAGTGATACAAGGAGAGGTGCTATGCTGGACCTCACTCTCACCATCAAGGAGGGACTGGTGGGGAATGTGAAACCCAAGGGCAGCCTTGGCTGCAGTGACCATGAAATGGTAGAGTTCAAGATCCCTGGGGCAGTGAGGAGGGAGCACAGCAAGCTCACCACCCTGGACTTTGAGAGAGCAGGCATTAGCCTTTTCAGGGATCTGCTTGGTGGAGTACCATAGGACAAAGCCCTGAAGGGAAGAGGGGCCCAAGAAAGGTGGTTAATAGTCAAGGATCACCTCCTCCAAGCTCAGGGGTGATGCATCCCAACAAAGATGAAGTTGGGCAAAAATACCAGGAGGTCTGCATGGATGAACAAGGAGCTCCTAGGAAGCCTACAGAGGGTAGAAGCAAGGACAGATAGCCTGGGAAGGATACAGAGAAATTGTCTGAGCAGCCAGCGATCAGGTTAGGAAAGCCAAAGCCCATTTAGAATTAAATTTGTCCAGGGACATCAAGGGCAATAAGAAAAGCTTCTACAGATACATTGATGATAAAAGGAAGAGTAGGGAAAAAGTGGGCCTTCTCCAGAAGTGGAAGGTGACCCAGTTACCTGGGAAGTTGCTAAGACACTATCTATCACAATTGAGAAATCGTGACAGTCTGGTGAAGTTCTCAGTGACTGGAAGAGGAGAAACATAACCCCCATTTTTAAAAAGGGAAAAAAAGAAGACACAGGAAACTACAGGCCTGTCAGTTTCATCTCTGTGCCTGTCAAGGTCATGGAGCATATCCTCCTGGAAACTCTGCTAAGGCACATAGAAAATAGAGAGGTAATTATTGACAGCCAACATGGCTTCACTAAGGGCAAATCATGCCCCAAAAATATCTTGACCTTCTATGGTGGGGTTACAGCACTAATGGAGAAGAACTAACTGGACTTATGCAAAGCATCTGACACTGCCCTGCACAACATCCTTCTATCTGAATTGGAGAAACATGGATTTGACAGAACAACCACTCAATGGATAATGAGTTGGCTAGATGGTCAAACTCCAGGAGTTGTGGTCAATGGCTCAATGTCCAAGTGAAGACC
This sequence comes from Cygnus olor, assembly GCF_009769625.2. NCBI lineage: Eukaryota > Metazoa > Chordata > Aves > Anseriformes > Anatidae > Cygnus > Cygnus olor. The sequence goes on along the minus strand of NC_049176.1, from coordinate 13,658,387 downwards.
AGGGATGGGTGATGTTCAGCCATGGTCTGTATTGGGACCGGCACTGTTTAATATCTTTGTCAGCAACATGGACAGTGGCACTGAGTGCACCCTCAGCAAGTTTACCAGCAACACCAAGCTGTCTGGTGTGGTTGTCACACTGGAGGGAAAGGATGCCATCCAGAAGGACCTGGACATGCTTGAGAGGTGGGCTTCTGCTAACATCATGAGGCCAAGTTCAAGGTCCTGCATCTAGGCCGGGGCAACCCCAAGCACAAACATAGGCTGGGATGAAAAATGGAGAATTGACGGAGAGTAGCCTGGTGGAGAAGAACCTGGGGGTGTTGGTTGATGAGAAGCTCAACATGAGCTGACAATATGTGCTGGCAGCCCAGAAAGCCAAACATATCCCGGACTGCATCAATAGCAGCATGGCTAGAAGGTTGAGGGAGGTGACTCCCCAACTCTACTCTGGTCTTAAGAGACCCCACCTGGAGCACTTTGTTCAGCTCTGGGGCCCCCAACACAGGAAGGACATGGATCTGTTGGAGTAAGTGTCCAGAAGAGGGCCACAATGATGGTCAGAGGACTGGAGCACCTCTCCTATGAAGATAGGCTGAGGGAGTTGGGGTTGTTAAGCCTGGAGAAGAGAAGGCTCCTTATAGCAGCCTTGCAGTACAGGGGGCCTACAAGAAAGCTGGGGAAGGACTTTTTACAATGGCATAGTCCTAATAGGACAAGGGGAAATGGCTTTAAATTGAAAGAGGGTAGATTTAGATTAGATATAGGGAAGAAATTCTTCACTCAGAGGGTGGTGAAGCACTGGAAGAGGTTGCCCAGAGAAATTGTTGATGCCACATCCCTGGAGGTGTTCAAGGCCAGGCTGGATGGGGCTTTGAGCAACCTGGTCTAGTGGGGGGTTTCAAACCTCCATAGCGGGTGGGCTGGAATTAGATGATCTTTAAGTTTCCTTCCAACCCAAACCATGATTCTATGAAGACATCTTTTTAAATTGTTGTAGGCATACTATTTCCTTCCAATGTATTTTGTATTTTTACTGAATGTTTGAAAGAATAAATTTTCAATTTCAAAGCACATTATTTTTAAAATATGATTTGTAATTGTTGCACATCTCCTTGTCCCTTGCCTTTTAAGGAACTATTCCAAAAGAGATTTTCTTGCTTTTGAGGAAAGAAAAAAAAAATCAACTGCTAAACAATTGGGAAACATGCAATGGATAGGCAGAAAGCTGCCATTGTGTGTGAGCTGTGTGAAAATAAATGCTTGGATAGAAGATTTTACTTTGATGCTTTCAGAAGGTCTCATAAATATTAGCGATAGAAGAAAAGAAATTATTAAAACAAACTTTAGCCATCTTCTATGCCTTTAACAACCCTATCATCTATGTCCTTATTTATTTTAATAGCTGTTTTTAGTTTAAATAAAATGAAAGGAAGTTACAAAATGGAGTGCTAACATTTCTTTTAGGTGACACTGGACAAACCACCTTAAAAGAAAATTGATACTATTTAAATTATTTGAATGAAGTGGCCAGATTTCAAAAGGTACTCAGCAGCCTACCACACCAGGATTGGTCTTTGGTACAGACAATGCATGATAATATTCTTATCCCTGCTATCAGAATCCAGAGCATGTGGATGGATATTCATGCCTTCCATCCATTTTAGAGCAGCGTATCATGATTTCTATAAGATGATAAGATGACATGTTAGAATTTGCTTCTTTGCATTGGTAAGTCTTGCTAAAAAGAGTCTCCAGACTTGCAAAATCAGCAATGTACAACGAGTACATGTTCACTAACAGCATCACACACATCTTGTAACCAAAAGCTTTTAGAGTCCTACATAGTTTTAAAATTTGGGAATATTCCTAAGTAATCTGACACGCTTTACTGTGTGAAACTAATTAGCAGTTGAGTGTTTAGATCAAACATTTTTCCTGAATGGGAAAGATTAAGTTTACAGAGCAGATGGAGTAGGAGGGGGAACTGGACATTGTCCTAACAAAAGGAGTAAAATAGGTAGGGATACAGGAATAAGTGACAACCTGAAACGAGCAACACATTGAAAAGGGATATAGTCCTGCCCTACCCCACATAGGGCAGTACTATAGGTGTACAAGTGAAGATTGCAGTGCCTTAATCTAACTAACATAACTGGACTTCATATTCTGGGATCTGAGTGAAACTTAGCAGTTTTTGATAAAAGGTCAACTAGTTTATCTAGTTCTCCTTTTAGGCTACAAATTCTTGTGAAATGATAATTTCATGCAGACAAACAAAGGATAAAAAAAAAACTCTGCTTGATTCCATTAGAGGTTTTTAGGTCATGGTTAGATGATATGGTGTAAGAACACAGTTTCTTGGAACAATGTTCTCAGAGAGAACTTTGCTAACACATTAATGCATCCAAAGGCCTCAAGAAACTAATGAAATCTTTTAATAAAGATTGAACAGTTTTAGGATGGATTTTCAATAAGGAAATAGCTGCTCATCTTGCAAGGGTAGTAGCTAAGTTTGAAGGCTACAAGATATGATAAGGAATAAACAGATGGCTCATAGTAAACAACTTAAAGTAGCTCCTGTCATTTCCTTGAGAGAGAACTTAGTACATATCCTGATATTACAAGGTTATATAAACTCATTGATCTGATAGTGATCAAGTATTTCTGGAGGGCAACTAAAGAGATGAAAAAGCCATCCAAATTTACTGTGAGATAAACCTATTGCTATGTGTCCTCCAAAATGAGATTTGAGTTGTTATAAGATGCCAGGAGAGCCTGAGTGAAATGAAATCAGCAAGTAACAATTAATGATACATTCCAAACAGGAATTGTAATTAGTTGTCTAATCTATATCACTCTTATTTGCTCAAAAGAGAATTGTCCCTACCAGAAAACCCAAACTGTGGACCAGAGTCATCTTAAAAGAAAAGCAGGCAAAAATCTTTGACGTCATACATGCTTTCATTTCACCCAATTTTCCATTCACCTTACATGATTACTCACTGTGGTTGAACTTGTATGCAGAGTGGTCATACTAAATTTTCACCTTTATGCAGTTTTAATGTACAAGACCTTTGACTTTTAACTATGTACACATTTTTCTTTTGCATCTCATGATTTAAAAGGCAAAGTAATATTGTAAACTGGCTAATTTGGAAGAGAGCAGTAAGCCCTAGAAAACAGTCATCTTTCCTTTCTTCTTGCCTTCCTGCCTGCCTTCCTGCCTGCCTTCTTTCCTGTCTTCCTGCCTGCCTTCCTGCCTTTCTGCCTTCCTTCTTTCCTGTTTTCCTGCCTTCCTGCCTGCCTTCCTTCCTGCCTCTTTTTTTTTTTTTTTTTTCTTTCTTTCTTTCTGGAGATTCAGATGGAGAGTTTCAAACATACAAACTAAACCTAGCTACCCATTGATTTTAAATGGGATTTAGGCACTAAAGAACTGCCATTTTTCACTTTAAAAAATCTATTCCTCTGTTGTTTTATCTTGAACAGACAGAAAAAAATGATAACAATGACTGCAAATAAGCAATTTTAAATAGACTATTTACTTCCTCTTTAGGCTAAATTCCGTCCACAGATAAAGTGCATGACCTCAAGTGAACCCAGTAAGTTTTATAGGTCTTTATCTGGGGAAAAAATGTCTCTGAATTCAGAGAATTATTTTGTTATATGTAAAGTAAGGAAGGGTTAGGGTCGCAGGAAAGTTAGGAAGTAAATACCCTTGTATTTAACTTTATGTGCATCTGGAGTTCCGTATAACCTTGTAATAAGTGTAAAAGTATGGAATTAATCCATTTATTCCTCTGCAGTTTGGCATAGGCTATATAGGCCAGTAGTTAGTGCAATGGATTGTCCTGTACTTACCTACTCAGATTCCAAATTCTTAAACAATCTAGACATCCTTTTCCCTATTGTTGTCTAGCTAATTTATTTTTATTCTAAATTGATTTCAATAAAATAACATAACATACTCTTATCCCAAAGGCTTACTGACATTGATTAGACAAAGCCTGAAGTATGTACTTCCCTCATCAAAGTTACAGAATATCTATTTAAAACATTAATTTTGTCTAGTAACAGTCACTTTTGTTCTCAGAACACACAGTTAACATGAATCAGATATTGCAGATATATTATTGTTCGTAATTTAAAGTTTTCACAAGGAAAGGTCTAATTTTTTCAGAATATCTCCCAGTAACCATTGTTGCTGGAAATGCTTACAGATTATGTGTGACAGTACTAGACAAGCATTTCAGGTGGTGACATATGATTTATACAGGAAGATTGAATGAACCACGACTACATTACATGTCAAATGTTCACATGACAACTCTTCTTCAACAAAGTGCAGTCCCAAGTGCTGAACAAGGTTTCTTATGCAAAATTGTTTAAAAGTAGGAACAGAGATTTTCTAAGCTACATATGAGATGTAGACATAATGCTTTTTATATTTATTAGATTAAAAATAATTCAAGGGCTTAAATGTACATGTGGCATATGGCTTATTGATACTGATAAATCATATTTCACAGTTTATTAGTTAATGTAATTACTAGCAATAACCTAATTGGCATATGTAGGTAAAGTTTTCATGTTAGTTATTCACATACCTAAAAAGATAAAGAGAAAAGATAAAAAGATAAAATTTCTAAGTTTTTTAAAAGCATAGAATTTAACTCTTACCTGTTTGCCTCCTGACAATCATGGCTCAGTCCTGAATATAGGACTACTTGTGTCTGACAATGAACTATTCTAACTTGTAAGTTATTTGATGTCCCTGTAGATCTTGCCATAAGAATTCTCCACAGGTTCCAATATGTGTATAACCAGTATTTTCAGGTAACTAAAATTGCTGCTAAGTAGGTACCATCAAATGAAATTCTTCAGTTATTGAATAAGATTTCATCCTGATCAAACAGGACAAAATTTGATAAACAAATCTGTGTCCTTCAGTAGAGTCAATACACTCATCCCAGTTTGCAAAGCAGTAAATGATATCATGAATCCAGAAATGCATATGGGTGTTAAGGTAGCCGTTGACAAAATGCTGCTTTTATGTACACAAAATGAAATATAATTTCATGCTTTTATAATCAGTACTTATATTTTTTTTTAATTTTATAATTAATTTTATATAATTTCCAGGCAGAAATGTTCTCCAGAAAGAATGTTCTGGTGTTCTCATGTCAAGAGTAAGACCAGAGCTTGGAACAAGACCTGAGATCTTCAAAAGCAGACTGAGATGCAGACATCAAGTCTCACTAACAGTTAAAGTACTGAATATGTAACTGATATAGGGTCTTTAGAATTTTTTTAATTTCTTTAACAATAAAACAGCGAGTGTAAAAATAAAAAGAACATTGATAACATATTGTTTACAGTTAATTATTGTATTGATATTTCTTTTCTTCCGTACTCTTCCCATGATCACTGAGTAGTCGCAGAATCACAGAATCACAGAATGGGCAGAGATGGAAGGGACTTCTGAAGATCATCTAGTCCAACTCCCCTGCTGAGCAAGATTGACTAGAGCACGTTACGCAGGATGGCATCCAGGCGGGTTTTTAATATCTCCAGAGAAGGAGACTCCACAACCTTTCTGGGCAACCTGTTCCAGTGCTCTGTCACCCTCACGGTAAAGAAGTGCCCCCTCGTACTGAGCCGGAACTTCCTGTGCTTCAGTTTGTACCCGTTGCCTCTCGTCCTGTCACTGGGCACAACTGAAAAGAGACTGGCTCCATCCTCTCGACACCTTCCGCTCAGAGATTTTTATACATTAATGAGGTCTCCCCTCAGTCTTCTCTTTTCCAGGGTAAACAGGCCCAGCTCTTTCAGCCTGTCCTCATACAACAGGTGCTCCAGTCCTCTGGTCATCTTCATAGAGATCCTCTGAACTCACTCCAGTAGTTGCATGGCCCTTTTGTACTGGGGACCCCAGAACTGGACACAACACTCCAGGTGGGGCCTCACCAGGGCTGAGTAGAGGGGGAGGATCACTTCCCTTGGCCTGCTGGCAACACTCTTCCGAATGCACCCCAGGATATCATTGGCCGTCTTGGCCACAAGGGCACACTGCTGACTCATGGTCAGCCTGCTGCCCACCAGGACTCCCAGGTCCCTCTCTGAAGAGCTGCACTCCAGCAGGTCAGCGCCCAGCCTGTACTGGTGCTTGGGGTTATTCCTTCCCAGGTGCAGGACCCTGCACTTGCCCTTGTTGAATGTTCCTCTTGGCCCAACCCTCTAGCCTGTCGAGGTCCTTCTGAATGGCAGCACAGCCCCCTGGGGTATCAGCCACTCCTCCAAGCTTTGCGTCATCAGCAAACTTGCTGAGGGTGCACTCCGTTCCATCATCCAGGTCGTTGATGAATAAGTTGAACAACACTGGACCCAGTACTGACCCCTTGGGGACAACGTTGCCTCAGGCCTCCAACTAAATTTTGCACCACTAAGCACAACACTCTGAGCTCTGCCATCCAGCCAATTGCCAATCCACCTCACTGTCCACTCATCCAAGCCATGCTTCCTGAGCTTGTTTATGAGAATGTTATGGAAGACAGTGTCAAAAGCCTTGCTGAAGTCAAGGTAGGCCACATCCACTGCTCTCCCCTCAACTACACAACTAGTCATCGCATCATAGAAGGCTATCAGATTGATTAAACATGACTTCCCCTTGGTGAATCCATTCTGACTATTCCTGATCACCTTCTTGTCCTCCACATGCTTGGAGATGACCCCCAAGATGAGCTGTTCCATCACCTTTCCAGGGACGGAGGTGAGGCTGACTGGCCTGTAGTTGCCTGGGTCCCCCTTCTTGCCTTTTCTGATGACTGGCGTGATATTGGCTTTCTTCCAGTTCTCAGGCACCTCTCCTATTCTCCACGACCTTTCAAAGATGATGGAGAGTGACCTAACAATAACATTGGCCAGCTCCCTCAGTACCCATGGGTGCAGTCCTTTGGGGCCCAAGGATTTGTGGATGTCAAATTTGCTTAGCTGATCTCTGACCTGATCTTCTCTGACCATGGGAAAGTCCTCCTTTCTCCAGACTTCCTCTCGTGTCTCCAGGGTCTGAAATTTCTGAGGACTGATCTTAGCAGTAAAGACTGAAGCAAAAAAGGCATTCAGCAACTCTGCCTTCTCCATATCATTTGTCATCAGGACACCTGCCCCATTCAACAGGGGGCCCACATTTTCCTGTTTTCCTTTTCTACTGATGCATTTGAAGAAGCCCTTCTTGTTGTCCTTGACATCCCTTGCCAGACCTAATTCTAAATGGGCCTTAGCCTTCCTTGTCGCATCCCTGCATACTCTGACAGTGTCCCCATATTCCTCCCAGGTGTCCTGTCCCTTTTTCTACATGCTGTAAACTTCCTTTTTCTGTCTGAGCTTTGCCAGGAGCTCCCTGCTCATCCATGCAGGTCTCCTGCCCCCTTTGCTTGCCTTCTTGCTCAAAGGGATGCACCAATCTTGAGCTTGGAGGAAGTGATACCTGAATATTGAGCAGATATCTCGGACCCCCCCTTCCTTCCAGGGTCCTAACCCATGGAATTTTTCTAAGTAGATCCCTGAGGAGGTTAAACCTTGCTCTCCTGAAGTCCAGGTTCGCAACCTTACATTTTGCCCTGCTTCCTCCTCATAAGATCCTGAACTCCACCATATCATAGTCACTGCAGCTAAGGGGCTGCCCCCTACCTTCACATCTCCAACTAGTCCTTCTTCATTTGTTAGTACAAGGTCCAGCAACACACCCCTCCTTGTTGGCTTCTCCACCAACTGTGCCAAAAAAAGTTGTCATCAATGCACTGCAGGAACCTCCTGGACTCTGTGTGCCTAGCTGTGTGATCTTCCCAGCAGATATCAGGGTGGTTGAAGTCCCCCATGAGAACCACGGCTTGTGACTGAGAGGCTACTGGGAGCTGTCTGAAGAAGGCTTCATCTACCTCCACTTCCTGATCAGGTGGCCTGTAGCAAATACCCACAACAGTGTCAGCCGTGGTAGCCTGCCCTTTAATCCTTACCCATAAGAGCTCAACTCGCTCTTTGTTCAGCCCTGGGCAGAGCTCCACGCATTCCAGTTGTTCTCCTGTGAGAGAACTGTGTTCTTTTGTTCTCTTGCTGTTCTCTTCTGTTCTCTCGTAAAGAGCAACTCCACCACCTCTCCTTCCTGGCCAGTCTTTTCTAAAAAGCACGTAGCCTTCCATGACAGCATTCCAGTCATATGAGCTATCCCACCTTGTCTCTGTGATTGCAATGAGATCGTAGCCTTGTGACCACATGCAGATCTCCAGTTCTTCCTGTTTGTTACCCATACTAAGCGCATTGGTATACAAGAATTTCAGGGAGCTGAAACACTTATTGCTGAAATGCTGAAATGCTTAGTCATTTTGCCCCTCTCTGCTACTTACTCATCCTCTTTCTCCAGTACAACTCTTTTCAAACTATAGTTTCTGCTTTTTCCTTATCTCCCCCATTTATCTTTTTTCTTGGTGATTTTTCCCAGATCTGCTTAGATCTCTTACTTTTCCCACCATCTGGCTAGGCAGCTGTTACTGATATCACTGAGTGAAAACAGTTGTTCAGAAGCTGATTTTACCTGTGGTTCTCATTCTCTAAGGGACTGGAAATTCTGAAGATCAGGACAGATGAAATGATGTATGAAACAAACCTTGATGCTTTAGAGAAAACCAATGTGGTATAAACATGCTGTAGTGGCAACATGGATAGGCCCAGTGTAAGCAGAAAACACATGAAGATACAAGTTATCAACTACACTGGGATAACTATTAACTATTTGGTAAATCAAAGGCAGGCTATGCTCTCTCTGTCCCTTGGCATCTCTGGAGGTATGAGATAAAAAGGAAGTACAACTCCCCAACAGAGCAAAATGGTTGTGAAATGAAACAGTTGTTTCAGCAGTATTACAGAATAAAAATTCAGAATACCTGTGTCAAGTATACGTAACCTGACTTTGTTCCCCATTTGATTTGCTTTCTGCCTGCTCCAGCACAATTCTTGCTCCAGTAGGGACCAAGTCCTCACAGACGTGGACTCCACAAAGTATAACAGATGCATACTCAAACACAGCCTGCTTAAACTCTAATGTAATTACACAAACTGATCAACATGATGTGATAAAAGCACTTCTTATCAGAATGTTTTAATAATTAAGACTGAGATCCAGGATGTTTACCTTTAGATCTGTGAACCATTCTGGATACTTCAGATGTAGTCTGTTGTATAAATACTATTTATAATACAGAGCCAAACAGACAAAAATCTTATAAAACATCTCACCAGATTCTTCAAATTCACTGTTGTATGCGTTCCAAGTTTCACTTATGCGGAGCAGATTTTCTTCCATGGCTTGAATGTCCATGTAGGGACAGTTGCACTCTGGGAATTTGGGGCCACACTGACACCAGCAGTCATTGTCCTTGCAAATGAACTCCCCCTCTGAATTGCAGGCAATATAGCTCAGAGCTGCCTGGACAAAATGTTCTTGAAGATACTCAGGGAGGATGACCTGAAGACCTGAAGGAAACAAAGTACTGTATTATTAAACCCAAATGTATATTCAAGTCAAGCAATTTCCCATACCTATATAACACGGTAATAAATAAATAAATAAATAAATAGAAAGCTAATAATAAGCTACAACAATAAACTATATCATTTACTTAGGACAATTTACATATATGTCTAGCATTTGCACCATGTCATGTATTTCCTTACCTAAGAATTAATTTCAGATATATACCTTACGCTCCTGTCTCATTATGGAACATCCATTCCAGTAGATAGTAACTTGTGTTCCTCACATTGTATACTAGTGTAATTTCTTTTTTCTTTTACAGACTCAGCTGTAGGAGCTTTTCAGTAAGGAAGCATGCAGATGAATTGCAATACTGATACTATGCAGCTAATACAAATTCTGAGAGTGCTGGAGGGAAAGCAGCTTTGAAAGACAACAATGAGAGTAAAGAGGCTGTATAACCAGAAAAAGAGAGGTTTGAAGACAAACATTTCCATTCTGTATTGGACTTGTTTTCCATGTTGGCTTTGACATAAGTAGGTACGCCTGAAATACAGAAATGTCTAAATTACTCTGGTTATTTCTCCATGATTCTGTAGACACAAACTAAGAATAATCAGAAAATTGAACTGTAGGAAACTTTAGGAAAATAAAATTTTTAAAATATTTCATTTTGTAAAACATCAATACATAATGGGCTATTTTCAGCAAGGTATTGCAAAAATATGTGTACAGTGATTCATTATGACCAGTAAGTGTTGTCAGTTTGAGCAAAATCAGATAAACATCAATTTTGTTATTGACTTTTTTGAGTGCATGCATTTATAATGTGGTTTACCCCTATTTCATCTTTCAGTACTTTAAGCAGACTTTGCAGGATGGGACCTCATCCATCACCACAGAAAGTCCTCTGAATACAATATACATCGGAATTAGCTCAAATCAGGTGTTATCAAATAGATGTTTATGCTCCTAAAGGATTTCAAAATGCTAAGAGACAGTCAGCTGGATGTGTGGGTAGGGCTATAAAACCCTAAGAAACAGAATTCATTCTTAAATCAACTAAAGCTTTAGCATGGAGAAGGGATGGAAGATCTAGCTACCATGTTGTTTAAAAAACTAACATGCTATGCCCCAAATCCCTTTGCAAAGTATTTTCACACTTTACCCTGTCATGACAGGCAGAAGCCTTATAAAGTCATGTTTCACATGTATCAGAATGTATGTGGTTCAGATGTATCAGAACCACAGAGCAGGGAAATCAAAAATTCAGAATATCTGTGACCAGAAGTTTATTCATCTGAAAATTTTGAGCACTGTTAACATGATTTCACTGATGGGTATTTTATATAGAAGCATTGTAAATTAATTGCAGCCATCAGTCCTTTAGCTACAACAATAGTCAAACAATCAGAAACAAACAAACAAAAAACACGCACAGCAAGATTTTTGATTTATTACATGTAGCTATATTCTGAAGTAAAAATAATTTTTCTGGAACCAGTGGGGCTTATTTGTAGGCCAAGTAACTTCTCGGTATATTAATTGTTTATTTATGATAAAAGGTACTTGGACAATTTCATAGAGATTTATTCGTAATTTTGAGGTAAATAAAAAAAATATCTTCAACAGTAATTTTATGACCTTTCCAAGTAGAAAGCCATATTCAAACGCATGATAATATTGCTAAAACCGGGTCTGTCTGTGCTTTCTTCTGCATCATATCAAAACTTGTAAAACTCTTGCGGTATCAAAACTTGTATAACTCTTGTAAAACTCTTGACTATACTTTTTAATGTAGCGGTATATTTGTGAAAACCCTTGGTATTATGAAAGTAAAAGAAAGCCCAGATAAGCAATCCCACCTTGTTCAATTCCTACACGGTAAGCATGAAATAGTCTAAGCAGTTCTGACACTAAATTTCTTATGACAATCTAATGGCATGTGTAAAACTGCTCTCTGACCGATGCGAGGATTGATTTCCAAATTTTAACTGAGAAACGTGCAAATGCTGGAGACCATTAAAAAATTGTTGTTTTTTTTTTTGTTGTTGTTTTTGTTTTTTTTTCTGGAGATATTTCATTGCATTTCAGTGAAAATGACAAGTTCTTTTAAAAAATAAAAATTATATATATATATCGTCTGTGAAATCATTGTTTAATTTAATGGCTTTAAACCTATTCTCACCTTCTGGAAAGAGAAAGGAAAGGCAAAAAACAACCCTCTCCTCCCTCCCCCCCCCCGAAAAAAAAAACAAAAAAAACCAAAAAAACATGGATGTATTAGACAAGAAGATAATCTTTCCCTGACAGACAATCTTAATAATCAGCAACAACTTCATACTATATGTCCAACTGAGATATGAACCAATACTAAATTTTTTTACAGCTGGAAATAATTGTGAAGCTACCTGTAACAGCAAACTGAGAACCATATTCTTCTCTCCTTGTATATACACAGGTATACACAAAAACATAAAGAGAATTAGTCTGTTTTCAAAATAATAATAAAAAGTTGTTCATGTTACATTTGCGTAACCGAAACAAAAAAACAATAACTACTAAGGGCCCTAGAGGTTCACTTTCAAAAATGTTTGGGTACCTAATCTGCAATTTGGGATATGTATCTGTTGGAATTAATAACAAATGAATTAGAAATTAATCCTCTTTATATATACATGTGTATATATATATTCCTTTTTTTTTTTTTTTTTTTCTGTTGAGTGAGATGCCTAAACTTCTAAAAGTCCCAGAGGAGTCTTTGGACTCTGCTTTATTCAAAGCCTTTGTATATTTATGTCCTGCTCCTCCAGTGACTACATTTGTTCCAGTGGGGTGACTGCATGACGTATAAGCCACTACTCAAAATGTGCAAAACAGGCTGAACACAGTAAATGTCATTCTCTGCTTGGTAGAATCCGTGGGAATTCAAGCTTTTTAAAAGGTGAGCAAGTCGTTGCTAAATAAGGCTGGAAAATGTTAACAGCATTATTCAGATTATTTTCTGATGGGCACAGAAATTGTTTCTATTTCAAAGGCAACATGAGTTACTGACATTTCTTTCACTTTGCCTAGAATATACTTATTGGGGAAGGAAAAAAAAAAATAGAAAGAAAGAAAATGACCTTTCATGAGGTGGAAAAAAGAAAAACAAATAGTGTGATAAATGTCATCCTGTTCCAAAACAGATTAATGAAATTGTACCTACATACCTTGCAACTGAATCTTATTTTCAGGACTCTGAACCAGAACAGAACTGACAGAATCTAGGTTGTCATAGTTACTGCAGCCAAGAGGACCAGTCCGCGTTTCTGTTACCTGATGGTAAGGGAATGGAAAAGCATTTGCTGCATTATTCAAAACAGACTGAAGAGTTCAGAAGCATGTTGCATAAAGTTTCCCTTTAATTCAGCTGTCTGTACATTTCAGACTTAATTAAGGTGAAATAGCTCATTTTGTATACGACAAGTATGATTGTAAATGTTTTACCAGTACAACAAACTTGGGAGAGTGCTATTTCTATAGAAGGGAAGGGGCCAACAGTCTACAGATGATTTATTTCTTCATAGCTATGGGAATAAGAATGAATTTAATAAATATGGTTCATAAAAATGCAGACTATGATTTTCATTGATGAAACTTCTGCACATGGCAACTCCTTGTTGAAATCATAAAAAAACTTTGACTTCTTCTGTATAGCACAGCAGGATTCAGAAGTAAAAACCTTTTATGAGCTGTGCTTATAATGGTGATGGTGGGATATCTTTCATCTGGGAAAGATCTAAAATAAGATTAGATGTAAGACTCTAGACATCCTGGCTATTGTAATCACAGAATCAATGACCACAGGATCAAAATACATCTAAATTTATCAAAATAATATCACCACAAATAAAGCTTTGTCTTAGCAGTGGTGGGTTGTGCTTGGCAACATGCAGTTTGTTAAATGAGTAAATACATTATTAATAATAATAACAATAATAAAGGCAAGTGATTTATATACTTTATGGAATATTATATATGATACTTAAGTGTCCAGAAACCAATTATAAAAGCTAATTTCTTTTTAAATGCCACAGTAAGTGAAAAAAATAGGGCCTAATCCAGTTTCTCTGCAATTAATTGCTACAGCTTTTGAAGCTCTGCTGTGATGCCCAGAGGGCAGGCTGGCAGCTCCACAGCCAGCCAAGCAGTGTCTCAATGGCTATTATAGCTTCTATAGGTAGCCGAGGAAAAATCTCAAAATCTCAGGTGGGTATACCAAGATCTCATTTTTTAACTGGATTGGATGCGGCAGAAAATTCATGGCTTTGGAATTCCTTCCCCTTTATACCAACACCAGAAAGAAAGAGGACGTTGAAAGAGGAATAAAAGTAATGCAAAAGCTCTAGCAGGAAATGTTGGCCATGGGATATCTTCCCAGTCTTCTTCACTGCCAAAATACAACTAATTCCTGTATCGTCCATTCCAACAAGACACTATCTTGGAACTTCCTCACTCTCGTTTTTTTATCGTCTCAGAGATTTTGGACATTTGCATCTATTTGTTTATTTACTTCAGCTCTGAATACAACTGCTTCTATTGTTTCTTACTTCAGGTAGTGTATTCTACCCTGAATCTCCCGGAGAATAAGTCTAAATTAGGGGGTCAAAGAGCTCATTTCCAAAATTTACACCTCCACTGAGCAGCAGATGTCTAACATTAACTCTTATGAACAGAAGGAAGCCTACTATTTAAACAATCTGTTTTGAAAGGAATATGGAGATTTACTAAAATAATTCATGAATGTTTATGTTGTTTAGGATCACCCAGTGGTCTTACAGTGTCTGTGCTACCACCAGCATGTGTGAGTGGCTGCAGCTGGATCATGCAATTCCTTAAACTACTGAGATTATCTATACATTGTTTCATATTTTCCAAGTCCTAAAATTTTCACAAAATAAGTGTGAAATCTTACGCTATCCCAAGTTATTGGCCCCTTTCTGTCACTCTGAATTAGTATTCCTGGGAACTGAGAAGGATATCCTTTGCAATGCCATCAGCCTGTGGGGAGGACACGTTGAAATGGTTTCAGCCTAATCTGGTAGCAGAATGCCAGCCATGCAAGGAAATAGATGTAGTCAGGATCTCTACTCCCTGCCCAAATTTGGCAGCGTCTGATATTTATGCCAAGGCCAGATTTACCTCATTTTTTGCTTAATCATCCTGAATCAACATAAAAATTCTTGCATGGATATCAGATTTGTGTGGGACACAGCCAGAACAACAACTTTGATTTATCCTTGACCCTCCAGGCCCTTTCTTCTCCCAAGTGATCAAAGTTTCATTCTAAAATCCCATTTTTTATCGTACTCAGAGCCCATATAAGGAATACTAAACTGTTTATATAGTATCAAAGACAGGCACCTACATTAAGTAAGATAAATAACCCGAAGAAAATAAAATAGGAATGAAGGTTGTTATAAGTTTTATCCTAGTTCTGAAAGATTATGTTCAGCATTTATCTCTGCAATTCTTTATACAAAGATCCATTTATTTTTGCATTTTTTTAATTATTATTTTCAATCATTTGTTTATAAGGCAATGCAGCTTCATGAATTCATCTGAAATGTAGGAACTATAAAGACAGTTTTACAAATTCCTATTCATTCTGTTTATTCTTATGCTTCCTGCAATTACAAAATAGAAAAGGTTAGTAAGTAGTTGTATAATTATATCTCTTTTTTTTCATGAAACTTCAGTCTTCACTTGGATGATGCAAAACACAGATAGCAATAACCATTGTTTTGATTATGGAAGTGACAACACTTGTTGTATCTAGGTGTGCACAGAAGCAGAAGGGAAATAAGTATCATTAAAAGGTGTTGTTTTTTTTTTATTATTGTTTTCTAAGGACCAGTCATATAAAATCACTGATTCAAATGAAAATTAAATACATGGGGAAAAAAAAAAAAAAAAAGAGCAGGGTTAGATTTTGTTGTGGACATAAACTCACAGAAAGGGCTACGTTGACCTGACAGACACTCATGACTTACTGCTCATTGTAGGTAAACAATAAAATATTGTTTTAAAATAATAATAATTTAAAATAATAAATAAATAATGTTCTAAAAATAGAGCCATATAAAAGGCCTTTTTCTAAGCATTAGATTTTCACTGAAATCTATATATTTCTATTGTGCGTTCCTTTACTTTTCAAAGTACTCTAGCCGTCTTCTACCTAATCCTTTTCTCTAGTACTTTAAGCTTCTGTGTACAGAACATATTGGAAGAAGAAAATAGACTGTATAGTTCCAACATAACTCCAAACACCAAAAACAGATAAAAACAGTTATAAAACAGCCAAACTCCAGCTTTCCATGGATGGCACTTCTAGTCAGAGGCCAAAGTTACATATACTGTATTATACCCTGCACAAGCCCTACTCAACAAAGATTGTAAATTGGAAGAAAAATGTGAGTAGTCAATAAATGAAATGTGGATTACATAAGAAATCTTTAAATTACTTACAAATTATTTGATCAAGTGTAAGGATTTTATTTTTGGGAAAATCCTTTAAGTAGAAAAGCAGACTACAAGGGCGAAAAAAAAAAAAAAAATTGTGTGGGGGGTAGAATCCAAACGAGTTAATTCTGTCTCAATGCAGGTGTTACTAAAATCACTGATAATTTTGCATTTTCTGTCTGTCACAGGAAGAAGATACAATGATAGAAGAAATGTTGGAAAGGAATTGTCACTTCTTTTAGTATCTTCCAAACACAGAAGTATGACTATATTCCGTTCCAGGATCAGAGCTGAAGTGTTTTGTCTGAAGGTGTACAATAAAAGCTAAGTCAAAAACAGGAGAGGGAAAGGTTAAATGTAAATAGTGTATGCTAAGATGCAAGTATAGTCCAGAAGTGATTGCAGATGAATAAAGACAAATAAAGATGAATAAAGAACACTGATTTGTAAGAGCTTGATCCACAGTCTGTAAAGGACACTAATTCACAAACCAAAATACAACAGAACAGTTATTTAATAATGAAAAGCCCCTAAGAATCAGTAACAAAATATCTGACGTGAACCAAGCAAACTATTCTCAAGTGCCTTGTTTTCAAAGATTATCACAACACACGTTTCCCTGGGCAGCAGGATTTTCAGTTCCCAGAAATAAACTGTAACATGTGGCATTAATGAGACAAATGCCTACAGTTTTCAGTCTGTTAAAACTCATAACCATGGTGATAATGACTCGATTATAAGTGCACTGAGTATATACCTCCCAGCACTGCTTAAGGGCTGAATTCTTGTGATATCAGTGGGTAGTATTTCCCTGGGAAACTGTACTTATTTTGTCCGTGATAATTAAGCCTACAGAAGGTTCTCCTAATAAGAATAAAATATATTTCTGCAGAGCTTTTTTTTTTTTTTTCCTGGTGTGTTCTTTCAAATACACATAGCTAATATTCTTAACTACATGCCCATCCAGAGATGGTAGGCTGTCTTGCATAAAGGACTGTATTTTTTACGAAGACTCTTTTAAAATGTATTTGGCTTCTAAGGAAGATAACTAAGCACATAAAGGAGAAGGAGACAATGCTAGTCACTTCAAAATAGGCAGCTGCATTCATATTCATATTACCCTCTTTAATATTTTAAACATTTAAATAATGACTTAGAGGAAATTCTTCATATATATGTGATACCACTGTTGGAAGAAGGTATCTTCTGAATGACTGGTACATATAGAAGAATGAACAAAGGCATGGCAGGAGAAGAAACCCAAGGAAAAAGACAAAACTGGAGTGATTTAATATTTTGGAGCATCATCTGATGAAGGGGAATAACTTTTTATGCAAGGAATAAATTGTTAGGTAAAACTAGATCCTGCCACCATCACTCACTAAATAAGTCCTTTCCTTCATAAATCATTCAGTGGGATTAATTGCATAGTAACAGTGCTTGGCAGTTCCTAAAATAATTGGAAGTCCCCAGCGTAATTACACATTAGTTAACCTAGACACAATGGCATCCATAGTCCAGTAGTGCTGCAAGGGGGCAAGGATCACTTCATGGTGGTAGGCAAAGGTCTGTAAGGGATAAATCATACCTGTGAGCTACAAAACCAGGTGTATATGTGGCCTTGATATGGAATAGAAGGGTCACAAGGGGCTGCCTGGCTGGATGTTATCACAGCACATATTTTTCATCCCCTATTGTCTTTAGAATTTTTCTGTATGACTCCCTGTCGACCCTACCTTCAGGACTTGTCTTCCAGCCCATGTTTCCTCACCTTGTCATCCATGTACATTCAAGTCAATGCTCATTTCACTTTAAGAAAAGTTGATCACATGAATAAGACCTAACTGTATTTTCTGTTTAGAAGTGGCTCTCCTTCCAATGCAGTGGGGTGGTTTCATGCTGATGGACAGCTAAGACCCACCTTGCTACTCTCTCACTTCTCAAAAGAACAGTGGGAGAAAATATTATGAAAAGAGAGTCATGGGCTGAGATAAAGACAAGGAGATCACTCACTAACTATCATCATAGGCAAAACAGATTCAGCAAAGGGAGCTTCATATAATTTATTGTCTATTACTAGCAGACTAAACTAAAAGGAAATTAAAATCCTTCCCTTACCATCCACCCTCTTCTACTTCCTCCTTCCAGGTGGTGCAGGGGAATAGGGAATGGAGGCTGTGGTCAGTCCATAACGCTTCGCCTCTGCCACTCCTTCACGGTCACTCCCTGCCCCTGCTCCACGTGGGGTCTCTCCCACGGGATGCCATTTTAGGAGTTTGCTTTTTGTTGGTGGTAGGCTTTTTTGTTGTTTTGTTGTTGTTGTTGTTGTTGTTGTTGTTTCTTTGATTTTAGAATTGCTAGTATTCTAAAGCAATACCTCATAGGCATGTGACATTTTCAACACATTTTCCATCAGCTGTGTTGTTAGTATAAGACTGACTTTTTAGTTTGATGAATCCACTAACTGAGAAAATCTGGAATCACTGCCATCTTATTTTTCTGTCAACTGATGTTATATGACATAGCAGAGTCAGTAAACTTGATGTTTCAGCAAATGAAATAAATTGCAAAATGTTCATTAACCAGGAAAAGTGGGATAAGAACTTCTTTCAAATTTGGGGGGAAGGAGACAACTTTCAGTTTCACTGAACACAGCAATAAAACTTACCAGTGGATCAGCATAATCCCTCTCACTCCTTTGTTTCTCTATTCTCAGGAATGCACTGTGAGCTACACTGCTACATTACAATGACAAAGAATTGAAAGGTATTATCCCCACATTAAACATTAAATACCTTGGAAATCAGAATATTTTATGAATTGGAAATTAACTCAGACTATCTTAATTCTGTTCTGTTTTTACATTCTTATAAAAGATAACAATTTTGGGAGACTGTTTATTTTCATCTGATACAGAGCAATCACTTGTCAGTTCAGGCCTATTTTCCACTATTTCAGACAACAATTTGTTAACTGCTAATTGCAGGAGGATCCACATGAACATCAACAAACTTTTGAATCTATGCTGTGCCACGGGAAATTTAGAGAAGAAATGAAGACAGTCAGAAATGCACCAGCTTTGAGCTACCAAAACATATATAAGTTAAACAGCTTTCTAAAGACAGCTGGGATAGAGGTGGGGAAGGAAAGAGCTCTGCAAACTTTGCAATGCTTCTGAGACTCTGGAACTTGAAGCTGAGGAATTACCCCAACTGAAATTGCTGGCAACATTGACAGTTCTGACATTGGAGCCACAATCTTCCCTTTTCAAGGACATTTTAAATCCACTGTGTATCAGATGCCATATTCCCATGTATCTTTATCTGAAGCAACAGGAAAGCTCCCAGAAAATTAGGCTGTCTGGGTAGGAGTGCCAAAACCTTTATTACCTGCACTTCCAGGAATCAAGGGTTGCATCAGCCTTACGACAAATAATGAGGATAGGCATTCTCATTGAAAGAACAAGTTATTTTTTTTAACAACTTTTGAGGAATACATGAGAGTGAAGTTCTCTTATGGAGAAGTAATGGACTTCTTAGTCCATTAAAATGCTTAGTGCATTAAAAGCTCAATATTTTATATTTGTTTACACTTAGATACTTCTGCTAACCCACATCTTGAATTAATACTACTAGGATTTTTTTTCACAACTTTTATTGCATAAATAGAAAGGTGAGCAAAAAATAATAATAATAATAAATGAAATCTATATATTTTGTTTACAAGATAAAATTAGATACAAAAAAGAGCACCGGTTACAAATTAAAATAATATTTAATGGATATAAAAATCTCATGGTGTCTGCAGAATGCAAAAGCAAAGAAGCTCAATGAAGTATAGCCTACTCCCTAGCCCTCACTTCTTTTCCAAACATAATAAAATTATTATATAGTGCACAAAAAGCTCCAAAAAAAAAAGTCCTGGGATGCATAATGTAAAGGGACACCTGTCTTTATTTAGCCCAACTGGAAAATCCCATGCAAGGACTTCCCAAAAGGATTAGGAATAGGATTTATATCTTCATCGCTCAGTTTCAATATACAATGCTGAGGATAATGGGATTTTTCATTGTGTCCCCATCGGTTTTAAAAAAGATAGAACAATTTCACAATTTATAAGACTCACAGATATTACTAGTCATAGTAATACTGCAGTTGGATGGAAAATCATTGTCTTAGGTTGGGAACGTATACACAAAAATATAAAGTCTTTCTAGAATCAGAATACAAAGTCAAAATATTCCTTTGTGAAACCACAGGAAAAGAAGGTCAAGATTAATATAAACATTATTTCTGCATAATTTTTAAACATTTTGCTTTTTACCTGTAGTTGTTTTTAAAAATTATATATATTAAATTTTTAGAAAACAAAAACAAAAAAACCACTTGTATTAAAAAAAATGTGTTAAAGATATTAGGACTTAAAAATAACATCAAAAGAAGTACAGTCTTTAAGCTCAAAAATCAAAGTAATAAGAATAGGTTAATTAAGATCCAGATTTTCCACAGAGATCTTACCTAATATTGAATATTTCAGTACAAGTTTAAAACTTATTTGCAATGTCTTTAATAGCATTATTAAAAATTTACTAATTTAAGGTATTCCCACATTTTATATTTCCTCCTGTCAAATGCATATAAACTACAGAATTATTTTTGCTGGCCATAGCACTACAGTTCCTAACATTCAGCACCTCACATACGTTGACATCTGCAAGAAGGACATTTTACATGTCCACTTTATTTTACCATACTCCAGTCAAATTACCCCTTTTGGGGTTGTCATTCTAACCTCTCAAAAGAAATCACATTACTGTCCATAATATGCATGTCTGCTGGTTTGCTCTCTACGTAAAAAATTGAATGCTTTCAAGGATTTATTTTTAGGTTCTATCCTTATTACTTCTTGCCCATTTATTCCTTCTGGTAAATGACTGCAACACATTTGCCCTTTCTGATTCATTATTAATGCCAAGTCTCCATTTATAGTTTTGTACAATTCTTATTTTTATGTGACAGTTTTTTACACTTTTTTCCTGCCTATCAACTTATCAATTACAACTGATCTATAGTTTAATCATTAAGCCCCTCTCAGATGTTCAAACTAAAGGGAAATTCTTGGCTAAATTTGTTGTAGAAAATCAAAGCAACTTCATATTGAAGTTCTTAACTTCATTTAATATGAAGTCTCCTTTTTGCTAGATTTTGCTAGCTAGTTTAGGTTTATTGTTCTGTAACTCTGGTTAATTGTGCTGTTCCATTACTATTGTGTAATCTAATGTGTGGGAAAAGTAAATACTCAGCCTTTAAATCCCATGGATTTATGTAAAGGCACAGAAAAAACACTTGAGATGGGAATCTGATTCCAAATTTTGCTGCAATAAATACATATATTGCTGACGATACTAAACTGGGAGGAGCTGTTGACTCTGTCGAGGGTGGAAAGGCCTTGCAGAGAGATATGGACAGATTGGAGAGCTGGGCGATCACTAACCACGTGAAGTTTAACAAGAGCAAGTGCCGGGTCCTGCACCTGGCACAGGGCAACCCTGGCTATACGTATAGACTGGGCGATGAGACACTGGAGAGCAGCCCCGCAGAGAGGGATCTGGGGGTTGTGGTTGACAGCAAGCTGAATATGAGCCAGCAGTGTGCCCTCGCAGCCAGGAGGGCCAACCATATCCTGGGGTACACCAAGCATGGCATTGCTAGCCGGTTGAGGGAAGTGATTGTCCCGCTCTACTCTGTGTTGGTGCGGCCTCACCTCGAGTACTGTGTGCAGTTCTGGGTACCACAGCACAAAAAGGACGTGAAACTGTTGGAGAGGGTCCAGAGAAGGGCTACAAAGATGGCGAAGGGCCTGGAGGGGAAGATATACAAGGAGCGTCTGAGGTCACTTGGCCTGTTCAGCCTGGAAAAGAGGAGGCTGAGGGGAGACCTCATCGTGGTCTACAGCTTCCTCGCAAGGGGGAGTGGAGGGGCAGACACCAATCTATTCTCTTGAGTGACCAGTGATAGGACCCGCAGGAATGGTGTCAAGCTGTGACAGAGGAGGTTCAGGTTGGATATCAGGAAGAGGTTCTTCACCGAGAGGGCTGTTGCGCACTGGAACAGGCTCCCCAGGGCTGTAGTCATGGCACCAAGCTTGTCGGAGTTTAAGGAGAGTTTGGACTATGCTCTCAGTCATATGGTCTGAGTTCTGATTTTTGTGTAGACCTGTCTGGAACCAGGAGTTGGACTTGATGATCCTTGTGGGTCCCTTTCAACTCAGGATATTCTATGATTCTATGATATATCATGTATAGCATATTGATACAGATAATAAGAATTCTTATTCAAAGTAGGCTAGTATGACTGGCCAGCTCTTTCACTACAAAAATTATTAGAGACTTAGGATTCAGAAATCAAATCTCTGGCACTTATCTTTTAAACTAAATGCATGTGTTGCTTGGCAAATATTATTTGTTAGGGAAAAATATCAGAAAATATTTATTTCTCAAATACCAAATTGGCTAAAAATAGTAAAGCACAAAACACTGTGTTAAATCTGTTTTGAAGTGTATATGTTTGCTGATATTTCTATGTCATTTAAGTGAGTTAAAGGAGCAATGTTCATAGTCCAAATAAATGTAAGCACTTATGAACTCTACCCTAATTGTAAGACTTGGAGTACTGGGTGCTTAATTTGATAAATGAGCTTTTATATCATCCAAGCAGTTCTGAGGACGTCATTTGTGGGATTCTCGCAAGATACAGGAAATGTCAGTAGCATTTGGTTCTTTGTCGCCCAAGCAACTTCTGAATTCACTGCAGGGTGGGGTTGTTAAGGAAACCTTTCAGGGATTACATAAAACAGCATAAATCCCCAGTGGTCTGAAAAGTAAAATTTGTCATTTACTATGATTAATCTTCATATGTAAATTACTCATAGAAACTTCTCCCACAGAGTTCCTATTTTTGTTCCAGCTGCCAGTCTTCAGGCAGAACTATCAGTGTTTACAGGCTTGTTTCAGACTACTCATAGCAGAGAAAGCACCAGTGAAGAAAGACTGGAAAAGGAGGCATTTTATTTATGATATTAACTTGCTATGTTAGGTCATCTTTCTGCAATCATGAGCTCATGGTAAATAGTTGACAGTAAATACACTGAACTTTTCTTTGAGGCTAAATTTTATGACAATGCAAATATTCACACAGTTCTAGATCTCTACTGTGCTCTACTGATCTCTGAGTCTCTACTGTGAATCAAACAACTATTGTAATCATTAATTTTACCTAATTTAAATTCAGATATCATTTTTAAGCAAACAGAAAGCTTACTGCTATGGTAGTGAGCATGGCTCTTGACAAATAAATAAATAAATAAAGATTGGGAAAGGTAAGGCATAAATGAAAGAAACAAATTTGCAGTTGAATTACTATTTGAAAGAAAAAAACAGTTGGTAAAAAATAAACCAACAAATCATAAACTCAGAGCAGTTTTCCCTAAACAGAATAAATTCCCCTTTTTTGTTGTTTTTTTTCCTCTGAGATCTAGTGTTTTCTGGATAATTCTGTTGTCTTATTGCCTTTCTGCTATAAACTGGAAAGGAGGAGGACTGAATCCAAGTTTCTCAGTTCAGTTGAAATTTATTGGAAATATGAGTTGGTACTTGTGGTTTTTTTTTATGGTCTGGTCTTTCAAATTTAGTCTGTCAAACTAATTGGAAAAAAAGACCATTTATTCAAACTTAAGCCCTGTCATATATATCCAGGTTAAGGACTGGGAAGTTTTTGGTTATGCTCAACCTTAAATATAGAAACTTTTAATGTCACTCCAAGATTGAAGATTGTGGAAACTACCTTTAGCAAATGAGAACTGGAAGAGATGTAGGAACCAAACTATATTTTCTTGGTATCCCGTAAAATTTTAATGTATACACAAAAATATCTTACAGAATAAATGCAAGCAAATCTATCCAAAACTGTACTTCAGCCCAGGAAGTAAAACGAAAACTTCAAATAAAAGTTCCACAGTTTATTCAGAAGAACACAAGTAAAACAGAATTCATATGTTTGCATTAAATAATCAAAATACTCCTAAGTACATGCATATAAAATAGTACTCAAATATCTCTAATTTTACTGTAACAAAAGACCATTGTGAAATGGAAAAACAAAGAATAAAAAAAAAAAAATCTTGAGAGGTAGGAAAAACAGCTGGGTGGCAAATTTCTATATAGTCATGCCAATATCCTATATTTTCATTGAGAAATATGAGATCCTCCCCAGTATATATCAACATTAAGTTTGATGGAACATTGTGGAGTTGTACCCTGTTGTTTTCCATGTTTCTGACAGTGAAAATACCTTTGCCCCATGGCATTAAGGATGTTTTCATCAAACTCTTCTACTAAACCTTAACTCATTCACCATCTATAAAGATTCATGAATGAACAAACTGACTGCTTTTTAGAAAGGTTCAGATAGTGAACGAGTGATTCTTGATATTCTTACTTGATGAAGTAGACAAAGAGATAATATTAATATGCAGAATACTGCTCTTAGACTTAATCTCAAGGGGCAATGTTATCATGACAAAGTGGTGTGCCTAGATGAAAAATCCTTCAAATCATCCTGATTTGTGGTAATAGAAGGCCCTGCAAAATATCAAGGCCTGTTCATTAGGCCTTGGATGTGGACAGATATTTCATTAATGAATTTATGTGCAAAAATTGTTTAGAGTACAGAATCTTATCCAAGGATTTGTTTCATTAATTTCTTTCTGAACCTGATGTAGATGAGAATACCTAGAGCAAAGAATGATGTGTCATAAGACGAGCACATTTCTTCAACCAAAAGAGACCAAAACAAAAGAGACCTCGAGCTCCTGTGAGCATGAAAATCTAGAGAGAAGTTCAGAAGAAAAAGAAATAAAAAGAAAAAAAAAAAAAAAAGAGATATCATAAGAGATAGTATATAACTGCTTTTACTATGTGCTGTAGACACTTGCTAGCTTCCTATATTTCATGAAGACCAGATCCTCCCCAGTGTAAATTGACACTGAAGTCATTGACAAGCTTGATTAAATTATCTTAATTAACTTTGCTAATTGTCTTGCCATTTTAAGCTCCTGATGCTCTGGAGTTTAACAGTTGTAATGCTTGAATTATTTACCTCAAGAAAGAACAGCATAATATTTTACCCCTGTGTTTGTGTAATATAACAACTGCTTTCTACAAGATTATTTTTAATAGATAAATCTATATGGCCAAATGAAAAATTTCAAACATAGATTAAAAATTGAAAAGCACAGGTCCTCATGTATATCTAAATAAATAAATAAATAATAATAAAAACTTTTAACATTATCTAAATTGCTATGCTTTATGTGTATTTAGTGTATTCATTTCTTCCAATGATATGTATGGCTCAGTATTGCCATGAATATTGTTATTCAAACAGACACCAGATTAAGAATAGTCTACTTAAATTGCCTAAAAACTAAGACGGAGGAAAAAAATATTAATGTACCTCTTCAATCCATTTTCTCTATTATCAGTACTATTTTATCATCACTTTACACAGTAAGGATTTCATTAGAAGACAAAGAAAGAAACACGAAATAATTTTCATTTTCAAGGCTCTATGTACTTTGGAGAAGATATATTCCTTACAAATCTGCATACTAGGTAGGACACTGTATACCAGTGTCCTCTACTTAGTAGGATTATTAAAACTGTTAGAAAAAAATGAACTAGTATAGCTAAGATGCTATAGTACATATTATCATATATTATTATATATATTATTTTACTTTTCAGGAAGCAAATATCAAAGGTAGAATGCTGCAGCTCCCCCCAAGAACATAGAATGTAGCTCCTATTTTGTGGGAATTAGAGGGTTAATTTTGGTAATCTGAACAAAGAATATGAAAACTGGTTTGATAAATTAGGAAGATGATGGTTGAGTTTGAATGGAGAAAACCCTGATCTCAATGATATTGATTTGTGCACAGGGAAACCATGTTGACTTCATTGACTTCTATGGAGCTTATTTATTGTGTAAGATTGCACCATGCAAAATAACAAATAATTTTGTTTTGAATGCTTGATTCAGCAAACAAATCTGTAGAACAATGATGAAAACACCACCGCTTCAGACATTAAAGAGTTGAAAGCACAGTATAGCAATCACTTTACACTATAGAAAGAGTCCTTCCTGGATGAGTTTTTTCTTAAAGGCAGCTTCTGCCATTGCATATATTGATGTTGTAAACATTATAATGCATTGCTTGCATTATATAGTTTTGCTGTCAGAAATGTAAATCCTGCTGTAGTACCAAGTGAAGTCCTGAAGATAGAAATAACTGTGAATTGCATAAGAATTCAATGATATAAGTCTCATTATCAGTTGCCTCTAAAAGATTTAAACATGAAGGATATTTTCAGAGGTGTTTGTATCATTAAATTAACAAGATTCAAGAGGAAGACTAGATTCAAGTTTTAATTATAAACTCTAAAAGCAAAATACATGAAAATATCTTATAAATTCTATATTCCATATAGAATTATATATTACATATATTCCATAGAATTAATATATATTACATATATCCCATATAGAATTTATAAGATATCTATATCTCCTGTCCTGTCCTGTCCTGTCCTGTCCTCTCCTCTCCTCTCCTCTCCTCTTCTCTCCTCTACTTTTTCATCCTTTTGTTTTTCTCCTTGCTCCTCTCTTGACTAAACTACATATTAATTTAACAAAGTTGTTCAGTTTGTTATGTTCCATTATGTCTATTCTTGGTATATTTTGTTTTATCCTACTTTATTTTTATTTATTTTATTTTATTTATTTTTAAGACTGAAGAATAATTATCTAAAGTCTTTCCAAAGTATATATCATAACATCTCCATTATGTGCAATTTTGTTGCTTTGAAAGCATCTTATGCTGTCACCAACTAGCTGGCAATGTTAGAACTTCTCTCACTCATTACTCCTCTATACGCTTTACTGAAAATATAATGAGAAAGTGTAGTCTGTGTTAGAGGCTGCTAAAGCATATTCTTTTATGATTGTCATGTTGCAGCTGCTGATGCATGGTGTCAATTATGTTGCTGAATATGCACTCCGAGATTATGTAGTAAAACGTGATTGCATGAGCTTGCCTGTGTGACTCCCTCCCCCCACCCCCACCCCCCACCCCCCTTTTCCTCTCACTGGGATAGCGAGGGTCAGATTCTCTAAGGAATTGTGTTGTTTTACACCAACTGAAGAGCTGACCTCCACACTACCTCTGAGGAAAAGCAGATGTGGAGTTTCTACTTAATTAGAACTCTACTGTCCAAATGAATTAAGGTTGTTTTTAATTTTATCACCTTAAACTCCTGAATAAGATCTGGCAATAAATCCCTAACCTTTACAGCTGGTGTATTCTTAGAATTAGTTTACGTCCCTACATAGCAGTCATGATATTTTGTAATGTCTACGGCAAATTTGATCCAAAGATCTCCAACAGCTCCCAGACATAAACGTATAAAGCCTCACGTATTTCAATTTTATAATGAGACTAGCACAAATTCTGTGCTGTGCAGTAGCACGTGGTACTGTGATACCAGAACTACCAGAGATTGAGCTATCTTCAGAAAAAAGAAGGGATATAGCTGTAGAAATTCAGGGCTGCTCCTGAGCAAATAAACCCTGTTGAGCAACATGATGTAATTGTCTCAGCACATAATTATGGTACTGCTTTCAGGTCATCCCCTCAAAAGCTTCAAAAATTTTGCCATGAGGCAAAACTGTGGAAACATTTAGAGTTTGTCAGGAATTTGACAAGGGCAGCATTTCCACTTTTGATTGCAGCAACTAGTTGAATCCACAGGAAACCACATTCAAACAGAAGGTATGAAAGAAAAATTTAAAAAAAAAAAAAAAAAAAAAAGCAGGAAGTATTTTCAGACCAGACAAAGAAACAAACAGTCTGGATTTCAGTCCAAGTTTTGATTGAGAAGCTAATTCATTTAATATTTACGTTTCCTTTCTAGCAGTCCACTGTGAGATGGGGTCATTCATATATAATCAGATATAATTACCATCACAATAGAACACTGTTCTTATAAACTATAGGTGTTTCTTATCTGTTCTGCATATCTGTTCTAGTGCAAATTTCATTCAGCAAGTGTTTAGCACATCCTCTTAACTATCTATGGTCCTATCTGGCTGTGTGCTCTTCTCAACATAGCACTTCCTCAGAGCAAATCCTACATTCAAGAGCAACAGCAGCCAAGGGCAGGCAGTGGCGCGAGCTAATTCTCACTAATAATGTCATTCCACCAAGTGGTGGAATTGACAGTGGCTTCCAGTGAACAGGACTTAGGGTTGCTTATAGGAGTAAGAGCTTACACTGCTGTGTCTCCCCATTGTGTTACACTCAGAAAGCAGAAAAAATTTGGACATTTTACTTATAGCCCCCATCTACCCACCATTGAAAAAGTCTCCTAATTAGGTGCTAGGAGAACAGATGCATGATCTCAGGGCAGTACACTGAGGTCACTCTGCCAGTGGGCAAAGACAGAATACTGTCACAGAAGGTGCTAAGGAACCTTGTGACCTTCAAATGTTGTTTACACCATCCATCAATCAGTGAAGGAAAAGGTCAGCCATACAGATAAGGGTTATTTTATAGTGCTAGGTCTCCAGTCATTTGACCTTCCCCTGGACATTCAGTTATGGTTAAATCTTCAACAGATGCAGATTAGTATGGCTGTACAGAGGTAAGAGCATCAGTGAGTTGGAATAGCTGAGAACATTGCTCATTAAACACAAACAGAAAACCTTTCCTGGCTTTGTCTGTATTATGCTTCCATAAATTTACAGGATTATATAAAACACGAGGAGCACATGCCCCATCATCCTAACATGCATGTTAATAGGGAGACTTAACAGCTGTCAGTGCATCTGAAGAGAATATTCATAGGAAAAAACTTCTAAAATTAGCATACAAGGGAAGTAATGTTGGATCTGTAGTATTTCAAACACAACAGGATGTGCATTCATGTAAATGTATATGCAAATTAGATGCAGCCCTCAGGCTCTTGGCGAGTTTCCAGTGATGCCCTTAAGGCTGCAAACTGTTGATTTAACATACGAGCCTAACTACTTACATTAAAATGAATGCATTAAAATAATATTGAAATAATGTATGTATCAGAGATTTTTAAATAAGGCAAATATTGATATAGGCTCTGGGTAGCTCCCATGAACATTTGATTTCCAGTTGGAAAATCTGACTTGGTGGTTTTTCCTCTTTTTATGTGAAATAAACAATGTCTTGTCAATGTAAAAATGTGAAGCTTCAATCAGTTGTGATAATGTCATTTTTTTGTTTTGATTTGGTTTTGGTTTAGTGGTTTTTTTTTGTTGTTTGTTTTTTAAGATAATTATGTCACAATCAACAAACCTGATTATAAATACATTTGATTAACAAACTTGATTTATCAAATATATCTCTTGTACTCCTCTCATGCTGCACAGTAACAGATTTTGGTCTGAATTACAGGTTTGTTTTACACTAGATAAATAATAATTAAGCTTGAAGACTGTAATGTTAATTCTCATTTCCCCCTTCCTAATGTTTTCCTTTCTCTGTAACAAAAATCAGCTTTTCTGACAGAAAACCATAATTATGAAACTTATCAAAATCTTATCTTCCTGATCAGTCCCACAAAATAATGTATCAAGACCTGTAAGAAAATAAAAAAAAAAAAATCAGATACTATATATCTCAATGAATTTGAGTTGAAAATATGAGTTGCTCAAGTATTAATTGTTTTAAGTATATAAGGGAGAAAATATTTCATTATATGTGCTTTCCAAAGAGTTTTTGTCATTTTTGTTTGTAATATTTGAGAAAACAGATATATATCCATAGTGATATATACATATATGTATATTTTCTCAGAAGACTGATTGAGCTTGATTATTCACATCTAATATTTGACCTAATATTTGGCTCTGCAGCTCAAGAGACTTAATGGATCCCTCTCAATGTCCCATCTGCACAAAACTTAGACCTTAATCTGTGGAGAACACACTAAAAGAAGAAGCTGGAAACATTAAGATCTAAATGTACAAACATGAAAACAGATATAGTTTGTGAATGGATGAATTACTCATTGCTATCCTTATATTTGACTGAGCACTGCTATAGCACTTTTGAATGCTCATCTTTTCCTGTCCTAGACAAATCCATCTTTGGTGGTGCTTTAAAAGTAGTTGCAAGTGCCCCTCTGCTCTTGCATGCTTAGTTTTTTTCCTTCTGCCTCATGGTCCAGTAGAAGAGAGAATATTTCTTCCCATAATATTATCGTGACTTTTTTTTCCTTTTAAATGATCATTAAATCTTATTGATGTATTACCAAGTTACAATGCAACCAAACAGAAAATATCTCTTTCCCAAATCAGTTAGCCTAAATGACAGATTAAATAAGTCAACAGAAAAGAAAATTGCAAGAAGAGGCATAGAATTAACATAGCAATTTGTTTACGATATATCATGGTGGAATTTGTAAATATCATCCTTTTTCATTTTAGGAGAAAACATTTTTTTTTAAGGAAAGAATGTGTCTTCATGATCTAATTTCTTGAGGAATATTTTTAGAGGTGTTACAGTCATCAAGACAGACATTTGAGAACACTACAAACAGAAGAACATGGTTGTGCAAAGTTGTTTTTAACTAAAGTTTCAGTTTCAGATTGCCCATAGTTACAGGAAATGTGAAAAAAAACAAGCCAACAAGCATATATAGTATCAAATGTCTCTTGATTGTTTTGGAAGTCCAAAACTCCAGGAACACCTTTATGGCAGAACATTAACATTGATAAAGAAACCCAAACGATTAAAAGATTGTATGAATTTGTATACAGAGGTAATGCAGATGTTCTTTGCACAATATAACGTTAATTCATATTCATTAAAACACTGGAATTGTTTACAGACCAGCAGCCTATTTAATCAAGCATCATGTCTCCAAACATGATCAGAACCTGTTTCAAAAGGTAAAAAATGCACTACAGTATGTAGTTATATGATCCAAAGAACCAAAGGTAAGGATAGTTTTATTCCTTACCTTTGGTTCTGGATGCTCATTTGCGCACTGAAGCATTGTATTTTATCCAGAGTACTGTGTATTTTGATTTGTGTTTTGTCTTGCCTGTTCCGATTTTTTTTTTTTGTTTCATTCAGGTACACATTCCCAAAAGGATAGCTGAGTTTTTCCTAGCATGAGTAATATGAAGCATATTAATATTCTCAGTTCTTTCTTCCTAAATAAAAGAACTCTTTTAGTAGAGTAGAATCTAGTATACAGCATATTAAAAAGCCATCCGGAATCTAACTAAAATTGACTGATAAAAAAAGGGAAAACTAGCAACTCAAAAAATAACTATCCTTTTAGTCTTTTTCTTTTCAATTAAATGAAGTTTTATGTACATGCAAATGGTGTTTAAGACATGGAATTGCGATCTGGGAGTGAATCATAAATGATAGTGTCAAATACTAAATAGATTCTGAACATAATATTTTTTGTTAACTAGTCAGCAATCAAAAAATGATTGTGTATTGCTCGAAAAACATATAAATTTCACAATTTCAGAGATTTCTAAATGTGGGGAAAAAATCATCACCTGCTCCAATACCTTAGTATTGGATTTGTCAGTAGGGAGTTATGGCGAAGTGAAGGAACATTTCTTGGACTGCCTTTGCAAATCCCGTTTTACCTCTCATGAAGAACATTTTGAGCAGGGCTGTGGAAAGCAAGGCAGACAAGGCTTCTGTGAATTAGCCCACGCAGAAGTTTACAGGCTAGGTTCACTCCCCTCCCTGGAGCAGTCCAGGAGGGAAGGCACAGAGATGGGTGATGGCCCTCCCTGTCCTCAGGTCCAGCAGGCTGTTACTACTGCCAGATCTGCCCCCAGGTTTAACCGCAGGGATGGTGAGATCTGGCCCTGCAAGCCTGTTGTCTAACTCAGTTATTAGTACGTTTTAATAAAATCTGGAAATATTCTATTTACACCATAGATCTGGACCATTATTTGATGGCTTTCCAATGTAACCACTGCAGTGTTTCAAAAATCTGTATGGACAGACAACAAAAAATGCCTTCTCTGTCTGCTCGTGTTCAGTGTTCAACCTAAACAGGTTTTTATGTTTAGTTAAGTGTTCTAACAATAGAAATCTGTAATGCAAATATTCCCAATCTCAATGAAAGCAAGCTACAAAATGAGTGTTTCATGTATCAGTACTGTTGCATCTGATGTGAAAATCATTTTCTAGAGACCTGCTGCAGTCAATTACCCAAATCAGATTGGCATATGGACTACAACTTGTATTTGTATCCATCTCATGAACAGTGGGGGTGTGTAGAGAAAACTTGGTCGTTTTGTGGTATTTGTAAAAAACATTCGACGTGTGGAACATTCATTACCTAAATCATTAGCAAGCAGGGTTTAATTTTGTATTATAGCACAGAATTGCTTTAAAAACGCAGCTAATAGGAGACATTTCTTTCACAGATTGCTTTGCTTCTGCATTTCTATATTCTAGCACTTTAGTTACTACCTTTTCCTGCCAATAAATTATCTTAACAAAGAAGGAAAACTTTGCCTGTGCTTCGACGGAAGCAGACTAGTTTTAAATGTTGCTGCAGATCTGCATAATGAATGATGAGATTGCAGAGGTAAGTCAGATCAGAGGGATAGGTAGTAGGACAGTCTGCAGCAAGATTCTGTGACCCAGCAGGCAGCCCCCAGATGAGATTGGACTCTGTGTTGGTTCTGCTGGGTTTTCATCTGTTATGCCTGAAGAAACAAACACTGTCTAGCACCTGCGGATGACCAGCTCTGAGCTGAGGTTAGTTGCCAAGATGGATGGGACAGGGGGAATATCCTCTATATAACAGCAGACAAATGAAGTGGTTGCTGCCATGCATTCTGCATGTATGTAAAGGACCCAACACTCCCAAGGAGGTAAATTTATATTTACTTAAGTAATAACTACGGTAGCTGAAAAGTACAAATTGGCTTCAGATGGTCTTTAATAAAGACCCTAGTTACCAGTGGTCTGATCCAATAAATGCAGTGGATTCTAAATCACATCTTACATTAAAAGCCTCATAATTAATGTGCTTTAAACTGCAAGTTGCATTTTGATTTGCTCTTCAATTCTGGAAATGGACTGAGAGCAGTTATTTCCAATATGAAACATTCAGCTAAAGATTTGCTCGAAAGAACAGTTGTTGCTTTACATAATACCTGCAGAGACACTGATCTTAGCCAAGTATCCTCTAGTGCTAAGAATGACCTACTGCAGTCAGCAGGTTGGGTATTTTAACTGTACCAAAGCAGTTCCCAGCAGAAAATAGGATGTGCCTCCACAGTGCTGTAGAACCAAGAGCTCCATTTATACATATATCTTTGAAAGATCAGTAAAAATTAATTCATGTCAATCATAAGAGTACACTAAACTATATTTAAAAAAAAAAGTGCAAGGGAAAACATAAACTATACGTACCTGTAGGCAGATATAAGTCTGGCTATAAACATGATTGGTGAACACACGTGTAAAGATTGTCTCAATGACCTAATACTTCTGTAAGGGACATTTGTAGCATTAAAATTATATGATGCTCATCGAGAGTACTATCTTTAGTGTGTTAGACCCCCCTCTTAACTGTCTTCTTCATTATAAATTTAATGCTTGATTCAAGTAAGAAAATGGTTAGGACAAAATTTGTTATTTTCCTAATCATCTTTTTTTACTAATCAAAACATCTCTCCTGAAAAGCAGCTAGTGAATCCGGAAACATGTCTGAAGGTTTCTCTCAGAGAACTTCCCGTACCTTTATGGCAGTGGAGGCTATCTGGATGTGGTGGAGTCTGCGCAGAGTGCTGTCCCTGTCAATGAAGTAGGAGGCTGCAAGCTGGTGCAGAGTCTCCAGAGTCACTGCAGAGCTGTTGGTGCTGGGATCACTTCCTTCTGACCTCTTGCTCAGCTTCCTTTTGTCCACAAAAATTGTGAGTGACTCCTCTCCTGAGTATGGAAACAGAAACCACAGCATTCATCAGTGACATCATCTACAGCTCTTGTTTTGCCAGAAATAAGGTGCAAGCTGTTGTTTTCCACAGCTGTTAGATAAACACCCTGGTGTCATACTTAGGTACTTTAGTGCCTAACTACATGCATGAGAACTTCCATGGGTCCAGTGGTCTGACCACTATCAGTGTTTATCCTCCCTCTCTGATATTTCTGAGAATTTATCCACCTTTATGAAAGTAAAAAACACTTCCTATTTTTTCCATATGAAGCATCTCTGAAAAATCAAATGAGAATTACTGTTCCTTTTTTTTTTTAATGAATTATATGCCTTATAAGAATAACAACAATAAAATTGAACATATTTATGCCTAAAAAGCAGTGAAACCAGGGATAAATCTTCTACACTAATTCCTATTTATCATTTATATATAAATATTATGTAGACTTCCAATCTTAATCATATAAAAAATGTGTCTATACAAGGTTGCTCAATACCTTCTTTTTTTTTTTAGTATTTAATGTTAACATAAAATGAAACCAAAATAATTCTTGTGTCTTTTTGTTGTTTCCTTCTTCTAAAATATAAATCTCACTTGATTTCAGAAAAAGAAAGATAATACCTTCTTATAACCTTTATAAACCGTCAATATGTTTATGCTGTGTAATCAAGTCAGTAATGATAACATGCTTGAAACCTGATTTAACAGATCTCTTAAACCAAATTCATATCATGAAAAAGTATAAAAATATAATCAGAAGTTTAATCAGTTTCTTTAAAAGCAAACAAACAAACAAACAAAAAGGGCGAGGGGGTGGGGAGGGAACAAAAGTAACACTTTCCTAACTTCTAAAGCAGATTTGCTCTTCCAAAAGCAAATAAAAGCTCCAGCATGTTAGGTTGTGGTTTCTCAGTTCTATTCTCTCTAAATAGACATGGGCAAATACTTGAGTTTAGAAACTTTAATTCCCATGGGATAATTAAAAACAAACAAAACAAAATCTCATTCATTTAACTGAGCAGGTTCTTAAAAACATTTTAAGTGTTACTGGTAATGTTAAATTTATAAGGAATATTCTACATTAATTGTTTACTTTGTGGATATTTTTTCCTGTATTTCAGGCTAAACAAGAATTCATTCATTTTGTGTTTTATTTAGACAAAGCTCTTTTCTTCAGAAAATTAAATAGAAAAATAATTTATTGACTCAATATTTTCTTCTGTGCAACTTATGTAAAAAGTAACTATTAAAACACTTTTCTCCACTTTCCAAACCTTTATTTGGTAGGCAGCATTCTTCTGTGTTAATGTGCTCAAGAGTCAATATAATATCATTATACCCGTATTTTAGGTGCCGAACAGCTCCGCAGAATGCTGTTTCCTCACTCCTGGAAAGGAGACTATGCTGATATGACCTGACTTGCCACTTGCTCTAGTTTCATTGCTCATGCATCTGCTATGGTGGCATTTTGCCCATTCAAGGGAAATGATGGCAATTTCAGATGGGCTTATGTGCCAACAAATATAGCTGTAGAGGGATACTGTGTAGGACAAAAACATGACATCTTATTTAAAAGGAGATAATTTTGGTGGTGAGCAATGTTAAATGAAGAACTCATGTCTCTATGCAGAACACATCTGCTGACACATTACACACAGCTACTTCTGCTTGAAAAAATTCATTTGTGTTTGGAGAAAGAGGAATGTGTTCATGTTAATCAGTCTTATACTGTTTCCCAGTCTTTCACAAGTTCAGAGGACAGGCAGGCTCTTCAGCCCGTACACAGGCAAAACTGCTGTTATCCAGGATTCTCTTATCTAACTAGACCTGCTGGGCTTGCCCAGTATATTCATTTTGTCCTGGAAGGGACAGCTGCTGCCCAGAATATTCCAGCTGAAGTCTACCTCATTTTTTTGCCACTCTGTTTATGCCTCTCCTCCAGTAGTTTCCCATTGGGTAATATTTTATTTTATTTTATTTTATATTTTTTATTTTATTTTATTTTATTTTATTTTATTTTATTTTATTATTTTATTGTGGTTTGTTTGTTTGTTTGTTTTGGTGCATTCAGTCATCGAAGAAGGTTTTAATTGCTTGAACTCCAAAAACAGGAATCAAAACAGCCTCCATAAGTAACAGGATTTCACCATCCAGTTACCTAATCTGTCTGCTCTAATAAATAGACATGCAGTCACATTTTATTTAATTGATGCCAAAACCTCCTGCAAAGCAGACTAGGTTCACTTGGCAGGAGAGGCATAAGCATGTTTTATGAGCACAGGCGTGTGTGCCACATTTTGCCACACCACCCTGATGAGATGGGGCGGATCTTGTGGCCAGGTGGGCCATTACCCACACTGGGATGTTGCCACCCTGCCTGCAGTGAGCAGAGAGCTGGAGAAGCACAGAAAAGTCTCATGGCTGGTGCCTTGAGAGAAATTTGCCATCAAAATCTGCTCTAGGTTCCAGCACTGTTGGCGTTCAATTATGGGTATGAAATAAAACCTGCCTTTTCAAAACTTGCCCTGTGACACTAGTCACAATATGAAACGCCTTTCTGAAATGAAGAGCGATGGAGTGAGCTGAAATGGCAGCAAGGGGCCATGGGCTTTGTGCAGCTGTTTGTGGTGCTTTAAAGACACAGCTGTATCAGAGCAGACAATACCAGAACTCACAGGCAGTAAACACTGAATCAGAGGTCAGTTCAGGCAATGCAAAAAAGGTGTAATTTTTCATTAGGAGATTTCATTTGCTTTTCTCCTTTTTCTAGGTGTCTCAACTAATGTATTTAGATTAAAGCAATTATTGGAAGCTCAATCAGCTTTCCACTGAAAATCTGGACAGTAGAAGGAAAAAAAAAAAATGGGGTTCTTTATGTTTCACTGGCCAGTGAATAAACTTCTGGATTAAACGCAGAGAGCCCTTTTGATTGATCTGTGTTAGAGATTAGTAGGGACAGTGAGGTTGTTTCCATCAAAATCATCTTTCAACAGAATGCTGATAAGCTTTATTATTAAAACAGAGTCTGTTTATTTTTCTCCCATCAGAAACAGTTGCTCTCCAGGGGGTGAAGATCAGAGTAGTGATAAAAATCCCCCCATTTCCAAAAAGAACCTTGAAAAAGAACAGTGTTGTATGTTGCTTTGTTTTGTTTTTATTAGAAAACGTCAAGAAAAATCACCTTTGAATCTCTTTACAGCTATCACATCATCCTATCCTCATGGTATTGTTTGACCCCATACTTACTGCAGCAGTTGCCAGCGGGTGCGTTTTGGCAGGCAGGATCCCCTGCCAGCATGCTGCACTCATCCCCAGCCCTGTAGTCTCTGTCCCTGCTCCCTAACAGATATGTTTGTTTCTCATGCTCTGTAACTGGATTGAAATGATTTTGAATGTTTGTTTTGATTTAGATCACATTAGATTACATTACAAGGTTGAGCGAAGGCACACAGCCGGAGTGAAGGGGCCTTTGATGTAAAAATGAAGGAAGCTCTTTCTCCTCAAAAATCTGTGCATTGTTCTTGAATGGCATGCCAAACTAATTCCTCACTAATATTCTCAGGCACTGTGGTGCAATCAGATACATTTCAAAAGTATTTGATGTTCAAAAGGCATCTTGCATATTCAGGAAGTATTTCATCTTACAGAGCTGATATAGCAATTGCTAGATAATGGATTAAAGTGGACTGAAAAACACCATGACCTCCACCATACTTTGTTACTTGGGCTCTACCATGTAACTGGAGAGTTGTAACAGGGTTCCCTTTTGCACCCAGAACTGTTGGCTTTGTAAAGTAATACCATTGATTCATGTTTAATTACTGGGAGACAACTTGAATTTTAAATTTATTTAGGAAAAGTTAAACCCATGCCAAAAGAAACTCTTCTGTCACATCTGAAACATGAATGAATTTTTTTTTATTTTAATTTTTTTTAAACTAGTTATAGGCTGAAAATGGCCGAAAAGACATCCAGGCTTTAGCTAAAAATTAGCTGTAATTTTAGAAAACTATTCAAGGTTATGAATTTTAAAAATGAAATGGATTATGGCAGGGAATACGAAGAAAAAGTGGTTATTCAGCACTGGATCCATACAACTGTGTCTTCTGTAAGCTCTAAAAGCAGTATTCTCTCTACTTCACAAAATTCAAGAGTCAGTTTACTTCACTTTCTCAGGGTTAAAAGATAGCATAAAAACATTTGGTCATCCTTACAAAAAATCCTCACATGATCCAATGACTGGTTCAAGAAATTAGCAGACTTATATGCTGATGCTTTATTACCATGTAGCTGCTGTCATTGATACGGATATTCACCTGGGGACTGGGGACTGACATTCACCCTACAGACTGACCTTGGCACAGTATATACTAATGTCCCTGTGAGCCCTGGAATTTGCAAGCCTATACCTTAGCCTATATATTTCTTTCTTTCTAGGTTTATTTTTCAGGATTTTTACTTATAAGTTAAATGACTGAGTTGAGAGAAATATTCTATGTGCTGTTTTTAAGAAATGAAATAAGTATGTAGAAATTTACCTAGACAAATAACCCATCCATTTATATGACTCCTAAACAGCAGTTTATAAATGGCATTCAGATATCAGAAATTAATTCTGTGTGTATCTTATTAATATCTTCAGGAATTATCTAAATAAAAACAATGCGAATAATCTTTTGCATAGTAGAATAGATAATGCCATAACAACTGTAACTCAATATAAATTTATATTGGAGTAAATGTATTTTGTTGCACATGCTAATACATATTCATATGTTTTTAATTTTTAGCCCTATATTCTGCTTCAGTTATTGAGAGATTGTTTTCTTGTACCCACAACTTTGTAATGACGAAAGGATCACGTGCCTTGATGTTTATATTTTCATGTGTAGACTGAGTAGTGATAGGAAAAAGCAGTGATTCAAGCAACTCTCATCAATTCCTGACAGAAAATGAGGAAATGACTTAAAAAAAAAAAAAAAAAAAAAGAGAGAGAGAACACTCAAAAGCGGATATATATGAGCATCGTCCACAGTTACCTACTTGGAGCTCTGTATTCATACATGTAAATGTATCTTAAAAAGACATAAAGGTCTTTGGTTTGTGCACTTCTCAAAAGTTTCTTGTTAAATAGAATACATCAGTTACAATAGCTGTAATGCAATATAGTATTATATGTATATAAAACCATTGTTATAAAAAATCGCTTAGTACCACTAGAAAATCTATTCCTGTATGAATCACAGAATATACCATTAGGGTTTTATCAGATCAGTTTCCCAAACTTAAGCAGATGCTGATGGAAGTACACAACTTCAAATACCATATAAATTAATGCTAGGCCAGATGTGGCATCATTTCTGTGGTTCAACTGAATAACAGTGCACATTAATTCCATATATACCACCTGTGAAAGGATTTGAATATTTTCTTCCTTGAGCAGATAGGAAGAGAAAAGAAAGAGAATATATCGCTGGGCTTTTTTCTTCCCCTTAGTATCCATTATATTAAATGCCAGAAAATATACAGACCTGTGGGGGTTTGTATATCCAATAATAATTTTCAAGGTTCTTTATCACATCAGTTACTTTAGACTGGACTCTCTTACTTATTTACCAATACTTTGTACCTTACCTTGAATGAAGTGACACAGAAAGCAAATCATATCAGCAGTTAGTGTAAATTATCATAAATACTTTAGAGTTCATTGAGATTCACTGATTTTCACCACCTGAAAATTTCTCCCATCTCTATATGCAGTGTAATGTACTACTCAAGAGGAATATCAATCAGGGAAGGAAAATCTGACACTTTTTTTTCAG
The DNA here is from genome assembly GCF_009769625.2 of Cygnus olor. NCBI lineage: Eukaryota > Metazoa > Chordata > Aves > Anseriformes > Anatidae > Cygnus > Cygnus olor. The sequence goes on along the minus strand of NC_049176.1, from coordinate 13,618,455 downwards.
TTCACAGAATAGTATAGGTGTGAATATCAAATATGTTTGCATAACTGTAATCAGTGGAGAGGAGAATAACAGGAGGTTGGAATTAAACTGATTTGCTGATATCCTCAAATTGTTGTAAAAAGAAACTACCTTTTCTTTTTCTTTTTTTTTTCTTTTTTTTCTTTTTCTTTTCTTTTTCTTTTTTTTTTCTTTTTCTTTTTTTTTCTTTTTTTTTTTTTTCTTTTTCTTTTTTTTTTTTTTTTTTTCTTTTTTTTCTTTTCTTTTCTTTTTTTCTTTTCTTTTTCTTTTTTTGTCTTTTTTTTTTTTTTTTTTTTTTTTCCTTTTTTTTTTTTCCTTTTCCTTTTTTTTTTTTTCTTTTTTTTTTTTTCTCTCAAAGCTTTCAGAATTATGAGAGATATTTCCTTACCAGAACAGGCAAATGCATTGATGGTCTGGTAATGAGCATTTTGAGCACTTATGTCTGACAATAGGAGCAAAAATCTCAAACATTTGAAATTGTCATTTAGCCAGTTGACCTCTAATGCTTTAATTCCATAATAAGCTTGGCAACCTTCTGCAATTTTATTTTTTTTAAGAGTTATGGTGTTCCAGATGCTAGGAGGACCCACTGTCTTCCTCTTGCAAAGCACCAGAATCAAACTCATTTCACCCAAATGCCAGGAATAAGCCTATATTTCATTGTAATTGGTTACTTAGCTGTAATTTCCTCATCACCAAATCTATCCAGTTTGCTAAGCAACCTTGACATCCATATGTAAGAACAGTGTTAAACATGGAATCCATTGACATTTCATCCTCCTACACTTATTCCACAGTGGTGCCCTGGGCTTCACAATAATTTTCAGGTCTGCAGCTCCCTGCTCCATCCTATTTGTTGTAAACCTTTAAGGCTTATGGCAGCTAATACTTTTGTATATTATTCAGAAGGATAGATGTTCATTGCACCATGCTGTAGGCAAGCAAAAGCATCAAGTATAAATGCAGAAAAAAAAAAAGAAAAAGAAGGAGAAAAACAATATTGTGTGTTGTCTCTCACTTGATGAAGGACCTGCTTAACAGAAGTGCTAGTTGAAAGCTGGTAAAGAATTCAGAAATACATTTCATGGAATCAGAGAATAATTTAGGCTGGAAAGTTCAAGAGGTCATACAGCCTAAAGCAGTTCTAATAATGAGATGCTCAGGAACTTGTCCAATAAAGTCTTCTCTCACCTTCTAGGATGAAGATTACGTGTATGAATCCTCTCTTGCCTCTCCTGTCAAGCAGTCCTGGCCATTTTTGGATGGGTTGTGTAAATTTGCAATCTTACTAAAGTAAGCAGGACATGTGTTGTTCTAGAAGAGTGGAGGAAAATGCCTCACCTATTAGTGATGGCCCAGCCCGATACAGCATCCCCATTTTTGTGCAAAATTGAAAGAAAATGAGCAGCCACATCTCTCCTTTCTCTGCAAATTGGATGCTGTAGACAGTCAATGCAGAAAAAAAGAGGTTACTCCTATGCACAAGCATGTGGATTCATCCATGAACTCAACACTCAATCATGGCTTTTGCTGTACAAACACTGGACTACAAAATGTTCTTCTATTGTGCAACTTGAAGCTGCTCATTATGGATATTTGACTTTCCTTATGTCATAAGCATATGAAATTTCCATTCGATAGAGAAACAGTGAGAAATGTCTTTTTCCACATTAACTTGTTGCATCACGGAAGATAGAACTTCCCTAAATTCTCATTTCAGAATGCCCTTGAGGAATATATTTCTGTTTGTGAATAAAGACATGGGAATGTCTCACAAACAACTATGTGCAAGAGTTCCCTTTACAGTCAAAAGGGATATTCATGAAAGCCAAATGGTCACAAGGGCACACAAATCTTACCACAAGATCACTCATTTGCCAATTTTTCCTTTATGGCCATGAATACAGATGATTGGGGATTCATTAAATAAAAGAAATATGCACACTCTGTTTGGTCTTCTGCTTTTTAGAAGCTGCATAGGTGACAAAGCTTTCAGAATAAAACTCCTCATAATTAAAGAAAAAGTATGAATACATTATTGAAATAAAATAGATGACGTAAGTGTTAAAATGTGGACAAGCATCTCTGGGAATTTCCATTCAATCTAGCCCCAAAACAGGAATGAACACATACAGGAAATTATAGGGTTATTAGCTACCTTATGAAAGCACTCTTAGAAATTACTATTTTCCTATAACTATTTTAATCATTGAATTTTTCAATGTATTCAGCACCCATCCAATGATAATGGAAGGCTGCAGGTGTGTCTGAAATTATGCCTAAAAATTAAGGCTAGGCACTTAAATCGAAACCTTAAACATTAAGCTTAGGCACAGTCCTAAAGTCAACATTGTCTCCTTGTAAGTAGTAAACTTTTGCAAGTATATGACAGCTACTGCATTTTAGGGGCTTTGTGAGATGGTATTAAGAGAGAGGAGAAAAGGGGACCCTACCCCGGATTCCCTGCAGGAAATCCTATGGGTTTGTGGATCAAATTTAGTGTTTAAGATGAAATTGTCAAATGTCTTTAAAAGACCTGTCCTTAGGTTTTAGTTTTTACTTAGGCCTATACTTTCTAAAGGGCATTGAGTCTGAAGCTCTTTTGTGATCAGTGTGATATTGGTGCTTTGTACTTTTGAAATAACAATTATAATTGTGTTAGCCTGTTTTTCTTAGGTTGTTAGGTTCAATTTCAACTTGAAAGTGAATTCGATGATATGGCTGTTTGTATCAAAATTTATGTTAGTTAATAATAAGAAAGTAGCTAATAAAAATAACTAAGTTTTACCACTGGATAATCTTTGCATTAGCATACCTTTTGCAGCTAAATCTTTAATTATTGTACTTAAATATTCGGTAAATATTTAATTTCTTTTCTGCAGTTAGGTTTACTGTTCAGCTGTGCCATACACATAAGAAAATATATGCTTATTTCTGAAATATGTACTTTTTGTATGAAAGAAATACACTAAGCACATTTAAAAAAAATAAATAAAAATCTGGGAATTTTATTCTAAATTGCTGGTCAACACATGTAATTTATTCTTAAAATTCAAATGGTGATGGATTTGCTGAAGAGGCACTAGTTTTGAAAATAATGATAGGAATTAGTTCTGTATTGTTATTTTAACATCTACAGTAAGACAGAAATTCACCTTGTTTCTAGAATGGTCTTCTCCAAAAGAGAGCTACTGTTAGCCATTTCAGTTGCTACAAAGCTCAGATATCAGCCAAAAGAGAAAAGGGAGGCTGTCATTTTCTTAATATATGGTTAGAAATCTGTTATGAAATGTGTTAAAGAGAACCATTCCTCAGGTGAATAAAGGATTTTGACAAGACTGTCCTGCTGGAAGGATACTCAGTCACTAGAATTATCTTTAATATAATCACCCACCAAGGGATAAAACTGCATTTCTAAAATGTCAGTTCATTTTATGATGACTCGATGGGTAATCTCAGGCACTAATTATCTTTTATTCAGAACAATTTATGCTCTCTCTTGGACATTAGGCCTCTTCACTGGATTTCTTCAATCCATTTTATGACCAGATCCCAATTACACGTCAGGCTACCCTTTCTAAATTAGTCCATGGAGATTTAGAGATGCAGCTTCTATTAAGGTAATAGGAATCACATGGAAAAGCCTCTCCATCCCATTCTGAGACTTTTAGTCCCACTGGTTAAGTGGAGAGTAGTCCTAAAAAGGGTAGACTGGCAATATATGGATTTCCAAGCAAAGTCATTTAAAAGTCTCCTAGCTGAAAAGATTTGTTGGAAATAACTGTTACTGGGTTTGTTGCTTTATCTCTGCAGTCCTATAAGGGAGCCAGACACCTGTGTAATTTGTTATTTTGCCATATCGTTTTAGGGTCCTCTTACTGAAAACTGTCACTCAATGACTTCTCAGTGCAGAGCAACGTCCCCAAAGGACCAGGATTATGCACACCAGGAACTCAGGCCTAAGTACCTCACTCTTAGCAACGGGCATTCTTTTCTTATTGTCCTTAAAATTGTTTACAAAGAATCAATAAAACAAAGTTTATCATCAGCAGAAGAAGGAGCCATAAGGCTGGAAGACAAAACCTGTTCCTGTTCTGTAAAATCTAGCCAAGGGATAGTGGCTCAGTTTAGCTGCTCTGGGAACAGAGAACACCACAGTTTTACAAGGAAATCAGTTGACCAATGCTTTTAGTTCAGTCATGTCAAACTCATGCACCATATTTCCAAGCATTAACCCTACCTCCCAAGGTAGCTGATAGTAGGAAGTGTGTCCCATACTTCTTGATAAGGTTTTCTGTGATCTGTTGAAGTGTCGGGCGGCGTCCTAGTAGCCTTATGTTACGGAAGAATTCAGGGGCAAGTGGCAGTGGGGAGCCAAGGAAATTTCTTCTTTCAACAGCAAGATTGTTTACTTTCCAGCGGCCAAACTCTCTGCAAAGTAAAGCGATTCTCATTCAGAAATATGTCATTCAGACAAATGTCTTAATTTGCAAACTACTCTGCTCTGTTGACTAGCTGGGGGCAACTAGCTGGGTATTACAGCAGGCCTTGACAGTGACACTGTCATGTGTCATAGGCATAGGACAAGCAAAAAGTGTTATTTATTGGAAGTGGAGGGAGTATTCCATTACAAAATAACTGTCCGGGAAAAAAAAAAAAAAAAAAAAAAAAGTCATTTGGGATGCTGCTATTCTTATTGTTTATGTTTAGTCCCTGATGTGAATACAGCCCTAGAACAAACAGATATGTTAGGAACTGAAAGTGCACTAATAATTTTTCAAACTTTGAAACAAAAGCAATAAATACTTTCATTAACATAAGGCAACTTTTAAAAATATTTCAAGAAATGGGCCATGTTATTTGCTTTTTGATAATAAGCCACTTAAGTACATAGCTAGCTAATTTGAACAACATACATTATCACACCACATTTCACTTTACTATGATATTTCCAAAGTTTTCTGTACTTTTGGCCTTCATTTGAAGAAATATACAGGTAGTATGTCTGATTCCTAAAACAGATCACTTTTCAATTGTAGGAGGGATAAAAATCAATTCATAGACTTGTCCCCTTCCTCCCTGCAAAATACATCATTGAGAACAGGGAAAATAAACAGGTCAATTACACGGTAGTAAACACATCTTTTATTCATTTACATACCAATTAAGATACCAGGTAGAGTTTTTAGCATAAGTACTCATTGCTCTCAAAATCTAGCCAAGACACTGAATGTCTGCAGCAACTTTGCTTTTCCAAGATACACCAACAGCTACTTTGGTTACAGACTCGAGTGTTGTGAGAATTAAGTCCAAGACAACCTTTGGACTGTAGTTTAGCTTTGCCAAGTCCTCTGTCAATTAAGATTTGCCCTCAGATAAGGTTGTAAAAAAGCAAGTAGATTAGCGAGCTTGAAAGACCCTACTGAAGGTCCCAGCTAAATATAACAAAACATTCATTTTCAAAATTAACGCAAAACACAAAAATCACAGTTGTAGCTAACATATAAGATTTGTGTGATATTTGAAACAAAACAGTTTCATGGGGCTGAATGAGTAGTATGAGCTGTATAATACATAAACACTATTTTTTTCTGTTTTCAATACTTTTAAGTCCAAGTCTATGAGAACCCAAATTAATACATTTTTATATAGTCCTTCTTTCTAGCAACCTCCTACTTCCCTTGCAGATCCAAATTGCCTTGTCCCCTGGGTAGCTTACACATGCACATGATAGGTGACAATTTGGTGTAGCTCCAGTGAACTGCCTTCCCTCTCAGATGCACTCTTGCAGATGCTTTTTTCTCAAAAATAAATTGGAAGAATTAGTAGAATGAGTATTATGTAACTTAGTTGATCTTTAATGTAATTTACCAGTCAAGAACACAGGACTAAGCAGATGCCCACTGTTTCTTAAAGACTCTGTATATTCTCCATATGCCTAAATTAGTATCTGGAAATTGCTATTTTATAGATGGTTGGTTGGTTTGTTGGCTATGTTTTGTTTGCTTGTTTTTTAATTCATTTGCCATTTGTAAAAGTTTTAATCTCTTTTTAGAAGTGAAGATGACCATAATCCATGCTTATATCCCCTTTTTATTGCATCCAGAAGAGTATCACTAAATGCCTCTTGCTATCTATGTCAGCAAGTTTGTGACTGAAGAAGAAACTGTCAGAAAATCATCTCAATCTTGAGTTAAAAACTGATGCTGAAGATTTATCAGAGTTTCTTGACAATCTGAACACTTTCCATATTCAGAGAGACCATTTTATTTTCAGATTAAACCTTGACAACTTCAGTTTCCAACTCTTAGAGATTTTAATTCATGTCAGGTAGATTAAAGGCTCTTCTAAATACTACTCACGTTCTGTGTAACTAATTACAGCTCTTGTCTGAATCATCTCTTAACCTTGGACTGTGTCAACAGCTGCCTTTTGTGTTTCTTTCTGAACTGCAGTTTTAGATGGTAAGTCATTCTTACAGCTCTTCTTCAAAAGATGGAAAACTATTTTTTGGAGGAGTAAAGCTAGAAATGGTGGTCTCATCCATACTAAATTCAGAAGTATTTCCAAGTTCAGGTCCTCTTGTTCTACTAGAAGTCCTTTGTTTACTGAATTTAGGGACTGAGTTATTCTAGCACTGTGAGAAATTTGTTTGGCTTAATTAATCAGACTTGATTTAGAGAACCTTCCTTCCACAGTTTTTGCTATGAAAAGATTGTTTTTCCATATCTTATGCTATTTCAGAGAGAGGACCTAGGCTAATGATTTTGTAAAATTTAGTTTTGTTTTTATTTTGAGCATATCAATGAAATAATTATTAGTACACCAATTAATCTTCCTTTCAAATTCACTGCTGTGGAAACTGAGGGGGTAGAATATGGGAGCTGCTTTTTTTGTTGTTGTTTGTTTGTTTGTTTGTTTAATATAACAATTTTGTGACTCTGTCAGGCTGAGATGAAGCTTTTAAAAAACTTACCAACCAGCTAACAACTTTTCCTGAAGTCTTTCTTAAATCATGTGTTTTGGAACTGTGACAGACGAAGATCTCTTTCCATTTCTCTCTTCTTATCATACAGTAAACCTCAACTTTTATTACCCATTCCTCTTACAGTCGTTCTCTCTAACACAAACTCTCCAGCCCTCAAATGATTTTTCTACCCAGTGTGTGATATTCTCCTTTGGAAATAATGTTCCTGTTCACTGCCAAAGGCAGACAGAGTTAATGAACCTTCTTAGTAGAGAAAATACCACCTTCCATAGTCATTGGAATACCATTCGCCAGAAGAATACCTCCCACAGAACAGCATAGCATCAGCACTAGCTGCTGGTCAAGAAAACCAATTATGCCTTGAATACAAACAGTGGAGTTACTAGAAGTTTATTCTCTCCTCCTCTTCCTCTTCTTCTAATGTGTAAGATCCAAGACTAGCAGCTGTCTCAGTGCTATCAGGAAGCTAAGATTTAATAGTGTGTAACCACTATGCTTCCGATCAATTTCCAGACTGAACAATATGTTAACCATTGGATATAGTGCTTTATTGCTCAGGGCAAAGTTGTTGGGAAGGATGGCTTTGAGTTCCTGGGCTTACACAAGAGGAAGGGCTTATATAAGGAAATAAATCAGTCCAGCTCCCAGGATAAAGGGTATAATAGAAATGCATTATTGTCATAAGCAGCGCCAGAAGCCATGAGCTGCATTCTCTCTTCCTACATAACAGACCCACAGATTTGTATGTCCTACCAAAAATCTGTTCCCTCACTGGTTTGTTAACACATATGCAAGAGATCTGAAGCCTATTAGTGCCAATTCTGACCAGCTGTACTGCATGCATGCCGCAGCCTGTTTCCTGAATGGGGTCTCCTGCCATTTGCTCCATTTAGAGAAGGTTAGGTTGAAGTCATGTAGCCAGGACAGGGTAAAAATAGCATAAAATTTTCAAAAGCACTGTTTAAAATATATGTGTGTATATATATATATATATTGTTATTTCCTACTATTTCTTTTTTTGTTTTGCTACACTGTCATCAAGAGTGATGCTCAATCAAAGAATAATATTCTGACATGACGTACCTCTTTGTAGAGTAGATGTGGACATGTTTTCATCTTGAAAGAAGTTAAAATTACATGTGGATCTGAAAGTAATTCTAGGGCAGCAGGCAAACAAGGGTTGTCAATGCCTCTTTTGAATTTCAAGCCATTGTTATTTTATTTCAAATGTATATATAATTATATATTTCTTTTTATTGTTGCATTCATTTTGACACATTTTAAATTATACGGTATGGGGAGATATAGGGAAAGCTCTCAATAAAATATCTAGCTGAAGGAAATAAAAAATGCCATTGTACTCTATAATTGTAGTGTGTGTAGAAGATTTGAAATGGTCGTATAATCTCTGCTATTCCAGATGATTAACTAATAGATTTATAGTGAGTCTAATGGATTCTTCTTAAACACAACACTCTTTTCTAAGGTCAACCATACCCAAGTGGGGCCCAGATAAAATTAGCAATGTTAGGCCTCGTTATAAGTAACTTAGGTGTTCCATAAAACAGCATTAGTGCCAGGAAGCATAAATATTAATAAAGAGTAGTGTTGCATAGTTTGGAAAGCCTGCTTGGAGAATGAACATCAGATTATTTTTAATATTACAGAACTCAGTTCTGCGTTCTCTGTGCTCTTAATGTCTTCTAAATGACACAGCTCCACTTTTGGCTGGTGAAAAGGTAACTGCTTCAAATGGGCTGGAATGACAGCAGGATTTTGAAGCCAATGTTTCCCAAGCAGCTGAAAGTTAATCTGTTGGCAGAACAGTTCAATGGGAGAATATATGGTGTTTTTCTCTGCCTACTGTCTTTACAAGACTAAAGATTTCTTAATGCCTGAGGCCATAGCTTGAATAAGACCAACATGATGCAAAATGAAATGACTACCATAGTAATCCTCAGAGGAAAAAGGTCAACCAGACATTATAATGCTTATAAGTTGTATCATACACTAATCATACACTGATCATACACTGGGGCTCATGGAAACTGTGAGCTGCAGAGACATATACCAAAGCTGGGTTCAACAGTCTGGTTTCAACAGGAGTTGTAACACTGTCAACCACACTCCCTGTATCCCGTTTTCTGCAAATGCTATCTTTAGATAGCTTTAACTGTTAAGAAAACTTGTACACAGGCTAATTCCGACATAGGAGACAGGCTCAGAGTGGGTTGTAGTTATGCCCTTCGAACCCAGCTACACCACATTCTCACAGATTTTTTAAAGGAGGATCCCATAACAGCAATATTGCATTACCTTGCTGCTACTACTACTACAAACCATTCTGCAATAGTAAATATGTAAATTCTGTAACATGCAAATATGGAAAATATTCTCTGAACACTGGAGTTAAAACACTGAAGAATTGGCTTTTAAGCAGAAACTTCATCCCCATGTGGACAGAATCAGGTAATGCCCAAGGCTGCAGTATTCACAGATTTTCAGGTGAAAAAATCCTCCTCACTGGCATAGGTCAAAAAACTTTACATGCTAATTAAAATCAGTTAAGTGGTGGAGAATCTGCCACAACTTTCATTAAATGTTTGTTACAGTGGTTTTCTACTATTCAAAGTGAAAGAGAAAGGAATTTGTCATATATCAACTGAGCAGCCTTCTAAAAATATCTACCTACTTATAGAAACATAATAGGGACAAACACTGTAACACGGGGAATGTAAATATACATCTTTTGTCTGAAAGAAGAAGCTGAGTCTGTTAGTATAGAATGCATCAAATCTGTGTTTCTTAAAATTGCCAATTATCCAGAATTGGTGATTAAAACGAAAAATAAAATAAATTTTGAGATATATAAAAGTATTTTAAAACAAATTTCCATTGCTGAAATTAGAAATGCAAGAAATACTGTATTTCTTCATTAACCATATCCTTACTATCGCCTCACATTTTCCCAATATCAAAGCAGAAATGTTTGTTGGATACTATATATCTTCCATATTATTTCTTATATTTAGACTGACTTTCATCTTATAATGATTAAGCAATATCATTAGGATTATTTCTTACCTTAATATTTTACCATTATTTGAAACATCCTAGTAATATTTCTTCCCTTTGTATGTCTTTTTCACCTTATCAGTTTCCTAGTACTTGAAATTCTACTTCCAAAACTTGAATTCATTTGTATCAGCTTCACTATCTTCTTGCATTATGCAAATGAAATATGTAGAAACTTAACTTATGAAGTATATAGAAATCTATGAACAAATATGAACAAATTTCAATAAAAATTATATACATTATATACCCATAATATATTAAAATTTATTATTTTCTAATGCATAGTCAGTCAGATTACTTTCCCTCGTACTATGATGTAAATGATTTGAAACACGCTCACTGTCATGAACACTCTATGGATGGTTTACTATGGAAGAGAAAGAAGGGTAGATTTCTTTTTGTCTCTGTCTGATAGAAATTTAACCTCTATAACATATATGTTTATTCCTCCTTTAAAATCCGAGCGGGAACTATTCTGTATCGTGTCTTTGTGCTTGTGTTTGCCTTTTATCCACAGTTTGTGATATACTTCCAAACACACTCGTTGAACATTCAACGTCTCATTGTTCACATATGTAGCTGCACCTTTATTCCTGAAAGGGTTTGCACAAAAGTAATAGCTTTTTTGTGACTTACTCTTATTTACCTTCTGCCTCCATTCAACCACCAAAGAATATATAGTAATAGTATGAAAAAATGCACTTACTAGTGAGAAGTTGCAAATTAGAAAACTAAATAATAAACAGCAAGAACAGGTAGTGTGCAAAGTCTACTGAACTGGATATATATTTATATAACTGTTCATCTAATGGTGAAGAACTGGTGAATAGCTTCTAAAATATGCGTTTAAATCAAGGATTAATTCACGTACATTTTTATCAGCTTTACATATAATATAATTAGTCACAGAAGGCAGAGAGGACAAGGAGAATTCCTAGTAAAACCTTCTCCTTGTCCGTACTACATCTGAAATGGAGAATGACTGAGTTACGTGGGAGATGTTTGCTGTAAATGTGTATCTTCATACGTCTGAGTAGGCAAAAGTAGATTTTACAGTTTTTTTATATTTCTGGGCCTTGATAATTTAGATATGGCTGACCAGTAGTAGTTCTTTCCTACATTAATGACAATAACCTTTATAATCTGTTAGGTAGATGTGGCACTTTGGAGTAACAGTAGTTGTCCATCGAATTAATTACAAAAAGTCTAGGTCACTTTTCATTATAAGTGGTTTATATGTTTATCCTTCCTTGCAAAGAGTTCAGTATTGATTTCATGTTTTGGCATATGTCCAAAAGGGATAACGAGGCTTTTCATTCTCCCCTTGATATTACCAGGAGAGTTTCTAATACCTCATACATACTCAGAAAGTGTGAGCAAAGTGCCATGCTAGTGCAGCTGTACTGCTGATTCGCATCTGGTCGGCTTGCCAGGGTCAGAAGCCTTCATTTCTGTTTGATTTTTTTTCACGAAATATGAGTTTAATATAACATGGGAAGTACTGTAAGATAATCAGGCCACTTGCATTAAAGAAGAGACATAACTGTTGAATTAAAATAAACAACAAGATTATTACTTTTAGATGCTTGTCAACTTCAGGTGATTATTAGCCTTAGTGTAGCAACCATGCTTAGGGCTCCATTCTTCTGGTTGCTATATTGCTCCAAGCTACAGATAATAAGGATCTACACGAAAGTTACAGTATTTTCCTAGAAAAAGTTCATTAGAAGGTTACACAATGCAAAATGGCTGTACAGAGCTAGAAATAGTGCCAAGATTACTATCTTTCAAAGCCATATGCCCAACGGATGTGATGGTATTTTTGTCCAACTTGCATAAGGAGCAATGCTGAACAATTACTGGGGATTCTGTTTGGGCCACAGTAACGTAACCTTAGCTATTAATGCCTTGGCCAGAATGATTTTCATCCTATTGTAGAACATGCCTGCTTTTTAATGCTGCCATGAAAAAAATACCAGTGAACTTCCGTAGCATGTGCTGTTTCTCACAGACTGAGAGATGTGTTAAATATAGTCCAGTATTTATATATAATAAAAATGTTATATAAAATGAAAGATGTGTATGGATAAATGAAGTAATCTATATTGTAGTTATGAACAATGTAAGTGCATTAATACAAATCTGTTCAAGTCCTACCTGAGTATAAAATCTTGCCCTTCCAGATTTCCAGCTTGAGCACAATTCAATGTGGCAACAAAGAAATTATTTTTACCCTCCAATGATTGTCTAGTGGCCAATATGAAGAAAATCGAAACTCCAGTTCCTATGGTAAGTGGATATAACTCCCAAACAAATCACAGGAGAAAGTTAATCAGCTTATTTATAAAATACTTTCAGTGAAAAACAATGCAGGCAGTAGAAAATACTAGTCTTTGGTCTCCCTGAATGAGAAAACATAGGCAGTGAAAAAGACAGGACAACCTTCTTCCCAAGCTAAAGGCTGTCTTTATGCTGCCTTCCATTTAGCTGGCTTCGTATATGGCTGCTCTGTAACACATCGATGTATTAGCATGAAACTCACAGTGCTATTAACATCCGTAGATACATTCATCTCCTCTGAGTAGACCTACTTTGGTGCAGAGAGTAGTGATCCTTGACATGTCTTAGACAAGGTTGGAGGGAGTTACCGTGCCATATGTGTGGAACAATTTGCTTCACCCCTCAACCTGGGATGGCTGAAAGGCTGTTAGAGATGACAACAAATTAGGAGTAGACCATGAGGTGTTCTACAGTAAATAGCTGAACAGCACAGAAACCATTGTTCTGTGAGACTCCTAGACTTACTTTTCTTGGAATAAATTGTTCACACACAAACAAAAGCTACAAAAAGATGACCTCCCCAACTCCTCTACACATCAGTTACTTCTCTATGGTTGGACAACAAAATATATATGTTACATTCCAGAGTTCAGCTAAGATCTTAATGGCAATAGTGCCCCAGAGAGGGGGAAACAAAATGAAACAAAACAAACTAAACAAGAACACTGTTTAAATAATTTTGAAAAGAAAAACAAACAAACAAAAAAAAACTTGGACATTAAAATGTAAAAGAAACTCCTTATTAGGAAAGGTCTTTTTTTTTTTTTGGTTGGTTGGTTGGTTGGTTGGTTGGTTTGTTGGTTGGTTTTTAAAGAGAACATGGCTTTCAATAAAAAAATCTTATTCAGAAATGGGAGGTGAAGAACTACTCTCTACAAAAAAAATAGCCTATACGGGTTGCAAAGAAGCCAGAACAAGAGATATGTCTCTGCCCTATACTTTTATGAATCTAACACTGTACATCTGAATAAACCTATTTCGTTGGCTAATGTCATACAACTTGCTGTATTCCACTCTCAGCAATATCCATCTATTATCTCTTATTTCTTACTTAGATTGCAAATATTTTGTGGACACCTTCTTACTCATTTCTGTACACACTCTAGCATGAGGGAATCTTGTTCTGTTGGAAATTCCCAGTACACAAAGTAACAGTAGTAGTAATTATTGTGCTATCTCTGCACAAAAGTGTAGAAACGTTATCATTGAAGGAAAATAAAGAACTGTCAGCCAAATAATTGGATTAAATTAACTTTTATGTAGGGTAAAGATTTTGTACAAGTTGATATGAGAATTTAAAATAATGAAATTTTAAAGTGCTAATTATAACTGTAATATTTTATAAAGTGTTAGTCATATAATGGATATTGCAATATGTAGGCAGCAGTATTCTGAAGTGCTGAAGTGGACCTGTAGTCTAGAGCTGTGCAGTCAAGAACACTATTTTCTACTGAAAAAGTCACATATGCAGTATTTACTAGTTGTTTCAGCATTTCAGTAGACACACACATAAAATGGTTTGGTGATATTCAAAATATGCCTAGATTCTTTTTATTGACTAGCATTTTCTTGAGACTAATACTTTTCCAAACCTGATACATTTTGACTCAGAGACACCAATAAGATGTCATTTTGATTACATACAAGTTGTGCAATTAAACACAATATAAATTTTACCCAAATGTGTTTAAAAATAAGACAAAGCTTATATTTTGTGTAAATTTGTTTTCTTTTATGATTCTAGGCCTACTCTTAGATAATCAGTAATTTTCATTTTATGTCAAACATGGGCAGAGAAAAAAAGTAAATTCATACAAAGAGGAATAGTCAGAGAGAAAATTTTACGCTTATTTCTGAAACTATGAAATTGTTTCTTAAAGTCACAGAGGGAGGAAAAGTTGATCCCAGATAGACATGTTGCATTTCACACATATGACCTTGACACACCTTTGTCCGGAAGTATAGTGATAGGACAAGGACTAATGGCTTTAAACTGAAAGGGTAGTTCCTTCACTGTAAGGGTAGTGAGGCACTGGAACAAGTTGCCCAGAGAACTCCTTGATGCCCCACCCCTGGAATTGTTTAAGGCCAGGTTGGATGGGGTTTTGAGCAACCTGTGGGGAGTTGTCCCTGACCATGGCAGAAGGGTTGGAATTAGATAATCTTTAAGGTCCCTTCCAATCCAAATCATTCTATGATTCTATGACCTTACAAAAATAATAAATTATCACTGTGTGATTTGAAACCTCATGACAGAAAACTTAATTCTCACAGATTTTTCTCCTTTATTTTTTTAATTGGGTCACTTTGCTGCATTCTTCTAGTACTTTGTTCAGTAACTGTCTGAATCCTTACCACGTAAAGTATTAATTTTGTGTACATCACTGTTAGAAACTAGTGTTGTCTTGATCAATAATTGTGATTACACCAATCATAAATTTCCTACAAAAAAAATATATTATAATATTACAGGAACTATATTATTTCAGGTGAACACTCTGAGAAGAAGTGATTCTTTAAAAGCTGATCTCCTTACTGTGAAGGAAAACAAACAGAAAGATGCTTCTGATAATTATTATTAGGAAATTGTATTTCTAGACTTTCTACAGAACAACTGTAGGTCTTTAATAAACTACAGTTGTGGCAATGTCCTGCCCTTTCAGTCCCACAGTCAGTAATTCAAATGTGCCTGTAACTCAGAGATGATAGCTACTGACAGCTGGAGATAAGGTGACAAATAGCTTTTCCATTTGAGACATTGACATAATTGAAATGTGCTGCCAGGGGAGAACAAAAAAGAAAGCATGGATAGCAGCAGCAAAACCCAAGTGAAGGGTACAGTTCTTCCACTACCTTGCTTTTACTAGCACAGCAGTTTTAGATTGTTCAGGTCAGCTGTGATAACTGTGATCCCCTAATGGGATTGCCATCACACTGGAAACAGAGTGGATTGATCTTTCATTAAACATTTACAAAGCTTACATGGTAGCCGTAGAAGATGAAATGTGAAAATTCCATATAGGTACTAAAATGCCACAGAGGTACTAAAGTTTACAGGAACATTCCACTTTAGAACTTTCATGATAATATGTTGGGGAAGTATAACCTAAACTGTATTTTAAGGTTCTATTTGCTTCAAGTAATCCTAGGATTATTTATCAAAACACTTTACTATATTGTTCAGCCAGCAGCTGGAATGCAAATCGTTTCATATAGTTGACAAGGCCTGGCACTGAAAACCAGACTTGTAAGAGATCTTATCTCATTTTCTCAGATGACTCAGTATACTTTTTACAGTTTACTATACCTAAATACCTTTGAAAAGCAGCAGAATATATACTTTTTTTAATTTTATATATATATATATATATATATATATTCTAGCAACTATTCTGGAATACAAAATATGTCACTAACCAGTCTGTTCTTGACCTTATGATGTTTGGGAAGGGGCTTTAGGGACTTTGAGACCAAAATATGTTCTACATCAATCATATAATCATTGCAAATGGCACTTTTTTAAACGCAGAGAAAAATACCTTGGAGCCTCAGTTTTCCCATCTGTAAAAATGATAGGGATTGAGACATTTATTCCTTACTTTATTATGTCTTAGATGAAAGGCATAATAATTCTATTTGTAAAATGTTATTCAAGGCACAGTTCTGTGCCACTCTATAATCAACAATGTCTACACTGGGAATATAATTTATACCTTTCTTCAACAAAAGAAGAGTAGTATTTTAAAAGAAGCTGCTCAGGAAGAACATAACCTAGTAAATAGTCATTTACGAGGAACAAACTGGAAGATTTGTAGAGAACCTTCTTGCCCACTATTGTTTTCGTCCCTTTGTTCTTTAGAATTCGAGATATTGAATCTCTCAATATCTTGCGGACAAGTTTGGGATTTCCAATACTCTTTTCAGCTAATCATGGTCATTCTTGATTAGACTGACAGATAGTCTATGGGTAAGAATTCTGTACTCTTCATCCTATTATACTGCAAAATACACTATCATGTTCTTGGGATGAGAAAGTGCAGAGTGAGTCAAATACTCCATCTAGGGACCAGCAAGAATAGAGCTAATGCTCTGAGGAAAATCACAGCTGCATAGACAGCTAATCTTTTGAGGGCAGTGTGTCTGGAACCAGGTGGGAAGAATTAGGAAATTTCAGAGCATTTAAAGATGGTTATGCTTAAGGAAAGGCTCTTTTTAAATGACCATGTTTTTCAGGTGAGAGGAATGACATATAGGGAGAAAGAAAAAGGATGCTTAGGAATGCTACTCCTGCCAACTACAGACAGAGCCAAAAGGCTCTATGCAGATTTTTGAGATAAGCCCTGCTCAGAAGGACTTGGGAATTCTGGTGGACGAGAAGCTTGGTATGAGCCAGCAGTGTGCGCTTGCAGCCCAGAAGGCCAAATGCATCCTGGGCCGCATCAACAAAGGAGTGGCCAGCAAGGGAGGGAGGTGATTGTCCCCCTCTGCTCTGCCCTTGTGAGGCGCCACTTGGAAGGCTGCATCCAGGTCTGGGTCTCCCAGAACAAGAAGGATGTGGGGCTGTTAGAACCAGAGGGTCCAGAGGAGGGCCATGAAGACAATCAGAGGTCTGGAGCACTTCTATTAAGAAAGAGATTTGGGGATGTTCAGCCTGGAGAAGAGAAGGCTCTGGAGAGACCTCAGTGCAGCTTTTCAGTACTTAAAGAGGACTTATAAAAAAGACGGAGAGTGACTTTTTGCTCAGGCAGATGATAGGACAAGGGGAATGGTTTTAAACTAAAAGATAGGAGACTTAGATTTGAGGTTAGGTGGAAATTCTTCACTCAGAGGGTGCTGAGGTTGCTCAGAGAAGCTACAGATGTCCCATTCCTGGAAGTGTTCAAGACCATGTTGGAGGAGGCCCTGTGCAACCTGATCTAGTGGGTGGCATCCCTGACCATGGCAGGGGGGTTGGAACTGTATGATCTTTAAGGTCTCTTCCATCCCAAGACATTCTATGATCCTATTCCTTCTAAAA
The DNA here is from genome assembly GCF_009769625.2 of Cygnus olor. Taxonomy (NCBI): domain Eukaryota; kingdom Metazoa; phylum Chordata; class Aves; order Anseriformes; family Anatidae; genus Cygnus; species Cygnus olor. Next base: position 13,601,014 of record NC_049176.1, on the reverse strand, counting down.
AAATTTTTTTCAATGAGGCTGGGGATACTCTTTGAATAGTTTGCAGGAAGGTTTTGTATTTGCTCTGGTACTTTTAAGTTGCACTTTGATTCAGTAGTGAAGCTTCACTAGTTCTAGGCAATCATTGTTTCTCCGAACTGACGTATCTCGTTTGTCTTCCTTGAGACAGTCAAGTTGCAATTATCTGTATTTCTGTACAGATGTACACAGGCCTATAAGCTATACTACGTCAGTTAATGAGAAACAAATATAGACCTGTTAGCCAGAAAATTACCATGGCATCATAGGATGACCTAAATGCTATATTTATAACTAGTCAAAAAGATGACAAAAGTCAAAATCGACAAGATTCAAATATAATTACTTTCATAGTCAAATAGGCCACATCACTTATGCAAGCCTCCGATGTTATTGGGAAGGTGAAAATGATTATGGGTTAGTTTTAACATCTTTGCATCAAGCTGTCAGTCATATTACTGACAACAGCAAATGTATATTATTCACAGCAATGGAGTTGAGATTAGAGGTGTGCTTGATTTTGTTATATTTTCACAATTGTATATATCATCATGTTGAACTGAAGTTGTATCTGTCAAGGTTAAATCGTTATAATACTAATAAAATATACTAATAAAAATGAAGCCTTCACATAGGCTTGATGCTAAACAGACAGAATAAGGAGATGGATATCTTACCTTTTGCCTGCTAAGGTTCTTTTCATTTCTACTTAGCTTTTACTGAAACAGGTCTCTTATCTCAATACACATCTAAGTAAGCATAGGTGCCTTGCACTTGGTGCTTGTTAGGGAAACACTCATAGGCAGACCCAGAACACCTCTGAGACAAGATAAATTTATTGACAAGATATGAAGAAAGTTGTTGGATCCAAGTATAGGGGCTTCTGTGATAAATTTAGCTCATTTTTCTATACAGAACACTAACACTGGTAATGGTAAAAAACAATCAGAACACTGCATGACAGCATGAAAGCTCATTAATCAACAAACTCTTTTTTATGTAGGGTTGGGGGGGATAATCTGCCTCTATCTTACAATTAATAAAGATAAATCAAATAATTAAACAATTTTTGTGGAAATAATGCTCTCCAAACATCTCAAACAATGTAAATTTGTTAAATTGTATAAAAATAAAAGATGGAAACAATGGATTTTGCAAAAATCTACAGTCACTTTGCTAGTGCGAATGGAGATAAATTTAATGATTAAATTTAAAGATAGATTAATTTTAATTTAAGGTGGAATCTGGTCCTCTATTTCAGTATCTGCTTCAGTAAGCAGCAGATATGCTACGTGTTTGTATTTCTCTTTCTACTTTCCCTCTCTCACCTGGCCAATGATTTAATAGATTAAAGAAGATTTTAAAAAAAAAAAAAAAGTATAAAAATTGCAAATGCTCATCTTCATTTTATCTATACCTAAAAATTTAAATATCTTTCTCCCTGAGGTGTCTTTACAAGGATGAGCCATCAAAGTGCTTTCAATAGCTCAAATAAGACAGTAATATTCTAAATGCAAGTTTGGAAACATAGCTAATGAAGTAAATAAAGATTAGTGTGAAGAAGGTCAGATATGGCAAGGGAATGAGAAATGCATAATGTTTGTTCTGCACCTGCTGTAGGTATGCAAATTTGCCGTGAGCCACCAGAGGCCTCCTAGCACTGAGAGGTGTCCTCAATAATGAGAAAGAAGTTGCTTTTTTTCCCATCATCAAAGACAGATATTTTTCTAGTCTTATCCAGTGTCTAATAAACATATTTCAGGACACTGATATTTTTTGAGATTATTTTGAACCTTAGGATTCAAGACCCTCTGAGATTTTTACATGTGATTCTGATACTACCTAATGATATACAAAGGCAAAGTTATCCAACATTGACAAAATGTCAGTATCTGAAATGTTTTGGTACTGAGCAGGCATCAGTCACTAAAGAAAAGTGAATTGTAAGTGCCTGTTGACTAATTTGCAGTATATATAAATAAGTGTTTGTCTATAATTTTCATAGAAGATATGTAGTGTATATCTATATCTAATTTTACATGGTATATTTAAGAGGTATAAGCTAATCATACATTAAAATACCTAAATTAATTTTAAATTATAAAGCCATTAATAATCTCTGAGGAAAACCCTACTCTAAGCAAACTTAAAAACTAAAATGTGTCAGAACAGCTGACAGTACTGTGAGTTTAGATCATATGATTGATGTTATAGATCTTAACAGAGGAAAGAGAGCATTAGCAGATAGAAATGATTTTTCATACCATATGCTAAGATTAAAGAAGCAAATGATAAAATGGACCCTAAGTTTAATGATGTCCTCTATCAGTCTAGTCTATTACAGTTCGCTACAAACCCCACTGAAGTAAATGAAGAGACACTCACAAGATAAATCCACAAGCCACAAAGGCTTTTAAATGGTATTTTTACTCTTCTTCTCTTAACAGTGATTTCAAATTACATTTTAGTCAATTATTCACAAGATATGTTTGAACAATTTGAACTCTCTTGATTCACTGCATTTTTGTTAACAGATTATTTTTCATAGCTTATTCACTATTTACATGTACTGAGACTATTTTCCTTGTATTTTGTACAGGGAATAATTCACTGTATATATTTAACACTTTAATCATAGAGACAGTAAGCTGTGATTGGTACATGAATCTTCTTTAATTGGATTAGCATAACTGGTACGCAAGCAGACGTATGGCTGAACTGAAATCACATGAGAACATACTGCTCTGTCAATTTCAAATTGAATTTCTGTGGCTTTGGGAAGAGAACAACTTTTTTTTTTTTTTTTTTCCAAAATTGTACAATAAAATGGATACCAATGTATTTATAGACCTGGTATGCACACAAAAACAGGATTATTCACTCCAAATGAAAAAAAAAAAAAAAGTATCTGAAACACTTGATGGAGAGGATATCTGAACAGGCCATCCCATTACAAACTATGCATACGAAAAACTAGCTTATGTATTTGATATCAAATTCTTCGAAAAGAATTGGACCAATATAAAGTTACCACAGCCAGACACCCAGATGGTGTTGATTTCAGCCAACTAAAATTAGCTGCATTGGTCTTGGCTCACTTATCTATTCCTGTTGTTTAATGCGATTTTCTGGAGAGCTGGATAACAGACAAAATTATACCCCGTTCATTACAGATGTGACTCCATTTTTTTCCAATTAAAGGATACTACAGTGGAAACTCTTTTTTATTGAAAGCATATATGAAATTAAATTTTAACCAGTAGTTACATTTTCTGTGACAAAAACAGTATATCTGCTTTTCAATGAATTTTCAGAATAGACATATTCAATTTTTATTTTATCAATCAAAATCTCAGATGACTTTAACAGAATAACTAATGACCTTTTAATATAACCTGAATATATCAGCCTTGAAGGTTTCAGATATGATTAATTCTCCTTTGTTATTTATTTATTGCTATTTCAGTAGTGTCCCTGTACCTAAGCTACGTTATAACAAGGTTATTATACAAACTACGTGTCACAGCACATTGCAGCTAGAATTCATGCAGCCTCTTAAATAAGTCAAATAAGTGAAAATGAAATATTTTGCTGTCTTATTTTATAGATAATGGGCCATGCTATGTGATCATACACTATGCATCTACAATATATGTGAATGATAGGAAATTGTCTCAAGAAAAAAAAAAAAGAAAGAAAAAAAAAAAAAAAGCTTATTGATGTTAAATATGCCCAAATGAAAATACATATAACTTAAATTAATAGGTGTGACTGTTATTATTTAGTGATTATTAGTGTATAATGCAGTTTTAAGGCGTCTATCGAGGCAAGCTGAAAGATATTTCTGAAGCACAGTGATCACAGGTTTTTTAACTCACAGATCTATATTTATTTCCAGATGTACTAGGTCATCAGAATCAAAGGCAAAAAGGCAGAACTGAAAATGTTTGAAGTTCAAAGTGCATGTGTATTGACTCAGAAAGGTCTTTGTCAGTTAATCTGTATGTCTCTCTATTGCGATCTGAACTGTAATTTGTTAGAAGTGTTTCTTGATACTTGTCACACATCTTCTTAAGCAATATCATAAGTAGATAAAAGTGACAGGAGTTTTGTCAGAACGCCTTCTGGAAGTTCCTTGACAGAGAGCAAGCTTGCTAGCAAAGACAAATATGAAGGTGTAGTCTTTGCTTAATTTCATTTTGTATGGAAAAAATTAATTATTATACACTGTAAAACAGTGTTCACAAACAGACTTTTGTTTTGATGGAAGGATTTACACTGTTATTGTCTTGGAATTTTTTTTTTTGTTAAAGTTGGCAAACAACTTCTGAAAGAAAAAAAAAAAAAGAGGCAGTTCAAAGCTTGGTGTTAAATGGACAAAATGCTACCAATTTTGACATTAAGGGTGTGTGGGGGAGGCATTCAAATTTTCATTAAATTTCATTTCACATTAAAAGTAAAGACTGACCAAGTGCATTAGTCACAGCCATACACATCAGGATTGAACTACAAATTTAATATAACTTGTAGACAACAGTGGAGTCCACTCAGTTGTGTTCACCTCATACCATAGTTATATTAACTGCATGTTCTGTGTACATTTATTTTATTATTCTGTAAATTCAACTTAGAAAGTGAACACAAAATTCAGAATGAGCTTAATGTAGCAAAAATCCATTTGTGAAGGCAATTCTTTCAACAAGTATTACAACCTGATATGACCAATTACTTCTGTGTCTATTATTTAAGTTAGAAATTCAAACTATACACTATGTGTATCCTAGTAGATAACACTGTAATCAAAATGCTGAAGCTGAAGTGACACCAAGGTAATGATTGTAAATGAGATGTTGTATATCAGTAGATCAGTCCCTAAAAGAAAAAATAAATTAAGACAATTTTTCAGTCCTAGCGCAGTGACTATAGAGTAGGGTGAAGAAGTAAAGTGTACACATATCTGGGGTTGTCTGGAGCTAAAATGAGAAGGGCATTGTCCTTTACCTTTATCAGTATTTTCAAGGTATAAGATTTTCTTCTGTATCGGAAAGTGATTATAAATGAATTTCTAAAACTAGTACCTCTTGCAGTTCATTTTTCTGTATTATCTGAGTGCACAGTTGACACATGGTGGCAAATATTACCCTCTGTTACACTTCAGTGGAACTTCTGTCTTTTTTCCCCAGTGCCCAATTTACAGTGGAGAAGTAGCTTATAGCAATCACCTTCCTCCAAGTGTTCTGTTTATCATTTCTCTGTTTCTGTGCTTGATAGCTTCCCTGCGAGGAGTCGCAAGACATTTCCATTTTCTTTCATGTGTATTTTCCTGCTATTTCATTATCATCTGCTAAATAGCATTGCAGCAAATACTTAAAGGAATTGTCTGGGATAACAAGCACCACACAACTGAGAATGTGCTGAGATGGCTGCATATGCAGCAACTATATCATTGCTTCAATTTTATCTTGTCGTCCTCTGGGTTTGCTTTCCTCTCTTTTTGTATCTGGTTACCATAGCTCTAGTTTTGGAAAGAACTTCTTTGTTAATTAGGGCATTTCTGAAGTATCTGTATCTTGAAAAAGGCATTGAGGGGATTCTCTCTCTCTCTTGCCACTAGGAGTTGTGTTTTCTTCCCTCAGTGCCCACTTGCCATCTGCATTCAGCCAACTGCATTTATATCTCTAACAAAATTAACTGTTCTCCACAGGTAAAAGGCTTGAATTTAAAGTCTGTTTCCTTGTTTCCTCACACCTTTTATCACCACACAAGCACAGGCAGAACAAGTACTCACAAAGGCCAGTTTTCAGTCCTTCAAAGGAACTAGTCTCAGGAAGATCAAGTCCTATCTCCTGAGCAATTCAACCTTTTTCATGTATGGTGATAACATTACTCAGGTTTTCTTTAGCTAAAAGTCTTACTTTTTTCCATTTTCTCTCAGTCAGCTTTCATGGAAAGGAATTACTTTTCTCATTATAATCACTAGCTTTTCTTCATAAGATATAGAACGGCTCAGAAATGACTTTGAGTATGCCCTTCCCCCATTCCACCAATCAGTTGGCATAGTGACACAACAGCTGCTACAAATCACAGGAAAGCTGCTTAACAGGGACATTTCAGAGAAAAGTTAATGCTGAAGAAACCACTAAATTTGCAATCATAGCATTTGTTCTTTAGGCCACCGTGTTCTTATGACAGCAGATAAGGGAAAAATTATTTTGGAAGTGTTGTAACTGATGTATGAACAAGCTTGTGTTGAGAAATAAGCCATGATGTGATCCAACACATTTACATTCTGTTGTTTCTTGGATTCATGATGATCAGAGATGAAGCCTACACAGGTCAGCACCACACAGATCCAGAGACACTGAGGTGCAGCTGATGCTGCTGCCTCAGCTTTGAACGTCTGTTTCTCCGTGTCCTTGCACACCATCATCGTGTCCCCAACAATCAAAAATGTGGAAGTTTAGAGTTAAACCTGTCATATAAAATCATAATATTCATTCTTCCTATCGTGGTCCCAGCTCTGGAAATTGTTTGGTTACTGAACAATGAATCAAGTCATAATGTGTCTGACAATAATGTATGCCAGAACAAGAGCTAGGTCCATTCTCTTCCTCCCATCCTCCTCAAGAGTAGATAGACGTAGGCCAAAAAGCACTAACAGTGTTTTCTACTGCTGTGTTGTTTGGATTGTTTGGGATTTAAGGATGGTATGTTTGCCAGATAACTGCCTTACCAGACCTTATAACATTTGTAATAGTTCACTTTATTTGAAGAACTCTTTTCATACATCTCCTGAGTCCTATTTGGAAATTCCTAGTGGCATCTGAGGATCAGAGACAATTCTATCCATTCTTTTTGCTAGATTATTTTTTTTCCTGGTATTCTGCTTTTTCTGACTGTCACTTTTTTCCTGATTTTTGTGAACAACCATGAAGAGGTATAAAAGATCCTTTCTCCAGATGCCTCCCTTCCCCTGTCAGCAGACATTTCTCTAAAAATTGGTTTATTGACTATTTGCATTTGCAGCTAGAACTTAACAAATCTTCAGAAATTAAACTGAAATTCCCTAATCTTGTGTTTTAAAAAGAGGTGAGTGTCTATTTTTAAAATTACTAATGTTCCTTTGAATTGAGTTGTGCTTGAATTTGATCGTGGATATGCCACTTCTCTGTGTAGAATGCACCTTCTTGCAAATGAACAGTATTCACATTAAAATGAGGTTTACAATGGAAATGCTGACATAATGCAGCAGAAAAGCTAGTGCTATTGAAATTATGCAGGATTAAATAACCAGAAAAGTAAGCAAGACTTAAAAAACTCAATCAGGTGCAATACATTCTCTCATACATATTATGTTCTTCTTACAACTCTGACACCCTCCTTTTGCAGCGATGAGATGCCAGTGGGTTTAACTTATGTTTTTTGGAAATGTTACACCACATGCTGAGAAATGTGTTTCCAAGCTCAGTTACTTAGCAAAACAGAGAGTAGTTAAAACTAGGCAATGATACCATTGTTCAGCATGACTGGGAGTTTCAATCCTGACCTTTCTCTCACATCTCCAACTTTTTTTTTTTAAAAAATGAATTAATTTAGTATTTATATCAGCAATATTCCATGCTTTTCAGGAGTAGATTGAAAAGTATTCCAGGAAAGGTTTGTCTTCATAACAGAGGAGATGCAAAGTGAACTGACCAAGGCTATTCAAGATACAATTGGCAGACACAGAAATGGAACCACATCTCCCATACTTGCCTGCAATGCCCTCCTAGATAAGCGTTACTATTTCTTTTATCCCAAAAATGTTCAAATGGTGAAAGCACCAATATCAACAGATTTTAATTTGTCTTTTACTGCTGATATATATACATATATATACATATATTCTTGGAATGTTGTATATAGCATACATATTCATGGAGGACAGAGTCAACTAAGTAATGCTTTCCAAAAAGGGATTTTTATCTCCTTTTTCTTTCTTTCCTTCTTATTAAAAGCACCTTATCTGGGAAGAGTGTCTGATAGTTCCACCATTGCTGATGTTGATTCAACAAGTGAAAATGGAAACAGTATATATATAAAATTTGTTCCAGCTTTAGAGAACACAAATATGTACTGCATGTTAGGAGAGTTCTTGTGTTATTTTGCTTTTAACTGTAAGTTTTCCACAATGTCTGGTGGGAAAAACTAAACTGACGTTTTTGTGACTTTGAGCATAAGTACCATGGCTTCACTGTGGAAACCATGATCAAACCAGCCAAATCCATCAGATCCCACTCCCACATGTATTGACTAGACATAGGAGTTGGTTTCTAGCCTCCTAGCATTCAACAGTAATTCTAACAAGATCTACAGCTAGTTTAAAATATATATATATGTATATATGTATATATATATATATACATATATATATGTATATATGTATATGCACTTGCCGAGGCAATCGGCTCCGGGGCAGACGCGTTCTGCAGCGGAGCGGGGGATCGGGACAGGCAGGGCTTTTTTTCCGACACCAAGGCCGCTCGAGGGAGCCGCCAGGACCCGGCAGCCCTCATGAGGGAGGCTGACGAGGCGGCTGACGAGGCGTAGGCGGAGCCAGCAGCGCCCCCTCCCCGGCCGTTCAAAAGGAGCCCCTAGGGAGCGCGAGCGACCAGGAGCACGGCGACCAGGATGGGCAAACAGGGTGTGGCGCGGCAGTTTGCACAGCAGTTCGCGCAGGGAGGGCGGAGAGGGCAGAGTTTCCACCCGCCCATAAGAACAACACCTTTAACGGCTGTCGACTGCTAACTAGGCTGCAATGGTCTACACCACGCAGACTGCTCTCTCTAGAAAGTCTGTGTCCACCCAGACTGACCGCCTGCTCAACAATGCGGCAGTTCAGGTCTCTGGGTGCAGGGAGTGTCTGAGCCTGTTGCTGCCATCTGAGGGAGGCAGAGGCTCCGTGTGTGTGAGGTGCAAGCAGGTGGATGACCTGGTCCACCTGGTGACAGAACTCAAAGAGGAGGTGGATAGGTTGAGGGCTATCAGGGAGTGTGAGAGGGAGATAGACTGGTGGAGCGACTCCCTGCAGGGCTTGAAGGAGAGGTACCGGGGCGAGACACCCCAAATGGGGGTGGACCCCCTGCCCTGTCGCTGTTGGGCAGAGGGAGGGGACCTAGGAGTTGAGGAGGAATGGAGACAGGTCCCTGCTCCACCTAGCAGGCAACGCACCCCCCCACCGGCCCCTCCTTCCCAGGTGCCCTTACATAACAGATTTGAGGCCCTGGAGCTTGAGAGGCCGGTGGGTGAGGACGAGGTAGAAAGTCTACCCAGGAGGATGCCTAGGGCGAGGAAGCTGACTCCACGCCTCAAGACAGCCTCCACCAAGAAAGACAGAAGGGTGATCGTTGTAGGTGACTCCCTTCTCAGGGGAACAGAGGGCCCTATTTGTCGACCTGACCCTACCCATAGGGAAGTCTGCTGCCTCCCTGGGGCCAGGGTCAGGGATGTTGCCAGGAAGCTTCCCAACCTGGTTCGCCCCTCTGACTACTACCCTCTTTTGATAGTCCAGGCTGGCAGTGATGATATTGAAGAGAGAAGCCTGAAGGCTATCAAAAGGGACTTTAGGGGACTGGGACGGTTAGTGGATGGAGCGGGAGTACAGGTGGTGTTTTCGTCCATCCCTGCAGTGGCAGGGAGGGGTACCGAGAGGACACGGAAAGCCCACCTGATTAACATGTGGCTCAGAGGCTGGTGCCAATACAGAAATTTTGGGGGTTTTGACCATGGGGCGCTTTACTCGGCACCCGGCCTGGTGACCGCAGACGGGTCCCTATCTCCAAGGGGAAAACGGATCCTAGCCCAGGAGCTGGCAGGGCTCGTTGAGAGGGCTTTAAACTAGGAAAGAAGGGGGACGGGGCTGAAATAAATCTTGTTGGAGCTGTACCAGGGGGAACAGTGGCAAGGCCGGGGGAGAAGGCAATGGCTCAGCTGAAGTGCATCTACACTAATGCACGCAGCATGGGTAACAAACAAGAAGAGCTGGAAGCCATCATGCAGCAGGAAGGCTATGACTTGGTTGCCATCACAGAAACGTGGTGGGACCACTCTCATGACTGGAGTGCTGCAATGCCTGGCTGTAGGCTCTTCAGAAGGGACAGGCAGCACAGAAGGGGTGGTGGTGTGGCTCTCTATATTAGAGAGTGTTTTGATGTTGAGGAACTTGAGGCTGGGAACGATAAGGTTGAGTCTCTTTGAGTTAGGATCAGAGGGAAGGCCAACAACGCAAGCATCCTGGTGGGGGTCTGTTATAGACCGCCGAACCAGGATGAGGAGATGGATGAGGAGTTCTACAGGCAGCTGGCAGAAGCCGCAAAATCGTCAGCGCTTGTTCTTGTGGGGGACTTCAACTTCCCAGACATATCCTGGAAGCACAACACAGCCCAGAGAAAGCAGTCTAAGAGGTTTCTGGAGAGCGTGGAAGATAGCTTCCTGACGCAGCTGGTTAGTGAGCCTACCAGGGGAGGTGCCCCGCTAGACCTTCTGTTCACAAACAGTGACGGACTGGTGGGAGATGTGGTGGTTGAGAGCTGTCTTGGGCAGAGTGACCACGAAATGGTTCAGTTCTCTATTCTTGGCGAAGTCAGGAAGGGGACCAGTAAAACCGCTGTCTTGGACTTCCGGAGGGCTGACTTTGAGCTGTTCAGGACACTGGCTGGCAGAGTCCCTTGGGAGGACGTTCTGAAGGGCAGAGGAGTCCAGGAAGGCTGGGCACTCTTCAAGAAGGAAATCTTAATGGCTCAGGAGCGGTCTGTCCCCACGTGCCCAAAGACGAGCCGGCGCGGAACTAGACCAGCCTGGCTGAGCAGAGAGTTGTGGCTCGAGCTTAGGAGAAAAAGGAGGGTTTATAATCTTTGGAAAAGAGGGCGGGCTACTCAAGAGGACTATAAGGATGTTGCGAGGCTGTGCAGGGATAAAATTAGGAAGGCCAAAGCTCATCTGGAGCTCAATCTGGCTACTGCCGTTAAAGATAACAAAAAAAGTTTTTACAAATACATCAACACAAAAAGGACTAAGGAGAATCTCCATCCTTTACTGGATGCGGGGGGAAACTTAGTTACAAAAGATGAGGAAAAGGCTGAGGTACTCAATGCCTTCTTTGCCTCAGTCTTTAGCGGCAAGACCAGTTGTTCTCTGGATACCTGGTACCGTGAGCTGGTGGAAGGGGATGGGGAACAGGATGTGGCCCTCACTATCCACGAGGAAATGGTTGGCGACCTGCTACAGCACTTGGATGTACGCAAGTTGATGGGGCCGGATGGGATCCACCTGAGGGTACTGAGAGAACTGGCAGAGGAGCTGGCCAAGCCGCTTTCCATCATTTATTGGCAGTCCTGGCTATCAGGAGAGGTCCCAGTCGACTGGCGGCTAGCAAATGTGATGCCCATCTACAAGAAGGGCCGGAGGGTAGACCTGGGGAACTATAGGCCTGTTAGTTTGACCTCAGTGCCAGGGAAGCTCATGGAGCAGATTACCTTGAATGTCGTCACGAGGCACTTGAAGGGCAACCAGGCGATCAGGCCCAGTCAGCATGGGTTTATGAAAGGTAGGTCCTGCTTGATGAACCTGATCTCCTTCTATGACCAAGTGACGCGCCTGGTGGATGATGGGAAGGCTGTGGATGTGATCTACCTTGACTTCAGTAAGGCTTTTGACACTGTTTCCCACAACATTCTCCTCAAGAAACTGACTGCTCGCGGCTTGGACTGGCATACGCTTCGTTGGGTTAAAAACTGGCTGGATGGCTGGGCCCAAAGAGTTGTGGTGAATGGAGTCAAATCCAGTTGGAGGCCGGTTACTAGTGGAGTCCCCCAGGGCTCAGTGCTGGGTCCGGTCCTCTTTAATATCTTTATTGATGACCTGGACGAGGGGATCGAGTGCACCCTCAGTAAGTTTGCAGATGACACCAAGTTAGGTGCGTGTGTCGATCTGCCCGAGGGAAGGAAGGCTCTGCAGGAGGATCTGGATAGGCTGGACCGATGGGCTGAGGCCAACTGTATGAAGTTCAACAAGGCCAAGTGCCGGGTCCTGCACCTGGGGCGCAACAACCCCAAGCAGCGCTACAGGCTGGGAGATGAGTGGTTGGAAAGCTGCCTGGCCGAGAAGGACCTGGGAGTACTGGTTGATAGGCAGCTGAATATGAGCCAGCAGTGTGCTCAGGTGGCCAAGAAGGCCAACAGCATCCTGGCTTGTATAAGAAGCAGTGTGGCCAGCAGGTCTAGGGAGGTGATTGTCCCCCTGTACTCGGCTCTGGTGAGGCCGCATCTCGAGTACTGTGTTCAGTTTTGGGACCCTCATTACAAGAAGGACATTGAGGTGATCGAGAGAGTCCAGAGAAGGGCGACAAAGCTGGTGTGGGGTCTGGAGAACAAGTCTTACGAGGAGCGGCTGAGGGAGCTGGGGTTGTTTAGCCTGGAGAAGAGGAGGCTCAGGGGAGACCTCATCGCTCTCTATAGGTACCTTAAAGGAGGCTGTAGAGAGGTGGGGGTTGGTCTATTCTCCCACGTGCCTGGTGACAGGACGAGGGGGAATGGGCTCAAGTTGCGCCAGGGGAGGTTTAGGTTGGATATTAGGAAGAACTTCTTTACTGAAAGGGTTGTTAGGCATTGGAATGGGCTGCCCAGGGAAGTGGTTGAGTCGCCATCCCTGGAGGTCTTTAAAAGACGTTTAGATGTAGTCCTTAGTGATATGGTTTAGTGGAGGTTTTGTTAGTGTTAGGACAGAGGTTGGACTAGATGATCTTGGAGGTCTCTTCCAACCTAGACAATTCTGTGATTCTGTGATATTCACAAAGTGAAACAAAGTGAATATCTGTCTTCTGACTCTTCATTTGCAGTTCATCTCAGAGCAGTTTAGAAAGGAGTTGAGAAGCATGATCCATTTTAAAGGTGTCACACACAGTTAAAATATTCAAAATCATCCGGCTGGACAGCAAGATACCTATTTTCCTGACTGACCCTATATAGAATCATAGAATGGCATGGGTTGGAAGGGATCTCAAAGATCATTTAGTTCCAACCCCCCTGCCATAGGCAGGGATGCCACCCACTAGATCAGGTTTCCCAGGGCATTGTCCAACCTTGCCTTGAACGCCTCCAGGGATGGGGCATCCACAGCCTCTCTGGGCAACCTTTTTCCAGTGCCTCACCACCCTCTGAGTGAAGAATTTCCTCCTAACCTCAAATCTAAATCTCCTCTCTTTTAGTTTAAAACCATTCCCCCTTATCCTGTCATTATCTGATTGAGCAAACAGTCACTCTCCATCTTTTTTTATAAGTCCATTTTAAGTACTGAAAGGTTGCAATGAGGTCACGCCAGAGCCTTCTCTTCTGTAGGCTGAACAGCCCAAGCGCTCTCAGCCTTTCTTCGTAGGAGAGGTGCTCCAGCCCCTTGATCATCTTTGTGGCCCTCCTCTGGACCCACTCTAACAGATCAATGTCCTTCTTGTGCTGGGGGCTCCAGACCTGTACGCAGCACTCCAAGTGAGGCCTCACAAGGGCAAAGTAGAGGAGGACAATCACCTCCCTTGTAATCTAGCCCAGTCACTGATCAATCTACAGCGTATGACAGGGAAATAAAACCAGCAATAAGCAAACACAAAAAGATGTAACAGTTGTTTTTGGCATGTTTTTCCATTATCAGAATGCCTATACAATATCTGACAAAGAGTAGGTAAACAGTAAAGTGTGACTGCTATCTATTTATTAGCCTCCTTGCCTTTACTCTGCCTCCTTGGGCTGTTCCTGTAGTGCAATGTAGACTACTGTCCACTGGTACTGGGAGAGTCTGTAGTTTCGGTGCATGTTTGTGGGCAGGTTATGTTTAGCCATAACAACTGCATTGCTTTGAGACAGAGAAAAGATCATCCCATTTTATTTTATTTTATTTAAGAATGTCTACTTTCAGAGTCCTTGAAAATGTTGAAATGTTTGGAATAACTGTAACTCTCCAGAAAAATAGAAAGTTTGTTGTTATCTAATGCAATTCTTACAATTAACATTTTTAGTATCATTATTCTTGCTACGTAAAGTGTATGTTTCAGAGAGCTATGACCTATTTTTATGTTTGCTGTTGATCAGTCAGAGTTTGAATAGCTTCTGCTGCTCTGAAAAAAGCTTAAACTGGTGAGAGCGAGAAAGTGAAGGATGCAAACAGAGAAGGGAAGCTGCATTAACAGAGGTTAAAGGAGGACAGAAACTCAATGCTTAGGCTATAATGAATATTTTCCTCAATCTGATTGGTCTTCTCCTTTTCTGTGCTGGCAGTTTGCAATTCCAGGTAAGGTTATGTGAGAAACTGGAATCATCTTCTTAAATTAAAATACTCACTGAGGTAGCAGTAAATTCTTTCCTAGAGTTATTATGAATTAACAATTAAACAGATTTTTTCCTCTTCAAAATCTCTGAATGTTGCTGACTAGTCTTCATGGTATTTCAATGACTTGTACTAGAAAGCAGAACATAATTGATACTTCTCAGAGAAGTAGGAAGGAGAGGAGAGGAGAGGAGAGGAGAGGAGAGGAGAGGAGAGGAGAGGAGAGGAGAGGAGAGGAGAGGAGAGGAGAGGAGAGGAGAGGAGAGGAGAGGAGAGGAGAGGAGAGGAGAGGAGAGGAGAGGAGAGGAGAAGGGAAGGGAAGGGAAGGGAAGGGAAGGGAAGGGAAGGGAAGGGAAGGGAAGGGAAGGGAAGGGAAGGGAAGGGAAGGGAAGGGAAGGGAAGGGAAGGGAAGGGAAGGGAAGGGAAGGGAAGGGAAGGGAAGGGAAGGGAAGGGAAGGGAAGGGAAGGGAAGGGAAGGGAAGGAGGAGAACGGAAGAGAAGAGAGGAGAACGGAAGAGAAGAGAAGAGAAGAGAAGAGAAGAGAAGAGAAGAGAAGAGAAGAGAAGAGAAGAGAAGAGAAGAGAAGAGAAGAGAAGAGAAGAGAAGAGGAAGGAAGTTCAAGTCAAACAGAAAGACAGTAAACGAATGAAGCTCCACAGGAAGTTTTTAAGAATTATGATTATATAAACATGTCTTTTGGATATAAAGTTGTCTGCAGTTTATTTGGTATTAACTATCTTTCTTTGAAAAACACATGTAGGATCTGGAATACTGAAAGCCAGGGTGGTATTAGGCAGATTTCCTTGTCATAATTCAGATTTTATTTGTATAGTCTATGTCTTGACTAAGTTATTTCTGTATCTCATTTTTGCTATCCATATAATATGTGAATAAAATTTCATTTCTTTTAAAGGGGAAGAATTTAAAGAAGAAGAAGCTATGATAATTAATTCTTTAACAACTATTCAAGACCTGGGAAAGTGTAATTCCCATTATTCTACTTAGAAATATTACCAGAAGACCATGCATATATTAATTTATGATCTATCTCATCTTTCACTTGACATTTCTTTCTTGATATTCAAGCTTCTCGGTGAGTCTCCTGACATCAAAATCTCAGTACTTCATGTAATGAAGATGTGAAAAGTTTACCTAAAGTAGAGCAATTTTACAAGGTATCTCACCTCCCAGCACCCTCAGAAAACTACGGCAGAAGCCTGTTGCAGTCTAAAATAGCTTATATGTCGGTATCCATTTGCTGGATGAAGTAGCAGTAGAGTCTGTTTGGTCCCCCTTTGCATCAGCAAGAGCTCTCACTTTTTACTTCCAGGCATATTTTTTTCTGGTTTGCTTAAAAAAAAAAAAAAAAGGCCCATGTACTTGTGTAAAAATAATCTGACTAGCAAGTGTATCAATGATTGTGAAATGATCCTCCAAAATATTTAGCTGCAGTAATTAGATTACTTGTGACCAAAATTGTTCACCACCATCTCTAAGATTCAGTCAAAGGCACAAATCCATCAGTCTTTCATCTCTACTCCTTCAAGCTTCTGCACAAACTTGCCTGCCATTTTCAGATTTCCATGCTGTGGAAGGTACACTGGCTGACATACCTCCTTATAGATGGTCTCAACTTCAAAGTGGTAAGTCTCCTTAGTAAGAATTAAATATTTTGTGTTTGAGTTTTCTTGTGTTTTGATTTCATAGCAAAAACCAACGGGGACAAAGTTGGTAATCTCTCCTGTGTGTCAATAATAAACCATTTTCATTTTAATGTCTAAATCAGTTATTTTACTTAGCTTCTTTAGCTCTCTTTTTCCCAGCTGTTCTGTGACTGAATGACAGTGTGACACTTTGTAGAATGTGTCTGCCCAGTTATGAATTCTGTTCAGTTTTGTGAACACTATTTGTAATTGCAATAACCACAGCGGATTAAATCACCCTTTCTTTGTGCAAAATTGCAACACATTGTGGAGATACAGTCTCAAAGAAATCAAATCCTATCAACACTGAATAGCTCTTTCCAGCTTGAATAACAGTGTTATTGCCGGTAGGGCTTTTGACTGCAGTGGATTTTGCAAAGAAAACTAAAACAAGCCTGGCCTGTCAGGCCACACCCAAAGGCCATGTGGCCTGACATTCTACCTCAGCCTATGATGTGGAGAACTGATTTACACCACTTGGCCAAGAAAGCATGGAAGCTCTGCCTGTTAGCCTGCAACATGATTTGGAAATACTTTGAACAAACAAACGCTGTACATGAGCATTAAAAATTAAATACTTCATAAGATAAAGGTGATAAAGACAAAGCTGTAAATGACTGTTAGCAGCTTTTTCAGCTCTTGGCTCTGTGAAAACAAAGATTTTGCAGTAACGGGCACCTTTAAAAAAACTTGGGTACAAGAAGCAGTCTAACTGCACAGCAAGAATTCCTCCCCATTGAGTAAGTCAATGTGCTGACTATAGGTCAGCTGAGGCTCTGGAGTAACTAAGAGACTAGACATGTGGTTGTTGCACTCCATTAACAAAGGTATTTATTTACAAAGTATATTGATGTCAGACTGCATGGTATAATGATCTGACTGAACCGGGCTTTATTACCAGAATACCTTCCACCTCACATTCAACCATGTTTAGTCACAGTAAGTCAAGACAATAACTGGAGAAAAATCACGCATGTAGCAATGAAGTTAGAATAGAATCATAGAATCAAAGAATATTCTGACTAAGAAGGCACCCACAAGGATCATCAAGTCTAACTCCTGTCCCCACATAGGACCACCCAAACATCAAAACCTACGTCTGAGAGCCTTATCCAAAAACTTCTTGAACTCCAGCGGGCTCTATGCCATGACCTGAGGAGGCTCTGAGGAGGCCCTGAGGAGCCTGTTCCAGTGCCTGGCTACCCTCTCTGTGAAGAACCTTTTTCCAATACCCGGTATAAACTTTCTCTGATTGCAGCTTCATGCTGTTCCCTCAGGTCTTATCACTGGTCACCAGACAGAAGAGATCAGTGCCTCTGCCTCTGCTCCCCCTCACGAGGAAGCTCTAGGCCCTCATGAGGCATCATAGAATCACAGAATCATAGAATATCCTGAGTTGGAAGGGACCCATAAGGATCATCAAGTCCAACTCCTGGCACCACACAGGTCTGCCCAAAAGTTTAGACCATGTGACTAAGTGCACAGTCCAATCTCTTCTTAAATTCAGACAGGCTTGGTGCAGTGACTATTTCACTGGAGAGCCTGTTCCAGTGTGCAACCACCCCCTCGGTGAAGAACCTCTTCCTGATGTCTAGCCTAAACTTCCCCTGCCTCAGCTTAACACTATTCCCATGGGTCCTATCACTGGTGATAACGGAGAATAGGTAACCTGCCTCTCCACTCGCCCTCGCGAGGAAGTTGTAGACTGCGATGAGGTCCCCCCTCAGCCTCCTCTTCTCCAGGCTGAACAGGTGAAGTGACCTCAGCTGCTCCTCATATGTCTTCCCCTCTAGGCCCTTCACCATCTTCGTCGCCCTCCTCTGGACACTCTCCAACAGTTTAATGTCCTTTTTGTACTGTGGTGCCCAGAACTGCACGCAGTACTTGAGGTGAGGCTGCACAAGCACAGAGTACAGCAGGACAATCACTTCCCTCGACCAACTAGCAATGCCGTGCTTGATGCATCCCAGGATACGGTTGACCCTCCTGGCTGCCAGGGCACACTGCTGGCTCATATTCAACTTGCTGTCAACCACAACCCCCAGATCCCTCTCTGTGGGGCTGCTCTCCAGAGTCTCGTTGCCCAGTCTGTACGTATAGCCAGGGTTGCCCCGTCCCAGGTGCAGGACCCAGCACTTGCTCTTGTTAAACTTCATGTGGTTGGTGATCGCCCAGCTCTCCAATCTGTCCATATCTCTCTGCAAGGCCTTTCCACCCTCATCTGAGTCCACAACTCCTCCAAGTTTGGTGTCGTCGGCAAATTTGCTCAAAACACCTCCTAGTCCTACATCCAAATCATTTATAAAAACATTGAAGAGGACTGGCCTCCCCTTAGTCTCCTCTGGGCTCAACAAACCAAGCGACCTCAGCCGTTCCTCTTATGTCTTCCCTTTTAGACCCTTCACTATGTATGTTGCCCATTCAAATAGTTTTATGTCCTTATATTGTGGCACCCAAGAGTACACACTGAACTGGAGGTAAGGCTACACCAGCACAGAGCAGAGCAGGACAATCACTTCTCTACCAGCTAGAAATGCTGTGCCTGATGCACCCTAGAATACTCTTGTCCCTCCTGGCTGCCAAGACACACTGCTGATGTGTGTCTTCACACTTACCATTGTCCAGAATTCCCAGCTTATTGTCCTCCACTTTGTACATATACCCAGGGTTGCCACATCCCAGGTGCAGAATCTGGCAATTGTTTTTTTTTAAGCTCCATGCAGTTCTACACATGCCTTTTTTTCTGCACTAAACTCCATTTGTGAAACAGTATGATGTCAGTTATAGGATAGTTTCAGGCACTAATTAGTTGTTCCAAGATATAGTCAGGCTGTGATTTTTCTTCTGCTGAGTTCAGTGAGCTTTGGATTCCATCCCACATCAGCAATTTGGGTCTCTTAGTATGAAAATTAAAATAATTCCAAAAGCAGTGTTAAAAATAAGAGGATTTAATGGCTGTCAAGACTGTATACAAAGATGTAAAATGGCCAAAGCACAGGTAGAAAGATGGTAACCATCTGGACAATTTTCATGTGTTAACTACATGTCCCTCTGGTTAGGGACTCAGCATTTCATTTTTGCTGAGTTTACAGCCAGGCACAAGACACCTGAGCAAAACTCACACTGTGTGTTTTTCAGAGGTTTAGAGCTCTTTTATATGGTCTCTAGTTCAATACCTTTGCTTGTTGAAATAACGCCAAAACCAGCCTTTGTGAGACTTTGGCTCACTATTTCTGCATCAAGTTACAGTGTGCCACAAAAAGATCAGCATTGCTTTCATGTTTTAGCCAAAGCTAGAGACTTGCCAATTCAGTTGCTTGAGAGTTCATGCTTGTTGATCTGATAACCTAAGGAAACAGGCTGCCAGAAGACCTGTTTACCATTTATTTTGTTTTGTTTTTGTTTCCAGGTTGCTGGGCAAAACTCAATGCAAAAGCTGCTTTAACACTGATCGTTGAATGTCTCTAACGTTCACATATGCAGGCACTAGGCATTTGTGAAGTTACTGATTATAAGCTTCAGCTCATTGCAAAACTTCCTGTGCCCAGTATCCATGGTATGCCAGGTATATATTAATATCACTGTTTATCTGTATCCCTGGCAGTCTGCTCCAGTCTCAAGGTAAAGGTCTCTGGGATGTATTCAACTCAGGTTGTCCACATGCTGGACAGAAGTTACAGCACAGGACTGCAAAAAGCTCCTATCTCAGCACATATTCTTGATTGAATGATAAGTATACACAGGTTTCTGTGATGTCAAGGGAAGGACATCTATAGATTGCTGGGATGATGGGGTACCTTTTAGAAAGCTAATGGCTCAACAACTGCAAATGAAAGGCAACAAACCACAAGCCTTAATTACTCTCAATAATCCAAAGCACTCCTTGTAGAAATTTGGCGTTCGGAAACTCAATGACTTTGCCTTGGCTAAGGTTGATCTTGAACATTAGATTTCTGGATCTCATACTGCTGATTGCACATTCTCTAAGGTTACTAGTTGTACATTTGAGCTTTTTTGATCAGATGCTTGGGCACTGTGAGCTCATTAGCTGTTCAGTATTGGTATGAGAGAACAAGGTTCAGGGATGCAGTGGACCCAGCATTTTCTGTTGTGACCGAAGTACTTGTTACTGTAGAATCACTGCAATATCATGTTTGGCTCTATGTTCTAATAGTGTGCTTTAATATTATTCTAATGTAAATCAGACTGTATAGGACAAGTGTCTTTTTTTTTCTTTTCATTTTTAAGTCTTTTTGTCATACATTTCTATAATTGTGAGACATATAGTTGTCAGCCTCCTGACATATTAGTCTGTATTAAAGTTTTGTATAGTGCAAGGCTTAGCATATGGTGAGGGAAAATGGATCACATGGGCTGTCATGGACAGTGAGAGGTATGAAAAGCTAACTTAGCAGTGGATTACAAAAACAAGCAAAAAACATGAAGCGCATGAAGAGCATGTAAAAGCAGAGAGACTTTGAAAACAGTTGTTTTGGATACAATAACCAATATATCTTCTTGTTAATAGGCACAGGGAAAAAGTGGCATTAAAATTTCTGGCATACAGTCAGAAAGATTTAATCATACTGTAAGAAAGATGAAAATAAAATCAGACATCAAAATATTTTGGGGTAAGTGCAGAAGTATGTAATAAAGGAAAAATATATTTAAATTTAATAATCAATTATCCATTTCTCTTCTATTTTTATGGGTCTTTTAACTTGGGATATTAAAAGAGTCTAGAGAATCAGGCATGTATTGTTAAGTTATGCAGACAAATAACTAAGCCCTGGACTCAGTTTTGGGTAACCGAACAGACCTTGGAAAACTACCTGGCATGACATGAAAAAATGCTGAACCTAACAAATAATACAGTGTGAAGAGTACGAAAGTTACAGATAGTGCTGTTAGGAATGGCTGTTAGATTTTACAGGTTTTTAATGGAGCTTATTTTAGAGAAAGCCCTACTTTACAACTATTTGCAGTGGAGCACTGGGGACCTGTTAGGGAGACAGTCTGCAATGCCAGCTGGGAACTGTATCAGTAACACCAAGATCGTCTGGGAAATGCTATCAGAAATACCCAAGTTGTGTGCTGATGTAGAAAAAATAACTTCTGCAGGGAAAAAATAACTATGGGCAAGTTTTTTAGTTAGGAGGAACCAAGGGCAGAGAGGGAGAGATCACTGTAGGTGGGGAGAAGAACCAGCATGGGGAACTGGTGGGAAGGGCTTGAAAAAGGGGTCTAAGCAGTCTGTGTGAAAGGCTGTGTCCATGCTGTGTGTGTAAGAATGTGTGTATGTCTACACACCCAGAATAGGTGCATGGCCTTGCTGCCAGCTAGTCATGGGGACAGAAACACACAGCAGTCTCTCAGCCCACAGGCTGGGATGGGAGAGGGTGGGAACTATTCCCAGGGTCTGGTAGGCCAGGAAGGAGGAAGGAGAACTCCTCTTCATCCTGAAGCCCAATGGTTTTAGCTAACCAGAATTCACAGAGAATTTCAATAGACTGAGAATTCATTGAAAAAGTTTCAAAAATTTCCTTACAAAGCCACTTGCACTACTTATATTAATAACAGCATTAGGAAAAAAATGTTTTCTAATAATACTTTTCCAGTGATTCATCATAAAGAAACTAAATCTAAAACATATGTTTTAGCATATTTAGAAAAGATCATAGAATAGAATCGTAGAATCATTAAGGCTGGAAAAGACCTCCAAGATCATCAGGTCCAACCATCACCCTATGACCAATGTCACCCACTAAACCATGTCCGTAAGCACCACATCCAACCTTTCCTTGAACATCCCCAGGGAAGGTGACTCCACCACCTCCCTGGGCAACCCATTCCAATGCCTGACTGCTCTTTCTGAGAAGAAATGTCTCCTCATTTCCAACCTAAACCTCCCGTGGTCCAACTTGAGGCCATTCCCTCTAGTCCTATCACTGGTTATCTGCGAGAAGAGGCCAACCCCCAGCTCCCCACACCTTCCTTTCAGGTAGTTGTAGGGAGCAATAATGTCTCCCCTGAGCCTCCTCTTCTCCAGACTAAACAACCCCAGTTCCCTTAGCTGCTCCTCATAGGACCTATGTCCCAGGCCCTTCACCATTTTTTTAAATTAAAACACTAAAATCCATTTACAATCTGAGCAGATTGAATATAAGGTCTTTTTTTTTTTCTCTGATTACTACACTGTTTCCTTTGTGCACAGATAATTATTTTTCACTTTTTTTAAAGATTTTATAGGAGCTTAGGTGTACAATTTATTAATCATTCATCTGCGTGAAAGGTGCTACAGGTTTTACAGACTAAAAAATGTCTAGGGATATTAAAGGCAAGCATCAGACAAGAGTAGGTAGAAACATCTTGCAGTTTGAGCAGTAGGGGTATTTCTTTTTCTTCTGTATGTAAAAGGTCAGGCTATGTAAGATTTGACTAATCTGTATGTTTACTGAAACAACGATATCAAAGCTTACTACAAATGTATTATTTCAACTTTGTTTTTAAAGGAAAACTACATTCCACATCAAATGAAATCTGGTATTGGGTGATTTTTAAAATAATGGTATTTCTCTCACTCTTTATACATAGAATTGAATACAGTTCCCACCTGTCTGGTGTTTTTTTTTTTCCCAAATTTTAGATATTTTCTATTAAAAATGCTTATATAAAAATTAAGGATAATCTACTAAGATATCTGTTTTCTGGTTTGCGATGTAATATTATTATTATTATCGTTGTTGTTGTTGTTGTTATATTGCATTGACTTATTCTTACTCTCCAGATCAACTAACAGCAATATTATTACTATTTACTAACTTTGGGTGACCTTTCCTCAAAAACACTCATTCTTTTATATGCATGCTATTTCAGATTTTGCTCCTTTTTTAATTCCTGTTTGTCTTTCCAGTGGTATGAACTTTCCCATTCTTGGGTTGGGGATTCAACTGCTCAAAGCAAAATGGCCCATGTAACAGCAGCTAATGCACATGTAAGTGTAAACAGTGTTTGAGTGAAACACCAAAAAACATCTGAGAGCGTTTGCTGCAAAACTGAAAATGCTCAAAAGAAAAGAGATGTCCCTTGGGTTAAGCAGTAGCCAGGTGTCACCTTGGCAACATCATAACTGCCACCTTAACCAACCATCAGCCAGCAACCAGGTCTCAGGGTGACACTACAGGGAACAGCACCCAAGGAACCCCTCAGGTGTTCAGCTGGGACTCCTGAGGAGCTTTGTGTGCGTGTGTTGGGGGGGGGGGCGGGGGGGTGCATGTCTGTGTTTGAGCCTATTTGTGTCATATTAGAACTCTTGGGATTGGTTACAGAAGTGTGCCTGGAAATTACAGGTGTATATTAACTTGTAGATGTCTAGTATTGTGGTTTATCATTGTATTACTAATATTGTCTCTGAATGTATAGTTCACTAACAGAGAGTCAGATGTTTAACATCAATAAATTACATACACTTTTTCAGTTCTGATTTGATTTAAAAGCACACGAAACTGTAGTTTCCTTGCAGCAGGCATCTATGCCACTGATTCTCATAAGCAGGTGCTCTGAAGCCCACGGGTCTGTTTGCAAAGAATCAAGACAGTTGTGTGACAGGTATCCTTGATAGTAATAGATTTGTTTGAAAAAAATAAAAATAAAAAAATCAGTGGTGAATCTTTTTCTGTGACCTTTTCTTCTTTTTCCTATCCAAGTAATTTTTTAATTCCGAGGACTATATATTTATTTTTGTTTCCTAATGGAAGGTTAGTACCTCCCGTGGTAGAATAGAGAGGGATCTTTATTGAAGTTTTTTTTTTCAGATTTTCTACAGCAGAGTTGAAGCCAGTCCTCCTCAGCTTCTATCTTTGAGTCTATTAAAACATCTTGTCTCTTTTGGATATGCCCTCAGCTTTCTCTTACCACTGAAAGAATTGTACTGTACTATCAAATTTAGCCCAGAACAAAACATCTTTTCCTAAAACACTTCAAATTAGTTATATTTTAAGGTATATTATTGTATATGTTTTTCATGTTGCTAGTTTTTTTTCAACTTCCAACACACTTTACTTTACTTCATAACCTCTTACCCTAAAAAAAACAGATCCATTAACTTTGTGCATGCAGTACATAAAGTAGCAGCCATAGCTCTACTTCACTTACTACATTCATTTTTATTTTATATTTTTACTACTATCATTTGAAAATGTCAGGAGTCAGAGATCTAAACAGTCTGAGGAGTAACTGAACAATTTGTTTCTGATAAGAACAAACATTTTCAGGCTGCTAGACAACTTCCAGCATCTGCATTATATACTTTCCAGTGTGTGACCTTGACAGATCAAACACCCTCTTCTTCTTGTAAGGAAAAAAGAAGGGCAGGAGAAAGGGAATGGAGTGTGATATTGCACCTTCATTTATCTGAAAGCATATTTCCATTTTTTTCAGCCAACTAAACAGAAGATGCTGAGATGAAGTGTCCATGACAGCAAGAAAATTAAAAGCAATCTGTAGGTCAGACTGGATTCAATTTTAGATGACTTTCTAAGGATGCATATGGTATGTCTCAGAAGAAGTGCCAATATTTTTTTCAATTTATTGGTATTTTCAAAAGGCACATGAAAAAACACTTTGGTCACATGGATGCCCAAAACACAGCACGAAACTTGTTTGCTTTCCATCAGATACATAACTACAGACACACTATAAACAGAATAGCCTGAAGAGAAGAAAGAATCTTCTAAGATCTTCTAAGATCTTTACATATAGCTCAGACTGCAAATAGTGTGTATTCTGGCTGAAAGTTAGATGTGGATGAAGAGCGGTCTGCATTAAGACTGCTGATCTAAGAAGCTGTGTCGCTCCAGTATCATAACTCCTGTCACTGAGATTACACTAGGAAGAAGAATAAGCACAACAAAAAAGACAGGAGCATGAAGCAGCTGCATAATTGCATGCCTATGGAAATGGCTTTAGCTACAATTTTTGAGCCCATGAAAAGGAGTGAATCTTCGCAGAATCAAATGGAAGCTTGCATGAATAGAAATGGGCAGAAAGAAAATCTATCCCATGAGCAAGAATGAAGATCAGAAATTTATAACTCCACATATAATTATGTATGAAGATGAATGATCTAACTCTCTGAAGAGTAGCAGAACCAATTGCAAGTTTATCACGAAGCCAAGCACCTGGACCAAAATTTGTTCACAGTATCTTTATGAGGGCTCAAGCCTCAGCATTGTCTATAATATCTCCTCATCTAAGTTGTCTGCCTTATGCATCCAACATTCTACCTGACGGCTGAAGTTAGTATTTTGGGGCATCTAGTGATGAGAAGCCAAGACTGAATCTGAGTACAATTGCCAAAGGCAGTACACCTTCCTTCTGGATTCCCAGAGTTGTCTCGTCTGAAGCTGAAGAACAGTATCTGTTGTCTCCCATTCCAATTTTCACCAGAGAAAAAAGTTAGCTGCATACCAATGTTGTAATCAGCTCAAGAATTTTTGAGGTCTGGAAGGAAAGGACTTGTTTAGTGTTGTTGTTTGTTTGTTTTTAAGGGAAAGGGGTAGTGAGAGAGGAGGGAATGGAACTGACCACACACAAGAATGAGTTACATTTTTTTAAACGAAACAATTAAATGTTCTCAGACACCTGTCTCACAAAACCCTTTTGTCCCTTCTCCTTTGTGCAATAATGACAGACACACACAAACATGCAGTGGGTTTATATGCCAAGGTGCTGGCATCAGGGGGAGATACAGGGTGGCCTCTGTGAGAGGAGATGGGGGGCAGCCCTGTGCCAGACACAGCCGGTTCCAGCTGGTCACAGCCGGTTCCAGCTGGTCACAGCTGGTTCCAGCCAGCTCTACAACAGCCCCACCGCGAAGTCTGAGCCTGTCAGCAATGCTGGTGGCATCTCCAGGGAAACACAGTTCAGAAAGAAAAAAATGCTGCACATCAATGCGGAGTGGGGGAAAACAAGGTGCAAGAAACAGCCCTGCACCAGGTCAAAGCAGAAGGAGGGGGAGGAGGTGCTCCAGACACCAGAGCAGGGACTCCTGGGCAGCCCATGGAGAGGCCCACACTGGAGCAGGGGAAAAGTGTGAGGAGGAAGGAACAGCAGGGAGGAGCTATGATGGACTGAACACAAGCCCTTACTCCACATCCTCCCCTGTACTACTCAGGGCAGGGGAGGAGGCAAAAGAGTCAGGAGTGAAGGAGTGAACTTTAGCCTGGGAAGTTGTTAGGGAGCAGGAAGGTGTTTCAGGTTTTGCATTTGTCTTTCACCATCCTACTCTAGTATTAATTGCTAATAAATGAAATGATTTTTCCACAAGTCAAATCTGTTTTGCCTGTTATGGTAATTGAGATGTGAATTCCCTGTCCTTATCTCAACCCATGTGCTTTTTTTGCCTCCTATTTTGTCTGCCTGTGCTGCTGAGAAGGGGTAGTGAGAGGGCAGTGGGCAGCTGACAGCTGGCCAAGGTCAACCCACCACAATACACACACACACACACACTCACACACTCACAAACTCACACACACTCACACACACACACTCACTCACACACACACACACACACACACACACACACACACTATAATGAGTTTTAACATTGTGTGTTTAAGTTCACCACAAATTTCCTGGCCTTCCTAATCCATTCTGCTCTCTCAGACATCCCATTCCAATTTAGAGAAGTTTATAGCATCCCTGCTTCATGTTTCCTTGCAGTGTATTTCAGTGACCTTTACTGAGATGCCTATTCTCAGATATTGCTTCAATCCTTGCCTCACTCATGCAACTTTTTTACTGTCAATTTCTGTTGTCATTTTACCTTTTTATCGTTTTTGTTGTATAGATAGTTGTATAGAAGTGAAGGGTAAAAACAAAGCCAAGTTCACAAATTTCTGAGTTTGGCAACCTCCACAAGTGCGATACAGAACAGAGAAAGCTTGGTGTCAAAGTAAGGGTTCCACATTAACATGGCAAACAATTTTTTTTTTTTCTGCCAAAATCTACAGCAGAGAATGGAAGGATTTGAATATAGGTGTTTTCTTCATCTTCAACTTGACAAATATTTTATATTCATCCCCTCTTTTTTTTTCTAACATGAACTGCAATAAATATATATAGAGATGGATAGATGTGTCGTCTCTCAACTGCAGTGCCAAATGAAAAAGGCTCTCAAAGTCAAGCAAAGTAGGGATAAGAATGATGTAGACATAACTTTTTTTTTTTTCCTTGTAATCAGAGAATCATTGCATGCCTTGTGTTGGAAGGGACCTTAAAGATCATCAAGTTCCAACCCCCCTGCCATAGGCAGGGATGCCACCCACTAGATCAGTTTGCCCAAGGCCTTGTCCAACCTGACCTTGAACACCTCCACGAATGGTGCATCCACAACTTCTGTGGGCGACCTGTTCCAGTGCCTCAAATGCATGACCACAGTTACATAGGCCTTGATAGACGGAAGCATAGTGGGAGATTACATGCCTCTTTTAATTCTATCAATAAGAAAAAGAAAATTTTAACACCTGACCTCTCTGATGAGTTTCTCATAATTTCTAAGAAAACATCCAGTGCATTTAGTTTATTCATCTTTGGTAATAACTGTTACATTATGGACCAAAATATTTTTTTTAATTTATCATAGAGAAGAAGTCATTTAAATTCAAATTTTATAAAGAATGTATTACTTAAGTGTAGCCTGTAATATCAAAATGTGTGATTTCCTAGCTGTGAAATGGCATAACACTGCAGGTCTTATAAAATATTATTGAAGTACACACCTTTCACAGAAAGAACTGCTGAAGCTTCTAGAAAGACTTTCTATTTAAAAGAATAAGAAGTTTGCACTATACTACATCTCTCCTTTTCATAAGTGCAAGGGGCTGCTCTGTTCGTATGAATTGCTACTTGAAATAATAATCTTTCACATAGGACTTTACAAGCTGGTTTTGTGAGAAGGTTTGTAAAAAGGACCATACCTACAGGTGATTTAGTAAACCCTTTGAAAATAAGAGCAGTATTTTCAGGTGAAAGTTATTTAAAAAGTGCAACAGAGTAAAAATAAAAAAATTAAAAAAAAATAAAAAAATAAAAGGAAAAATAAAAGGTATTATAGCTATGGAAGTGTTTTTAAATAACCACTTTTTATTGTGTTCTGTGAGATACTAGCCTTCAGAAAGTTCAGCACAATAATGGCTACAGAGAATACAATAAAGAAAATGCACCACTAAGAAGTCCTTACTGTGTATATATTACCCACAGAAATACCATCCGAGAAGATACTAGGACTAAAGCCAAGCTTTATAATTTCTCACTGCTTAAGCTGTAAATAATTAGTTTTCCATATGCTGAAATGTATACTACTAACGTTAAATGTCAGCATCTCCATTAACCTTGTATATTCTCTGCCAGGGTTGTACACAGTTTTGTTTCAAGTGGAATAAGGCAGCTAACAGAAAATCTGGTGTATATATAACTTTTTAAAGCTATTTGCTATCTATGAGGTCAAAATTATCAATGTTTTAGTTAATCACGCATGGACATATAATTAACATATAAAGATGTTGTTTAGTGACCCTGATGTTGAACTTGATCAGGTCACAAATAAAAAAAAAAAAAAAGAGCAAAGCAGTTTGGCTACAGCAAACTGAACTTCCCATTAAATTGACAGCTGCAGTCATTTTCAAGGCACAGAGATTATCTCAATCCCTAATACATATATATGATAGATAGAAAGCATCAAACTTGCTTGCCTAAAGTAGGGAAAACTCATATTCGGACTTCAAGTTTGGAGTTCCCTGGCTTATACAGCTGCACTATAGATTTTTTTTGAATAGATTTTTGGAAACTGGAAGCCTCTTAAAGTGGTCAGACTAATGGGTATGAAGCCTGCCTATCCATTCTTATTTCTGCAAAGATATAAATTAACTAGATATAAATTATGCAAATTAATATATTCCGAGTAGTCATCAGTTCACTTTTTTACTTGAGAGTTGAAATGAATCTAAGTTTACTCTTGCTTCTCTGCACTAGCAACAAAAAAAATAAATTTATGATTTCCTGGTTTGCAGCCATTCCCTTGCTTAGTGGGTGACTGGTTCTGAAAGTGTTACTGGTGTCCAGCCATGACCCAAATACCACAGCATATGTCAACAACCAGGCACCTTCCAAGGCTGCTATTACTGTGTGACATACAGTAATATTTCCCAGATGATCTCTCTGAACCAAATGACCTGCCACTCTCCTTTCACATCACCTCTGGAGATAACAAGAACTTATTTGAACTGCTTTGAAGCACAGAAGTTACAAACAGTAGCCATAGTAGCCAAAAATGACTTCTGCAAGGACTCATTAGAGGGTAAAGGAGGGTATTTTCACCTGAATTCCAAGTGACACAGACACTGAGACTCACTCTCATAGAAGTTTTGCCATATACTATGAACAGTATACTTGAGGTCTAAATTAATTGTATCCCCCATTTTCTGTCAAGACATGGTAAATTGTTTATCTTTAGTAATGTTAAGTTCTTAAACACTTACAGTTATGCTTACTGCCTTCTTTTCCTCATGTTTGCGTGAAAATTGCTGGTTATAACAAATCTTCCCATCCCCTTTACAGTTCCATGGCATTTGTATTTTGCCTAAGCTCTTCACCTCTGTACATCATTAAGGTATCTGCTTGTCTTTCTCTGAAATTATAATGGAGGAAAAAAGTTTTATGGATGACATAGATATGGATAGCATTTTCTTTTCACTAGTTGCACTGTGGCAGTTTTAATTTTATTCTGGGAATTGAATGAGTGCTACTAGTTGTTGGCAGAGCATTGTTAATCGTTTATAAAATATTCTTTTAATTGATGAAATGCATCCAGAGTCCTCCTGAGGAAAATGAGCAAGCTTGTATCTATATGCAAGTAAACCTAAAACTGTTACTATTAAAAATCAGAATGTCAGCCAAAATCTCCTAGGCACTTATAACACAGTACTTTTCAAACACTGTACTGCCTCTAAACTTATGTGCTTGATCTCTTGAGTAGGATAAGGGACTACATAAGTGACATTAATTTTATTTTCATTCTGAGGTCTGGGGTTGACCTGATTGTCCCCTTGATGAACTACATCCTCACAGACATTTACATTTAAGCATTTTTAAGTATAAATTCCTCCAAAGGGTCATAGCCAAGCCAAGATAGATTATTTTCATGAATAATTCTTGTAAGCTATGGTATCAAATGCTTTACTAAGTTCAGATATTAATCTAATGCATTCTACTGTTCTCCCCAGAATATGGAAATTAGAGTCAGTGGTTTAGAAAATTCCTCAGTGAGGCTGGAGGTCCTTGTGGCTGAAGATATGAAATATAATGTCTTTTGCTTCAAGGATGAAAGGATCAATGAATAAAAATGGGATAAGTAGCCTAGATTTTTTCAAAGCTCCTGAAAGGGTAGGTAACCTTATTACTGTGTGTGTGTAAATTTGCCTGCACTCACTCTTGTTAGTCAAATCCACACCAAAATATAAGGCATAACTTGAATGAGATACATGTTAGAATCAAACATATTATAAATTATTTGGGAATTAAAGACTCCAGCTGAGACTGCTTCCTTTGAGCAGTGTTTTGTAGAATTTAACTATAGGAATGAACTTGGTGGGAGACCCTGAATATAGAGAAAATCCCATGAAAAATTCTTATTCTTATACTAAGCAAGACCATACTGCGGCTGAGATTTGTATGTAAGTGTACAAAGGTGAAAGTTGTTTTTTTTTTCTCAAACCATCAGAAGAAAGCTCTAGAGTGACTGAAGAGTAGAGTCAAGTTCTCTCCTTGCAATCATTAATTTCCCAAAAGTACAGAGAACAAATTGGATACTAATGAATGTAAAGCTGCTGATCCCTTATTTATGTATAAATCAAAATTTGCTATTAGTGTAGTGCTACTAAATTCACTAGTAGTGCCATTATCAGAACAATGTCAGCAAACTTCAGTTGTAGGATAAGATTCCAATTGCAGTGTTTTTTAAAAACAGAACTAAAACAGTCCTTTAGTCCAAGAGGATAGTACAAGGAACACAACTAGCTCCAAGACAAATTTTAAATGTATTAAGTGGAAGCCTGACTGCAGGGATATTTCTCTCAAACTCTTGTCCACCCTCACTCCCTCAACAGCTTTCCATGGGATACCAAAACTATATAGTTCTCAATGGCTAACTGCCTTAGGTCTTGCGGTCTCTTATCTGGCAGTTATTTTGCACATCTAATGCAGCAGAACAGAAGCCACTCTGTCACTCAAAACCTATTCAGCTATTTTAAGATTCTGATTTTACTTCCAAGCTGTCATCTAGTACTGCCCTTGAGACAAGACAATGTGTGGTGTATAAGATCTGCTTTTCTGAAAGGTTTCTTATGGAAATGCTTGTTCCTAATATGCTGCATAATGTCATACATGGCTTGCTTGAATGCACATTTATTTGCATTCCTGGAAATGAATTCACTATACAGTATTAAAGAGGAATTATCTATCTTATAACTGAAGACCATTTAAGTATGTCCAAAGAAATACTACTTATGAATAATCTTCTTCCAAGACTTTTTCAATGAAGTATCTTGTTGAAAATTCTAAAATTATGGGGAAATGAATAGGACTTCTTTTCTGCATGCAAAAATATAATGTATTAAAATTGCATCACTGAAAGTTCTTTTTAATATGAAATTCTTTTGCTTTAGTTATATGCAGTCTTTTTTCCTTTCAAATTTCAGTTTATATCTGACTCTTCAAAATCAATGGGGACTCATTTTCTTTTTTTTGGACAAGGATTATGTACAACAATATCAAACATATATTTCTCTGTGTTAAAAATCCAGGATTCCAGTTTCTCTTCCTAATGAAAACCAGGAAACTCAGCAGCCCCCCCTCCCCAGGACCATTTTTGTGAGTATAATCTCACATCTTCTGTTCTTATAAAAAATAAATTATAAAAAAAAAAAAAAAAAAAAAAAAGGAAAAATGAAGTCCAAAGAAACTCACAGTCTATGGGGAATGACTGAAGATGAAGACTCTAGTGACAATTCCCAAAGCAAATGACATTTAGAAAGAAAAGCATGAGTAGAGGTAGATTTTTTTTCTACCGAGAAATAAAATAAGCTGAAATGTGGGTATTGATGAATGAAGGTGGTGGAAGCAGGAATGAACAAGACCAGTAAAGACAAAAGAGAAAAAATAGAAGAAATTTGACATAATAAAAAATCTGTCTTTCCACTCATCTCTTATCACATTAAATTAACATAACTATAAAATAATGACTTATTTTCTGCAGTATAGGTTTGTCCTGTCTTATTCGTATACATATGGGAATTTTCTATGAAGTAAGCAGAATTTATCCATGCTATAAAAACCTCAAAAGCTCATACAGGTTGCTTCAGCAGCTCAAAATTAAAGCAACAATACTCCCATGCATGTATACTTTTTGATGACATTTCCACAGTGTTTGCATTCCATAAGCACTTACAGCACTGATGTAATACCTTCTGTTTCACAGATGAACAAAACCAGCTCTGGACAGTTATCTGAGATCAAGCTGAAAGTAAATTATCTCAGAAAAAGGGAAAACTGTGAAAGTTTTATGGAAGTGTGACTTGAATAAAACATGGTACACAGTGATCAAGAGCTGAAAGATATTCTCAGCTGAGCCAGCTGGACAAGTCTCTGAACTTATGAAATTCTTCTTTAGAGAAATACTTGCTGCTTGCATCTTGAACTACAGTTTTTTATCTCCTCAGTCATGTACCCACGTTAACCAGTATTAAACGGGCTAAAGCACATTTAACATGCCAAAAGCATCAGCTCAGTCTGCATTCATGACATTCAAATTTTGGAAGTGCATACTCAATAATGTTGCATTGTGCAGAAGAGAAGAAATATTTTATGACAACAGTAAAAATACGCTTTCAGTTTTCAATTCTAAGAGACTAATGCTTCAATACTGTACTTCATTTCAATGTATTCTTTAGTCCTATAACAAAAAGTGACCATGTAGATTTGCAAAAACTACCTTGAAACTGTTAAGGGCCTTTGCTATCTTTTGGCAGTCTGCAGTTTTGATTTGTGTGTTTCATGTAGCAAAAATTTTAGTGGTAACATTTCTACATGCCAAATTGTTCTGTAAACATTACAGGCTAGTTCTGCTCCTGTCTGTGTCAGTGAAAAGAGCTTTTGGTCTAAAGTAGATTAACAATAAGCTTTCAATTAAACTTGCAAATAATAATAACAAAAAAGAGTTTGGATGTTGATGGGGCGGTAGTGTGTGTATGATGATGGAAATGGGTGGTAGGCGGGATTACTGTAAAGTTTTTTGTCTCTTTCAGTGAATCATAGTATTAAAGAAAGCAGAACATTTTGGATCCTTTACACAATTTCAGCAGGAAGCAGAAGAAAGTCAGCTGAAAAAAACTGTTTCCTTAGACAGCATAACCTGGCAAGAAGCCACTGTTTATAGCCCCTCAGTTGACTGCAGCCCGTGACTAGGGGTACTGAGAAAGGAACTATAGAAGATACTATACCTTGGCCCTGGCTCAGACCCATACTTCAGGATGAGTTGGAGCTTGGGCTCCCATGCAATATTCCTGTGTTATGCACGAAGGTGAGTACAGACCTTTCCTATTAGTGTTAGATTTTTATTTGGACTGCAAGCCAATACTCAGTGATATAATTGCTCAGGAATGCGGATCATACTTCAGCCAACTTGAGTATTAAAATTGGATTCTTCCCTTTCTTGTGCCCAGACTTTACCATGGAGTCGAGAATCTCTATAATATAAACTGTTGGGTTTATTTTATTTTATTTTATTTTATTTTTTTTAACAAAAGTAGCCTTCAGTTTCACAAGATAAATTGTATGTATTTGGAGATCGATCAAGTATTGGAATGGATGTGCCCAGGTCAAGAAAATGATATGACAAGTGCTGATAATTCACTGCAGGAATTCAGGGATGACAAAATGCAGGGAAAGAAAATCTGTTGTTGCTGTTGTGTTTGTCATCCCTTGTCATCACAGGGCATGGAAACCCATAATCCCTCCTTTTCTGATTCAAAGTCCTACAAGCATTTGCCTTAGCTATAGCGGTCAATATGATCACCAGTTTGCTACACATCTCTTTGAAAGAGGTCCGAAATTCAAAGACCCGTATACACCAGGAGATGAAACAGTACTCCTGAGAACTTTCAGTACTGTTTTGTTGCTATGCTGATAACATCAAGTCATAGTACGACATCAATAACCAGATTGTGCATTGAAATGTCCTTTTGAAGATGGCATTTTGTCTGTGCTATCCTTGAGAAGAGATACCACAGCTGCAATAAAGGAGGGCCGGACTTATTTACTTGGCTTGATGAGTCCATGTATTTTACCTGTCACACAAATGGGGGCTAATTCTCTCCCCTGAGAGGAAAAATCAAGGCATTAAGCTCAAACTGACCATGGAAAAGTTCCAGTACCAAGCTAGAGATGCCTGAGCTGACACAGCTGGTTTGAATAGCAGTCATATCACTGGATACCTCAGTATGTCTTCTGTGAATGACAGTACTTAAATTACATCATTAATTGTATGTTCCCATTTTACGTAGGCAAAAATCTTCATTTAGCTGTCAATTTATACAAATATACTTCATAATCTCTTCTTTATTTCACTGGTTGTGCATAAGCCTTCAAAATATATGATGTTTCAGAAAGCTATGTAGCAAGTATTAAAAGAAATGGAAGAAATTGAAAATTATTAACCTATATATATTACAGTTATTAACATATGCAACCTATGAATAGTCTGGTTGTTACCTGGTTATTACCAATACACCTGTTTGTTACTGTGAATCTTATCTCTCCTTCCATGATCCTGCCAGAGTTTTCTGTCTGACTTTTCTTCTTCCTAGTAAGCACGATAGCATACAGCCTAGTATAGTATTAGGCAATAGATTAATTAGACATAGATAATAGACTAATTAGACATAGATTAATAATGATAGTTTTGATATAGCTTTAGAATAACATTTATTCAGCCTGCTGTTCAGGATTTAGTGACCCAAAATAATGATCGCGTTTAGCTTGAAATGACAAGAGCAAAAATGCTTAGAATCGGCTCCTTTTCTGTATCTAAGACAGCTAAAATTTCAGTCTTGAGCTACGTATCTCACAAAAAGGTTATCTACCATTTTGGATGACTGCAGAAATTTTTCATGATTCATGTTATGTAAAACATAATACCTGTATTCAGGAAGAACAAATGGTATGCAAACTTCACTGGAAAATGTACTAACAGATTAAATCAAGAAATCAAAATCCTTGAGGGAGAAAAGAATGAAAATACCATTGGTGAATTGCTAAACCAATGTGGACTGATCTCAGTGTGGACTGCATGTCATCAGTATTATGTGTTTGTACTGATAGCTAGTTAATGCTCCCAAATATTAACATAATGTACTAGTACACCTAATTATAGAGTGACATATCTATCTACTTGATTCCTTAGGCATGTGCATGATGACACTAAAATATTGCACAAGACTAAGTTTATAAACATTGAAATTGCTAATAGCACAAGATTAATAGCATATGCCATGTTACTGAAAAATTACAGTCATATGCAGCAACTTCTGTATTTATTGCATAGTATGATGACAGAATGCTTCAGTTTAGCAAAGCTTAGCTTATGGTATCCTAAGTCCTTCTAACCGTGTTGCTACAGACTTCTTTATTTTTGCATAAAACCTTTGTGTTCTAGTAGCAAGCTATTTAGGTCACTCTCTGGCTTTAGATAAGGAGGAAATCAGATATTGGCCCAGGACTACATACTCAGTAAGGCCATTGACGACTTATGATAACAATCTAATTTAAAAAGCAGTAAATAGTGAAAATAATAGACTACCTGTGGGGAACTTCTTACAGGGACATCCAAAACTGTGTTGAAGTTGCAACCCAAGGTGACATCACTACAGCTAGGTGACACCACCAGCCAGCACCCAGGCATCTGGAGGTGGGAGTAACTGTACAGTTCCTTGGGTACAAAGTGAACATCTGAACTGGACTGGATGGGCTGTGGCCTTGGAAAGCAAGAGTGTGAAATGAGTGAGTGTCAGAGGGTCAAAATCTGAAAACAGAAATCACTATCCACATGCTTTTCTAATCCCACTTAGCAGATACCTTTTAGATCTGCTGACAGCACAAGCTGTGTGGTTCTGTTCTTGTGGTTCTACGCTAATTTCCCCAATAATAGCTTGTGCTGAAGCTGCTATTACAGGGTAGAAGGGAAATAGGAATGAAAAAAAATGACAGAAGTCAAACTGATACAAGTCTAAAGCTGTCAGTTCTGGCAGAGTTCTGATAGAAACTTATATAGTTTCTAATAGAAATAAAAATAAATATTAATAAAATTAAAATAAAAATTAAGAAACTAATCTGTGTCTTCTTAAACTGTCTTGAGAATTAAGTCCTTTATATTCCTTAAATTA